>NC_081424.1:36179961-36779961 GCF_949786415.1 Peromyscus eremicus | reverse complement strand
CTTAGCTCTAGAAATCATGTAGATACCTAGCTCACTGAGATGAATGTTTGTGTGGAATCTGTTATGAGATGATGTAGTTCATGCTTATCCTTACTCTGCTTTTCCTTATCTTGCAACAAAAGCCCTCAAAAGCAGATTTTATGGTCATTCATCTGTTTCTGTTGTAAACTTGAGAAACAGTGGCCTCGCTAACAATGTGTTCAAAACAGGTGTGTTGGGAACAGAGGCATCTGGGAGGATTGCTCAAGGGCCATGTGCTTGGGACAAGTTAATCTGTCCTACCTCCAGATGAGAGGAAGTATAAGGTTTTATAGCATCTACCCCATATGGCTACTATGATGCTTCAGCGGATTAATATTTGTTAGTCCCATAAAACAGTGCTTGATACATATTAAGTTATGTTAGCCGAGATAATAAAGATCTTTAAAATCAGCTTGTTTGAGGGTAGATTTTTTTTTTTTAATCATCAGGGCACTTTTCTCATTTGAATCTATCTCAACTGCTCTCTGTTGGCTGAAGAAGAAATGGGGCATTGCTGTGGGTGTTTGTATACATATTTAGCTTAGCTTACTTGGGTGTTCTTGTTCAGTTACACTTATGATACCACTAGCCACAAAACTTCTCATTTTGTTATTAACTTTGTTATTAACTAGGAGAAGCCCACTTCCCTACCAGAAAATATTAGCTAACTAAAATTCTCTCATAGTTTCTAGCAGTCATTAATAACTCTTAAAATAACAAGTAAGCAGCAAAATTTAAGTATATATATATTTGATTAACCTCTTACTTTTAGCACTTTCAATTGTAGTGACTATCTGAACGGAGTAGGATTCTGGCAGGTCTTTTAAAAATTTTCAAGCTCATCTGGGTTGAAAAATAAAGTATCCATTCCGATAACTGAATTTTACTTAATCTAATTATGAAATTGCTACATGTATACCACTTTTCGCACAAGTTTGTAAATTTGAAAATCTTGATTTTTTTTTTTAAGTGCAATCGGTCAACAGCAATGTGCAGGAAAAACTGCTCAAAATTGGTAATCGGACAGCCCACAAGCCCTCAAATGGTCTGTTTGCAAAAGTTATTATTTGTGAATGGATGGATTCATGCATTCTTCGTGAGGATGAGAATTCAGCCACATTTTCTTTATAATGTTCAAACGCTGCTGTGCCTCTCTCCTGACAATTGCCACCGGGATCAGCAGGACTCAACAGTGGCCTCAGCCAGAGTCATTCAGAAACTCACAGGTTGCCCCTGGCTTCTGTGTTTTCAAATCTTGGCAAGGTAGAGTCTGTAGGGTGATTCTTTTTTTTTTTGGTTTTTCAATCGAAATTTTCACCACCCCTCCCGTTTGCCTGGGCGCCACCGGCTCAGCAATCTAAACAGCCGGCAGCCTGGTTTCAAGGAAATTCAGGAACATAATGCAGGCCTCACGTCGAGGGGCCTGGCCTGCTGGGCTCAAGCTGCTGAAAGCAGCCGCTGGGTGAATTTCCCAGCCTTTGGAGACCGTCTGGGCGCTGAGTTTGTTCAAGTGCACAAGGCTATTTTGCAAGGGAGGACTCCAGCTGGGTGGGTTTGCTCTCCTCCCAGGAGTTCAGAAAACGGTGAGAGGGCCCCTTCATATCTTCTCTTGAGCTCTGGTCCCCTTCTTTTTCCTTGAGCCGAAGCAATTGTTTCTTCAGCGGGTCCCTCTGCTAGGGAGCGCTCCCTCTCACAGCTCTCACACTGGGACATTTTTCCACATTTCCAGGATTATAGGCACTTTCACTTAGATCTATGTGTGCTGCCTCCACATACAAAGAAGCCCTTGGGGACAGGATCAGTAGGATTAGAAGAGGTTCACATATGTCCAGTTCAAGCAATTGGTATTCAAAGCTTTACACTTTCAAATGCCACCAAGAGAGAGAAAAGGAACGGGCTCTCGCTTTGCATTCTAGCACCTTCAAGAGAGGAACAGCGCTTTTTACTGGTGTTTAAAGCGGAGGGGATAAACAGATTCCTCTTCTGATTTAATCCAGTGCAACATACCGTGGCTTCTAATCTGGGGGGACTAAATAACCGGGCTCCCAGGCCCTGAAATCACCGACTTCTGCCTTTTGGGTATCTGTTGCTGTGCCAGATAAAGCACAACACAGCATAGGTTTCTAGCAAAGGTTTCATTCCCACTTGGGATTAATTATTTTATCTACAGGCATCCATTTCCCTTGTGAAATACATATAACTCGATTTTTACTGCTGCAGCAACAAAGCACACTTGACTGACTTACTTAGAAGTAAGAGGAGATATTTAAAGCCTGATGGGCAGCGATCAGGGCAGGGACACGGAGGGAGGGGAAAGACCTGTAACCTGAAGACAGCTGTTGAAATAGCACAATGGCTTGCTTCTTCTACGGGCTGCAGAAGCAGTAGACTCCCATTCCCTGTCAATTCTGTTTTCAAGTCCTGAAACAATCCGTTCTCTCCTCCCTCAAGCCCCAGTCCTGTGAAAGTCCGCTTTCCCTTATGAAGGGCGAGATGCCAGTCCAAAGCAATGACCACGTGCTTAAGGTTATTTTGCTCCATCAGATCCTACTTCTCAATGCCCATCTGCTCATGATTACAACATGCTACTTGTTTTATTTAGTCATAGGACAGCTTGATCTTTCTCAATGCTGGAGCTTTTAAAAAATATCTCCTCGATTCCAAGGTATCACTTTCTGTAAAACGGTGGCACTAATAATCATACCCCTTTTCCCTATGGTTCAATCTCCATTTTAATATTATTTTTATAAGTGGGAAAAATGAAAGATGTAAACTAGATGTTATTGAGCCTTGAGCTCAGTCCCCATTACAGCATTAACTAGATGTTAGCCTTAAGCAAATTACTTGTCATCCCTATACGTAAAATAAAGAAACTGATGCAAGACTTGTGGGTTTGTGCCTGTAGTTCTAGCACTCAGAAGCTGAAGCAAAAGGGTTGCCACAAGTTCAAGGTTGGCCTGAGCTACAGAATGAGCTCTTCTCTTAAATAAATAAATAAATAAATAAATAAATAAATAAATAAATAAAACTTTTAAAGTATTGAACTACAGCAGTAATGGAGCAACCTCTGTTCTTCCCATGTTACAGACTGGTGCAGCTTACAGACTGGATTCACACACCCCTTTAAAGGTATTCTCAGGGACTGAAGAATTGGCTCACTGGGTTAAAGCACTTATTGCTCTTTCAGAGGACCAGAGTTCAGTTTTCAGCACCCAGGTCAGACAGCTCATAACTGCCTGTAAGTCCATCTCCAGGAGGGTGGGGTGGGGGGAGATCCAACTTCCTCTTCCTGGCTTCCCAGGGCACCTGCTTTCACATATACATTGCCATACACATGATTAAAACAATACATCTCTTTAAAAGTGTTTTCGAGCTTAAATATTCTTTCTTCTCTATAATGATTTTGAAAAAAAAAAGCTACTTATGTCTTCCATCAAATAGTTCCATCTTCATGGGATTAGGGGAGGCCTCATGCAAACGAATTGCTGCAGGTCTGGACCATTAACTGCTTGAAGGGTTTTTTGTTTTGGTTTTCTGTTTTGTTTTGTTTTTTCCCATTGGTGGTCAATAGGGTTTTAGTAGGATAGAGTAAAGGAATGGAAATTCTTGGAATAATAGTGTTAAAAGAATCAACACCGGGTGGTGGTGGCATGCGCCTTTAATTCCAGCACTTGGGAGGCAGAGGCAAGTGGATCTCTGTGAGTTCAAGGCCAGCCTGGTCTACAGAGAGAGATCCAGGACAGGCTCCAAAACTACACAGAGAAACCCTGTCTCGAAAAACGGAAAAAAAAAAATCTTATGAATATCTGTAACTCATATGAAATGTCAGTCCAATGGGATAAGTATGATTATAAACAAGCCTCAATCCTGCACAGCAAACTGAGTGGGCATTTATAAATATTTGTCATTGGACATTAACAGAAATAACTGTTTGTAATTAGACATTTAACTCCTTATGCAGAGAATATAGGTGTCCACTGGTAGATAGTTGGGAAGAGCAGGTTAGTAAATTTCTATTTACTTACAAGTCACTTCTCCAAAAATGGTACGAACAAGATGTCTGAGCATGTGGATATCCCCACCATCCCCCCACACAGGGCAAGAATGAAGTCATGAATCCTGTGAAGCTGTGAAGAAGCAGGTCCATGGAACCTAACACCTTTTCAGTGGGCAAGAGACCCCTGTGGTGTTTGGGCTTTTCTGGTGTTAGCTTGACAAGCTCATAACCTGAAATAATAGTACAGTTAACTACAGATCCACACCAGAGTGGGTTAGTTACATAGGGGCTTCTCCAAAGGGAAGTCAGGGAAATGGGGACAGTTCTGGAGCTTGAAAAGTTGCCAGTTCAAAGATATGCATCCCCTGAGGGCCTTCTTCCTACTGTCACCATGATAGAAAGTGACCGAGCAGGAGATAAAACTCACAACCACAAACCCTTCTAGCGGAATATTTGATCATTGGTCTCAACTATGAAAAAGCATCTTCAGCAGTAAGTCTCCTTGAAAGCCTCCCTACAATTTGGGGGTGCACAGGGCATAGAATCCAGAGCCTTTCACACATACCTGTTTGGCAAACACACTACCACTGAACTACATCCCCAATCTTTATATTCATTTTATATATACCATTTCCATTTGATTCTTTGTAGAGATTTTCATCGTGTTTTTTTTTCCCACTTTGAGTTTCAAGTATGTTCATAATTGCTCATTGAAGCTTTTTTTAAATGAAAGCTTTAAAATCCTTGTCAGATAATCCAACATCTGTGTCATCTTGCTGCTGACATCTGTTGATTGTGTTTTCTTGTTCAGTTCCAGATTTTCCTGGTTCTTGATATGATGAGTCACTTTTATGTCTTACGGTAATTTGGGGGGTTATGTTGTGAGACTAAAGGCTGCTGAATTAGCAGGGTCTCTGTTTGAACATTTCCAGTGGGACACGAGATTCTTTATACCTGAATGGGGGTACAAGTCCAGGGTGCCACTTTCTGTATTCAGATGTTGATGGCAATTATTCAGAATCAAATGGGAGAGAGAAGACAGGCTTTAGGGCCAGACAATGTTCAGTTAATTCACTCATTCACTTTCAATTCTTCATAGGATTTGCTGTATGAGCTTGCTAACCTCAGTGTGCTCATGTCTGAAATACAGAACAGAATGTGTACCTGGGCAGACCATTTCCAGGATTAGAAACACGACATGCCAGGAGCCTAGCACACAGTAGGCATTCAACAAATATAGTGCCTCTGGTTATAAAGACTCAGTGTGTTGCAAAGGAACATGATACAGTGTCGCTGTCCCAGTCAGCTCCTAGCTTGATCTTCTCATAAGCAACCTTGCTTTCTAAACATTATTTTATATGTGGTAAAAAATATGATGTATTTTCAAGGTGTCAGTTGCAACACCCTGTAGGTCCAAGGGCCTTCAGATTGACCTGCTCTTGCCTTTACTGCCTTGTTGAAGTTCCCCACTTACTTCACACAATCAAATGGTTAAGAGAAAAGAGCAGAATAGAAACCCAAGTTCTCACCTAAGAGTAGAACCTGCAGTTTTCCGAAGAGCTGTGTGCATTCTGCATCTTCATCTGATGCCATTAACCCAGAAAGAGGATCCACTCTGCCATCATCTGTCTTTCCTTCACTCTATTCCATCCACTTTGGCTTCCTTGCTATTTCTGTAATGTACAGGCTTGTGCCCATTTGAGAACCTTCCCAGGTGCGGAGACATGGCAAGATCCCGTCCCTGCAGAATCAAAATTTCATCGCCACAAATCCAGCTAAGCATGCCGTGTGTAGAGGACTGGGAGGGGGCAAAAGAAGCCATGGTCACCATATGTTCTTCAGCCTGTGTTAACTCTTCATCACTCATAAACGTCGGACCATCCTACATATCTCAGTACCGTGCTTAATGAAATGCTTGTAAGGGGTTTGTTTTATATCTAGACAAGGTTATATGTTACAAGATTTATCTAACAAGGAAAAATAAAAATTAAATGACATTTAAAACATGGGAGTCTCATTTTTGTACATGTGAGAGTTCCTATGCTAATGGTCTAGTTACTTAGGGTGGTTCTGCTCTGCACTGTAATCTGGAGGCCCAGGGCCTTGCAAAGACCTGGGTGATTGCTGCCAACTGCATGGGCCTAGTGCCCTGAAAAGACGTAGGTCATTGCTGCCAACTGTGTGGTTCCAGGGTGGCCATGAAGGAAGCATGGCAGAAAACACGGAAGGATCACATTGCTCCTGGAACTTCAGCTCACATTCCCACTCACATTCTACCAGAGTAACCCAAACACAGAGTTAATTCTAAGAAGACAGACATCTGGAAGTTGCCCAAGCATGGACAGGTCTTAGTGGGTAGTTAACTGCTTCTGTCCCCTCATCCTCATCACTTTGGGCTCTGCTCCTCTGACAGCACTAGTTACCAAGCTACCAAGAGGTTTGTTTGAATCTCTTCAACAAGGACTCCGCAGTTCTCCTTCCTCTAATTATCCAGTTAATTATGGCAACTTCTTCTTGACTCTACCTTACCAGCCCCTGAATCAATTTATACTCTACGTGCTCTCTATTGAATTCGGAGCACCACTGGTGTTATCATTTGAGTAAGGAATGACCCTCACAGGCTCATGCTTTGAATACTTGGTCCCAAGCTAGTGGTGCTGTTTTCCTAGGATCTGAGAACTTGATGGGGTGCGGGCTGGCTGGAGGAAGTAGGTCACCGGAAAAGGCCCTTGGAAGTATCTTACCCTTGGCCCTTCCTCCCCACCTGTGGCCTTCTTGTCCATCCCGATGTAACCTCCTCTTCCATACCACAATAAACTGAGAGTCAATACAAACCTTTCTTCCTTTGTCTCAAGTGTTTGAGTCACAACTAAAATCTAACCAACACAATCTACAATCGGATAGGCAGCAGCTCCCGAGTGAGCTGTTCACAGACAGTGGAGAGGGCTGGAGAACCAGCTTCAGCCTACTCCAAAGATCCTTTGGGTCTTCCAAAAAAATCTTTTAAGTAGGCAGTTCCTTTTTATCAAAGCTTTCCCTGTGGAAGATGCTGAAGCTGGATGGTTCTGTCGCCAACATTGTGTGATGTTGGTTCTTTGCTTCTTTATCTCTTTTCTCCTTCATGCTCCCTGGAATGTGGATGTGATACCACCATTCAGAACCAAGAACAAGAAGGTTCTATACTAAAGGTATTAGAATGCCCAGATGAGATTAAGCAGGTTCTTGTAGTGTGTGTAAGTATGTGCATGTGTGTATGCTGCAGGTGCGTTGTGTGCATGCGGTGGTACATGCACATGAGTAGAGAGAGAGTTGCATACCTAGAAGTCAGAAGAAGACATTGGATGTCCTATTCTATCAGTCTCAACCTCCATTACTCTCACTTGAAATGGGGCCTCTCATTGAACTTAGAGCTAGGCTGACAGCCAGTAAGCTCCACTGATCCTTCAGCAAGCCTCTGCCTGGCTACACAGTGCTGGTGGTACAGCCACATGGCCACACCCACCCACCTTTTGTACAGGGGTGCTCGAGAATCAATCCTGGGTCTTCATGCTTGGACAACAAATGCTCTTACCCACTGGACAATCTCCCCATTAGCCCCTCGATGTGTGTGTGTGTGTGTGTGTGTGTGTGTGTGTGTGTGTGTGTTACACTGTATTGTCTATGTGTGGTTGTGTATCTATTGAGAGGTAGGTACTATGGTAATCAGATTCTTAAGCCAGCTTGTATTGGAGCACTGGTAGTAGTCATCTAAGTTTCTTTGAATTTTTAAGTTGTTGTTTTTTGTTTGTGTGTGTGTGTGTATGAGTGTTGTATCTGCATGTATGTCTATGTACCACCATGTGTGCCTGAACTGGTGCCTACAGAGGCCAGAAAGAAGGTACTAGATCCCCCTGGAACTGGAGTTACAGACATTGTGAGCCTCCATGTGGGCACACGGAACCCAGACCCTCTGGGAGAACAGCAGGTGCTTTTCACCACTGACTTATCTCTCCATCCTATTACCCATATTTTACAAAAAGAGGAAGGCTTCTGTCTTCAGGACAGCGTTATTTCAGTAATCTAGCACATTCCACTGTGTCAGTCAAAATCACGGGTGCAAGCCCTGAGGGACTCAACATAAGCCCAGGGAAACTTGTCCACTAGGTTTCTGTGAGGAGACAGACCATGAAAACCAGAGAGAAGAAGGAAGGCTAGGAATATCAATTTACATATTCTTAATAGTTCCTGACATATCTGTTTCAGAGTCCATATATTTTTTTGTTGTTTGTCTTGTTCTGTTTTCTCTTTGGTTAGGGTCACAAAGACAGAGAATTACCTTAATTGTTTTTGTTCTCAAAGACAGCGTCTCATAGTCTTATACAGGGTGGCCTTGAACTTGCTATATAACAAGGGAAAGCCTTGAATTCACGATCCTTCTGCCTCTACTCCGCCAATGCTGGATCACAGGCATGGCACTAGGTCTAGTTTTAAAGCATGAATTTTAAAAGCTTCTATTTTTTTTTAAGTTAAGGTTTCTGTATGAAGGCTCCACCAGCTTTCCGTTCCGCATCTTGACTCATTTCTGAACCACGCTCCGAAGTGCTCTCCCTAGGGAGAATGTTCCTATTCAGCATGTCTCTTTTCCCAGATTTAGCTCAGGCAGTTTGGCTGGCTTGACATGTTGCAGGTTGTGTGGACTGTGAATGAGAATGCCAGAGTCGACACTGAAACAGTATTGGCAAGCTCACTGCGCCTTTGGAAAAGAGACACAAATTGATTCTATATTAAAGTAAAGACCAACATTACAAACTCTCTGTAAAGTTAATGTGTCTTTGGGGAATTCTCTCATTCCATAAAAGGTATTAAGAGTAGGACTGAATTTATGTATTATGAACTAAGACTATCTGCACAGTATTTTCTAATTATTCTTCTCTTTCTTCTTTATAAACTGTTATTATCTAAAAGCCTACTAGAATTTATTGCACTTGCCATAAGGGAGGGAAAGTACTTCTGTGGTTATAAATAGTCAAATAGTCTGCTATTTCTTATCATCAAAGGTTATGAAATAACAAAAGCTGCTAGAAAAAAATTAGAAGCTGGAAACTTACCAGTTTTCTTTCATCAATAATTAATGTGACATCGTGGTATGAAATGACAATAACTTCCATTATCCTTTTTATGTTATAAAAATTAACATATCCCAAAGTATAAAAGGCTGCTAAATAATTTTAGTTATGAAGTAGGACACTCAACCTATCTCATGAGTCAGATAAAGAACAATGAAAATCCAGAGATTTTGGGTGATTTGTAGCTATTCTACTTCCTCTCCGTAATCTTCACCCCATTCCACAAAATAAAAATTAGAAACAACATGGGACTTGAATTGCATTGCTAAGAATTTCAGTTCTGTTATATATTTAATACAAAATAAATTTTAAAATGAAAATTCAGACAATATTGCAATTAATAATTTTAATTCACATACTTTTCATTCTGAATGCTGGCTTTATGCAAGCAAAAGTATTTATAGATAGAAAATACTCAATGAGCTCATAAGAAAGGGCCATTCATTATATTTTTATTTATGGTGAAAAATTATAAAACAAGATTTGCCAGGTCTGCACACAGACCTTGAAATTTTGAATTTTGAAAATTGTTATTTTAACTTCTCAAGATTCAGTGGCAGAACCTTAAATTATAATTTTCTTAAAATATTCATAAATATCTATTTGGTAGGAGTTAAACCAATGCAAAAAGCACATCAAAACCACTGTGCTCATAAATATGTGTCCATTCAGCCACCTGTCCTTAGTAGCCAGCATCTGAAAAATAGTTTCGAAGTCAGGGGCTTCAAACATTCAAACAAAATTTGAAATGTGTTTGATCTTATGCAAATATACATTAGAATTACAGATTTTACAACTATGCATGCCTCTCATAAGGTTAATACAATATATTGTGATAAATGTAAAGAACATTTTTATTCTATTCTATGCAGTGATTTTTTTTTGCTTGTTTGTCCAATTGTTCGAGGTTTTTTATTTTTTTGTTTTGTTTTTTTCTTTTTTCTTTTTTTTTTTTGAGACAGCCTTTTTATATAGCCCTGGATAGCCTGTAATTTGTATGTAGACCAGGCTGGCATCAAACTTGTGGCAATCCTCCTGCCTCTGCCTCTCAAATGCTGAGATTACAGGTGTGTGCCAAGATGCCCAGATGCCCTGATTTTTAATGTGTGGTTTATAGCTTTTGTACATAGGTATGAGTATTACCAAACACAAATGAAAAATACGCATACTGCATAAGATAACAACCTCTAACACAAAATTAAATTTCTTAAACACCCCAGCAAAGAATTTCAAAATACATGTTCAATTCAACTATTTAATCAAACATACCAAGAGAATAATCCATTGATCTTCAAAACTAAAAAGCAGAAGTTAGTATTCTATGCTATTTTTATATTAAGGTATTAAAATTTATATAGCAGCTTTAACTATTCGCAAAAGAAGTAAATTAACAACAATAAGACACTATTAGAACCTCATCTGCTAGTGATTCTTAAAATATTAGTATTAATAGAGCAGCAAATCCAATGTGTCAGGGCACATGCCAAGAATGTGTAAGTATGCAAATTTTAATAGAGTTCATCAATTTACATGATTAATCATCAGTAGTGTTTAAATCAACCTAAACTTTCCGATCATGAGGAAACAGTATTTTCCATGTGTGTGCTTTCCACGGGGGTGGAACTCGGTTGAGGCATTGATCATTGAGCAGATGTCAACCAGAAAGAAAAAGAAGAAGAAGAAGAAGAAGAAGAAGAAGAAGAAGAAGAAGAAGAAGAAGAAGAAGAAAAACCCCAGTGTGCTCACTGGTTGATCAAAATCCTATAAACAAAACTCAGAAGTTCCTATCTCCTTTGACTTTAGAAGTCTTTAAATAACTTCATTCACTCTGAAAGTTCTAGCCAGCCTTGCTGCTTTCGCCCCATTAAAATCAAACTTCTACATGTAGCCGTGTGTGTGTGTTAACACATTTATATGCTCACATCGTTTAGCGCTCTACCCTCTTGCTCTATTCTGAGAATTCACCCTCCAATCCCAGACTCAACATCTCAAAGGGCAGTTAGTTACAACTGCATCACAAAATATTGCTCTTTCAGCGTCTGCTGTTTCCCTAGGATAAAAAATCGGATTCTAAACCAGATGAACCGAAAGACTAAGCGAATCAGCACGTTTTCAGGACTTAGTGTAAAAGGCACAGAAACTCAGGAAGCCCACCGGCTCCAGCCAGTGTGTCCAGAAGCATCCTCGCCGCCGACCCTAGGAGCTTCGCTGTGATTGCTGGGATTCGATGCAAGCATCTCGGCGGACAGATGCAAAGGCTCAGGTTTTCATATTCCATCTCCTTGGATACGTTGCAGCTAGAAAAGATCACTCCTTCTCCACTGTGGGTTATGTTGATGATTTTAATTGGTTAAACTTTTTAATGAATTGATTTTGTAGTTCGGGTAACACCCCCAGCCCATCCCCAGCTACTATAACGAAGTTACTGCTTCACTCAGCTAAAGAAAACACTCCCTGAGAAGTCCATTCACGCTTTCATCTAATTTGTAGGCTGTTCCCGGTTTCTGGAGAAGGGCACACTAGAAATATTTAGGTTCCCCGTTTTCTTCGTTTTGTTTTGGAAAGGCCTTTGCCTTTTGCTCTCAGCCAAAGTTTCTGGCGGTCAAGTTTGCAGGTTGGCGAGAAAAGAGCCCCTGGACTATAGCGGCTGATTGGACCTGCCTCTCTTAGCTGCCTCCCTGAGGGTCAGCTGTGGCTTCGTTTGCTGCAGGACTCTGGCAGCGGGTGAGGGCAGGGGTGAGGGTTCGCTGCTCAGGCAAAAATCTCAGCAGCCTCGGGCTGAGCCGACAGATGCTGGAGACGAGCTCAGTTGCTGGAGCTGCCGAGCGGCGGGCATCAGGCACCAGGCGGCACGTACTGGGTATCTGGTAAGGAACAGTCCTTGGCATTCCTGGGAACCGGGGAGGCGTTGGCAGAGCTGAACAGCCCATGGAGCTCTTGGTCCCTGGGGACTCGGAGCCACCCAGCCCGAGGCTGCAGAGCTGAGGCTGTGCACACTAAACGCCCAGGGACCTCTCCGGGCAACTCTTGACAGACAGTCCCCGGGCCAATCCAATGCTTTCAGATGTTATAGGAAGGCTCGGCAACCCCCTAGGCCCTTCCCAAAGCCAGCAAGAGCAAGTGTGTCACCAGGATCTCTAAGCCTTGGGATGCACCTGTTGCAAGTGACAGACCCTGGTCAAGGAGCCTCAGCCCTGTGCCGTCACTAGGGCGACCAGGACAAGCCCTAGAGAGCTGGTTCCCATTGGGTTGCCACCGCCTCTGCCGGCTAACTCTTTCTTGCCTACTCTAGCCCTCTGAATCCGCCCATGGCCAGGGCCAAGGTCACCGCGCAGGTCCCCACGCTTCTGTGGCTGAGGCCCCTCTAGGCTGCTGTAGCCTCAGCCCAACCGAGTCTCTCTTACTGTCTCCATAGGCACAGCCCTAAGGAGTAGGCAATGGCAGGCAACGCTGAAATCCGTGCGTTGGTTCTGAGTGTCCGAACCGGCTCCTGTGTTGAGGACTGTAGCACAGGGCTTGAGCGGCGGATGTTCGTGAACTCCCAAGACCTAAAATAACCCGATGAGACCAGTCGCAAGGAGAGCCTCCACTTTTGGACCCAAGCGACTATTGGTCCATTTTATGGCAAGCGAAGTGGTGACATCTTTAGTCAGGCATCCTCTCCTAGCTGGTAACCTCTCAGAAAGAAGGTTTTCAAAAAGGGGAGCGAGCTGACTTGGATAGCCTGGGACTTAGCCTAAAAGCCCTCACCAAAAGTGTTTATCTGGGTGGGACACTGGACCTTGGACTACCCGACTTTCACTTAGCGTTGCCTTGGGGACCACAGAGCCCAGCAGGGACAGAAAGCCAAGGGGCACAGGCCATTGCATCTGGCATTAAGCCTCAAGCAAAACACCTGATTCCCACCCCACCCCATCCCCACCCCCGCAGCTTCAGTTGAGGCACCTCGGGGTTTTGGGAGCTAAATATCCTGGGCCCCTGGGTGGGGGGAGGGTGGATTGTCTGTTCCGACAACGTCCACCGGGGCCCTCTCTGGCCCAGCGCAGTCGCCCCCAGGAAGTGTCCTTTCCTGCAAGGTCCTTGTTTTGGGTCGGGATTCCCGGAACCAGGTTCTGGTCTTTCCAATCTGGAAAGTTATTGGTTCTTCCCCTATTTCATTCCCTGACCTTCTTGACTAACAGGAGGACACTACTTACTTTTTTTTTCATTGTCTATTGATACAATTGAAACGTTTCAAAAGTTAATGCGCTTTACATCTGCATGGCTATTTTCTGCTCCTCCATTCAAACCTCTTGTAACCTTACTAGACTTTGCTACTTCGAAACGGAAAACCTCCGGCGCTGTGTTTTTCGGTTTAGGCCTGAGAACGAGATAGGAATACTCAAAGTTAGGATGGAAGTACACAGACAGGGTGTACTCCGGCTTGGAAATCGCTTTTCTTCCAGGATCGCTCCTCGCCCCCTCTCTGCTCCTTGATCTGCAGCTGAGCAGCAAGTCTTCCATCCCGTCTGCGCCACATCCACGAGCTTGTGTCTGCCACCTGGAATCGTGTTGTGGGGCAAGCACTTTGCTCTTAAACCGCACGTGGGGTGTCAGTATCCTCTTAGCCAAAGCGGACCAGTCTGGAGACTTAGAGTTCCCTATCTCTCAGATATTAGAAGTGCTTTGGGACATTTATCTTTCCGCCCTACGTGAAAGCTCTTGGATTCTTCCTTTTAAGGAACTTTTCTTCCACGGAGATGTGAGCGATGGAAGACTCTTGGGTCCAGCCTTCCAGGGCATTAGAACCCTGCCCCGTGATGAGGGACGGTTGACCATTTTATTTCTTTTACAGGAATGAAACCAGGTCAGTGTGGGAAAACCTTCACTCCATCATCCAGTCTGCATCCGGCTGGTAAAGAGCTAGGGAGAGTCTCACCAGAGCAGAGGACAGCTGTGTGTCAGTGTGCACCACCTCCCTGGGTGTGCAAACTCCAGATCTAGGGGTATCCCCTGCTGACTGCCTGGCTTGTGTTTGTAGGAAATGAAATCTCTTCTTTCTGGTTTTCCCAGTGTCTGCAAAGCAAGCCGCATCTGCCCGAGGAGGTTCCAGTGTTAAAATCAGTCTCTCACTTTCTACAGACACTGCCCTAACCTAGCTTCTGTTCCTGCCATGTCTAAACCGGGAGTGCTGAGTGCCCAGCTGGTCCTAGGGGCCACCACTGCCCAAGACTCTTTTCTTTTTAGAGATTTCTGTATTCCTGCCTCTTGCACTACAGAGCAATTTTTGATCGTCAAAAACAGCAAAGAGGAATGGAGTGGAGGAGATCTGAGTCCATGTATGCACTCACTCAAATCAAACGCAGCAAACTCCAAGTCTCCTGTTTATCCTCAGAAGCCACCGCTGTGTACCAAGCATGCACACAAGCGGATCTTCAGGTCCTGTGTATACACAATACACACACACACACACACACACACACACACACACACACAGAGTCACTTTTTATTTTACCCTCAAATCTTGCTCCGCTCACCCCCAGTCCGCAGTCATGGGGTGGCTCCAGGTGGTCTGGTGCGGAGAACCCTGGATGCTCTCAGCATTAGCCCTGGGGCCAAAGACCGCCCTCACCCCACCCCAACACACACACACACACACACACACACACACACACACACACACACACAGTGGACCTTAAGGCAAGGACTGCTGCCTGGCTACCCCAACAGAGTCTGTGCAAGCAGCAGGATCCAGGAGGCTTGAACCCTACAGATCTGTTTTGAGAATCGGCCCAATCTCTAACTTTCTCCCGTTTCTCTTCACTCCCTTTCCTTCCTAAGTTTTCTTCCTCAGTTGATTTTCATGTAACATTGGGAAATTTGTTCCTCCTCCCTTGAATTTTATAGCTAAGAAGTTTTAAAAAAAGTACAAAATAGAAATTCTTTCAATTAGATTTTTTTTTAATGTAAAGGAGAAATAGAAAGTGATAGATTTCTCCCTCACAGTAGTATCAGGGGCAAAAAAAAAATTACCAAATAGACACATGTCTTTGAAATCACACCGGAAAGGCCAAATAAACAAAATTAACTGACTGTTGGTGTTGAGGAGGAAATCACCAACGAAGGAAAAAGAGTGAAGTCTCCAGTTCTGGTCCCCCTGACTGAACCTGCTCTGCTTTGCCCTCTCTGTCTCTCGCATCTTTCTATTGAGATCTGTTTTTGCCCACATTTCTCTAAACTAGGGAACAACTCAAGCCCTCTCTTCAAATAAAAAACAAAACAAACAAGCAAACAAAAAACCCTAGGCCAATCTTCTGGCCAGCTTCTGTTCCTGTCCTTCATTTTAAGTGTAGGATTTGGTTAGAGAAAAAGGAGTCACGGAGGTGGGATAGAAGAAAGTTTAAAAAAAAGAAAAAAAAAAGCAAAACGAAACAACAACAACAAAAACAAGAAGTCCTGAGCTGCAGCGGTGAGTGTGTCAATCAAAAGGTTTTGTGCCTGGGGGCTCCTTGCGGTTCTAAGCAGAGGTGTCCCAGGGCGGCCCCACAATGAATATGAATAGGAATCCTTGCTAAATGGGACAGCAAAGCGCACCGCCCTGAAGGATGGCACGTCATCTTAACCAGCCCAGGATAGATAGGAGGGCTCCTTTTGTCTCTTTTCTCCACTGCAGCGCTATAAAAGCCCCTCTTTTACAGCAAGAGGTTAGTTCGGGCACACACCAACAAACAGTGCAGGAAACAGCTAAACCGGAGAGAGAGAGTGATAGCAAGGAGAGCGGGGAGGGAGAGAGGCGGGGCAAGGCAGAGCCCCGACTGTTCTTCTCTGGTCTTACAGCTGAGAAGTGGGTTGCTGGACCTTCCGATTTTTTATTTTTTTTTATTCAAGATTCTCTTTAATTTCCCGCCTAAAACCTCCTCAACCATAAGGCCGCATCTCCCGTAATAAAATGAATTCTGATTCGAGCTCTGTCTCCAGCAGAGCGTCATCTCCGGACATGGATGAGATGTACCTAAGAGACCACCACCACCGCCACCATCACCACCACCAGGAGAGCCGTCTCAACTCGGTCTCATCCACACAGGGCGATATGGTGCAGAAGATGCCTGGGGAAAGCCTCTCGCGAGCAGGCGCCAAGGCGGCCGGAGAAAGCAGCAAGTACAAAATCAAGAAGCAGCTGTCGGAGCAGGACCTTCAGCAGTTGCGCCTGAAGATCAACGGACGCGAGCGCAAGAGGATGCACGACCTGAATCTGGCCATGGACGGCCTGCGAGAGGTCATGCCCTACGCGCACGGGCCCTCCGTGCGCAAACTCTCCAAGATTGCCACTCTGCTGCTAGCCAGAAACTACATCCTCATGCTCACCAGCTCCCTGGAGGAGATGAAGAGGTTGGTCGGCGAGATCTACGGGGGTCACCACTCGGCCTTCCACTGTGGGACTGTGGGGCACTCGGCCGGCCACCCGGCGCACGCAGCGAACGCCGTGCACCCGGTGCACCCCATCCTGGGCGGTGCGCTCTCGTCCAGCAATGCCACGTCCCCGCTCTCCGCGGCCTCCCTGCCTGCCATTGGCACCATCCGACCTCCCCACTCGCTGCTCAAGGCGCCCTCCACGCCGCCCGCGCTGCAGCTGGGCAGTGGCTTCCAGCACTGGGCGGGGCTGCCCTGCCCCTGCACCATCTGCCAGATGCCACCGCCGCCGCACCTGTCCGCCCTCTCCACGGCCAACATGGCCCGGCTGTCCGCCGAGTCCAAGGACTTGCTCAAGTGAGCCGCGGGCCTGCCCGGCCGGGAGGAAGAAGGGAGAGCTGAGGCAGGGGTCGCGGTGCCGGGCCAGGAGGGAAGGGGGAGACTGCTCAGCCGGCAGGAGGGTGGGCGCACAGCTCTGGGGCCTCGCCTGCGGCCCTAGAGATCCACATCCTATGACCCACCCCAGCGGGGCGTACCAAAACCAAACTGGGATGTCTAGGTGTTAGCGAACGGGGACTGGAACCCGACGTCGTGTTTTGCATGCATGCTTCTCTTCCTCATGCAGCGCCAGTATTTCTTACTGCCATATGCTCTTGTCAAAACTGCATTTGTTGTTTAAAAACGGGACCGGTGGAGTTAAAAACTTGAGAAGGAACTTGGAGTTGGCTTTCTCTGGGTGTGTTCTTATCTTGGAGGAAAGATGGCCATCTCTTTTGTGCAAAGCAAATGTAAATATTTCATCGAGATAGATGCAGTTATGATTGTCTCTGTCCTTATAGTTTTTTTTCTAGAGACGAGAATGAGAGAGAGCATGAGAGAGATGGAGAGGAGAGAGAGAGGGGAGGGAGAGAGAGAAAGAGAGAGAGAGAGAGAGAGAGAGAGAGAGAGAGAGAGAGAGAGAGAGAGAGAGATTGAGAGACTCAGAATCCAAGTTTTGAATCTCAGCTTCTGTCCAGGGCATGAACCTCCTCCTATGTGGGCTTTCTTTTCCATGCAGTATAGGTCAAAAGAATGCATGCGCACTTCTAAATGAATCTTGTCTAAACATGTTGTGCAGGCCATATGCCATTTTCCTTGTAACAAGGATTTATTAGTGAATTCTCCAAAGTACTCCATATATCTGTCTGTGGTTGTATGAAATGAAAAGGGGGCCAGAATGCAAAGATTCATGCTCAATGCACATGGCAATTCTTTCCCCAAGCCTAAGTCTGTCCCTTGTCCCTCAAATTTCATTACAACCTTAGGGCTGTTCCAAGGGACCAGAGGCTACAAAACTGGGCCCCCTCCAGTAGCTCACCCCACCCCCTTGCCAAATTATTCTGCATGCGGGGTTGGCTCTGTCTGTGATCCTTCAGCTTTGAAAACTTCCTGTGTTTTGGGGGGAGGGCTGCCATTTTTATTTTCCTGAACATTTGCTTGAAATATTTTGTTAGGGCTTCAAAGACAATACCTGTCTTTATTTTTTATATATTCTTGATAACTATGATATATTTATTAATAACCAGTGTTTCTGGATGAGATTTCAAATAAAAAAGAATCTTTAAATCCAGTTTTTGCCTTCGTTTAAAATTGTAATCAATAGCAGTTGTGGAATGAGAAATATGTGGGCCCGGCCGGTAAGGTGTGTCTGGGTGTGGGCGAGGGATTTGGAGGGCAGGTTTTTTTTTTTTTTTTTTTTCTGGCCATTTACAAGTAAAGAGAATAGATAAATTTTGGTGCTAATGATTGGCCCTAAATGTCCTCTGAATAGCGCATTGTCTGTATATGTCCTCCGTTCCACTTTGAGCTCCTCATTCCTTTGCAGCAATTAGATCCTCATAGACTCAAGAATTAAGGTCAAAAATAGAATCTAGAAGCTCAAAGCAGCAGGACATGAGATGCAGACCAGTGGCTGTGAAGACTGGTGTTGCTAACAGGCAAGAAGGAACCACCAGTAAGCTAAGTTTTTTCTTGCTTTAAAATGACCTTTGTGGTCTTTGTATTCCACGTGTGGCAATCCAATATGTTTTAAAAGTTAACAAATGAAGTCACCCTGCCGGCCTGCCAGGAAAAGAAAGCAAAATCCCTCTGCTTTGTAACTGAGCTGTAGATGGAGGCAAATGGATGGCCAGGACTTGGATCGCAGTGATTGTTAGGAAGAATTCTTCCTTGTTTTCTCCTCCATAGAAGATTGCTGTCGTGATTAGCCAAGTGTACTAGGGCCCCTCTAGTTAAAGCATGGGCTGTTATAACGCAGGGTCATTTTCATCAATTCCGCTTTACTGTTTACTCTCACCTCCCAGGTCCTCAGTGGAAACACTCCACATTCGTTTTGAATAAACAAGAGCAGTCCAGCAGGGACCTGGGGTTTTGTTGTTTTGTTGAAAGAAGACAAGAAACTGAGCTCTGGTGATAGGCAACTGCAGTGTGGGGCCCAGGCTCTCTGCTTCTCCCAGAAAAGCAAACCCAGAACTGGCCTTTGTGTTAGAAGATGTAATACCACCTCCCAGGCAGCAAGGCCCTGGGTCTCTTTCCAGCATCTAGGCAGAAGAGTGAATTTAGAAAGTTCTTTCCCTCCCCTGGCTAGGTCTGGAGTATCTGCCTAAATCTCCGGTGAGTCACCTCTATCCCCCTTCATCCACCTGCTCTGCTCTATCCCGGTCTCCACCTACCACACAGGCCTTAGTTAGGGAGGAGTGCCACAGCGGAGTCCACAAGGGAGGCAGCTTTTTCCTCTGCTTATCCTCAGACAAATGGAAGAGTAATCGTCCGTTTCCCAAGTGTGATTCATTTCTCTGAGTGAGCAAAGAGCCTGTTGAGGATTTATTGGAATCCAACACAAGGCAGCCCTCCAGCCTTTCCAGGAGTTTATTATTCCAAAAGGGGAGGGACAGTTTCATCAATCAGGAAAGCGACTCACTCCTGTGCCTCTTGGCTCTTTAGAGTCCTGTTTCCACAAGTCCGGGTCCGGGGAAGATCCCCTAGCCTCCCATCCGGCTCAGGCTGGACTTCATGTCTGGCATCCAGACTTAAGCACAGGGTAGAGGGGAATACAGCCAAGCTGTATTTGCACAAGTGTGTGTGTGTGTGTGTGTGTGTGTGTGTGTGTGTGTGTGTGCTGGCTTTTTCCCTGAACTTCCCGGGTTGCCTCCAGTGATCCAGTTAATGGGCTGTAAGGCCCGCTCTCTTGGGAGACCTGAAGCAAAAGGAATCTGAAACGCAGGACTCTTTACTTACTTTCAGATGTTCACTGGAATAGAAAATAGACAATTCTCCCAACCAACATAGGGGAGATCTTATAAACATTCCAAGCTCTTTCCTGGCCCTAAGAACTTTCGTCAGCAGCCCAGGGGACATGGCTTTCTTAAAACAGGGCAGGAACAGAGAGAAAGGCCATGTGGGAGTCAGGTTTCTGGATTTACTGAAAAGGGGGGGAAATATCACCAGTAACCACTTGGGTAGAGTTGGGTGTGTGTGGTGTCTAGCTCATCCCCTGGATGTGAGTGTCCAGGCTGACCTTTGCTTGCAATTCTTTTTCCTGTTAAATTCTCAAATTACTCACACCATGACACTGGGGTGAAAGTAAATAGTTCTTGCACGGAGAGCTAGCTGTTTTAATCATGAGTCCACAACTTCTTCAGAAGTTCACAGGTTTAAAGTACTTTTAATTTCAGTCTAGAAACATAATGAGGATGCTTCCACTCACGATTCGAAATTGCTTTGCCCTGAAAGGGGGAATCAAATCCACCTTAGAAACACTCACTGACTGTGAACTTCAAGGGAAAGTCCCCTCAAAGAAAGAGAAAGTGCAGTCGACTTTAGTCACACCGGGCCTGGACCTGATCTTTGTTCTCTGGAGACTCACTCTCCTCCCCACCCCCACGCCTCCTCAACTCGCAGGCCTTGGATTTATCTCTCGCAAAAGGGCAGCCTGTGCTGGTGAAGGACGAGGTTTTCCAGCTGAGCTCCAAGGACTGGAAGCCCTGTGTCTCCTCAAATTGCCCCCTCCCCTGGGTCCGGTTAAGTGCCCCCAGAACACAGTGCAAAGCCTTCTCCCCACAGGCAGTGGGTCCTGGGAACACTTGCTCAGACCCAGAGACGTTTCTATGCCTTCCAGGTCCTATGCAGCGACTCCGGGGGAACTTCCTCTTCCCATCCGCCTCAGCTGCCCCTGAAGCCTGGCTTTCACGCTGAGCTGGAAGCTCCGAGGCCGTCCAGCTACACTTGTCTCCTCATCTCTGTCGCTAGTGGGTACCCGAACTGGCCTGGGGGAGCGGAACAGGCTAGTTTCCATTGTCCGAAGGACTCCCCCACCTTGCCTCTTAGGGGCCTCTCAAGGCACCGGGAGCCAGTCCCTTGCTTAGAACAGCCCTCCCCTCTTGCCTCCCTCTTGCCTGGCCTCCACCCCAGTCTTAAGTCCCCTAGATGGCTACCTCCCCCAGGAAAGGAAAATGCGACGCGAAAGCATCTGGTCCAGGAAACCCGGTGGTCCTAGACTTGGGATCTTGCTGGGCCTCCACTTACTAGGTGTAGGGGGAAGTAGAGTAGGAAGATGCAGAGCCAGGGATAGGGAAAGAGTGGTAAGAAAGAAGGAGAAGAGGAGAGAGGTAAACAGGGAGAGAGAGCACCCACGGAAGACTTGTGTTCAAGGAGGGGCCCTTGGTGGGGGCTTCTCCTCTTCTGTGAGCCACTAAGAGTGCTTGGGGCCTGAGGAGCATCCCTTGTCTCCCCAGCTGGTGCCCAGCTCTGGCAAGCTCCTAGATGTGAAGCTGCATTGTCTCTGAGGGTGCATTTTCTGTGGGACCTTCTCCAGGACACTGAGGCCTCGGGAGTGCAAGGGATCCCCGAGAGGGGTGGGTTCTGGCGGCGCAGGTGGATTCCCGCCGGCGGACTGCTCATCTGCCCGGTTCGTGGCCCCTAGCTCCAGGAGCTCCATCTGTCACAGGAGCAGATCCAGATCCAGCTTCTCAAACGCCCCGGGTTTGAGTCTGGATACTCCAGGCTCGCGTTTCCACACCTGACCCCACAGGCAGGTGGGGCTCCGATCGATGCTAAGAAACTCTGGAGAGAAGAGTACCTCCAGTGAGGAATACACCACCTCTTCAGAGAACCTGGCAACCCTTAAGCGTTTAAGGAAATGGGGAGCGAGCACACCTACAGGGTGTGCACATTCCACCGGGAAAGGGGTGGGCGCTCTTTTCTCCTACACTCAGGCCCCTGCTAACACTCTAAGGTTTGCAAATCTTGCCAGGGATATCGGGATAGGACCTGCCCAGGTGATCTCAGGCCAGTGTGCTTTCTTCATTGGGGAATCTCACAAAGAATCAGCCTTCCTTCTCAGTAGTGGATCCCAGCCACCGCTCCTTCTGCGGAGCCCCTTCATACAAACCAACTGCTTCCAACCTGGGACCTTGTTCTGGTCACCAGATTTGGGTTCAAGGTTTAAGGCTCTCCAGAAGTAGGCCACTAGTTGTCCTGGATCTGCTAGGGTCATGACCTTAGGAAGGGCACAGGGAAGGGTGAGTGGATCCTTGCCTTTGCTGTGGTGTCCTTGGTGTGGAAATAGAGTGTTCAGATTTCTCGTGTCCCAGCGACACAAGAGCTCAGAGCTGACTATGGAAAAGGATCCGCGAGGCAGCTTTGGGAGAACTTCTCTCTAAACTTTCAGGCTTCCGTCCTGCCCTGACTTCCGTGAAACATGGTCTCCCTGCCAGTCTGAGACCTGGAAAACAGTTAAATACTTCTGTTCAGGAGCTAAGGCCTGAAATCACCTGTCTTCTCCCTCAGATCTGGAAAACTCCGTAAATCTGATCCTGCCTTGGTGTGCTTAGGGCAGGGTGCTGAAAACGCATGTCTGTCAGATCCTTGATTCCAGAGAAAGAGAGATCCTCCGGGTTCGCACATTTTGTAACGACTTTTCCTCCTCTGAGTGTCTAACCCATTGCCACGGGTCTCCCGCAGCAAGAGGACACGAAACACAACCATCTTTTGAACCAGCAATGGGAGCCCGCAAAATCTTGAAGCTATTTTTTCTTTGGGGTTTCCCTTAACTTTCTTGGGCTTCAGTAGCGGGAACATTTCCTTTTTTTTTTTTTTTTTTTTTCCTACATTTTCAGGCACTGTGAGTTGCGACAGAGGTGAAGATCGGAGATGGCGTCAGTTGCATGAAAACAAGCCGGGTCAGAAGCCTTGGAAGGCACTGGTTTTCTAGGGCAGATGGAGCAACACAAAACGGCGGCGGCTTTATCAGATGCAAGAAACCGACTGCCCACTTTCCCTACTAGGTGGGGAGGACAGAAACTGATGCCTTGATTAATATGGAAATAAACTGATTAATATGGAAATAAACAGAAGAGATAGTGGCTGAACTTAGTTTCCTCACAGTTGTTGAGAGATTTATTAACCCGGAGATAAACCTCAGTCTGAGGCATCTCTAACTCATGTCTCCGTTAGTTACTACCAAACGAGCAAACTCCCTTTCCTTTAACTGTTTTATAAAGTAAAAATAAAGTAAAATAAAATTAAAAAAATAAAAAGGAAAGCGAGGAAATCTTTTAAAAACAGAATTGGAGGCATTATTTACTCCTTGTCTCCGAGGCTCTGTGAGCTACAGAATCCCGTCTCTGTACCATAGGATTGGCCAGGCTGTGTTGTACACATAAAACAATCCTGTAATTTCCCTTCCAGAACAAAAGTTTCAAAGCAGTGACCTGTACGGTATCCCCTCTTCAGTAAAGTGGAGACTTAATGGTCTGTTAATTACTCCATTCCTGCCGGGGGAGCGGAGCCTCCAAAGGAGCGCGGCAGACCCTCTGCTGATTGAAGCTGAGGTCTGTCCCCCAATGTACAGCTGGGGCTGCCTCATTGAAAACCCAGACAACACAAAATCCCAGATAAATAATCCGACCCAGAACTCAAAGATACTGCGCTCTCTCTCTCTCTCTCTCTCTCTCTCTCTCTCTCTCTCTCTCTCTCTTTCTCTCAATTGTTGGGTCTGGGCTGGATCCTCAGAGAAGATGGGAGGGTACTCTAGCAATCTTTAAAAAGCTTGAGGGTTTGTCCACAAGAGTTTTGAAAAAGCTTATTTGACTTTTCTGCCCCCCCCCCCCATCTCTCTGCTCTGGGCTCACTTCTCTTTCCTTTGACACTTTGATTATAATTCATGTATCCAGTCTTTTTCTGCGCTGATTACCAGGTTGTTTCAACATTTAATACATGTTTCAGTTTGGTGATTTTTTTTCCCCCTTGACTATTGAGGTTTTGAATGGGTGAGAGATTTCGAGTGCCCTAGCAAACACAGAGAAAGAGAGAGACAGATTTAGGTTGTTAGTTTCCTTGTCTTTTCACATCTGTTAGACAGCAACTGCATGGGGCAGTTAAATGCATATCCAAAATAAAAATTTGCAAAGCTTTATTTGAGCAGAATTGAAAGTCAGTGTCGATGCAATTAACTTGGCATTACAAACAGTTGGAAAATTCAATTGTCAAAACAAACACCTCTTTGAGGAAAACACACACACACACACACACACACACACACACACGTTTTATACTAATGAAAACAATTGGTTTCAGTTGGTTGTACATTTGGCCTTTGTGGTCCCATTGAAATAAAACACTGCAGAAAAGTAGATTTAGATGTTACGGAAGTCATAAATACAGAGATTTGAAATCAGTCTTTCGCTCAAATAAAATAATTGCAGGAGGAGTTTGAGATCTATCACAGCTCCTGAATAAAGTGGCCCCTTCCGTCTCTTTCCATAGTAGGCTGGACCAGCATATGATCTAGGGACTACAAGAGAAGGCACTCTTGCATGGACAGCCTGGTAATCGGCATGAAGCTGAGTCCATTAAGTGTGTTTCATGCAGAATGGAGGGAAGCACACTCCTCTCTCGCTGGGGAGGTATAAAATCCAAGCAAGCAAAGAAGACATTCATTGTTTAAGCAGAACTTTTCTTCTCTTTCTCTACCTTGCTAGCTGTTCACACCAGCCATATGAGAACTGGGACCTCAACAGAAGGGCAGACTTTTGTGAACTGTGACCCAGATACTGCTGTCCCTCAGTAGCCCAGGTCACCTTTGTAGGTCTACACAGTAGTGACGTTTCAGGGCCTCGGTTTCCCCACCCTGCAGTATAGAGACACATGAGAACTGAGAAGCCATTCTCTCTCTCACTACACATTTTTTTTTGAAAAACAGAAACAAAGGAGGATATTTGCCTCCCATTTTTACTAAAATGTACTAGCTTATTGATGACGTTATTGTTATTATTATTATTATTATTATTATTATTATTATTATTATTAGACTCTGAGCTTAAATACAGCACACTTTCCAGAATTCTAGTGACTGGACAATAGAACCATCCCTTTCCATCTCTGCTTGCCAAGGATATCTTTTCCCAAAAGGCATTTGGATTTGAATTTTCTTTTTCCCTCATTTTTATCTCTACCTACTGGATTCCTGGCACTTCCATTACCCTGTGGATTACTGGTCAGGCTCTTAAGACATTTGTGATCCTCTGGCCAAGAAGTATGTGACTTAGCTCAATAATTTCTATCACTTATAAGTTTGAAATATTTGAGATTAAAAAATAATTTAAAAGGCTGTGTGGTTCATAGCAAATACTAGGTTTCCCCACTAGGCACTTACAGCAGACTTTCAACTTGTGAGGGCACATTAAAAGTAACTTTGTCCCTTGGCACAGCAGACCCACTACTATCTGGGAACTCAGTTACAAATGTAAAATTCACGAGTTTCACTTTATTTGCAAGGGCATAAGATGAGCTGTCAGTCATGGGTACTGTCAGAAGACAAGAGACACCAGGATCAGAAACAAGGGTGTCTCTTGACATGGAAGATATTGTGACCCTCATTGTACATTGGTTCAATGAGTCCCTCAGTTCCTGGGGGAGCAATACAGAGAGAAAAATGCTGCTCAGGGAGGGGATTGTGATACAGGAGAGTAATCTTGAGTTTGGAAACGCCCATTCTTTTGGAGGAGATTTGCCTGACTTTCATTTTGTATCCAGGCATTATGTTTGCTATCAGAAATCACAAACAAACCTGTCCTCTGCCACAGGTGGAGAAAACACCTCCATCTTTCAAAGCTGCTCTCTGTCCAACTACCTCTGGGTGGATAGTCCAGAGGAAAGCTTACCCGTGACTCTGGTCATACAATATATAGAATGCATGAAAGGTTTGTCATCAGGAGGGTCGAAATGAATACACTCTTCAGTACACAGTCATGGCATTTTCCTCCTACACACAGGCATGCTGCATTGTATTTGATATATAGCCTTGAATGCAGCGGAAGTATAGAAATCGTGACCAAGTAATCAGCATGGCTTTATGCCTGCACCTGTTTTAATTTCTGAATGGGTTGTGTTGTAGCTCACATTTCCTCCCGTTCAGTCACGTTTTAAGGTTTTCCCACTTTGTCACTTGGTGGTCCCTTTCCCAATTTTTGACTTTTGCCAAAATACCGTAAGTCCTGTGTGTCCACCACATTCCACTTACCATATCCTCAGTGATGGACTTTAACTGCTCATCACCAACCTGCTAGGAAAATAATGCCTTGAGCATTGTGGTAGATGTTTCCTCCTGGATCACCCAAGACTTTCCCTAAGCTACACAGCCTGTATCTTTTGCTCATTTTCCTATTGAACTGCCTGGGGTTTTTCTTGTTTGTTTGTTTGTTTTGTTTTTGTTTTTTTATTACTAGAGTTCTCTGTATAGTCTGTGCTATGGTTGGAACAATGTTCCCCAAGGATCAAGAGTTGGAAACTTAATCCTCAAAGCAACAATGTTGGGAAGTCTGACCTCTTAATTAGGTCATGAGTGCTCTGACCTCGTGAATTGATTAGCGCTGCTAATGCTCAAGTGGCTTAGTTATTATGGGGGTGGATTCATGATAAAGGGTGAATTCACCCCCCTTCCCTGACCTCTAACATGCATGTTCTGGTGCTGTACACGATGCCTTCCAACAGTTTATGAGAAAGCACAAAAGCTCTCATCAGATAAAGCTCCTTAATCTTGGACTTCCTGTATCCCCAAAACCTAGATCCAAATAGACTCATTACATATTTCTTATTTTACACTGTTCTAATATAGGCCCACAAAATGGACCTAGACAGGGGCTGGAGAGTTCGCTCAGTGGTTGAGAGTTCTGACTGCTCTTCCAGGAAACCCAGGTTCAAGTCCCAGCACCCACATGGCAGCTCACCACTGTCTGTAAGTAACTCCAAGATCTGACACCCTCACACAGACATGCATGCAGGTAAGTCACCAATGCACATAAGTAAAAAAGAATAGACCTGGACAGTTTAAATACGGAGATTTGTAGAAACTGTACTTCTCCAAACTAAAATCTATTTGCTATTTTTTGCATATGTGCTTTTCTATACATATATATATATATATATATATATATATATATATATATATATATATAAAAGATGCATTTTCTGAACACAGGTCCTGTTGATTTATGGGGCCATCTTTACCATCTATCACACTGCAATAATCAGGGGTCTATCACCCAATTCTCGGTTCTCTCTCTTGATATATTATCCTGTTTCAATGCTTATACTAATATGTTGTTCTTGCCATGCCTTATTATTCTATCTTGATTTTACTTAAGTAAAGGAAGTGGATAGAGGATAATCCTGTGTGTGTGTGTGTGTGTGTGTGTGTGTGTGTGTGGTGTGTGTGTGTGTGTAGGGGTAACCATACGTGTTGTTTCTCAGGTGTCATCTACCTTGGTTTTGTACACATATGTGTGTACATCGTGCACCTGCATGTAAAGGCCCCAGGCTGAGCTTGGTTTATTTTCTTGGGCCACTCCCTACTACATTTTGATACAAGATCTGCCCAACTTTTAGGTGGGTTCTGAGAATCCAAACCTTGGTCTCCATACTTAGGCAGCAAGCCCTTTATCAAAAAGCACCTCCCTACTCCTGCCCCCTCCCCCTGCCCCCTCCCATTTTTTTAAAGGTATTTCATTGGCTTGAATCTTGTCAATTAATCTCGATATACCTGTCTTCACTTTCCTGGCACTGGGATTTCAGGCACCATGTGGATTCTGGGAGTTGAACTCAGGACTTCCTGTTGGAGTGGCAAGTACTTTACCAACTGAGCTGTCCCCCAGTCTCGCCTTTTTTTCAGGATCCTGTTTGTTACCCAATTTAAAACAACCTAAGCTAATTAGAATAATGGGTTGTAATTCTAGTGCTGGGGGAAGGAGAAACAGACAGATGTCTGGGTTTGAGGCCAGCCTGATTTACAAAGCAAGTTCCAGGACAGCCAGGGCTACACAGAGAAACCCTGTCTGGAAAAACCAAAGGTGTTGGGGTGTGGGGAGTAAATGTTTTTCATTGGATTCTCATCATCCATTCCTCCTGTACATGATGGTGTGGTACACGGCTGTTAGAGTCGCTGGAACGGTCGTCTTTTTACTCTTCATTAGCCCAAAGCTGATAACCACAGGTGGGAATTCTCCAGCTCTTGCCTGGTGACTTGAAACAGTTTAATGCCTCATTAGTCTAAGCTTAGAAGCAGGATTTTGCCTAATCATAAAACCCCAGAGATGCGTTTGTCACTGTATTCTATACAGCGAATCTCTATTCTTGTATACTTTACCTACAGTGGCTGGTAAGAAAGTTCCTCCCCGAGAAACCTTCCTGATGGTCATGAGAAAATGTTTTCCAGATGGCTTCAAATCTAAAGGGTTGGGCGGGGTGGTGGTGGTGGTGGCCTTGAGGCATGAATACCTCCTTCTGAGTGCAGCCTACCCGCTCACTACCCCACTGTGGAGAAGACGTCTTCCCCTTCAGTTTCTTCCCCTTTGCCCACCCTGTTCTTGTCCACCCACTGTCACCTTCCTGCAAAGTCTGGGCTGATGTCACTTTGTCATCATGGTGCTCCTGAAGCTCATGGTGCTGCCGCTTACTACACCCACCACCTGGAATCATGGACTTGGCTCTTTCACACTGGAATAGGAGGGTGACAGGGAAGGACCAGGAAGCTCCCATTCACCTCATGGCTCATCTGGACCTTCTTAAGCACACTAAGAGTGAAAAGGCTGTAGAGGAGAATCAACTTCTGCGTGGGCAAAAGACAAGCTATAGTTGTTCTTTGAGATTCCACGGCCATAGAGTACAAAGTCATACTCTGGATAAATCCATTTTTTTTTTCAAACGATCAATGCATTTCAATAGAGGCTGTTATCCCAGAGCACCCTGGGTAATGTTTAGAAAGTGAGGTGATAATTCAACAGAGGAAGAAGAATCTCATTAGCCTGAAGGAGCTACTTCTATGTCTTGTGCTAATAGCAGCTGCCTCTTCATAAGTCACTGTTCGGTGGGAACCTCCAGTTCTCTCCTGCACCATCTAAAAAGCCCCATCTGAGAAGCCCCATCTCTCTCTCTCTCTCTCTCTCTCTCTCTCTCTCTCTCTCTCTCTCTCTCTCTCTCTCTCTCTCTTTCTCTCCCCCCCAACCCCCCCCCCCCTCAGAGAATCTCCAACAAAGAAAAGGCACCAACAAACCCAGTTCTGTGTTCTTGGCGGCTGCGGTAGCTCCTCCCCTGAAGCTGCCAGCAGCAGCCCAAGTCCCTACCTTAAAGCACTCAGCTTTTGACCAGACTTGGGCACAAACCCAGCTTGTGGCAGACGCATCATCACCCCTTGCCTACAGGCTATACAACCTCCCTGCTTAGGCGCGTGGCTTCGCAGGCCTGGATCTCCGGGACTAGAGAACCCGCTTGGGAGTTGCTTTGCTTGAATAAAAGCCTGTTGTTATTTTTTTTCAATTCGGTGGAGAAACCTATTATCGGGCTACAGAAAACCTATTAGTAACTTTCCAGAGAAGTCGCAATGGCTGGAAAGGCAGCATTTAGTAGCTCTCTTTCCTAGGGAGGAGAGAAGGAGCGCCCTCTGCCCTGTAAGTGTTTCTCTTGAATGACTGAATTTGTAAGCCGTTTCTCTCTTACTTCGCATTGATGTTCCTCACAGCTACCCGTATCTTCATGGATACCCATCTGAACTTGGTTTCTCACCCCTCCCCCACCCTCCAAGTGGCTAGGCCTTATTGACCGTCACTCATACAGCTTACGTTATTTCATCTTTCGTATTAATTACGTATGATGTGATTAGCATGGTTAAACTGACTTATAACATGATTTGTGTTCATGGCTGAAGAAATGATTCAGCAGTTAAGAGAGCTCCCTGACTTTGTAGAGGACCTGGGTCCAGTTCACAGAACCCACATGGCCGCTCACAACTGCCTAACTCCAGTTTCAGGGGATCTGATGCCCTCTTCCGGCTTTCCTGGAATCAGGCATGCACAAAGTGCATATACACGCATGCAGGCCAAACAAACTCATGGAATAAAAAAATATTTCAAAATATGTTAGATTGATTTTTAAATTGCATCGTCTTGAGTGTCCCCGCTTTGTGGCTGAATAATAATTTCTAGATGGTGCTTAGAGAAACAAATAAGTTGTCTAAATTTACACATCCTTCACTGGTAGTTGATCTGCGGTGCCTCTACCTGGCAATTACTTTCTAGTATTGTGCACAGTAAGGATAAAAATTCATCCTTTTCTTTCTAGAAAATGATACATCAATCCTCCCTTCTCATGTCTGCGGACTGAAGCCATCTTTAGACTTCATTAATCCTTTACAGGTAGTGAGGAATTTCTTGTATGTTGCAAGGGCTCTTCCACATGCACTAAACGCATCACCCATGTGGAGAGTGCAGGGACTAAGAGACATACTGAAAATATTTTTAAAACTGAATTTCTGACTGCTCCTTTTCTAAATCTTCTCTCTGAGAGACCATCACAGAAACTTCTCTTAGATATAATAGCTCCACGACTAACGAACTACTTCCTCAGCTAAATTTTATTGATTCTTTTAGAGATTATTTTGAACTAAAAAAACAAAAACAACAACCAAAAGAAAAGAAAGAACAAAAGAAACCTTCTGAGCTCTTTAATTTTAACCTCTTGATTCCTAAACTAATTTAGAAATATCTAGAAAGTTAAACGTTTGAGGACATTTTGCCAAAGTGAGTGAGCAGAGTTAAGGGTCTCTCATTTCTACTATTTCCAAAAGAGGTTTCCGTGAACTTGAGGCAGTCTTATGCAGATGAACAGGGCAAGTGACCTGACTGTGTCCCCAGGCTCAAATGTCACCTCTGTTTTAGCCCCATTAATCTTCAGGCAAAACATAATTACTACTATAGAAAAGAGGAGGGTCAGACAGTTTATGATGGACTTGAAAAGAGGGGCAGCTGAGGGCGTCTTTCCCCTCAAATAAATACAGGCTGTTTCTGCAACTCATGGGAAGACAAAAATGGCCTCCAGAGAGAATTGACGTTACATTTAAGTTTAGCTTTTCTGGCATGAGAATGAGAAAGGAGTATGTTATCAACTGTTTCAATCCATGCCTGCCCCTTCTTGATGCTGGGTGGTCCTTTCTAGTGACTAGAAGAACTCTTGTGGGTTTGGGGATTGCACTTGAAGGCCATCAGCCGACTCCCGGATTTCCTGAAAGACACGGCCACCTCTCACACCTCCGCTGTACGCTGAAAGAATAATTTTACACTTGACTTGATGTAAAAAATAACAAAAACAAACATGTCTCTTAAATCTCTCACTCAAAGAGGTTGCTTGTTGTGGAAACCAAGGAAGTTAAGACATTAAATTCTACTTTCTTGTTTTAAAAGCATTTTACATACATCACCACCAATCGGCTTGTAAATTTCAGTCACTCCTCAATCCGGGCCTGTAAAGGAGCTGAAAAATGTCCCTGCGCTCTCAAAGGACACACCTGTTATCTGAAACAGTTTTTTACCAGCTTGTTAAGCATCTTTGACAGATCAAAGACCCCAGACAATAGACACAAACTTTAACAATGGTGTAGCCTTGAGCAAAAGGCCCTATCAAAGCCAGGCTTGTGCCCATGGCATTATGGCCTGCAATTGAAAATAAATTTTACTTGAATAAGTACCTCAGCCCATCAGAAGCGCTGCCTCGGTGGAAACAAAAGCAGTTGGGGATAAGTTATTGACTCCACTGACAGCCTGAATGAACTTCATTATGCCAGCCCACTCTTGGTAAATGCGTCAGGTTTTAAACTGAATTAGGTGGCAGGTGCATGGACCATTTTCCTGCTCCCCTCGAGACAACAGACAGCCAATCATCACCTGATTCTACAGACAAATGTTTAGGTTTGTTTTTCATATTGCACAGCCATAAGTGAACACACATTTAAATATCTTTTTCTCATCCTCCCTCACCGACACGGTATGTTCCCAGGAGCAGGCCCTACCCACGCTTTGATCTAAAGGGATTCATAAAGACCCAGGCTACCACTCTGCCCCTCCCTTTCCTCCAACGCACAGATTTCAGAGACGATCTGGTGTCTTCATGTGGTTATTTGATTTCTCAGCCTTGGAACAGTAGCTCCTGTTTTATTCTAAGTGACTAACATGGGCTGACACATAGCCTGAGTCCAATCTATCTACCCTAAGATTTTTGAAAAGAAGGGAAATCCAATAGACTTGAGCCTGAATGATGAAGATTTGAACTGGCATTCCAGTTGGGAGCTAGATTACAAAACTGAGATATTTTAATATGTGTAAAATATATAAAATAAAAGTCCCGCTAAGTCCATAGTTCGAAGATAATCAGTGACTGGCAATTTCTCTGCTGTGAAGAGTCAGTATATGGACGTATATATTCATTCGTGCACACTTGTTAATATATTTGGCATTTGGGCATTTTTGTTTTATGATTTTCTCTAGACCTACAAGGATAAATGCAAGATCAGCTAAACTTCAGATACTTTGATGAGAGTTCTCATTACTTAATCATGAGAAAGGACTATTAAGACTCCTAAAAATGAAAAGTCAGACTTGTGCTCAGAGAGTTGGTGTGGACTCTCGGCTGTGGGCCTTATTAAAGTTAATGAGGAAGAAGATGTCTTTTTCCTAAGTGTCTTACAGATCGGATGCCTCCCCTCCCAGCCAATCTTTGGCATCTGAATAATCTTTTATTATTCAAGTTAAATACTTGTGCTTTCCTTGACATACATCAAGAACTGCTAGTAGAACTCCTTTCAGAATTGTGAGCTCCACTTCTAAGGGACAAATAATAAGCTTATTTTAAAATCTGGTACGAGAACATCAGACTTGTATCAATACCGTCTCCATTTTCCTTGCCACAATGTCCAAGCACAATTTGGCTCAGATCTCTAAAGGAGCTTGGTTCCGTTCTGGACCGGATTTGCTTCAGAATATTATCCGCCCGAATTCAGTGGTTCACGTTTATAGGTTGATAGAAAGATAGAATTGGGTGTTTTCAACTCTAGAAATTTATTGGTATTCTAAAATTTGTGTCTGCGAATACGGGTGGCAGATACTGTCTGAGTACACACAGACTTTCCTTAGGGCTGTCTGAAGGCTGCCCCGCGTTAACACGGAAAAGGGCCTCTACAAGGGCTCTCACTTGCTGGAGCAGTTCCTCTCCGCCCTCCCTGCCCCCAACCACAGCAGATGGTGTTTCATAGTTGGGCACAAATGGCTGTCAGTGAGTGTTTGTCTGCCTGCCAGTAACCTGCGGTTCGGGGACTCCCTCCGAGAGTGTACCAGCCCTGACTCTGCTGGTAACAGCATCTGAGAAAATGATCCCTCCTTTCTTGTCGCGAACGAAATTAGCCATCTCACTTTTAAACTGTTGACAAGGGGGATATGAAAGAAATAAAGGCAGAGGCAGCCCAGCGGATGTTTCCTCAGCCCCGGTTCTTCGAGTTTCATGCAGATCTGTTTAAAAGGGGACTTTATGACAATGGTGTTGTCAGCAAATAAGGCATCTTGGAGCCATCCCAGTTTGGGTACCGGCACTTCCTGCAGGGCCCTCGCTTGATCTTCAGAGCAACAGATCTTTCTCCACCCCAGGGCCTCCCCCAGTCACACTTCATACCCAAATGACCTTCAGTGGCATTGCCTTGGATAAATGGGAAGGGAAATCCCAAGGGTGGCACAGGTTCCAGCCACCATCCTTTTGGCTCTTGGCACCATCCCCATTTGGAAAGCAGGATGCCAGCCCATTAATCTTTGCAGATGTAATGCCTCCAATACATGGGCAGCTACTAATGAACCGAAGGGAAAAGGAATGAGAGAAAATGAAAGAGCCGGAATAGGAAATGAAAGAAGGAAGAAATGGCAGGAATACGGAAGGAAATAACATTTGTTGAGAAGCTATTATGTGGTTGTGGGCATGGCCGACGTCAAAATGCCTGATTCTTCCACTAATGTTATCAGTTAGGTGTGACTGCCCTTATTTTATGCTTGGAGAGAACACAGAAAGATTCCGATTCTGGCCAATACACTGGAGATTAAAAGGCTGTACCATAGAGGAGGAGTAACATTCCCAACTTAAAACCTGTCTCCCTGCCTCACATTGCATACCCTCTCAGTTTCCTTGTTTGTGAGATGGAACTATTTTAATAATACTTGCTTCATGGAGTCATTGTAAAAGATAGAGTCAATAAATAACCACTGGGAAGAATCTGGGACAAGAGGAAGCCTTCTATTGCAATGTGTTTTATTATTCTTTCTACTTGAGTGTCATTCAAGTATTTGTTTGGGTGTTTGGTTACCATCCCCTTGCAAGCAAATAACCTTTTTAGAATCATCTCTCCACCCATTTTTTTTCCAGTGTCCCAATGGCTTGTTCATTAGATTTTAACCAGGTGAAGAGAAATTCCATGTCTGTATTAGAATTTTGTGCATCCACATGAAAAGTGCAGCAGCCTTTGTATCAGAAAGTAGTTAAATATTCTACACCGTTCCTCAGTCCTCCGCCTTCCCTCTTTCGGTTCTCCCCATCCTTCCGTCCATCTCTCTTCTTTTCTTTCTTGCTTGCTTTCACAGGGACTGGGATCTATCACTGGAGCTCTGCACACACCAGGAATGCTCTCTTCTGAGTCACAGCATCAGTCCACGCCATTTTAAAACTGTGTCATCCAGGACAAGCTGCTAAACTTCTGTTAATCTCATTTCCCATCTACCTACCTTTATGATGGAAAAAAAAATATCAGTGATAAAAAGTATACAGAGTGCCCGGTGTACAGTTTTGTATTCTGTAACTTGTGGTTGCTATTATTATCTACTAGGTAAATCAAAGTTCATTTCTCTTGTGCAGATATATTGAGGTCATAGATGCATGGAATAGCTGGAGAATGTATGCAGGTTAGGAAGTTGATGAAGCTGACCCATGCCCTCCTTTTCTTCTATGACATCGCTCACATTTAATTCCCCTGAAGCAATATTCTGGGTAATGATTGCCAACTGCTGTAACCATTTTGTCTGGCAAAAGAGTGTCATTGCTTCACCCCAGACTGTGCCCTGCTCTGCAGAAGGGAGGCTTGGACCTCGGGGAGCTGAGCACTAAGCTCCCTTCTAATATCACAAGCTTCTGGTAGATGAGGTCAGCATGGTGATTATGCGGAATATCCTTCAAACCCTGTAATCTCTCCAGGAGACATGAGAGGTACCTCCTGCCAATTGTTAACGATAATGGTCTTATAATTCAAACACCACATTTCACTCAGGAGGATCCCAAATGCTTTGTGGATCTACAAATAGTGTCACCCACTCTGCCCAATAGGCATTAGGTGGATAAACTTGGAGTGCAGCCACTGGAGAAGAGGTGTTCTTAAATTCAGAAATATGCAAAAATAATGTATCCCAGTAACTATAAAAGTCGGGAGGCAAATGCTTAACAGTATTAGCAGATAAAACTGGAGTAAGAGAAATGAGAAAGATTTGTATTTTGCATTATTTTCAATAGGAATTTAATCATTTTACTGATTCTTAAAATGTGGGACTCCCAGATGAGCATAGCTTATTTCCACATCATAACGTCTTTCAAAGAGTGCTATGGAGGTAACAATTCTTAAATTTAAAGTACTCACCAAAACCAGAATGTAGCCTCAAAATTATAGCTGAGACTAAGGAGAAATGATAGAGGATTTATGGAGACAGTGTTCACACACGGCTTCCCAGATCTCCTCATTCTGATGATACACCACGGAGAAAGCAACTATCATCAAATTTGCTGTCTCAGAGCGGTAACTCTGTGTTTGTGATTCTGTCCACACCACATCCTTTCTCTAGCACACTTCCAGGCCCTCTAACATGGAGGTGGGCATGAGCAAGAACAACCCTTCCAAGAGGGAGGAAAGGAAGTTTCTTGAAGCCCCAGGGAGGCCCAACACTGCCAGTGCTGCTGTATTAGTTACTGGTCCCAATAGTGTAAGTCTCACAGAATTTCTCTTCATCTGGTTCAAAATCAAACAAGTAATTGGAAGAAAAAAAATGGCTGGGTTTCCCCACATTGATTAAGGTAACAAGATAATCCCTCCACAGAAGCGTCTACAGGTAGACCTTATCTAAACAATCCTGCATTGGGACCCTTTCCATCGGTGAGTCTACATTGTGTCAAGTTGACAATGTACACTATCACAGTCCTTGGTAGGTAAGTACTTTAGATTGCTTTCCTATGACCTCTCCTACTGACTCCTGTCCTGACTTCTCGCCATCCTCATCACCGTAGTCCCGAGCTTGGAAGGGCCCTCATCATATACTTAGTGTGAATTCAAACATGAGAGCATAGACATGATCCTACACTGCAATGGGGTACACCCTTCAGCGTGGCTTCTCCAATTGTATCTGTTTTTACTGCAAGTAACTTACACTATTTCTCCTTTACCATATGAGTGTTTTTTAGATGTTTCCTTTCTTTTCTCCAGACTCTTCATTTCTTTTGTGGGTCCACTTGGTGGAAACTAGTCACCTGACTACTGTCAAGTAGCTGAAATACAGAGTTTTAGTATTTTACCCAAAGAGGGCAGATTTCACAATGACTGGAAGGGCAGATAATTTTAGATGGATGGGTAAGGGTTCATGCCCAGAATATTCAACCTATTGATTGTCCTGTACCCTCTTTCCAAAGCCAATCTTCAAAACTATAACAACGCTAACTGCACATGCCAGTTCATGTACTACAACTATCTCTCATTAATGAGAAAATCTTTCCATGCTGCACAAATTGATGGACTCAGTAATATGTACTGACTGAATCCAATATTTAGTGTGCTCACTCCTTCTCCATTACAATGACAACCCATATTTATTCTCAATGGTTTTGAAATGCATATTATAAAGCAAACTGAAGCAATTACTTATATTGTTCTATTATTAAATAAAACTCGGGAGTCAGATATCAGAGTAAAAATCTGATAGCAGAGAAGCAACCAGTAATCTCCTCTCTCTCTCCTTCCTCAATCCAAAAGGGCCCACAAACCTTTCTAAGCCCCTCCCTACTACTTCCTGTGTCTCTCTATATGTCCTGGGTCCTCCAAAACCTCTATGGCTAATTCTGGTCAGCTAGTAGCTAACTCCACCCGCTGATTTAAGGAAAACTTGATTGTCAGTTTCAAGAATGTCAGAGTGCAATCAAAATATCCCACGGCAGTTAGCCAGTGCCAATACATTCTATTCAGTGGACAAATACAAGATGTCATTTTCAAGATACATCATTATCAATGTTGTGCCACATAAAAGAAAAAAAGAGAATGAAATATGCTCATTAATCTATAAACATGTTTGTTATTAATTACAATGTGCATTTTAAGCTCTGACACATCATCATATACAAAATGTGCTTTTATCTATTTCATGGATGCTAACATGTAAAGAATTAAAATAGAGTAAAAATGGAGAAAGAGAATGGAATCTATGAATATGCACAATAATGAATTTCTGAACTAATCTGTATATGATACAGCAAGAAAAGAAAACCTATACATATATTCACCATCCTAATTTCTATAAAAAAGCAAGAGCTTTGATTTTAATCTCTCAGTTCCTTCTTCAGTTATCCATTCCAGAATTTTTGTGCCTCACTTTGGGCAAAGATTTTTGGGTATAATGATGCAAGCCATCATTACACAGAGTGGTTTTGTATACTACTAGCACTTCCCATTAGCGTTTATCATTGGAAACATCTCTGAGTTGCATACACTCTCCTCCTTGGATACACTATTGAGTAGCAATCTTATTTACTCCTGAGTGAGCTAATTATCCTAACAAATTCATAAACTTATTCTTCTTGTGTAGATGTCCTTAGTGTGAATGTTCAAATACCCAAATTATAACTCAATGTGACTATCCTCAGGCAGTATCCAAAGGTAGAGCGTACGTTGCAAAAGTAAATTACTGTGTGTAGTAACAAAAAAAGCGACTTCCACTTTTACATTTGGTGAAATTTTCACACTCTACAACTAATGACTTCTATCTATTTGAAATCCACACTGTTCATATTATATACTGCATTCTATAAGTGAATACTTCAACTTTGTGAAGTGTAGTCTAACATAATATAGATATAATAGATAATAACAGATAACAATAAATCTATAGATAACATAGATAGAATAATACTGAATTTTTCTGATAGGACTGACCATTGTATGAAACAAGCTACTTCTCAGTAATATAGTACACATTACTAGCAAATCTCATGAGTATTACATCATTTCTCCACATTGTTTTTATTTTTAAGAATACTCTGTTGTTCAGGAGCAATATTGAATGAGACATAGATATAATTTTATTTTGTTTCTTGAGACAGAATTTCTCTGTGTAGCCATGGCTGCCCTTGAACTCACTCTGTAGACCAGGCTGGCCTCGAACCCACTGACAGTTGCCTGCCTCTGCCTCCCTAGTGCTGGGATTAAAGGTGTGTGCCATCACCTAGATGCATTTTTTTTTTTTTTTTTTTTTTTTTTTTTTGGTTTTTCGAGACAGGGTTTCTCTGTGTAGCTTTGCGCCTTTCCTGGAACTCACTTGGTAGCCCAGGCTGGCCTCGAACTCACAGAGATCCGCCTGGCTCTGCCTCCCGAGTACTGGGATTAAAGGCGTGCGCCACCACCGCCCGGCTTAGATGCAATTTTTTAAGAGCAATTTTTAAAAGTCCTCCAGGTGGTGGCATTGGAAGAAGACTTAAAGGAGGAAGAGGAACGTGGGTAGCCACTCTTGGTCACAGGACATAGAGAAATTAATCTGGAACTGAGCTGGAAGCTTCCTCCCTTCTGGCTAGTTTTCACAGTGATAGAAGGTCTACTGGGTGAGAAAAGTCATAAACAGTGTTACCCAGCTGTGAATTCTGTGCATTCTAAAACTGACCCAAGACGAGGCTTCTGGTGCAACTGTAGCATGACTGCTATAGTGGTAACTACTTTCTGATTAGATTTGGGGTCTACACCACAGAAGGAACTCATGTCTGGTACCATAAATCTGGTCAAGAGCCCTTGGCTGAAAGGGTCATAGACCCTAGGCAGGAAGTAGGTAAACGATCATGTTGTCAAACTACCTTCGCAATACTTATGTTTATACCTATAAATCAGTGATGCCATCAGCATTGGGTTTTGGTTAATGTAGAGACTTGTAACTGGTCAAAGTGCTGAGAATAGGTGATGTTAGTATGCTTGACTCTAAATGGGACATCTATTTTACCCCCTTCATCAAGGAACATCACGGACAAGGAGCCACAATGAACTTGAGAGACAGAGGATGGAAATATATATGCAACAACAACAAAATCTTCTAGACAAGACATAGCATTGTATGCATGCTCTCACTGTAGTTGTGGTTATCTACAAAAGACCTGCACAGATTGATCCCATCAACATTTCATCATAGGCGGGGGAGGGACCCACAGGAATTACCCATCCCTGAGGGACTATGGGCAGTTAGAGGTTGTCATTTGTAGGCAATGATAAGTTGCCCACGCTCCAGTAAATAACCTCTTAGCAATGCCTACAACTGACTACAATGAAATTCAGTGGGCCACACACAAAAAGAAGACACAAAAGTAGGAAGAGGTTCTGTTGGTAAGAAGGATTTCAGTGGGAAAGGGAAGGTAACGGGCGAAGGCAAACTATCAAAAAATTTAAAAATGAAATCTAAAACCAAAGCCTTTCTGTATTTGAGTATTAATTTGAAGTATTTTAAAAATAATATCTGTAGATGAGAACATGCTGAGTCATTTTAAGGCTTTCTTTGTATTCTACTTGAAGTTTTCAGTAATAAAGTATACCGGTTTTACAAAAATTTGAAAAGTGGGCCAGAAACACGTCTCAGTTGGTAAATGTGCTTACCACCAACGCAATAACGAGAGTTTGATGCCCTAGACCTACCTGATAGAAGAAGAAAACCAGACCCCACCTGTAAGTTGTCCTCTGAGTTCCACATGTATGCCTTGGCAAATGTGTGTAATGTGTGTCTGTGTCTGTCTGTCTGTCCATCTGTCTGTTTGCACTATTTCTCTTCTTTTATGTCTCCCACCATGTGATATGGTAAAGCCTCCCCTACAAGATTGCCTTACTCACCAAGGGACTGAGGAATGTGCCCCCCCCCCCCCCAGTATCTGCTTCTCCTGGTAGGGTTAATTTTCAGTCTTGCACTTATCCAGAATTGCTGTTCTTGAGCCAAATACCATGAAGGAGGATAAAAGTTTCATCTCTGAAACTTGATATCCTTTTTAATGAATGTGACTACATATAGGGATACTAATTAGATTGATATAAAACTGATGGCAACGCCAATGAGCATACGTATTGATATTTAATAATATTTAATAGCACCCAGTGAAAGAAAGTAATGAGTCAGAATGACCCCCAAAGCGGAGTGCCTAGAGCTATGAGCACACATGCTCGTGTTAATGAGAGGCTGTTAGCTTCAGCCACTGCTACGAAGTTTTCAAAGTTTATGGAATGATCAATTCACAAGAACCTGGATTATAAGCAACGTATAGACTACCTTTGTATTCGAATTAAAAGATTAAATTTCTACTTACAATCATTTTATTTCTTGTAAGTGGAGAAGAGGTTCCTTGCAATGATAGTTTTCTGATACATGCTAACCTTGCACAACTTGAGGTTGGCTTTATTAAGACTGCAAGCCAGATGCTCCTGGCTGCTTGTAGCTGTTCTACACTATGTTTGTTCACAGAAGTTTAATACTACAAAGAGCAATCAAGTGATTCGTGAGGTCAGACCATTGAGTCCGTGGCAGTCCTGAGTGTAAATCCGTCAGTTTGTTTATTGGGAGATAAGAGGTCTTGAAAGATTTAAATTAAAAATTAAAACCTGTAAGTGCGTATTAGGGAAGCATTAAGAAGGAATGTGAGAATAAAACTCCACGTGGTGCCTTAAGTGATCTCAAAACATAGTTTTTAGTATCCTTAACTGAGTCTATCTTTAGTCATTTCAACCAAGGAATGGAAAGCCTGTTTTTGTTTAAATTATTTAGATTTTCCAACAAATATGTATTGGATAACTATATTATACTTTAATGTTCAAATGTATTTTTATTGTTTTATTGAAAATAATTTTTTCATAAAATATATTCTGATCACAGTTTCCCCTCCCTCATCTCCTTCTAGATCCTCCCCACCTCCCTAATAATCCAACGCCATGTTTCTTTTGTCTCTTTCTTTAGAAGACAAAAACGTAAATAAAAAATACAAACCCATATTTAAAAAAAATCAAAGAAAAAGCACAAGAAACACACACACACACACACATTAAAACTCATTAAAAAATCAAAATTGGAAGCCATAATATACAAGCAAAAGATCAGTAAGGTTAAAAAAAATGGCCAAACAAAGCTATGTGAGACACACACACACACACACACACACACACACACACACACACACACAAAAAAAAAATCTGCAAAAATATTGATGAGCTCATGTTGGTCTTTTACTACTAGGCGTGGGGCCTACCCATAAGTGTGGTTTATATACCCAGTGAGGCTCTATTGGGAAAGAATGATTTCTCCTTTGTCCATGGTTGTCAGTTGGAGACAGCTTCTTGGTGATGGGTGGGAGCTTGTGTCCTCTTCTCCTTCCCTGTGCTGGGACCTTGTCTGGCTTGGATCAGTGCAGGCCCTGTGTGTGCTGGCACAGTCTCTGTGAATTCTTATGTGCCTCAGTCCTGTTGTGTTCGGAAGACACTGTTTCCTTGGTGTCCTCCATCCTCACCAGCTCTTTTTGTTGTTGTTGTTGTTTTGTTTTGGTTTTTGAGACAGGGTTTCTCTGTGTAGATTTGATGCCCATCCTGGATCTCGCTCTGTAGACCCGGCTGGCCTCGAACTCACAGAGATCCACCTGGCTCTGCCTCCTGAGTGCTGGGTTTAAAGGCATGCACCACTGCCGCCCGGCTCCTCATTAGCTCTTACAATCTTCTGTATAGTTGTCTGAGCCCTGAGGGGAGGGGTGTAGTAAAGACACCCCATTTAAAATTGAGTACTCCAAAGTCTCCCACTCTCTGCACATTGTCCATCAAAAATTGCTTTAAATTATCAATAAATGTACAATATTTATTATTGCTGTTTTCACCTTGTCTATAGAAAAATCGTGTTTTTTTCTGTAATCTTTGTGAATAATGCTCTCATAGGTTTCCAATGCTAAGCAAATTACATTGTTGAGATACTCCCAACTTAACTTAACCAAGGTTAGTTATCATTATACAACTGGATGCCTTGTCTCCCGTTCATAGAAATGTGGAATAGTACAGCTACAGGCAAATTTGTTAGTTCCCTATCACGTTGAATACGTATGATCTACAGCACAACAATTCCACTCACAGGAATTTATCTAATCTCAGACAAGCCCATTTCAGACAAAGGTTATGATGCAAATTCCTACAATGACTTTACTCATGACAAACAACAAAATGTCCATTGGATAGTAAATGTATAAATGATGGCATAATATTATAGATTCATATTTCTGAATAGTACTGAGTAATATAAAGGAACCTAAAGAAGTCAGACCCAAAGACTACATACTCAATCATACATTTATATGTTTTTTTCTAGAACAGACAGAAGTGTAAGAATGTGAAACAGGTCGCTGGCGTCAGAGGGTGAGTTTGGAGGAGCAGATGGATAGAGTGCAAAAGGCATGAGGGAATCCTTTTAAAAGTTCAGTGTAAGTGTATTTGAAGACTTGAGAGTGTGTTTCCAAGTGGAATGAAATGACTAGGATGGCCTGGAGAAGACAGCTGGGGTTAGTTTGCAAAGACATTTGGATTTATTGTCTCCTGCAGCAAAGAGAATGAAATGAATAGTGATTAAAAATGGGACTTGGGGTCCTAAGAGTGACATGGCTGTGTCTATGCTTTAAATTGCCATAAAGTATATGTGGCATAAGGATTATATCACCCCTTTAAAGGGGAGAGTTTCATGCATATTTTGTGCAGTTATCATCACCTAGTGGTCTTTAGAACTTACTCTTTTTCCCAAAGGGAAGTTTCCACAGGTGTTCTTTGAAATAAGCCTTGATGGTAATGTAGGGATGATGTGAATTAGGGGAATTCTTGACACAGACCAATTTGGAGGCTCATTGGAGAGCTGGAACATGGGTGAAGAACATTGGAGTAGAATGATGGGAAGTGAGATTCACATGGGTGCAGATGTGCTTGTAGGGTGCAACTGAATAATAAAATGTGGCCAAGGAAATCTATGATTATCATTCAGACAATTCTTACTCCAGAATCTAGAACACGGAAAGATGGGTGACTGGAAAGAATTGCTGAGCATAGGATGCTCTCAAGTTGTGTGTCTACCACTAAGATAGAGAAGAAAGGGATGACAATGGATCTGAGTGAGTCATTGTCATGCACAAGGCAGACACACTCTTATGAAGGGTTTTCCACTATTCTGTACATAGACAAAAAATTAACTGAGAAATCCTGAAACACACCAAATAGTCTTTAACATTTTTATTACCAATACTATACTATTTTAAAGACTTATTTATTTTATGTGTATATGTGTTTGCCCGACTTTGTGTGGACCACATGTATGCAGGGTTCCATGAAGGTCAGAAGAAGGCATTACATCCCCGGGAACTGGAGTTCCAGGCAATTGTAAGCTGCCATGTGGGTGAAAGGAATCAAACCCAGGTCTTCTGCAAGAGCAGTAAGCAGTCCTAACTATGGAACCACTGAATCATCTTTCTGGCCATATTAATATTATTTTCAATTGAGAAATAATTATATATGTGGTGTGCAATTTTTTAACACATGAATACACGGTGGAGTGATTGAGTTAAACTAGCTAACATGTGTATCACCTTACTTATCATTTTATGTAGAGAAATACTTTGTGTAAGGAAAATTCACTCTCTTGGTGGTTTTGAAGTATAAGTACATGCTTATCACTCATATTTATTCTGCTGTTCAAGCAACTCACAAAATTGTTCTTGATGTCCCTGTGAAACTTTGCATCCTTTGGATGCAAGAAACCGAACAGAAAAACAGACTAAGATCCAAAAAGTCATTTTACAGAAGGAAAACACAAATGACTAACAAGAACAGAACAGATGTTCAAATCAATTAGTACATGTTCAAGCATAATGAGGACAACTTCACACCCCTCAGGTTGGCAAAAGCCAAAAGTTTCTAAACACGAAACAGGGTTTACGGGGAGAAGAGTAGATGAGCATTTGTCTGTCTGTGCCCAGAATATCTACAGCTTGCCTGCAACACACAGAGATTCTCCAGGATGATTTGAATAAGAATGTTCCTTGGTCTTAGCTTATTTTAGTATTTAAAAACACTTACCAATGAATTTAACTTACTTAAAAATTTGTAAAATGCATAAAAATACATGGATAACATTTTGGTTTGTCACCTTGTAGTTTTAATATAACTAACTAATTAATTACTTTATTTTGTTACGTAGACAGGATCACTCTATGTATTCTTAGCTGTCCTGAAACACTATATATACCAGACTGGCTTCCAAATCACAGAAATCCACATGCCTCTGTCTCCTGAGTGCTGGGATTAAAGGTGTGTGCCATCACACTCAGCCTTCTTTATTTAAAAAATGAATATTTAGAGCTGGGTATGGTGGCATATGACAGCAACCCTAACACTAAGGAGATGAGGCAGGAAGGAAGATTTTGAGTTCAAGTCCAGCCTAGGTTATAGAGTAAGTTCAAGGCTAGTCTGGGCTAAATGATAAGAGCTTGTCTCAAAAAAATGAAGAAATAGAGATGTAGCTCTGAGGTAGAGTGTTTGTGTAGCATGCCCACAAACACAAAATAAAACAAAACTTGACAGCAATATATGAAGAGTGTCACATATTATACTATATATACAATTTACTTGCTTTGTGGTAATGTATATACAATATATATTACAGTATGTATTATAGTAAATATTACAAAAATACTTATATATACATATGCATATTTAGGATAGAATTTTTAATCATAGCATGCGTCTCTATGCTTTGTTTTAACCATTAGATTACACTTCTTTATGTTTCTTCCAGCTTTATTTGTACAATGAGCACATAAAAATTGTAATGTAGGTGTAGATGCTCTGATATGTATAGACATTGTGAGGATTGTAAAATGCATAATTATATTTTATTACCACTGTCAATCTATTTAGCATATGCATTGATTCATGTACTGGGGTGTGTGTATGTGAGTGTGTGAGTGTGTGAGTGTGTGTGTGTGTGTGTGTGTGTGTGTGTGTGTGTGTGTAGAGAGAACTCAGGGACTACTCTCTAACTGCACATTGCAGCGATCTCTATCGTTATGTGGTATGTTAGGATTCCAGCACTCATCCTTCCCATCGTTTGGAAACTCTGTAGCCTTTGACCAACAACTTCCTATTCCTGCACCTCAACCTCCAGCCAGCCTCACTCTGCTCTTACTCTTGAGTCTGACTTTTTACATCGCATGTGTGAGGTGGTGCAGTGTCTGCCTTTCTTCTCTGGTTTCTTCCCTTCTGTATAATGCCCCCAGGTTTCACCGTGGCCCTGTTTATGATGGCAGAGTGGGAGGCAATCCAAACTTCTAGCAGTGGAAAAACAGAGACACAAGACAGGAAAGATGTACTTGTGGGATTCTAGGGGGCAGTTAGAAGCAATGAACTTGAAGTGTTCCCGGAGAGATTTTACACACTGAGTGCTCAGGAAAAACAAACAAACAAAACAAAACAATAAAAAAACAAAAAGAGGTCCCTAGCTCAAAGCATTTTCTATAAGTAAACATTACATATTCTGCATGGATCTATGGAAATGTAACGTTACAAATCAAACATATTGGGAAGGATTCCCGTATGGAAAGGGAAGGTGGGATGAAAAATAAGTAAGGTGAGGCATGAAGTTCTATAATGCTAGTGAGACTTGAAGAAAAGAATATGACAGATTCGGTGCTTTGGCTGAGATCCCTCTCAGGTGTGGGACGGTAACAAACATGTACGCAGATACCCAAAGTATGGGAAAGTGTCTCTCAATTCCTTCATTTTCTTCATCTTTCTTTCTTACGAAAGCAAGGTTCTGGAAACAGAGAAGTGCTCGGGGAGTTGGGTTGAGGCAACAGTCAGTTCTTGAAACTTTAATTGCACTCAGTATCGCTTTATTTATTTATTTATTTATTTATTTATTTATTTATTTATTTATTGCTGATTAAAACCAGAGCCTCTCTTATGTTAAACCTATGTTCTGCCACAGAGTCAGCCCCCTACTCCCCACAATTACAACTACATTCTTTTGTTTTTATCTGTTTTTTTTCCTCAAGACAGTCTCCCTTTGTAGCCCAGGCTATCCTTCACTCACAATACCCCTGCTTTTGCTTCTTGAGGTTACCACCAAACCTGGCTTTAACTACATTCTCTTTTTCTCATTCGTTCTCTGTCACTCTCACATTTGGAGGTAAGAACTTGTTGCTATGTAGCTCAGGCTAGCCTCCAACTCACAATTCTCCTGTTTCAGCTTTCCAAATACAATTATGTGCAATGTCCAGATTGCAATTATGTGCTACCACACTCACTGAACTGCATTCTTTACGGTAGGTCTTCTCTACTCTCAGTTTTTTCATCTATACTTTTATGCTAACAATAGTAAGTAGAGTTTTGTGTATATTAATGCAATAAGGCATATAAAAAAAAGACATATAAAATACTTAGTGCAGTGTTTGGCATTCATAATTACCTTAATGGTAGTTGTACTTATTTTAGAAATCTCAGTGACTTTCTTATTGACTGCCATTCTTACTCTTTACACCATTTTACTCTGTGACGTAGCTAAAGAAATCAGGAGACAACACAAAGTTGAAAGGGAAGAGCTAGAGCTCAATCTGAAAATTCAAATGATGAGTCAATACTTGTAAGATCCTTTGTCAAAGGGATTGACATAAGTTGCATACCAAGTCACACCTAGGGTGCCAGACCTAAATGAAAGCAACTTGTGAACAGCCCTGGGAGTGTTGCTGTGCATTCTCAGGGCAGTGAGCCCCTTGAGAGTCAGCCTGGGCTGGGCATGATCCAGAGAGTTGGAAAGAATCTTACGCAAGTTTCCATCTGCTGTGCACCTGCAGAAAGCCTGGGCTCAGATCTGGTGATCTTGGTGGGGAAGGAAGGGTCACTAACTAAAGGATGTTTTGAAGAAGGAGAGAAGATGGAGACTACCACATGTGGACCTGCTGAAAGTGCAGAGGATTTTATGCTTGGACAAGGAAAGTCCGGGTTGGGCTCTAAAGGTGTCTCTATATTTAGTTATGAAGGTGAGATTAGCCTTTCCCACAAATCTACTCACTGGGGTTGGTCCTCAAGTTTCATGGACCAGAATTCACTTCGTGTATACTTGTCAGAACTGACCAAACAGATGAAGGCAAATGTGATGGTTAATCTTCATTACTAACTTGTTTAACTTCATTAAAAAAAAAAAGTGTAGAGGATGTGAGTGAGACACATCTTTGGGGGATGTCGATGAAGGCAGCTCCAGTGAGGAATAATGAAAGGAAACCTGCTCTAAATACAGGCACCATCCCATAGGCTGGATCCTGGACTAAATAAAGAGGGGAAAGGAGAAATGCAGCTGAGCACTTGGCCGTCACTTTTCTTTCCTTTTCGACTCCCAAACATGTGAACAAGCAGCCTCCTGCTGCCACTGACAGGATCTGCACCTGCTGTCCTGCCTTCCCAGCCACGATGGATGCATCCCTTGACCCACGAACCAGAAAAACACTTCCTCATGTTGTTTTTGCCAGGCATTTGATCACAGCAGTGAGAAAAGTAGCCAAAACACAGCTTTTACAGAACTGTGATATTCGTAAAGGACACTACACAGAATCCTACGATTTCCTGTCTAACAATATGGTCCGGAAGATTCCCAGACACATAATACACTGGATGACTTCCAAAACCGCCCACTTCCAACTTCCAGCTTCCAACACTTTCCAACAGGTGCTTATCACCTGCCAATAGCCAAACATTTATGGGAGAACAAGTTTCCGAGACTGCAGTCTCAATCAGTGTAAGATCTCAGTCAGTGTCAAGTCTCAATCAATGTCAATCAATGTTTTTGAGGAATACAGGTATTTCATGACCCATGAATACTTGCGCAGTTTTTAAAAAAACTGCTTCCATCCCAGAACAGCTTATACTTTCCATTCAATTAACCCAATCCCTCTTTCTTTCAATTTTTTCATCTGTGTGCCTTTGGTGTTTTAATAGCATCTCTGCTAAAGATGCTGCTTATGTCTCTGAAGGTGTGGGCTAGATCTTAACTGCTGTGGACTTACTGAAGTATCACTAGGACCACAACGAAGTACAGTGAACTTTCTGAACTGCTGCCTCACCACATTCTAACCTCCCAAACTCCTCTTTCCCCATCGCTACCCACTTTTCGGAGTCTGGAGTGGGAGAGCAGACGATCTTTCAAGCTGTAATCATAGGCTTTCACGCTTCGTGCTAAAGCTCGTCACAGAGTGGCCAACTCACTGGGTCCTAGACACACCGGCCTCAGGCAGGAGTGTGCTGTCTGTGATGGTGTCACGGCGTTCCCCGACACTAGATAATAAGCAGTGAAGAGAAGGGGCCTTAGCACGCCATTTGCCTCCCTCCCTCCCCTCACACAGTCCCTGATGCATAGTAGGCAGACAATGTTTGCTGCCTGGATTTCTGAGTGATGAACATGAACAGAGGAGTAGACAGCCGATGATGGAAAGATGGCAGCAAGCTTCCCTGCTTCAAGTTAAGCCCATCAGGGTTCGGCAGCAGTTCCTCAGGGCAATTCCTGCCCTTCCCCAGACTGACTCCCTAGGTTGAGCGCGATGATCCTGCGCCTGTGGGTAGAGTGTGTTCTGGGGGGAATGATCGTCGCCTGATATGAGAGATGATATCAGAGATTAGTTAACCGTATGGGCTGGGTCCCGGGGGAGGTGTGTGAAATGAATCAGATTAAACAAAATTGATAATGTGAATGCTTAATCAAACAGACAAAGGTAGTCTGCACAGCTAATTAGGGGCAAATAGAGCGTCCCTCTTGTACCTCATTTAACTGACAAATTGCGCAGACAGTTTTAATGGGAGTCTGTTTAGCAAAGAGAAGGCTGTATAGTTGACAGCTTGGCAAAATGTGGTTTCTGTAACACCACATGATGCTTATGGAAATGAGCCTGGTGCAGCTGAGCTCTGAGCAGTCCTGGGTTGTGCAAAACACAGCAAAACGGACCTTTCACAGCCCGCTGGTCAGGGCCTTCTTAAAGGCAAAGGACTCATTTTTAAATTTTTACTATTTGAAGAGGTCGAAGGGTTTAAGGTTAGCATTCTGTGAAACATAGCATTAACCAGACTTGATGCAGAAATCAGAATGAACGTGAGTGCTGTCCTGACAGGAAAATCAGAGTCACCACTCACAAAAACAAGAAGCTGTGGCATTGTGCTAGGGACACAGACTTAGACCAAACAAGACAACACAGGGAAAGTGGAGTGGCCCAAAGGTGAAAGGTGCGTCACGCTTCCTAAGACTTAATTATATGAGAACTTTCCAGAGGGCTCTCTGTGTCTTAAGCAACAGCTCAGCCCCTTTCTTCCATTCTGCCTCCTGAACCTCAATAAGCCCCATTTCTCACTGTTTTTTTCCCTTTCTTCACACTGCCTTGTCTTTGGACTTGTCACGTGGTTGGAGACGTCGGGAGGGATTTTCCAGCGCAAGTATGCTGTCGGGAACCGGTGACTTGCTCAGTTGGTGCTGGTCTCCCGGTTTCCGTGTTCAGAAACGGTAATGTGCGAACTCCATGGTACATACTGCCATGGTCAGCATCATTTGCCTCCCCGTGGAAAGTGAGAAGGAGTAAACAAGCATTTATGTGGGGATAGGAGCTCTGAGGGGCTTTCTGTGGTCCTGAACTCCTAAAGCCTCGTGCAATACCCAGCTGCCAAGAAGTAGGTAATCCAGGGACAAGCCGTGGCATGAATTTTGTGTTCACCTGTGGTCTCAGTGTGAGGGTGGCATTGTCTAAATGCAGAGACTGGAACGTGCCAATTGGATTCACACAGTGGAGTGGAGCAGCCCCGTTCTTGGGTACCAAAGCCGGGCTTGCAGCATCCACCTTACTGGAAGGAAGAAGGCTATGCATGAGGAGGATTCATTTGATGACATGATTTTTGTGAATCACTCCACCAGTCAGACATGGCCTTTTCTGGAAAATGAACAATTTTGCATAAAATGGTCCATTAGTGTCAATGGAGGGGTTCTGACCTCTTCTCACTGAGCACAGCGCTGCCCTGAATGCCTAGTCAAGTGGAACTACTGGGGCTGGGCTGGGGCTCAAGACTGTGCCCCACTACCCCATGGGATTGCTCTACCCTAGGATGCAAAGAGCAAAGGCAAGAGGAACTTTTCCTTTTGTGAAGAATGGACTTGGTAAAGTTGCTGGAGTACTTTAACTCACGGTAACACACACGACTTTCACAAATTATCACGGAGTCTATTTAAAAATCCTAAGCCAGAAGGATGGCATGTTTTGCCACACTCAAACTACACATACGTTCTGAACTGTATTAGCCTCAGCACAGATCAAACTCTTGCGAGCTTAGTCAGTGGGTCCATACAACTGAGTAGTTGGCAAAATGCATGTTCTGGAAAAGCAGGTAAAGCTATTTGGAGTCACTATGAAAACAACTTTTAGATTTCTTTATATTGTTGTGGTGTTTGAATTTAGTAATTGATTCCTTCTAAAAGGAGGGAAAATGCAGAAATTATTAGAGAAGAGGGAAGGACTTACAAAGAAAAAATTACTGATAATATCTTGTGATCTACTCATGTCTAAGAGAGTAGGCTTGTCTTCTATTTTTGGAATCTTGATTGGGCCCAGGATCTGTTTTATGTAAATGACAGTGGGTAGATGAATTATTCTGATTCCTAAAACTTTCCCCAAGGATTACCGGTCTTGTTTGGATGGAGGTGACTTCAGCTATACCGGTATAGGTGATCTGAAGTGCAGAGGGGGTTTCTCTGTATAACAGCCCTGGCTATCCTGGAACTCACTCTGTAGACCAGGATGGCCTCGAACTCACAGAGACCCTCTGCCTCTGCGTGCTGGGATTAAAGGTGTGCACCACCACCACCCTGCTTGAAGTAGCAGTTTTTAGCTGCAGAGAATCATAAAAGAACTCAAGCGGATCTCTTCGGTTACATTGTTACTAATTCCATTTACCCGTCCTGTGGATCAGTTTACACTTTAACCAACGTAATAGCTTAAACCTGTTTTGTTTGCTGGTTGGTTTGTGTCACAGTTCTGCTGTGAAAGAAAGGACAAATCAATATCCAATTCAGAAATGGTGGAGAGAGGCTCCTGCCTAAGAGAAAATTTGCGTTTTGTTTATTGAAATTCAAAGCTGGGATGACTGCATCACTAGACTTCAGCCGTATTTGTTCAGAGCTAGAGTCTCTCTCTTCCGTAATCTCCCTTGAAAGGCTTTGTTAATTGCCTTAAAAAAATATGAAGTCTTGGTATGTAGCTCTGGCGGCCTGGAACTCACATTGTATGCCAGTCTGACTTCAAATCCATGACAGTTCTCCTGCCTCAGTCTCCTGGAGTGGCAGTGAGGCTGGGGCTGGCTCCCAGGTATCCACTTGTTAAGTTTCAAACCCTGGACAAATGGCTAAGGTGCCTATTTAACATATCAAAGCAGACCTGGCTTGCAGGGTCCCAGCACCCCTCAGTCCCTACCTATGACAGGATATGGCTGGCACACGCTGCTCACTACCCTGAACTCTCCAGTCCTGGGGCTGGGCTGCCCTTCCCCCAGAGGCTCTTCCCTATATAATGCAGACATTTTGGTGACCTTCCCCTTTTGTACCTTTGCCTTCCTGCCTGCTGTACCTGGTTTCCCTCTCTCTCCCTTCCTCTCTTCCTTTCTCCACATAGCCCAACTCAGCCTGGTCATGTCCACTCTGGATTCTCCCAGATGTTCCTGCCTCTAGCTATTCTCTCCCACATATCTACAATAAACTTTCTCTTCTTCCATACCTAGGAGCTGTCATGTCCTTTCCTTTCCTTTTTATTTCTTTTTTCATTCACCCAACTTTAATGAGAGATTTTTCATTCTGTTCCAGTCAGTGCCTACAGAGTAGTTCTTGATTACAATAGCAACATTTGAAGTAAAGCTGGGCGAAGTTCTTTCTTAAGGTGTTTACACACAACTAGCTCACATCCAGGCCTCTCTAATGCAGCTAGAGGCTACATTATTAGGTCACGTGATTCTGCACCACCACCAGGCTTGTTTGCTTTTTCCAGACAGACAAGGACACTGGGTAGGAAGGGTCTTCTGAGTCTCGAAGAAAAGACTAGAGATTAGAAGATCTGTTCATAAGCTCTTTTGTTTAATGGTGGAATAAGCAAGAACTGAATTAATTTAAAAAAGGAAATAAAAATGGTACATGAACTCAAGCAAAGTAAGATTAGAGGCTATTTGAATTTTCCCCAGTTGAGTTACTTTGTCAAAGACTTTGACAGAAGCCACTTAAGGAAGGAGAACTTTTATTTGGGGTCATGTTTCAGAGAGTTTCAGTCCATCATGGCAGAAGGCGTTGTGGGTTGTGAGGAAGCAGTTCCTCTGTAGTTCGAATAACTTATCACTTGTCTTGTTCACAGCTCAGAGATGAGGAAGTAGAATGCTCTAGTGGTAGCAAAGCCAAGCTCTAACTCTCAAGAACTACCCTAGAGGCCTACTACACCGCCCAAGGGCTCCACAGCCTTCCCCAACACAGCGCCTCCCTCTGGGGACATTTTACACTCCAACCTCAACTTTCCCTAAATCGACACTTCCCTCACCAGACCCCCCTCACTGCTGCCAATGAGAAAACAAAACCTGGACAGAACCCCTACATAAGCCAGGCTAACCCTTTCTCTCTTCCTACCTCTGTTTTAGTTCAGCCATCTTTACATTCACTCGGTAGATTCCAGTTGTACAAACATAAGCATTGCTTATTAAACTTAGCGCCTGGTAACTTGATGTTAGCTACATTGTAGACATTCTCCAATTGGGATCTTAAGTCTGAATTTGAACAGTGGAAAACACCGAGGTGGCAGAGTAGAAATTCAGAGACCTCTACATTGTCTTTTTTAAATTTTCTTGCCACTTTTAAAATTTGGTATGCAAATTTAAGTGGCATGTGAATATAAGTTATTTGTAACTACCTTTAATCACAGTTATAGTTTCTGTTGAATAAGTGATAGCAAATTGTTATACTTCACTATTTAGTTTTATTTTCTAAACATTAGTCAAAATTATCTTCAAAAGCATTAAAACATGTATGTGCTTCTAAAGGTATTTTAAATCAAGAAATTTTCAAGTGATTATTGGTGAAGAGCATCCAGCAAGAGTTATCTCTGCCCCTTCAAATATCAGCTTGCTGAAATGTTCTTTCATCTTTACAATGTATTTGACAGCACTATTAATATTCATTTCAGTAGAAAAGTTATTCAATAGTTATCAGTTTTGTAAAAATTACTATTATTTAAGTATCTGCATCTTCTCAATTTTTTTTTGCAATCTATGTTTGTTTCAAATAAATTTGCAAAACTCACATAAATATGTTGATTTTTAAAGAGACCTGTAATGCAGCAGCCAGTGCCAATAATAATGAGTTCTATCAAGTAATGTAACTGCCCTTTTCAGAGGCAGGAATATTCTTCCACCATCTGAAATGACAAGCCATTCTCCCACCTCCCCCACCCTGAAGCTCACTTTTGGATGCTTCTTAGTTTCTGTCACCAGCAAATGTGAAGTTGTCCTGGACAATTTCATCAGCATGGCAGACCGGAAGTGAGGGCGGGCTGCTTGAGCTAATTGATAAACCTCTTCTTTTGATGATCAGGGTTAGCCTTCTGTCCAGCCACACAGTCGATTGCCCCTGCAAGGCACCAAGATTTCCTTGTGGGATTCTGGCAGATATTGGAAATGGTGGTGGCAAATTAGTGGGGGCCACAAACCAGAAGTGACAGCTCCAGAGCCCTGATGGGGAGAATGTTGCAATCCCTTGCCCACAGCAATTGGCCAGGCTTATCATATGGAGTAATCACAACAGATCTGGGGAAATAATGGGCACCAGATGTTATCGCTTTGTAGGCTGGGGCTCTCCAGAGACCAAGCCTTGACAGGAAGGCTCCCTAAAAACAGAAAGGAGAGGCTGTGGCTTATTAATCAAACCAGAGACTGGATGTGATCACCTACTCCTTCCCCCGTGCTATGGTTTCTTTCTGTTGTTAATGAATAGAGGAGTAATTTCTGAGAGAGTGTGCAATCCATATATCTGTACCACACAATGTACACACACAGTTCAACTTGGTATCTATTAATGCGTTTCTCAGATTAAATGTCTCTCTTGATTTAATTGCATTTCAGCAGTGGTATATTGGGGATTCTCTCAATTAAATCTTTGATTTTTTTCTTTATCTTATTGATTCTAATTGCCTTCCACTTTAAGATTTAGTTTTAGCACATCATGTGCTAAAAATAAGAAACACAAAACAACAACAAAACCCCACAGATCCCAAAGGTGTGCCAAACTATCACATGTTTAAAAATTGCTTATTAATCATTGTTTTAACTGTTCATACTTCTGGACACACGATGATGATTTAATACATGGATGAAATGTATAATGATAAATCACAGCACTGAGTTTTTTCTGTCTCCTTAGACATTTGAAACATTTGCTGACTAACATTTGATAATCGTGTATGTTTATGAGATAGTGTGATTTCCACATGATACATAATATAAGGTAATGATCTCTTTGGCTATAGATTATTTTGTTTTATATAAACACCATATCTCTTTAACCATTTATCCATTGGTGGCTATCTATGTTGACCCCATATCCGGGATTTAGACGAGTTCAGCAATAAGCATGGATGGATGGTATTTCTTTGCAAAGCTGATATAATTTCTTTCAACTATAGATTCATAAGAGCAATAACTGGATCAGATGATAACTCTAGGTTTGGTTTTTTGAGAAGCCAGCATGCTGTTTCCTACGGTGGCTGTACTAATTTATGTTCTTGGGGACAGTATATAAATGTCCTTGTCTCTACATCCTGTCTAGCATTTGTTCTTGGTATTTTTGTAGAATTGTTTTAACAGAGGTGAGATTATATCTTGCTATGGCTTTGGTTTGCATCTTCCAGGCCGCTGACGACATTAAGCAATTTTCATAAATGTGCTGGCCACTTTACTTTCTTCCTCTGAGCTGTGTCTACCACATCTTTGCTCCCTTTGTAATTGGGCTACTGCACTTTTATTACTGAGTCTTTTGAGTCCCTAATAACATCTGACAAATCTTTATGTGTCTTGACAGTTCTCCGAGGATACTGAGGTACCTCAAATTTATTTCCTAAAAACCAAACCCATACAATTTCTGCATATTGCACTGGGGTCTAAGTGAAAACCATAACCATGGTGCATTTGTCTAGACCTGGGATTTGGAAGTTAGCTGGTTCCTCTGTCTTTCTCAGTCCTTGTGATCAGTCTATCCTCAAGAGATAGTGTTGTCTTTATTCATATTCTCTCTCTCTCTCTCTCTCTCTCTCTCTCTCTCTCTCTCTCTCTCTCTCTCTCATTAGCTTCTTTTCCTTTTCACTTCAAATGCTAGTTTCTCATCAAATACTTTCATATGTGGAGAATTACTATAACCTCCAAAATAGCTTTGTTCCAGGTCTCTCTCCTTCCAGCTCATGATCTGACTCCAAGGTCTCTGGGATGCCTCACTAGCTTGGCATGCCTCACCCTCCTAAGCTCCAGCCACGCTCACCCCTACAAAGATGCCTGCCTCTAGCTCCCTCTCCATCTCTGTGCCTTTGCGCATACTATCCTGCCTCTGGCTGAGCTGAAAGGGATGGAGGACAGGTCAGGACTCAGGGTAACAGTTTAAAGGCTGTTGAAAAATCATGGGAGAGAAATGTGGATGTAGTTCAGTGGTAGAGCATGTACCTAACATGTGTGATGTCCTAAAACCTTTGGGCCTGCACATTTCGGGGTGAGAGAAAACTAAGCCCTGAACTAAACATTTGACAAATCAATTGGGGGGGGGGGAGACATTCTGGGGATGAACTATCACATCTAATATTTTATATTCTATATGTATGTATGTATGTATGTATGTATCTGTATGTATGTATGTATATATTGTAGATCACTAAAATTACAGCTTTCTGAGTAGTAAGTACACATTTTAGATTAGATGACCCTAAGAGCACCAGCAAGGTAAATATCTCATATCTGTACAATGTTGACTAGATGTCACACACTGTCTGAGAGCTTCCCAAACTTCCCAAACTTCGTCAAGTAGTTAGAGTTATTGACATTTTTAAATGTTGTTATGGAAAGTTTCAAGTCCTTCATTATGGGAATTTTCAAACAAAGTTATATGAACAATATCATGTGCTTTCATATACCCGCTAACCAAACCAGTGAGTGCCAACTCTGGACCAACTCAAGACCAATTTTAATCAGCCTGTTTTCTGCTACTACGTGTGCCTCCATAAGCAAAAGCTCAGGTAATATGCCACTTTATCTATCCTAGCGTTATTTTAAAGATGAGGAAACTAGTTTATACAGAAGCTAATCACTTGTCAAAGGTCACAGAGTAAGTGAGTGGCGGAGCCCAGATGTGAACTTCTGCTAGAGTTTGAGTCTGTGCTCTGATGTATTGCACTAATATCTTGGATAGCACCAAGGGTCTCTGTATACTGTGCATCCAAGTGGACGAAGCCAGGGACAGATAAAATGACAGATTACCTGAGATTTCTCTTTAGGTAGAGGGATTATAAGATAGGAAACGAGAACAGATTAAGGTCTGGAGAAGCAAGAGAAGGAATAAATGGGGATAAAGTTGACAAAGTACACTGAAGAGGTAGAAAATATTTGTCTCAGAAGAAAGGAAGGAGGGGATAAGGAAAACGTTCATGCACAAAGCTAGGTGGGGTAGCGGGAAGTAGAAGAAAATGTGAAGGTGTGATGGATGAGCAAGCTCCTGTCAAGCCCTGGCAGGGAAGACCTACCCCTTTAGCATTTCCTCAAAGCCATTTTCTGTTTTGAGCACTGGCCGGCTGTATGGCTTCCCTCCCTGCCTTTATTCCTACAATTCAAAAGTCAGGAAAGAAAATTATTTTCACATTAGCAATTCATTAAATAGCTCCATACTTGTAGGCCGATCGCTGCTGGATCCGAGTGCATTGTTTTTACACAACCAAATGCTACTTGGGGGCATTGTCAGCCAGGGCTTTAGGAAGGGAGCCCTTCTGTCATGCATATGGGTAAGTGGGTGGGGTGGAGCTATGTCACAGTCATCCATCATCCTCCATCAATGTCAATACCACCTGCGGAGACACAGCCAATGGGCAGTCAGTCACCCAGGCCTGACAGCTGGCCATCAGTCCCAGGTGGGAGTTCTGCTGGCTTTCCAAAGGATTAGTTTCTCTTGTTTCCTACTACCTGTGAGTTCCAGGAAGCCATTAGTCCTCAGAAATGCCAAATATTAACAATTTTACTTCCCTTCACAAAGTTGGCCAAAGTCAGGCTAATCAAAGATGGATTTGCTCTGTCCTTATCTAAAATTATGGCACATCATCATAGAAGAGCAAATACTAAGCAGTTTAAGAAAGAAACCATAGTAGATACTTCTATACACAGAAAGCATAATGATTATTTTAATGTCAAAACTTTAGCATCAAGCAAATCTAGACTAAGTTATGGCAATTGGCAATGGATAGCTAGTTGCCATGAGTATCTATGAAGTAAGACTTCATCACTGACTGTCTTTGTCACTGAAACTTTAATTGGTGCCTCCTTTTAGATGTTGAGGCTTATCAATTATACCTCGATGCAAAATAAAGATAATTAAACACGCAGTGCTATGATGTTTGGGGGTATGTACAGATCACTATAATAACCTCTCAGAATAAGATGTGGACTATCTACTTCCTTTCCTACCACAGAGTTCATTATACTACAAGTTATAGAAGCTTGGGACTATATTTTTGTCACTTTTACTGCCCTTTAAAGATGAAACCACAAAGTGAGAGCAGAGTAAAAGTGTAGCTCTCTCAATGCCTGGTGTGACATTTTGCTGTAGCAGATGCCTTATTTTTCTTTAAATAAATGAAAAATTCTCTTGATAATCTTAAAGTCAGGATAGGTTTTTAAAAATTATAAATTCTTAATATGAACATCAACAAGCAAATCAAAGTTAAAAAAAAAAAGGCTGGAGGAGAATGGAGCGAACAAAGCAATCTTTTATATTTCCCAATTGCAATATTGGAATTAATTGAACAAATATCTTTTTAGCAAAAGCTTGTAGGACAGGTTTTGTCCTTAGAACCATCAGTAAACAAACACATGGCCTCATAGAGGAACTTCCGTTCTAAAAGCGGAAGTGATTAGAGAGAAGGATACAGGAACCTTTATTTGAGAGATATTCTAAAGCAGCACAGAACCCTGAAAAGATCTGATTGTGTCTGGCAAACTCTCAGCAGAGCCTGATTTACCACATCTTCCCTGCCTCTCAGACAGGACAGTCCCCAACACAAGGGAAAGCAGAAGTAGAAAACATGCCTGTTTATTGTATTACCTTTTTGAAACGTTTATCCCTGAGTACTGTATTTACATCATTTCAATTCTTTTCTCTCCTCCCACTAACTCCTGTGTCCCCTGACTCCCTCTCAAATTCATGACCTCCTCTTCCATAATTATGATTGTTTTACACCCACACTCAGCGCTGTTTATTTATCATTGCCTCTATGTACATGTGTTTAGGACTGACCACTTGAGATTGGATGATCAGGGGTTCATTCCTGGAGAAAACCAATTTTCTCTCCCTCAGCAGTCATTGATTGTCTCATGTTAATTTTAAACTGATATACAGACTTGCTCATGTCATATCAGAACTTAGTTCTGGGAGAGAGATTGTGTACTAAAGTGAAAATCATTGTCAGTATTGGAGACTACAAAACCCATGAAAGAGGCTCAACTGGCTGATGAGCTCAGATGTTCCTACATGACCCTTAGCCAAACTTTTCTCAGCCTTTGCTTTGTTTCTTCTGCTCTGTCCTTAACTCTCAACCCTATGCAACACCAACCTGTTAAGGCATGAGTCTGGGATGTTTCACACAGGCTCATATGTCGAATACTTGAGCTGGTAGAAACTGTAGGAGATGGCTTCTGGTTGGCTGAGGCAAGTCACGAGGAGTGAGTTGTTGGGTGATGTGGGATATTTGTACACTGTGTGAAGATGTATTGCTGTGATTAGTGTAATAAAGAGCTGAACGGTCAATAGCTAGGCAGGAGAGAATAGGTGGGATTTCAAGAGAGAGAGAGAGAGAGAGAGAGAGAGAGAGAGAGAGAGAGAGAGAGAGAGAGAGAGGGAGCTCTGAGAAGAAGAGAGGCAGGCAGATGCTAGCAAGATGCAGAATAAGTCAGACATACTGTCCAGAGGAGAGATAGCCAAGCTGTGTGGCAGAACGTAGATTAATAGAAGCAAGTTAATTTGAGTCATAAAAGCTAGTAGTGGAAAAAACCTAAGCTAAAGCCAAGCTTTCACAATTAATAATAAGTCTCTGTGTCATTATTTGCAGACTGGCAGTCCAAGAAAGTCTGATGAAAAAGATTACTCCAGTTGGGAGTCAGGATCTTGCTCTGTTTCTGGTCCTTTTTATGATTCCAGGTCCATCACAAGGTAATAGCTGGCACATCCTCATGCTCATAGGAATTATGTCAACTTTCCCCCCATTTAATGGCTGACTTCTCTGAAACCCTGAGTTGCTCACTCTGATTTTTAAGTCAGCCCCCAAAGACTTTGAAACAGTAGCCCCCACTTTGGAGTCTGAATTAAGTAATAGTCACTAGTGCAGTATTCTATAGGCATGTAAGAACCAGCTAGGCAGTGCAAATTTGAAGGATTAAGGTGTGGGCCCTGTTACTGCCAAGTTGTACAACCTCCAACTTCTAGAATAGTCTAGCCCTCACACCTGGGCTTCTCCATGAGGCTCCACTCAAGGACCTGCCCAATCTACCCACAAGTCCATATGCCCTACTCTGGACCTTAGCACCCTGACTGATATCTATGTCTTGCCTTCATCTTTCCTAAATCAGAACTTTGCCTTCAGAATGGGTCACATCCAGGCAAAACAACCAAAGTGAATTGGCTTCTGAGTGTGTCATCGGTCTTACTTTTCCTATGTCACCTGATTTAGAAAATTAAACCTCCTGGTAGGTTTAAAATCATGTATAACAGCTCTACCTACACTTGCTCAATTGTCCTCCGTTTGTGTCCAGCAGTCATGTGTTTCCCTGGGTCCTGGCCTTGGGGTTGCTAAGGTCTCATCCTGCCTTGCGGATGAAGGACCAATCTTGTGGTACCTCACACCTTCTGGTGGTTTAATGATGTAACTCTAAACTGATGCAATCAATTTTCCACTGTGCCCCATACCCCTTCCCTGTCTTCAGGAGGCACTGTTTTTAATGCTAATAAAATAAATAATTATAGCAAGGCCTGTTCAGGCTTTTTTTCCTGTTGCTTCTTTTTGAGACAGGGTCTCATGTAGCACAGTCTGCCCCCAAACTTGCTATGTGGCCAAGGAGGACCTTCATGTTTTGATCCTGCTGCTTCCACCTCCTGAGTTCTGGGACTCCATGTTTATGTCACAAACCCTGGTTTACGAGGTGTTGGCGATTGAATCTGGTGCAGGTGCACGCTAAGCAAGGACTCCACCAACGGAGTTGCACTCACAGCCAGCCTCACAACGCCATCGTGTACAGATCGTTTATTGCCTCTCTACATGGTGTCTCTTCCGTCATTTATAAGGCAGGACGTTCGTCACACGGGGTCTTCAGGTACCTCAGAGGAGCAGGTCAGAGAGTGACAGTCTTGGGCTTTATGATTAACCTTGGAGGAGATGAACTCTTTGACCGGCCACAGACAAGAGGAATTTTGCTTTCTATGATCTACTTCAGGGAGAAATGTGGGTGAGTCAGGGAGAACTGCTTGCTTCTGATTCTCTATCTGACTGCAAAGCACCCAGCACGTTAAAGCACTAGGCTGTGGAGTATCATTTTCTGAGCCCCAGGGAAACAAGATATCAAAGTCTTCAGTCAATCAAGAACTATCCATGGAATTGGGGGTTAAAACCAATACCTTCTTAATTATATGCTTAAGAATGGGGAGGCAATTAAGTTCCTCAAGGAGACATTAGATTACTTATTTCAGGAGCAGGGAGAAGGGGTGTCAGGAACACAGTGAACAGTGGCATCTATAGTGGCTAAAAGGTGTCTCTATCCATGGCCTTCCCACTGGGTTGGACAATTTATACTTGGAGGCTCTGGAGCATCCAGAAGCCTGCCTGGCAACATTGAAAGAAGGAAGGAGTCTACTGGGCAGAGTATTATATATTAGCTACACACAGAGCTGCTGGGACAAAATTGGTGCATTCTGGGAATGGTCTGCTCATTGAGGGCGTGTTTGTGTGTGTGTGTGTGTGTGTGTGTGTGTGTGTGTGTGTGTGTGTGTGTGTGTGTCTGTGTTTCTTCCTACTTTGCTTAGATCTTTCCAGAACCAGTGGCTCCAAAACTGTAGTATTTAAGGAAGAGAAAATTTTTTTCTGATTCAAGGAACATGGTGACTTTGCTCTGTATGATTATTCAGAAACAGATTTCTTCCTTCTTGCAGCTGAAGCTGGTCACAGCTAAGAGGAAGTCAAGGTCAGGGCTTCCATTGGTTTCCTTTTACATAAATGTCTATATCCCCTCAGCTCATTTCATTGGTAAGTTTTTAGTCACGTGGCCTCATAGTAACAAGGGAAGCTGGGAAATGTAGTCCATAGCTGGAGTTGAGATGGGCAAAAAGTGCTAGAAAGAATGGGTTTGGAGGTAAAATTTGTCATAGACAGTAAGACTGCTACAGAAGTTTATGGTAAACAAAGAGATGGCTCGGATTACCAGATTTAGATTTAAGGAATTCCCTTTGAGCGTGAAGAGTACACCAGTATTCAGTTGTGAAATGTTGACAGTCTGAAGCAATGCTTCCTTGGAGATAAGAACAATTGTCGAAGGATTGTTTTCTTTGTATTTGTGTTATCATGTTTCCATGGGTCACCAATTCCGGAGAGGTCTAAGCAGGGTTTTTTTTGTTTTTTTTTTTGTTTTTTTTTTTTTTCCCAGCATCTGGCTGCACACTCACAAGAGTGAACAGTAAGAGAACCCCAACTATTCAGAGGCGGGGAATAACTGTTCCTTTAATACAGCAGGTAGAGAGCAACTGCTTTTTATAATACAACAACTAAAGCAGAATGCTGCAGTTTTTCCTCTTCTTTTTAGCTATGGAGATCTGTTCTCTGTACCGGCCCCCCACCCTCACTCAGCCTCATTTTCCTCCAGGTGTCTGGTGACCAAAGATCCACAAGCTACTTGCAGCTGGTAGAGGTAACACATTAGAAATTCATTTTTTTCCTGTCATAATAAAATGGGAAGTGACAGCCTGGGCGTAGTTTCGTGTGGGAAAACCCACAGAAAGGGACAGCTGAGAGAAGCTGTGCTTCTTGTCAGGGAGAGCCATCCTCAAAGGCCCTGGAGAGAGAGAGAGAGAGAGAGAGAGAGAGAGAGAGAGAGAGAGAGAGAGAGAGAGAGAGAGAGAGTTGTTTTCCATTGTCTCATTTCCAGGAGGAGTTCCGTTCTGTCCTCCCACCCTTCGACCCTGTTTTTGCCACATGGAGGTAGGAACGCCTGACCCAGAGTCTTGGGGGTGTAATTTCTTTAAATTCAAGTCTCTTGTAGAAGAAAAACAGCAGCTCAGGGAAGTATATAAGGAAAAAACTTTCCCCCCCTAACATCGCGCCCCTGGGTTTGTCTCTTACGTCCTAGAGATGCTAATTTCACTGGAGGGAAATTAAGGGGAAGGGAAATGAGATCCCTTTTCAGAATGAATTAATTGACGGAAGCCAGTGGCGTGAGCACATGAGTGTGAGCATCCTCGGCAACAGCTTTTTACAGAAACATGGGAGCCTAAGGGTGGGAGTCTAGGTCCTCAGTGCTCAAGCTGATGAAATCCAGCCGTGCACAAACTAACACGTGGCAGCTTGGTTGCCTTCCTCGGTGCTTGGCTAAAAGATCCATGGCTTGACACATGAGGAGATGGACGTAGCAATGTCCGTTAGAATCAGTATCCATGGTAATAAGGAGAGCGATACTAAAATGTCCGCTCTCCCGCGGAGCTAGAGACCCAACCCGGGACCTTGTGCTTGCTAGCCAAGGCATCTACCACCCAACTAGATCTTCAACCTCCTCAAACATCTAGGAGGCAACTTGAAGAATGAAGAGGTTCCAGAGCCCCCGAGGAGAAGGAGTGTTCAAAAGGTGTGGACTGCCTTCCCTGGACACAGGGGTTGCTTGATGCCCGTGACGCTTTTGGAAGCTCACGGGAATCCACTGTATTTTACCTAGAGGAGAAAAGAAAAATGTTTAATGTTCTAAAGTCATTGATATCACTAGGGTGGGAGGGCCTCACAAAGGCCCAAGGTAACGGAGTCTAGGAAAACAATGATGAGGCTCAGAAACTGCTTCTCAACCCTACCACCATTCTTGTCCCTCCTTTGCAGGCATGAATTAATGCATGCGCCTTAGTTCCTGGAGTTCAACGTCGACCAGCAGGGGTTGCTAGAGAACGGGTCCAGGTTTTCTGTCTCTGCCGAGGCAACTTGAGTGAAATACAGTAAGTCCCAGGGAAACAAAGCCTTGGTGGGGATAGGGGCTTCACAGCCTCCATAGCACAATTCCGATTTGCCGTCGAGAAGCGAGCTGTTCTGAGTCGAGAGACTGGGAAATGAACAGATAATAAACGACTTCTTTTGCCCGAGCTTCCGTGAGTGTCCTGTGCAGTTTCTCCTGGGGACCCAAAGCCTGGGGAGGTCTGGTGAGGGGGAACGGCGCAGGGGAGGGGGAGGAGGCTTTGAAGTCACTCCCCTAAGGGGACCAGCCCACCTCTGGGTGAAATGCTTCATCTTAGGCTGCTCCTCCAGGGGTGAGTTTTGCGTTTTCTTTGGTGCCAACTTGAAAATGAGTCAAGATCTACTTTGCAGCAGTAGTCAGACGGAAGAAGGTGCTCTCTGAAGTAAGTCCACTACTAAGAAACCAGTGGAAACTTCAGAGCGGTTCTAGGTTTTAACAAAGTGCTGCTGCTCTCTGTAGACAGTTTTAGTAAAATGTCCCTTGAATGGCCGTCATTATCAGTAAAAAGGGCAGTTCCAGGAACTCTTTCTTGAAGTGGCATTTACAGTCTTGCTGATATCTATTGTGTTAAAGGTTTTTTTTTTGTCTCTCTGTGTGTGTATGTGGTGTGTGTGTGTGTGTGTGTGTGTGTGTGTGTGTGTGTGTTTCTGTTTCTGGCCCGGTTGTAAATGTTTTGAATTTAAAAGACACCCAAATTCATTAAATGTGTGAAATGATGGGAAAAAAAAGTGTGAAATTGTAACAGTCGGTTTGTAGTTGATTAATAGAAATCTCCTCTAACAATCCCCAGAACCTTCCGGGGGTCATTGGAACGGAGCAGCTGTAGAGACAGCAGGAGCGGGCTCGTCACTGCCCAATGAGGGCTCATGGAGTTCCAGACAAGTGGGCAGAGGCCCATGCTCTCTGGCTCCGCTGGCCTCTGGGAGAGGCGAGCTGCAAGGTCAAATGAATATGCAGATTGCCCGGCAAGGTGCTGCCTTGCCCTTGAAAGGGGTCGTTTTCAAGATGTATGGAGGCTTCAAAGTGGATGAAGTCACTGGGAGAAAACTGGTCACCTTGGCCCCGGGGAAGCGGCTCGCTCAGGGACAGCTTGACCAGTTGTGCCATGAGCAGAGCTTGGTTTTTTGATGTGTGGCCACAACTTGGAGGCGTCTTGAAAAGGGATTGCTTAAGGAACACATGATTTGGCAATCGGTTGGAATATCTGGATCCCATGTGCCACCCTGCCCTCAATACAGGCCCGCCCTGACAAAGACAAGGAAAGGGAGTGAAAAATCACCTAGCTTTGGGGACAACTTTTTCCCCACGTTTTTTTTTTTTTTGTCTCCACCCACCCCAAACCTGTAGCGTCTTTGAAACCCTGCTGCAGGCTACAATTCTGAAGTTAAAGGCGTTTTGCCTTCCTCGATGTACAAAGGAAACATCAAAGAGAATGTCCTCCTAGTGACATAAGGATAGAATAATGGTGACCTATCAGCTAGAGTCTTGGCCAAATGCTGAAAGTAATTCACGCCACTCACTAACAATAGGGGATGTGTGACAATGATATATACCAGGGGACAAGGACAACCACTTTGCGGGGCTTGGATGCCCCACAAACCCAATTGTGGGCAGCTCAATACTGTCATAAGACAATTATCAAAGACCATCACCACATCATATTTTCATACCATAAGCAGCTCAAGGCGCCAGGGATGGCTTTCCTACAGAAAGCACACAGCATAAATTTGAAGGGTGTGAAATTGACATGATTAATAATTATAGTTATTAGCACATGTGCCAGCTGCTCATGTATGGTTTATCCCTTGATTTATGGTGCCATAAATGCCCATCTCTCCCTCTGATGCCGAATCAAGGGGGCACACAACCGTGGGCAGAATGAGTCTTTCTCTTTGCCAGGAGTTTCATCGAAATAAAAGAAAAAAAAAGTGGGCTTAAAGTCTCCCTGGATCGGGAGACATCTCGGAGAGAGGGAAGCTGCTTTTGTTTGCCTGGCTGCTTTATGGGCTGCTGAAACCTGTCTGGTTAATGTTCCCAAAGCCTTTGAAGTTTGGACTGCGGCTAACAAGGGGCTATAGTTTTCCTGGCCCCCTCACGCTCAGAGCTGTTGCCAGGCTGCGAACAATCAGTCTACATATTACAGACAAGCCCATGATGGCCAACAATGGAAGAAGCAAAACCACTAAGCTTTGGTCAGGAGATGCAATTCCAGATGAGGGTTTTCAGAAATGTTTTTGATGACTTCCTATGCTTCTCTGCAGATCTAGACACTAAAAAAATATCCGAATGTATTTTAAGATCTGGTTCCTCTCAGCAGACATTGTCATCTTTAGGATGAAAAGACCCCTCCATACGATTTCAAGTTTAAGCACATGGATTTCCTTCGCCATAAACCTTCGAAATCAGTTAACTACTCATGATTCACACGAAGTTAACACTGCATGCTTGAGAGAAAAATGAGAGCGTAAGGACGAACATGAGCTGTTTCAGACATTTCATCCTTGACTTTGTAGAGATAAACAATATGTCAGAAGGGAATGTTTTGAAAGGCAGAGTAAAACCGACACACCAAACATGGAGACTACAGAGCAAACCCAAGCTTGGTAAAGATGACAGAAAATGTCCTTTGGAGAGTCCCCTACAAGCATCAGAAAGTCTTAATGAGTTCCTTTCCTGCCAGGTTTGTGGTTCCCTCACCCCTGTGTTGGACAGCAGCACTGGGCAGCATGGAAGACCAGCTTCAGGGTTTTACTGCTGTGTGGCAAAGTGCAGGATGGGGCCATGGAGGTTCCTGCCCCTCTTCCTGAATCCAGCAGCTCCTACTATGGAACTATCACAAGATAGGAGGGCTGTTCATTCTGCTAATAGGTCAATTCTGACAGGCCATGCCAATACTTACAGACTTTTCAGAGTGATGTACCCTGAGGTATAGCACTCTAGAATAGAACTATAGAACTCAAATTCATATCACATATGACTAAAACTCCCCGTGGGGAAAAAAGACAAAACTGAAAAGATCAGCAGAGCTACCACTCTTTCAAGGCAAAGGGTTCTCAGTGATAGTTTTGGATGCAAGTTAGTAAAGACACCAACTGTCAGGGCTTTAAAATTGTCCCAAATAGTCTAAAAGACACCAAAGACTGTCTTGAAAAGAGATGTTTGAAGCATTATCCAGAAAATAGCTTTATTCACTATTGTATATAGATAAAAGTGAGAAAGTCTTTAACCCAACATTTGGCAAGTAAAATATAAGCAAAGTAGTTACTATTTGAATCGATAACAAATTTCCATCTGATCCCTTTCAGACGAATGACTTGTTTACAGTGTGACAAGGTCACAGGCATCACATGTTTTAAACAATGTTTTGAAGGCAAATCAAATCATCAAGAAGAGATCACTACATTAAATATCATTCCTAGCTGCAAGAAAAGTCAGAAGATACATTTAGAAGCAAAAGATAATTTTTATGAAAATCAACTTGATAGTGAAAAATATACTGTTGGAAAGATTCAAAATTCAAATCTGGTGAAGGAATGTATAATTTCTTATTTGCTTAAATGTGCCCAACAATATTACATAGTCATGAAATTTATTATTTAATAGTCATTAAATAATACATTAGAAACTTATGTGAATTTACAAAGCAGCTTAAGGTAAAAGAACTTGTTCAAATAAAAAATATAAGAAAGCATATTTAGAGATAATGAAATTTTCACATGTTTATATGTTTCAGACTTGTATTTTCTACATATATAGAGCCTGTAGTCTTGTCATATTTTTAAATATTTTTTGAGATTATAATTTGAGATACAATTACAACATTCTCCCTTTCTCTTTCCTCGCTCCCAACCCTCCCATGTACCCCCACCTTGATCTCTTTAAAATTCATGGCCTTTTTTTCTCTAATTGTAAATACACACACACACACACACACACACACACACACACACACACACATTCCTAAGTATACTAATATACTTAGCATGCTCAGTCATTGAATGTTACTTATATGACTATGATTTCAGGGCTGACCAGTTGGTATTGCATGATCAGTTGGGACACACTTCCCTGGGGCTTTTCTTTTTAGACTTGAGTTTCCAGGTATGAATAAGTGTTGACATAGCAAGAAAATTCTGTAAAATTTATGAAATAAAACTGAAACAGTGTATAAGTCAAAAATTATGAAGACAAATGTTGCAGAATATTATTTTAAGATATGTTACATTCGTTCTTGCTGTGGGACATTTGTTTAATGATGCAAAGATGTGTTGCATTCTTTTATGCTGCATTTGCTTAACTCTTTGAAGCTGTGTTACTTTGCCTGCCTAAAACACCTGATTGGTCTAATAAATAGCTGAACGGCCAATAGTGAGGCAGGAGAGGGATAGGTGGGGCTGACAGGCAGAGAGATAAATAAGAGGAGAAATCTAGGCTCAGGAGAAGAAAGAACAGGAAGAACAAGAAAAGGAGAAAGAGAGGAGGACAGCAGAGGCCAGCCACGCAGCCACACAACCAGCCACAGAATAAGAAGAAAGAAAGGTAGACAGAGATAGAGAAAGGTAAAAGCCCAGAGGCAAAAGGTAGATAGGACAATTTAACTTAAGAAAAGCTGGCTAGAAACAAGCCGAGCTAAGGCCAGGTATTCATAAGTAAGAATAAGTCTCCATGTTTTTATTTGGGAGCTGGGTGGTACTTCCCCCCCCCAAAAAAAAACCCAACTACAGACAAGTACTGCATTTACCCTTATATGTCAAAAGTATGTTTAAAATTATATGTGTGTTTGTGTTTGTATGTGTATAGATAATGAAACTAGGAAGGGAATCACGAGGGGAGACGGAGAGATTGAAAGGGAGACAGGAAGCAAAGGGGTAATGGTGATGGAATCTACGTTAACAGGCAAGCAGAGGGAAAACCAACTCACAGAAAAGTTGGAGCAGCGAGGCTGTGTGGGGAGGTCAGTCAGGAAAGAGAATGAATGGAAAGAAAACTCAGTGACATATATGCATGAAGACGTGGCTTGCTGCACTTTACTGGGAGGACATCTGACTAAAATCTGCTTGACTATGAATTCTGTTCCTATTTCTTGACTCATATGGGCATCCTCTGGCTTTGTGCCTTCAAAGTCACGAGTATAGTTCAGTGTTTCAAAAGGGGAACTTGTGAACGTAGGTTTCCTGATGACAATTCCACTAGACTAGTCACCAGTGTTGCTGGGTCTGAAACTTATTCAGGGCCCCAACGTTCATCAGCTGCATCTTTTGAGAGTCTAGAAATAAGTCTATGTCAGTTCCCAGCACAGTGTCCTTTGGATACATTCATAGTGTCACCTGGGAAGGCTTTCCTGGAGACGTTCACACCAGCATCCAGATCTGCTGGTGCATCCTAGAGCCAGGCTTGGTAAGGTAGATTTAATGAAATAAACCTAATCCACCAGCCAGAAGTAATTCTGGGTGACAGGGAATACATTAAATTGAACATTGATTCTGACACAGTTGGCACATCTTTGGCAAAGCAGATTTGGGATTGGAGTCAATCTCTTTGAGCGGCCAGATTTCCTTAGAGTTGCCAGAGACTGAGCGTCTAATGTTATTAAATGCTCTTAGAGATGAACTATACACATGTGGCCGTGGGTTATGCCAATCAACATGGAGTTAGGACTTTGCTAGGATTAAAGATGCTACAGAGGAGGAGAGTAGGCACTGCTTAGGGGAAGACACATACTGTAGATGCTTTTGGTCTTGACTTCAAAGAATTCACCATAGTCTTGGGGAGCATGCATATAAAACGTATAGCACCCTTGAAATCATAAAAATGGTCAAAGAGCGTATGGCTAATGCCAAGCGAAAGCGCAGGACAAGACATGTTATCCAAGTTCCAAAGAGTCAAAGGTCAGGTGAGAGAGGCCAAGGACTCACAGAATAGAGGGGACTTTGATGTGATCCTGAACGGTGAGAGGACTTTGATGGGCAAAGGGATACAGAAGGGGCTAATGTGAAGGAAGAGAGATGGAGGATGATGAGATAATATAGAAAGAAGGGTGGGTGCCAAGGCAAGGGTAAAATGGACCTAAAGCAGATTCCAGCTGACAGCCTACATGGGTACCAAGTGTCAGAAATGCACTCTGGTCTTAAAACTCTGTAAATTCAACTCTGTGCATCAGTTAAACACCACTGTTGGTTTTTCTGGATACTTGGCAAACGTCAAAATAGTAACATTATCCTTCTTCAGTGTTCTGGGTATCCTGGCACAACAGAGCCTATGTGCTCATTGCATTCCTTGTGATTTAGGGGCAGACTCTTGGCTGGGTTGAGCTATCTCCTTTGGTACCCATATATGACCACCATGAAATGGCTGTGTTCATTCTCCTGCTATTCCTCCGGGAAAGATAATAATCTTGGTGTGGTAATAAACAAGAGAGAAAAGTTCTACAGTCAAGGGAGGAATGTGGTGAAGTCATCAGGAACACGATGACTCCAGCATGGTTTCACTTCGATTGCTTGAGTGGATGTCCACAGGCGGGAACCACCAAAGTGTGAGGCTTGTAGAAGTTTAGCTCCTTATGAACTTGCTATTTCTTCATATTTTTTTTAGCTGTATAGACGAATTTCTAAATGGTCTTATTAAATAAAAAACATGGAGCCAAATATAGGGGTGAAAGCCTTAGATCAGGAAACTAGGGAAAGCTACCAGCCTACCTTACCTAACTAACTCTCTAGGTTCCAAATGCGAGTTACTTCCTGTCTACCCACACCTTTATTGCCTTACTGTTCTGCCAGTCTGAGGAAACAAGATCAGCTGAGAAGTTAGCAAGGTGAGGTTGGATGTGGCTTGTTCTGTTTCTCTGATCTTTCAGCGTTCACCCCAATACCTGGCTCCGGGTTTGTTTTTATTAATAAGACCTTTTAAGATTTGTGTTACATAGATGTTTAAGTGATCTTGAATTTAATTATAAATGTGTGTGAATATTTCTAAAATACGTAAGTACATAATTCCTGCTTCCGTATTTCCAATTTTCTGAAATATTTAAACAATTTAAAAATAATAATTCTTAATTTTTTAAAGTCATCCAATGGAGGATGCAGAATCTCTATATCTCTAATCCCAGGTCTTTGGTATTCTATGCTGGCAGGTAGACTGGGCCTCAGAACAAAAGGAGGCCTTCCTCACCCCTTCTTTCTCTTCTTCCTCCTCCATCTCCTTCTCTTCCTCTTTTTTAACCTCTTCTTTCTTTTAAAAATATTTATTTGTATTTTCATTTGTGTGGATGTGTGTGTGTGTGTGTGTGTGTGTGTGTGTGTGTGTGTGTGTGTGTGTACATGCACTCGTGAGCTGAGAAGAGAGTGTCAGACCCCTTAGCAGGCAGTAGGTGCTGGGAACCAAACCAAGATCAGTATATGCTTTTAACCTCTGAGCCATCTCCAGCCCCAACCTCTTCTTCTTTCTTGGTGAAGGACCCCGTTCTATGTCCTCTGATCTTAGATCAGGATGCTGTCACTCCTACTTGGTCATCATAAAACCTCCCATAGGTGCATGAGGGACAACATGCTGTTTTCTTTGCCACTCTTTGTGGCATTTTCTATTTACAGCATCCCTGTCACCTTTATCTCCGCGAATGCCAGCTGCCTATCCTTACATGGCTCCTGATTATTCTCTCGGCAGTCCTCTGAGTTGTTTACTCTTCAGGTTACTATTTAGTCAACCTCATCATGTTTTCCCAGCACCCTAGAACAGCTATGCAAGCCCAAGAACACCGTGTTAGTGCCTCTACTGATTTGGTCCACATTCATATCTCCTTTGCCTATGGTACACATCAGATGACTCTGCTGCAGTGACTGTTCCTCCATGCTTCACAGCGTGGTGGGCTTGCTTCACGGAGTTTTTAGAATGAATATGTCATACGGTGGTAAGGTGTGTTCTGTAGCAGCAATCTTAAAAGTTCTTATTAATAAAATCAAACCGAAGCCAGGTATTGGGGCGAACTGGAAGATCAGAGAACCATAACAAGCCACAGCTACCTCACCTCACCGGATCCTCAGCTGGTCTTGTTTCTTCAGACTGGAGGCCTCTGAGTCCTCATCCAGAATGGGTCTCAGCTGAACTGCTGCTCAAAAGCCTGAATGCTTAACCAGGCCAAATGCTTAACCAGGGCAAATGCTTAACCAGGCCAAATAGTTCTAGTTTCTGGTCCTCATGCCTTATATATCTTTCTGCCTTCTACCATCACTCCCTGGGATTAAACACTTGCTTTCTGGGATTAAAGGCATGAGTCACCATGCTTGACTGTATCCTTGAACACATGGATTTCTGCCTAGCTCTGCCTCCCAAGTGCTGGGATTAAAGGTGTGTGCTACCACTGCCTATCCTCTATGTTTAATATTGTGGCTGTTCTGTCTCTAACCACAGGTAAGTTTATTAGGGTGCACAATATTTCAGGGAACACAATACCACCACAGTGTTCTCATTCTTTCTTGGTTCCTTTGCTCAACTTCTCTAGGAATATTTGGGCTACGGTTCACTCCATTATATCACAATGGACTGTCTCCTTGCATTGCATTATAACTAGAATAATTCAATATGTTGTCTGGTCTAAAGCCCTAACTACTCTCCACAGCAATCATCCAAAGGCCAGACAAAGACAGAAACAACTCGAGAGTGTAGGTTGGCCGAGATTTAGCTGTCGGTTAGTCAAATGGCAAGTAGTTAATAGCATCTTTTCATTACTTGGATATAAGAGAAATGAATGAATACCATACCATCAAGAATTCATTTGTAGAGGCAAAAGGAGCAGAAGCCAAGTGTATCACCATGTTCCTAGCATGTTTGGGATGGAACAAAAACGAAGTGCGTGATCTGAAACCTGATGATTGCACCTTTTGATGAAGTGTGCTGTGTAGAGAGTAAAGGAAGAGTAAATACACAGGGAGTGAAGTCCTAAGTGAATGTATGTTATTGGCAAGGACCCTAATGCCTCAGCCCAGGGGAACGTACACAGCCTTCCTCTGATCCATGTGGCCTGATGTTGACAGAGTGTCCAGAAAGCATAGAGGGCAGCTTCCTCCTCTTAGATCTTCACAGCATGAGACTGCTCCCCTCGGACACCTCTCCCTGAGGCTGGCTAACCCCTGCTGTGCTGTGCATAATAAATGGGCCCAGGTTCTCATTTGTCGCATGGTAGGTGCTGCTCCATCATAGTGACATGGCCCCACCTGTCCCCAGCTTTTCTGTACGTGCATTTGTATGTCTGTCATTTCTTCATTCCATTGTCACCCTGGTCAGGGACTAAGCCATGTAGGCCACAGCAGTCCTGAGTTAATCCTAACATTACTGGTTATGTAACCAAAAAAGTGGAGCTCTTTGCTATCTGTCCCATGTGGGTGCCAATGAAAGGAGACAAGAACGGATTCTTTTCAATGATGTTTTATCCAAAGAGTCAGCAACCCTAGAAGACAGTTAACCTAAACTTCTGTTCCTGTATCTCATCTCCAGTAGGAAGATTTTACAGGGAGAAGGTGGGGTCAGGGGTGGGGTGGGGTCAAAGGCAGTCAACCGTTCTGGAGTTCAGTTGCCCTTCCGGTCAGGTGGTCAGGCATGCTTTTGAGACTGGTGATACTTGTGTATCTTACTCTCTGTAAGGTACCTCCCTGTACCTCCCCTCACTCTGTAGAAGTCTGAGCTTAGACGCTTCTTGAACTGCTGAATCAACTTAGAGTCTACCAACATCAACCTTGTACTCCTCCGTGGAATCAAGGCTAGAAGGGGATTTACTCAGCACAAACAAACTGTTAACCGTGTGTGTGTGTGTGTGTGTGTGTGTGTGTGTGTGTGTGTGTGTGCTCTAGTAACATGCATGTTCTGATTTCATTTTATAGTATGGAGTGTAAATGTGCCTTTCCATTAGAGAATATGAAAATACCGTATCAGAAGCAGAAGAGGTCCTTCAGCTCAAATAATGCTAGCCATAGCAGTAAATGGTGCCATGATGCTCTGGGTGAGTGTTGTTGTTGGTCTATTGCTTAGGTTAGACCAATTCCTTGTACCATAGACTCAAGTCAGCTGCAAGAACACTCACCTCAGTTTAACCATATACAAAAGAGCCCTGCGTCTCTTGACAGAGACTGGTTTTCATAGAGGTTTATATTTGATTCAATTTTCATCAGAACATCATAATTCAGCACAATAGGGATAAGTAATATTGTTGGCGGAATATTTGCCTCATTAAAAAGCAAAGACCAAAAATTCTGTAAGAGGATAAAACACCTGATGAAAATCAAATTCCTTAGATGACCACTGAAAAAGTAAACGCATTAAACATTAAAAAAGGAGAAAAATCAGAAGTTTTCCTATAAAGCATAACCTATGAACTCTATTAGTATGAGATTTCCTCTTGTTATTTCACTGGATCCAATTATGTCTCTGTGCAGTTGAAAGGTATCAAAATTGGAAACTGAATTATCAATTTCAGTCCACAAAGATAGGCATTCAGTTCCTCTAATAGGTTTATTCTAACCATGGAACACTAGAAACTCTCGGTCAAATCAACAAGTCCTCATTAGGGCACTGGAAAGAGATTTGTCAAGTAAACCAGACATCTAAGCTATAATTCCCACCATTGCACTGTTACCTGGTTCAGGGTATGATGGTGAGCCGCTCACAGAAGCACATTGTTGGTCTAGTTTCTAACCTTGCCTACAGCTCGTTAAGCATCATCTCCTATCTGAATAGGGCAGAGAAGTTAAATCCAAGTTAGGGAAGACTGTAAAAGGTTGGCTTTAACCATTTCATGTAAATGGAAATATGTGATAACAATATCAGATTAAGTCCTTCAGTCACCTGAATCTCTAAATGTTCATCTGAGTGAGTTGGTATCTTCAAGAGTGTTTATACTTAAGGAGTGGGCAACATTTTTACTGCCTTTCTTACTTAAAGAACTCTACCTATTCTCCATGCAAAGATACCTTCTCCAGAAAAAGTATTCTGACTCCTCAAGGAGGGTTGGATTTATTCCTTCTTCCCTAACTCTAGCACCTGCTACACAATTTGAGTATGAAATGACCCTATTAGAAATACTTGTTTGTTGGTTACATTTTCTCTAACGTTGAATCCTGGCAGGGCAAGCAGTGTCTCCATTTTAAAATATTCCAGTCTATAACACAGTGCCTGATGCTTGGTAATTAGTGAAATGTGTGACTTAGGGTGTGTTTACAAGGATGCTCCAGGAACCAGAGTAGGATTCACTTGGCAAATGAGTAAGTTCTTAAATCAATTGCAGGACACCCCTGAGAACTTTTGATTTCAGATGAAAAGGGCACTAGGAAATGTCCCCAGACCAAATGGGATACTCCTAGCTTACTGAGGGTCAGCAAGAAAAGGTGATGCCATACCCATCCTGTAATACCAATAGCTAAGGGCAGCTTTAGCTGTTCTCACTCAGTGCTACCAGTGAGATGGATTTCTGTACCTCCACCCTTGGAGACTCTACCTTATACGCCACATGTGTTTTCTGATATTCCAATGGCTTTTTAGACATTCACTGAGTACCTGCTATAGCACATGACTATACATAAAAACACAAGAGATGCAGATCCATTACCACAGAGCCAGTCAAGAAGACCTGTATCAGGGAGTTTTCTAGAACACCTGTTTTTCCATTACTTTAATAAATGGAAAGAAGGAGGGGAGGGGCCATGATCCCTAATATGTAAAAATATTCCTAAAATAAAAAAAAATTAGTAAAATGGCAAAGATGTTGTATGCTGAGTTGTTTTTCCCTGGCACATCTGATGTTGTCCATCCTCATCACTCTGACCTCCACTTGAGACTGTGGTGCTAACATCTGGAACCAGGGATGCTCTTCAGAGCTGTCCATGATCTGAAGAGATGCAGCCCTCGCCAGATGCCTTCACCAAACCCAGAGGCCTGATGGTAATGGCTGTAGAAACTGGCTTTTTAAACGGTTTCCTCATAGGTAAATCTCCATTCTGTGCACCTAGATCTCTCATGGTTTGATCCCTTTCCCAATCATTCCCATTTGCCCGTTTTGTTTTTTCTTAAAAAAAACAAACAAACAAAAAGTTGTGTTACTTCCAATCAGATGAATACAAATGAACACATAACTCCCGGGGTTATCAATTTGTCTGAAACAAAATGAAAACCTTTTAAAGAAGCTGTATTGGACAAATATGCATGAGATTATTTATATTATTAGTAATTTTAAAAAATGAAGAAAAAGAAAAAATAAATAATAACAACAAATCTACAAAACAGCCGGCTAGAAGAGATGCCAGGGTTATGACAACTTACTAGACAGCTGGGATCATACGTGCTTACGTGAAGGGGAGATTACATGGGGGATTAAATTATTAGGCTCAGAGGCCCACTGCAGTAGATCAGCATAGTCTGGAAACTTGGTACTAAATGGGAAATTTAATTTAAAAATTTAGACTTATAAACTGACCTTGGATTTTCTACCTGAGAGGAAAAGAGACACCCTTAATATGTTTGCTTGTATAAAAAGAAACATTCATCTTTACATCCACTTAGTTATTTTTATCAGGATACTTGCCTATTCAGGCTGTTTTCTCAACACTATTTATGCTGAAATGGGCATCTGCTCAGTTCACCCAAATCAAAACAAAGATTTGCATAATCTATTTGCATAGCAGCAAGTGGGTGTGGTTTAGGCAAGTGCACAGATGAACATAAAATTCAAATATGGGCAGGAGGAAACTCAATTTCATTATAAAAAAAACCATGTTTGTTTAAACATAAAAAAGCTGTGTAAACGATCCAAATGTGTTTACCATAGTTTAGCCTACAAGGCTTCCGTTTTGTTCCCATCCTTTTAGCAGTTCAGTTGAATGAAGGCACATAAACTCTGACTCCTCGCAAGAGACTTCAATTTAAAAATCTCCTCTCAGAAAAAAATATAAGATATGGGATAGAACAAGGCATAAATAGAATGGTGTCCAGATTGTGGAATGTGTGCAGAGAAAAATGTGTGAGACAACATAGAACCCAAGAAAGAAATTTTCTTTTGAAAATTATGCTGTCAGAAAATGAAAAGGAGAGAAAAAAATGAAATTTAAAAGCTAATATTTAAAGATCTTGGGTAAGTGCAGTAGCTGGCCTACTTTGGGCTGACCTACTATGAGCTGGCCTACTATGAGCCAGCCTAATATGAGATGGACCATCGAAGTTAATGAGCATAATTTAAGATGATTGCATCCCAGTAACAGAGGCAGGGAAGGAGGAAAAGGATCGTGGAAATGGACTCGCACTTAGAAATGTTTTGGCACAGTGAGCATGCTTATCTTTGTTGGATCTAAGCACAAATCGCTTAGACAGAAGAAACAAAAACCTAGACTCAGAGCTAACATTTTGTACAGCTGAATTTTAGCAAGTAGACTGTCATCTGTGGTCAGCCAAAAGACTGTAATGTGAGGTCTATCACAACACAAACTGGGTATTAATGGAGCCATTAATCACCATCAAAACCATATTAGAAGTGAAGATAGCCAAAGAGCGCTTAACTGACAGCAAGTGGCCATAAACCTGTCCAAAAACTAATTTGATTACCGCCATATCGGCATCTGTGCCACTTATGAGGGTTCATTTTTTTGATGAAATTAAGTAGACAAGTCATTCATGCGTATAATAGACATCTAAATCACAGTAAACATTTTGCTGGCAAGAGAAGTAGTTAAAGAAAGTGGGGGATTGTTTCGGTGGCTGAATATAGAACCAACTCAGTGGAGAGCGGCCTTTGCACAACAGTTGGGTACCAAATGCCATCAAAGAAGCTTTGGATGGAGCCTCTCGGCCAAGGGAGAGATGCATAGATTCAAAGTCAGCTGGTGAGATTCAGGGAATGTTGTTTATTTATGGAAAGAAGCGTTTTGCCAGAACAAACTCTCACTCTTTATGGGTCATAAATGTTCCCAGCAAACAATCTGTTTTATTTGGAGACATTTGGATCAGTTAAGTTTCAGTCTTGACAGTTGGAATGGTGGCATGTCATCACTGGGGACAGTCTAGTGGAGGAACAGTGCCTAGGAAGTACACTATGAGGGAGGAGCACTGTGAGGGAGGGAGGAGCACTGTGAGTAAGTGGAGGAGCATTGTGAGTGAAGGGAGGAGCACTCTGAGTAGGGGAGGAGCACTATGAGTGAAAAGAAGAGCACTGTAAGTGGAGAAGCACTGTGAGTGAGGGAAGGAGTGCTCAGAGTGAGGGGAGGAGCACTGTAAGGGGTGCACTGTGAGTGAGGGGAAGAGCAGACTTTATTACTCAGAATGAGTACCTTCCACTACACTCCTACTACTACTACTCTCTCTCTCTCTCTCTTTCACACACACACACACACACACACACACACACACACACACACACACACCATTAGTTTTTGTTTGTTTTTGTTTTGAGACAGATTTTTACAGTGTGGCCTAAGCTGGTCTAGAATTCATTATCTATCCCAGGCTGGCCTCCTATTCATGGCAATCCTCCTGCCTCAGTCTCTCAAGTGTTAGGATTATAGGAGTAAGCCACCACACCCAGCAGGCCAGCTAAGAATTTCAAAAGAATATGGAATACCTTACCCAATTTGTACTTATATTATTTGACCCTAGAATTTGGCTTCAATATTGTATAGTTCTGTTACTCTATTCCTTATATGAAAACACATTCTCTTCCAAAAAATTTCCAATTATTCACGTTATTAGAGGAGGAATACAAATCATGTATTTGATGTAGTGAGAAAAAGATCCATTGAAAAATATATTTTATGCATCAAAATTTCAGACACACTTTAATATACAAAAGAAGTTACATATGAAACGAAGCTGCGATCATGTAGATTCATGTACCACATCAAATTAGGACACAATGTAACACACATAATCCCCTCTTGATCAATATGCTTATTCTTGGAAACTAGGGTTTGGCTATCTCTTCAGTTGTATCTGTTTATTTGTCTTCACACACACACACACACACACACACACACACACTTTGGAGCTTTGAACAGAACCAGCTAACTTGAGGAAGAGGGCATTTTTCATTCACTATCAAGACTCAGGGTCATCCCCCAAGGATCTCTAAGGAAGCTGTGGCAGTGTGAGACTTGCCTTCAGCCCCTTGAAAATGCCACGTGGCTAACAGGAAACACCTTGTAGCCTTTGCAGTGAGGAGCCTGAGCCTCGGGAAGCTGCCTGTGCTCACAAGCTGAGGCCTTGTAGGGCCTGCTCGGCTTACCTGAGTTTGCAGATGGGCCATTTCCCAGGTGGGTCCCGGCCAAACGCTCCTCATTAATCATGGCTTAAACCTTTCTCAGCGGGGAGACCTCGAGTTAGACATCATTTGGAAACAAATCGGGTGAAAAATAGCTCTGACAATAAGGAGCCCACATGGAATTCCCCTGTGAGGGCTTCAGTGGCGTGAAAACAGGCTCTTCCAAGACACTAAATGATCTGTCAGTTAGTGAGTGACATTATAATTCAGTTTTGTGTCATATCCAGCTCTGAGCCATTGCTGCAAGCTCCAGCCTTTAGCTACGTTTCCAGCCCTCTAAGCTCAGTCAATTTACAGAGGGCATCAGGATTTAGAACTGAAAAGAGGTGCGTGCATGTGTGTGTGTGTGTGTGTGTGTGTGTGTGTGTGTGTGTGCATGTGTGTGTTTCATGTAACAAACATGCATGCTATGGCTACATAGAAGCAACGAAGAGCAATTGGCCATATGCCTCCTCACTAAAATGATACTTGGCAAACATCCTTGTGGGACTAGAATAGTCATGTGAGTATAAGCTGTAACCAGACTAATTCTATGGAATTTTAGAAGAAGGAGGAAGAGGAAGGAGGAGGACGAGGAGGAGGAGGAGAGGAAGAGGAAGAGGAAGAGGAAGAACAAGAACAAGAAGAAAAAGAACAAGAACAAGAAGGAGAAACAACTTGGAATCATGACGTTATTTATACTCTAGGTGAGAAAAACTCAGCCACCTTTCCTTCAAATGCATCCAATCTTCAGAGCCTTAGGATGTACTTATTAACTTTGAGCTCATTTTCTTAAAAGTAACTGTGTTTGCCTTAAAGCAACAGATGGCTCTCCCGCCACATTTTAGCCATTATTTATACTAACAGATTGCATCCAAACTCCCTGTAAACCAGTATATTTTGCCTTTTGTCAGTTATAATTCTCACCTTAGGATGATTTAGTGGGAGGGCAAAATAGAAGACAATTCCAACCCATCTCCTCTTAGTACCAAGACTTCATTTATAAGACAAATACTTCTTGGGACACAGAGCTTTGCTCCTCTCTTGTCTGAAGTATGCCCAGTTCAGTAGACTTCTCCTGGAATATATTCTGGAAAATGCAGGACACTTGTATCTCTGGAAAGGTCAAAGGGCTTTGTCTGAGCTCCTAGTTTGTTAGAATCCAGAGATGTTTATACAAACCATAACGTGCCCGTAATTCCTTAGCTTATTCACAACCAAGGAAATCCTCTGATCTACAGGTTTCAACTGGGAAAGAAAAATGTCTTCATGTTCCAAAAGGCCCCAGAAAGGCTTGTGAGGGTACATTGGTTCTGGGAATCAGAGACACCTCTAGTGCCAATGGCCAAGAGGATGTACAAGAAAGATGCTCCCAATTTCCCTCGTGTGGGAGGAGCTGGGTCCTAGCTAGTTTTATATGAACTTGACACAAACTAGAGTTATCCGAAGGAGGGTAACTCAGCTGAGAAAATGCTTCCATGAGATCCAGCTGTAAGGTGTTTTCTTAATTAGTGATCAAGGTGGGATGGCCCAACCCACTAAAGGTGGTGTCATCCCTGGGCTGGTGGTCCTGGATTCTACAGGAAAGCGGGCTGAGCAAGCCATGGAAAGCAAGCCAGTAAGCAGCACCCCTCCACGGCCTCTGCAGCAGCTCCTGCCTCCAGTTTCCTGCGCTGTTTGAGGTCCTGACCTGACCTCCTTCAGTGAGAAACTAGAACGTGGGAGTGTAAGCTCAATAAACCCTTTCCTCCCCAACTTTCATTTTGGTCATGGTGTTTCATCGCATCAGTAGTAATGCTACCTAAGACAAGCTGGTATAACAGATTTTAGTATTAGAAGTGACAGTGGTCTTTCCGTTCACTTGACTTGACAGTGAGGTCACACGTGGAGAAGAGCATACAGCTTGGGGGTTTGCTGCACAACCAATGGACCTAGGAAGAACCGCAGGATGGAGTGACAGGCCAGATCTACGGCTGGCCTGGACAAAGACAAATGCTACATTAACAGGGTCTCCTGATTCATTGGTTTGAAAAATTGTGCAGATTCTTATTTTTAAAGCCTGTCTAACTATTGTACGTTTGATTTGAGAGTTTGTTCTCGCGAACATCTCATCTCTCCTTTTTCCTTTTTAAAAAAATGTTATTTTTTTTAATTTTTTTGATGGTACTTGTCCAGCCCAAGTCTTTTCCATGAATAGTCTAGCTGTGCAGTTCCCATTATCTACTGGAAAGCTTCACTTGGAAACCAAGGCCTCATGCATGATAGACAAGCATTCTACCACTGAGATTCCCTGTAGACCCTATAGAACTGTTTCCAACCTAACACATTCAGCATTAAATTCCTTACTCCATCATAGCAAATGGCAACCTCAGATCCCCAGTTATTAGAGCTAACTAATTAGGACTCATCTTCCCATCATATCCCTTCCGCTGGCAGTCTTCTGAATCCTTCTTCCCAAATGCTCTGCAATCTCCACATTCCATGTCATTAGATGGATGATGATAACTCTAGGAATTTACTTCCAGCAATGGCTTTTCCCTCTGTAAGTCCTGCAGCATCCACACACAGCCCAAGGAAAGGTGAGGGTTTAAAACTTCACGTGACTGAGATAAATTTTTGCCACCTGGGAAAAATATTGAGTTGTACTGAAATTAAATATCATGAAAAGCACAGTTGTGCATTTAAATATGTAGAATGTGGTTCCTCTCCACTCAAGAGTAACTCTGGGATGTGTGTGTGGGTGGTGGTGGAGAGGTTCATTCCATGCCTAAGATAGGAGGCTCAAATAGTAAATCAAGAGAGAAGCTAAGAGAGAAAGATCTGTTGAACAGATAATGTGTGCCAAGCACTGTGCTAGATTTTATGGTATTTTCTTATCTATTCTTTACATTATTACCATGAATTTAGTTCTTTATCCTTTTTTTTATATAAATAGGGAAACTGAGGAAGCTTCAAACATCTCTGGGTCTTGCTCATTTGCTCTTTAATCATTGATTTGCAAATGTTAGTTCAGTGCCTGATTCCCTACCACATAGTTTTTTTAGCACTCAGGATGGACAAGTGAACAGGTCCACTGATATCTGCTGCCAGGAAATGTACTTGACATTCAGGATCCAGGCTGTTTATGGGTGAGCATGCCTGTGCAGTGTTTTGATGATGGAAGACGCAGGGAAGAAAGTGCAGGAAGCTAATGAGCTTGCTGGTAATGAATAGGGGTGCTTGAAGAGGTATAAATACTTTACCAACATTGGTAGGACTAACCTCTCCAAGGAAATTTAAGATCAGTAAGTGAGAGGCAATGGGGGTAACAGTCTTAGGGAATGGTGTTCCGTGTAGAGGGACAAGCAGAAACAAAGGTGCTGTGATAGCTTAAGTGACTGAGAGAAGATCATTGCTCACATCATGAGGATTGGAAATAATAGGACTCTGGGCTTTTCTAATGTACTAGAACCTGAATTAAGTATAACTATAAATATGTACACACACACACACACACACACACACACACACACACACACACACATCCCAAAGTTAAGCTTTTTTTTTAAAATGTATTTTTATTCCTTCTTTGAGAATTTCATACACTGTATTTTGGTCACACCCCCACATTCTTTCCCCCAACTCCTCCCAGATCCACCAGCTTCCTTACTCTCCCCACTCCCTGTCTTTTTTAAAAATTTTGAGGTCATTGCCTTCAATTTTTGTTGCCCAACTACCCTTACATGTGGGGCCAACACCTGGAGAGTTGTTGATCTACCAGGGATCGAACCCTTAAAGAAAACTGACTCTCCGTCTCTCAGCAGCTATCAATGACCAATAACTCCTCAGCGAGGGCTGGGGCTTTATGCCCACTTCTTGCTCCATCCTAAAATTTTGTCTGCATTGAGCTTGCGCAGGCCTTGCACATGCTGTCGTAATTCCTATGAGTTCATATGCGCAGTTGTCCTGTTGTGCCCAGAAAACACAGTTTTGATGAAGACATCCACCACCTCTGGTTTCTACAGTCTTTCTGCCTTCAATTCCACAATGATTTCTGAGCCTTGCTGGGAAGGGTGTGATACATTCTCTTTGTGGCAGAGCATTCTGCAGTCTTTTATTCCCTGCACGCTGACCAGTTATGGGTGCGTGTTAATGGCTATCTGCTGTGAGAATTTTCTCTGAAGAGGGTTGAGAGACGCAGTCATCGATGTGTGAAGTCTTTGTGAGTGGGTGTCGCACTATGGCCACCTAGAATAACGTAATAGCTTCTCCTCTAGGGCCTGTGATCTATGTAGCAACTGTTTCTCCATGCCTGTAATAATGCCAGACATGGCTTCCATCTGGTCAAGTGGGTCTTCAATGAAACAGAAGGTATTTGGTTACTCCCTTAGCGGTCGTGCCTCTCTCAACCAAGCGGATGTCAACACCTCATCAACATCTTAGCCTCATGGACTGAATAACTGAGTTACTTACAGACATGATTAGTCATCAGATGCATTGTTTGACAGTTTGTTTCAGCCATCAGAAACGTTCATCTAACAGCCTGTGTATGAAGATACACTTATCACCCATTATTGTATTCTAAACGATGAGATATGGTTTAGCATAAAGTTCATAGCATTCAAAAATGCCTACTAGCATATTTTCTCAATTAGAAAATCTCTTTCCATGTCAAATACATAACAATAAGTTGTTGTGAAAGGTTACTTCATAATTAGGACTCTTTAGCCTGAAATTCTATTTTGCTTTTGATTGTCTCCTTGACTCAAAGGCAATCAGCATGTCTTCCAGCACCTCTCTTTCCTGTTCCCTGAATACAACTGCCCCCTAAAAAGCTGAACATAATGGTAAGTTTGTGTGATCTCTGAGGAACTACTAGAAATCCCTTTGCTAATTCATTGCCTTTACAAATAGGTTGTAAAGAGGCCTGAATAGCTTTCCAGATGTTCCTGGCTTGTTTCCTTGGGCCCATTCTCAAGGAACTATCTCCCACTTGGTCCAGTAGAGAACTATGTGGATGGGAACAGGAGCTCCAGGGAGTACATGTGGCTTGAGGCTCGGGCTGAAAGTGCAGCCCCAGGAAGACAAGAACATAGAAGTCTCCAATGGTAGATGAGATCTCCAGTCATGTGAGAGGAGGCGTTAAGGGTCAAAATCAAAGCCTAAATCTGTCTTCATTTGGAAATGGCAAATCTAAGGAGAAAACCAGGGGCAGAGAATACATCAGGACAGGGTGTCAAGAGAGGGAACAGGCAAATGTTCCTCAAATTAGTCAGATGGAGGCTGAGCAGCTCAGGGCAGGAGGCAGGGAAGGGGGACATACATACTTACGGGAGACAGAAAGGACCAAACTAAGCTAAAATGAATCTGAATGTCTAAATCATGCTTAAACAGAAAGTAACTATTAACAGAAACTGGAGGTAGTTTTTGTCTAGAAAACAGATATTTAAGCCAGATGTGGAGACTAGTTTCGGTTTATAAAACAAATCCTTAAAGCAGACATGGTGATGCACACCTTTAATCTCAGTGGCAGGGAGGCAGAGGCAAGTAGATCTCTGTGAGTTAAGGGCTACAAAATAAGACCCTGCCTCAAGAAAAACAAAACAAAACAGAAAAACAAATGTAGCAGAAATCTTAAAGAGTCTTATTAATGAAATCAAACCCGGGGCCAGTTATTGGGGTCAATGCTGGTAGATCAGAGAGACAGAACAAGCCACAGCTATCTCACCTTGCCAATTCCTTAGTTGGTCCTGTTTCCTCAGACTGGAAGCTTCTATGTCCTCATCCCAATGGCTCTCAGCTGAACTGCTGCCAGAAGCCTGAATGCTTAACCAGCTAAACGCTTAACCAGCCAAAATGCTTAACCACGCAAATGCTTCTAGTTTCTGGTCCTCAATGCCTTATAAACCTTTCTGCTTTCTACCACCACTCCCTGGGATTAAAGGCTGCTTTCTGGGATTAAAGGCGTGAGTCACCATGCCTGGCTGTTTCCAATGCAGCCTTGAACTCACAGAGATCCAGAGGGATTTCTGTCTCTGGAATGCTAGGATTAAAGGCGTGTGCTACCACTGCCTAACCTCTATGTTTAATATTGTGGCTTTTCTGTTCTCTGACCCCAGATAAGATAAAATACACAATATTTTGGGGAACACAATATCACCACAAACAAACAATGTAAAACTATTATAAAAATATTTATTTTATTTCAACTTCCTAGTTTGTACATTTTCAGCCAGATTCTTACCTGCAGGTTTGTACTTAAATGTTAAAAGAACAATGCGCGCGCGCGCGCGCGCGTGCGTGCGTGCGTGCGTGCGTGCGTGTGGTGTACATGTGTTTATGCACACACGCTCCTGATCCTGTGTGTGAGTTGGGAGTGCTCCTCATGAAAGCCAGAAAGTTCATGGTGGGTGTCTCCTTGATCTCTCTCCTTTATCTTTTGTAAAATGACTCTCACTGAACCTGGAGTTCACCAGCTGGGCTGGACTCCCTGACCAATGAGTCCCTGGGCTCTGCTCACCTCTGCCTTTTACCCCTGGGATTGCAGATGTGCAGGGATTGCAGATGTGCAGCTACGCTGGGGTTTTGGATGCGGGTGCTGGGGATCTGAACTCAGGGACTTATATGGCAAGTACTTTACCAACTGATCCATCTCCCCAACCCTTGAAAGATTTTCTTAAAATTGCAGTTGTACTATGAATGTACAAACAATTTTCTTGTGATTATTTCCTAAACAATAGAGTAGTATAGCAATCATTTCTACAACATTCATATGGTGGCTGAATGAGAATGGCCTCATAGGCTTATATATTTAGATGTTTGTTTCCCAGTTGGTGGAACTGTTTGGGAAGGATGAGGAAGTGTGGCCTTGCTGGAGGATGTGTGTCCCTAGGAGAGGTCTTTGAGGTTTCAAAAGGCCATGCTAGCCAGGCCCATTCCCCCACCGCTACTCCCTCTCTGCCTCCTGCTGTGAATCAGTTGTGAGCTCTCAGACACTGCACCAGCACCATGCCTGCCTGCCTGCTTCCATGCATCCCACCATGATCAATGGACTAACCCTCCGAAACCATAAGCAAGGCCCCAATTAAGTGCTTCCTTTCCTGAGTTGCTTTGGTCATGGTGTTTCTTCACAGCAACAGAAAAGTAACTAAGACAATTTATACAGTATTAGGTGTTATAAGTAATCTAGAAATGATTTGAAGTGTTTAGAAGGGGGTGTGTGGGGTATATGCAAATTTCATAAGCCTTGAACATCTGTGGCTTTTGCATCCACAGAGGGTCATAGAACAAACCTCTTGTGGAAAATTCCTTTCCCTTTGAAAAAACCAAGATCAGCAATATGCTCAAACTTGGACAGAAACTTTCCCTGTGACATTGTGTCCTCTCTAAAGGAAGTCAGTCTTTCTGAAGTTGCTGTGTGCTTTTCCTTATAATATTTTCATGGTTTTGCTATATACCTCAAAGTATTTTTCTCTTCTATTACACAGTTACACAATAAATAAACCATTTGTAGCCTTGCTTACTTAACCTTTACACAAACTATATTTTTCTTTAGTATTCTGCAACTTGCTTTACTCAATGCATCTTTCTGATGACATATATAAAGCCAGTTAGTAGTTCATTTTTAATGGTACTGTATTAGTCCACTACAATCACTAACTATAATTTATTTATATAGGTCATCCATCTTTTACTATCAGATTAAGACCCTGGTTTTGAAACAAGAAGTCGATTCTTCTTCTCACTGTAATACCAATCCCACACTAGTGCCATTTCTGGACGACCCATCTCTACACCTTTCATGTGCATGCTTCTCTTCTTAAGAGTTGGAGAAACTAAACTAACATACACTTTATGAGAATGTGAGGGACTTCTTCACTTACCTCTGGTCACTCGAGTCCTAAATACACCGAATGTGAGTGTATTAGTTGGGATGAAAATTGCCCCCACAGGCTCGTAGGGAGGGGCACCATTAGGAGGTGTGGCCTTGTTGGCAGAAGAATGTCACTTGGGGTGGCTCTGAGGTTTCAGATGCTCAAGCCAGGCCCAGTGTGGCATTGTCTTCCTGCTGCCTGCTGCTCCAGATGTAGAACTCTCAGCTCCTCCCCCAGCACCACGTCTGCCCGCAAGTCCTGCTTCCCACCATGATGATAATGGATTAAAACTCTGGACCTGTAGACCAGCCCCAATTAAGTGTTTTCCTTTGTAAGGGTTGTCACGGTCCTGATGTCTCTTCATAGCAACAGAGACCCTAACTAAGAGAGGGAGTCATTCCACTTCTCAAGTGAGCACAGTCCAATCCCAGCGGCCCATTTCATAATTCCAACAGAAGTGCTGATTTCATAAGATGCTCCATACATACACACACACACAGAAAAGTGGCAAGTGAGTACCAAAGACCATGTAAACTGCACATTAAATGGGAAACGTCCATTTAATGCACATTAATCTGAAATCTTATCATCGTCAATGTCATTATACCATCAATTCCTAGCACATGCTGAGTGTTTCCTGAGCACCCAGCACAGTGCCAAGTACTTTGAATGCATTGTGTTATTCAATAGATGATTTGCCCTTATGGGCTAAGTGCTATTTGGGCAGTGAGATAGGGCCAAGGACGACTTCTGTAAGAATTCCTCTTGTAAAAACACATGTTCCCCGAGGGACATAGTGCACAGCAGAGGCAGGACAGTAAGGCCAGCAGCCTGGCTGAACTCGGCTCTTTGCCACTGAGAGAAACACTACATTCTCAGGAACATTCAGGTAAGGACTCAGTTTTCCACAGCTCGGTCAGCTGGAGGATTCTCACCCAGTCACTACGGCCTTCAATGGCATTCAACTCCTGACAAATATGGCTTCTGTGTCCCTTAGATGGAGACTGTTTCAACTATGACTAGGCGCCTGGATGGAAGAGCTGTGAAGCTTTGCGTGAGCCCACGCACCCACGCACGCACCCACGCACGCACGCACGCACGCACGCACGCACACGCATGCAGGCACGCATTCTCTTCCCACGCCAATGCTTCTGCAAGCCAACTGAGCTCTCTCTCTGGAGCACCTGCTGAGAGACCAGCCCTACCAAGACAGAAGTGGAATCCCCAATGCCATTTACAGTAAGTCCCCTGGGGAAAGGACCAGAGGAGAACCCAGTCCTCACCACTGGGCACAGAAAGAAATGGAAAACAACTTCACAAACTGTTTGCTAGGGCTATTCTATGCTCTGAAAAAGTTGTCAGCATCCTGGAAAGGGAGAGAGATTCCAAAGAGGCATGGAGCCAACACAATTAACAGAGTTTACACGGCAGATTGCCTTTGGATATCCAGGCATGAGCCGAGGCGCTTCGGAAGCAGGACGGATCCGGTAATCATCCCATTTCAGTACGTTCGCACGTTGAACCCAGGTCCCAGAGAGCAAGGGGCTGCCTCCGGCTTCACTCATCACACAGAGTTAGCGGACATGTGAGGGCTAGGGCACGGCAGCTCCACACAGCGGCCACTGAGCAAGAAGATTGATTGCTCTCTTTGACAGGCTGCTCTTCACAAGCTAAGCATGATACATCTGGAGTTTGGAAGCATCAACTTGACATCTAACAGGAAAACAAACCTTTGGTGGGGAGAGGAAGGGGTTACGGGAAGCTAGCAGTCTTCAGAATAGATTTCCCATTTCCCTGCTAACCCTGACGGTTGGTCCGCACTCAGGGTCATCACCCTTTGGAAAGGAAGCACAGGTGAACCCTTGGTCTGAAATGATACAGTGAAGTTGTAGATTCACTGCGCGGAAAGGCACTTTGGGTCCTAACAGGGTGGCACCTCTTTCCTGGTAACTCTGTGGAAGCTTCTGTTCTTCACATGTTGTAGGAATGCATGCTGCTGAGAGGCCTCCTCAATCTCCTGTCCTATGCAGCTGAAACAGACTCCAGGTGCTTCAGGTGAATGAGAAGTGCTTGAAAGTTCTCTTTTGGCTGTAGGTCTACGACGGCAAGGGTCCCCTCATCCCTCTTCCCACGCTGTGACTCGACCCTTGCAAGTTCCCTTTTGGCTGTAGGTCTATGATGGCAAGGGTCCCCTCATCCCTCTTTCCACGCTGTGACTCGTTCCAGCCACCACCTTCACTTTCTATGTACTGTCTCTGCGTTGAAACGGGGATGAAGACAAAAATCATTGCCTGCTCAGGACAGAAGCCGACGTTCTACCTGGAGTATTACCACAGACCCCCACCTTTGCCATGGCTCACTGATGATTAGAAACACAGTTTATTTAATCTCATGGATCCACTGGGAGCTATGGCTCAGAAGCCTATGAAGAAAAATGGCAAGTTTGCTCAGAGCATTGAAGGCAGTCGAGACAGTTTGTTTAGCCTGCTGCTAAGTGCTTTAAGAACTTAGCCATCCTGGCTGGAAACAGTGCATGCCCACACCCATCAGAAATATCTCATCTCCCAGTTAATATTCTAGCTAGTGAGTAAGAGGTGAAATGGGAGATTTCGATCGAATTCTGCCTCTTTGGCTCCCTATGTGCTCGTCCCTTGAACTCTGCATATACTCTCTCCTTTAGCCCTCTCTCTGTGTTTCCTTTCTGTAAAGCTCTCTCTCTTTCTACCCATCCTTTCTCTCCTTGTCTCTTACGTCTTCCCCATCCCATCACGTGCCCAATTCCTCTTCTGACTCAGAAAACCAAGGAGACCATCAGCAAGGGATTTGGGTCACACTCCCTGCTCCGTCCTATCACAAAACACTAAAATTAAGCAATGCCAGCAGCAATGATGAAGGAGAGCTGAAGTGCCAAGAAGTTCTCCATTTTCATTTATTTATAAAGTGGGTTTTAACTTAGATCTTTCTGAAAAAGACATATAGTCTTAAAAAAGAAAGATGCAGAAACTGAAGACCAGATCAAGAAGGATGGAGCAGAGAGCGATGTCAGCTGCTGCCTGGGGAGCAACAAGATGCCAGCAGATGGCAATGCCAAAGCCACATGGCAACATATAGATTCATAGGAATGGGTTAATTTAAGATGAAAGAGTTAGGTGGCCAGAAGCTGAAGCCATAGGCCATACAGTTTGTAATTAAAAAAAAGAAGGGAAGGAAGGAAGGAAGGAAGGAAGGAAGAAAGAAAGAAAGAAAGAAAGAAAGAAAGAAAGAAAGAAAGAAAGAAAGAGAGAAAGAAAGCTGGTCTTCTTTTTGCTCTTACTGATTGTGTGTGTTTAGGGGTGTATGCCACATGTGTGCAACTGTCTAAGGGGGTTATAAGAGGGCACTGAATTCCCTGGAGCTGAAGCTATAGGTATAGTTGTGAGGTACCAAGTGTGTGAGTTCTAGAGACTGAATTTGGTGCTAGAAATAAAACTGGGGTCCTCTGGAGGAGTAATAAGCGATCTGAATCACTGAGCCATCTTGGAGAAATAATGGAGAAAGTATTGTTTTGACCTTTGGGTTTTTGTTTGTTTGTTTGTTTTTTGGTTTTTTTTTTTGTTTTTGTTTTTTGTTTTTTTTTTTTTTTTTGCTCTTTTTCTTAGAGAAGGAGAGAATATGAAGTTGGGTGGGTAGAAAGTTGGAGAGAATCTGGGAAGAGTTGGACAAGAGGAAAGTATTAATCGAAGTATATTGTATATAAATATATTCTTGTAAATAAAAAAGACAATTTAACTGGTGGGCGTGGGGTGCTGGACAAAGGCTTTCTAACTAGGAACCAGGAACAGATGTGAACGAATTGGCAGCTCTAAGAAGAAAATAATAAAACACCCACTAGAAACAAGATTGACAAAGCCCCAGAGGTTCCTGGCATCTCATCCTCTCACATCCTCACCTCTGTATCCTGTAACTGAAGTTTTTATAAGGACCTAGATAGGCTGAATGACATGGGGATGTGTAAGACTTGGCTGTCGTTCATACCTGCTTCTCCTCTATAATAGAACTCCACTCTGACTTTTGTGTCACAGTGGTTGTAAGGGGGGAATTCAAGGCATTTCCACTTCGCAGTATTTCTAAGAGTGTTGGCAGGGCCATGTAAGGGGGCAACAGTCCAACATAAATCATGGAGGTTAGTCCACCTGGTATTGTCATGTAGAAAGTGATGCCCTTATTGAGAATCAGGTCAGCACAAACCATGATGCTAGACAAGGCTTCACATCTGTCAGGTCAAGAAGGCAAGAGTGGTCATGGGCGTTTCAGGTCACTGGTTACAGCTCTTAACAAATTTGCAAACAGGAGATACAGTATCAGGAAGATCCCAGGCAGCTTGCGGTCTGCAGGAATCACCAAGGCATCAGAAAGAGCTCTCAGCCTCCTGGCTCAGTGAAGCCACATTCTCACTAGTTTAATCTAGGTAGGTCTTACTCTGTTTCAGGAGGCCTCACTAGTTATTCAGTTCTCTATTTTGTGAGAACTAAGATTATTCCTAAACAATCAGAAGTGTTTCTGTCCCCACCAAAGACAAGGTCTCAGAAGCACCGGGTCTCAGAGGGCAGAACACTATGCCAGTCCTCAAGCAGGAGTGAGTCAATCCCTCAGCTGTGGCTGCAGGTCAAGCCTTGGAGACTGAGGCAGGAACACAGCTCCTGTCTCCAGCTGGAGCGTTGAACCTTGGACTGTTTATGGTAGGTGTTTAGAAGTGTCTTAGTTAATATTCTATTGCTGTAAAGAGACACCATGACCATGACAACTCCTATAAGGAAAGCATTTAATTGGGATTTACTTACAGTTTTAGAGGTTTAGTCCATTATCAGCATAGTGGCACACAGACAGACATGGTGCTGGAGAAGGAGCTGAGAGTTCTCCATCCAGATCCACCAGCAGCAGGAAGAGAGAGAGATACACTGGGCCTGGCTGGAGCTTTTGAAACCCCCAAGTCCACCCTCTGTGACACACTTCCTCCATCAAGGCTGCCCCTCCAAACACCTCTCAAGTAGCACCGCTCCCTAATGACCACGCATTAATTATATGAGCCTATGGGGACCGTTCCTCTTCAAACCACCACAGGAAAGATGCTGCAGGCTTCCTCCTCCTCCATTTTCTTCCATGAGTGGTCCCATGAGTGTGACGATAAAGTCTTCAGTCTTCCTTCAAAGTGGGGGAGCCAACTGAGAGCCAGGAGGGTAACTCCACAACCCCCCACATTGTTGGGATGTGTGCATGCACTGAGGTGAAGAATAGAGGCCAATCAGGGAAGCACCAGGCAGACGCAGAGGAGAGAAACCAAAGCCTGGCAAAACCAAGGGAGTTTTTCAGTCACAGCTGATGTTTGGCCCCATCCCCCGCCTTCCCTTTGTGCTACAGATGAAGCTAGAACAGGAGGGGGCTGGGACTCTGCTGCATAAACACCTGGGGGATATTCACCTGGATTCCAGCTGCCAGGATTTTGTTGTTGTTAGTTATCTCCAGCTGCTGATTTGGCTTCCAACTGGGGCTGTTCCTGTCCTTATCAACTAGAGTCCCCTGTGACAAGATGCTTGGATCATTGGAACACTCCATGCAGAACCCTCCACCAATTTGCGACCTTTCTCCCGGATGAAGGAGGATTCTGGGCCAGAAATGATTCGAGGCTCATAGCAGTCAGGATTTCCCACACCCTTCCTTCTCTCTGCAGCTGGCACAGGTACTGTCCTACAACTGTCTGCCCCTTGTTTCCTTTCAGGTAGCTCCTCCATGGCTCGCTGTCTTGCCTCCAGCTCTTAGATTCCGTAAGCCCTTGCATTTTTGCCACACTTTTGGGTTGTGTACGAGGGTTCATCCTGATGAGAAGCAGGAGGTTAAGTCAAAAGCATCGATAGCAGGGATCTGATAAAGAGCTGAGAATTCCTCAGTGGTCCCTCAAGCCTCGACTTACCTCAAGATATCACTAGCGGGTGGTACCTGTGGTCAAATACCATGTTAATTCTCTGTGTGTTGAAGAACTATCCACCCCACTGTTGAAGAGAGGCCACACAGGAATGACTTAATGTTTTGGGATATTTGTTTACACCATGTGAAGCTGTGTCTATGATTTGCCTCACCTGCCTAAGGCACCTGATTGGTTTAATAAAGAGCTGAGTGGTCAATAGCTAGACAGGAGAGACTTCTGGGTAGAGAGAAGAACTCAGGGTTAGAATCTGGCTCAGTAGGAGCTGCCAGGGAGACACTCAGAAAGTTGGATGTACAGAATGGAGGAGAGGTAAAAAGCCACATAGTAGAATTTAGATGAATAGAATCAGGTTAATTTAAGTTATAATAGCTAGTTGGGAACAAGCCTAAGCTAAAGGCCAAATTTTCATAATTAATAAGTCTCTGTGTCATTATTTGGGGGCTGGTGGTCCCAAGGAAAGTCCAACTAGAAAGCTTGCTACAGCTTCCAGACACAAAGCCTCTTCTTTTGGTGAGCTGAGCTACACATTGCACATACAATTGGACGAGACATAACAGTGAAGGGGTATTGGGCATTCTCCATTCCGCCAATGTGGGGAGGTAGAGGTAGGATACACCAAAGAGTCCTCATGACTCCTCCTCTCTATCCAAAACACTAAAGGAAGCTCTTGAGGCCATGGCATCAGAAGAGGTGAGCTGTGAGGGTGCTGAGGATAGAGTGACTTGGCACAATAACCTGATGGTGACAGTTTTCTTTTAGTATATTACCCGACCATGACGTTGACAATGTTGTCGTTGTTGTTTTTAATCATCTTGTGTACAGAATCCAGCCTCCATTCACTGAAACTGTGTCCCTACTGTGTCACTGGTGTACTGTGACTATTTAGTAGAGTCTATGAGAACTCACTGTGAGCCACCATTAGTAAGGGTATTAAATATCACCAATAAGCTCATGTCTGGCAGGCTCAGTGACCAGTTGATAGTGTCACTGGGAGGTGGTGGACTCTAGGAGGTAAGGCCTAGTAGATGTTACATCATTAGGAATGTTCCTGACGAAGGGATCCCAGCCCTTTCTGCTTCCTGTTTCCCATGAGGTGAGCAGCTTTGCTCCTCTACAAGCTCCTTGCCACAGTCTTATGCCTCACCACAGGTCCAGTGTTGGGTCCCAGCAACCACAGACTGAAAGGAGCCTAAATAAACCTTTCTTCCGCATAAGTTGTTTGTCTCAGGCATTTTGTCATAGTAGCAAGAAGCTGGCTAACATAGTTGATCCTATGTTGGTAATGTCTTACAGCACATGTTCTATATTTGGAAATTTAGCATCCTTCTCCATTAGAGGCCTGTGACATCCCACTCCATAACTCTTCTGAAGGTCCTATCCTGTGCTACTCATTTCTCTGCCTCCAGCTAAAAACATCCATGTTTCTAGTTCTCTGTGAAACTCTACATGTGTAGAGGAGAATATTATACCAAGTCCCATCAGAATGTACAATTAACATACTCACAAGTGATAAGATAATAAAAATATTCCATATGGGAAAAGTGGCCAGGGATTACTGGGAGAGATCCCTCCAAGCTCCCAGGGGCCTCAACCAACATAGCTCTCTGGCCTAAATTTCACAAATCTGGTGTTATATGTAAAATATACACAGAGGGAGAAGAATATTAATTAATTTAAAAATGAAATACAACCACTTCCTCTTTGTTTCTAGAACCAGGAGAATAGTCATTACTAGTTTTCCCCCCAATAGGTCTGATTTTTCCCTTACATTTCAGTCCAGTCCCAATGCAATCATAGTTACTTTCCCTCCCTTCTTGCCTACTCTTTGCTCCTTCCTTTTGGGGTGGGGATTTTTATTCTGTGTCATTGTCTACTGTACCATTGTTCATTAATTTTATTTCACAGTCAAGAGATTGACTTGAGTCTTTAGACTTTTGAAGAGCAACTGTTAAGACTATGGGAGTCTCTGAAGTTGTAATGAGTTCATTTTGCAATGGACAGCCATGCCCCTGTTGAAGTCAGAGGTAGAATAGTGTGCTTCAAAGTGATGTGTTTTTATGTCAAACTGTCAAGAGATGGACTCAGGATAGTTAATTTTGAATTCTTGGTTTGATTGGATTTAAAAACACCTAAGATATTTAGGGGGCATACTTTAGAGTGTCTTTGAGGGTGTTTTCAGGGAAATTAAGCTGAAAAGGGAAAATCCCTGCTGAGTATGTCCAGAATCATCCCTTGGCCTGGGGCTCTGACTGCATTAAAAGAGGAAATGGAGAAACCAGTTGGAGTGCTGATACTTCCCTTTCTATGCTTCTTGGTAGACAATGACACTGGCCAAGCCACTCCTGCCACTATGCATTCCCCACCTCTAAACCTAGTCCAGATAATCCCTTATTCCATCAAGGTGGTGTTTTTCAACCAGGTATTTGGTAACAACGGCAAGAAAAGTAATATAGATGGTAGACAGATGATAGATAGGTAGATAGATAGATAGATAGATAGATAGATAGATAGATAGATAGATAGATTATATATATATATATATAGACGATAGATGATATATATATAGAGAGAGATGATAGATAGATGATATAGATATATATATAGATGATAGATAGATAGATAGATAGATAGATAGATAGATAGATAGATAGATAATGTTATAAAAGAAAAGAACAGGATGCTTTGTGCTCATAGGACAGATGACAATCTACTTTAGATCAGATACTGTCAGGACGTTTGAGGACCTGACACTTCAGCCAAGACAAATAGGCGAGAGAGATTCTAAAAGGACAAAGGAATGGTAACTTGGTGGTGAGTATTCTGTAGTGTTTTGGCTTGCAGAAGAATATTGTTTAGGAAGGACACAGAGTAAGACACTTAACATCAGCTTCAGCTTGTCCTTGTGAAACACAAATACTTAAGAGAAATATTCTTTCCTTGTGAAAACTCAGTTGTCTTAGGCTGCTGAATTATTATACATTTTAGTTATTGATAATACATACAATAATTTCTTGAGGTTAATAAGGAGGCCATAGTAGGATACTAACAATGTATAGATCATAGATACTGTTTATAACTTAAGTTTATTTTAGTTAGGCTTAATCCCAACTCTCCTATACTTTTAAAAAGATTATATATATACACACACACACACACACACACACACACACACACACACACACATATATATATATATAATTTCTTGATAATACAGTCCAAAAATTCAAAATCATATATCCATGCGGCATTCTGATTAGTTTGTGATCCTTTCCCTGGCAGGAAAGGCATGGACACATTGAGAGGAGTCTAAGGTTGGCAAATAAGGAAGCCCGCTGTGTGCCAGCTTGATCAGACAGCAGCGATTCCTTGGAGTGTTGCTCGGAAGAATTCTGAAGCGAGAGCCAGACTTAAAATATGACTGATTGCTGATGTCCGCCACAAGTGTGGGAGCAAGCGCATTTGTTCTGTGCCTTGGGTTTGTAAATCAGTCCATTATTATTTAATTTTGCCCAGGACCCAAATATCAGTATCTTTATCATTGCTAAGTGCTCTTCAGTATGCAAGAGCACTCTTTAAAGTGCTCTTTACTCAGCAAGAAGGAAAGAATATGTAGGCTCACAAGGTTTATATCACTGCTAACTTCAGATTCATAGGTGCATATGGATAGGGGTGTGGTCCAGTGCATAAGGAGGCATTGTACTGCAACTGCAGTTAAGAGGTAGATGCCTGTCACATGTTCCAGCTGCCTTATGTGTATGTGCATACCCTGTGTGGTAAGGAAGCCCTATTCCCTTGAAAGGGATTATTTCTAGCGTTAACTATTTATTAAACAACATCACCCCAGAACAGCAGCCCCCAAAAGCTACTGTGTCAGAAACTTAGATGCTCACCCCAAATGTAATATAAACATGTCCTGTTTTTGCAGAATGCTAAGCCATGTGTACAAAGACACAGGAGAGCCCCATAGTACATAAGCAGTATTCTTTTTGTTTCTCTGTGTAGCTTTGTGCCTGTCCTGGAACTCACTCTATAGCCCAGGCTGGCCTCGAACTCATAGAGATCCGCCTGCCTCTGCCTCCCGAGTGCTGGGATTAAATGCGTGTGTCGCCACCACCGCCCAGCTAGGCATTACTCTTTACACATCTAGTACACATCAGATTGTTTTGAATATCATCTGGGCTTAGTGCTAATTATGATTAAATGTGAATCTGGGAGAAAGTGATGAGTAACATCAGGGTGACTGAATCTCCAAGAAACCACTACCATGAATTCCACTCAGGGGTTACCCACGCCAAAAGAGATGATATAATTAAAATGTAGTACCTCAGAGCTGTTAGCATTTGGTAGCTTCTGGGAAAGGGAAGAGTCACTTTTCTTTAATTTTGTGACTCCTGGTAGGTTGACCACACATCGGGACAGACCTCACTCTCGAGAATAACTAACTATAGGAACTGGGCTTATGGGAGAGGAGTAAAGAAGAAGAAATCTTAAAAGGGATGGAAAAGTGGAGAGGGAGTGCAAATGAGAAGGTCTGGGGGAGTAGATGTATTCAAAATACATCGTACAAAATTCTGAAAGAATTAACAAAAAGTCTTGCAAAAAGTCGCCGCATCCTGACTCAGAGTCTTTAGATCATAACGCTTTATGTCTTTGGTTGTCTGATTACACTGTATAAAATTGACTTTACCTCACAAAAAGCCATGTTTTTAAAACAACAAAAATTGTTTAAACTATATTTTAGTTCTTTTAATAGCAAATGAGAAAGGATAGCTGAACACTTTTCAACAAGAAGGTGTCTAATTTAGTTATGTATTGCAATAAAAAGTTACACTGTGTTGGTGTTCAAGCCTCTTCAAATGTCTCTGTTCACTATTTCTCAGTTTGAGGAAAACGGACCTTTAAAACCCCTCACTAACATTTCACTAACTCATTCCCAGCCTTCTTCTCAAATATTCCCCACCCTACTCCAAACACCCAGGCACTGATACCTGGCTGTGAACAGCCTCACCTCCACAAGTGTGGTTCACTTCGTGATGTTTCAGTTGGAGTGAAGCAGGGGAAAAGAGCCGTCTGTAAAGTTTTCTATTTGTTCAGGTTTTCCCCGTCCCTTAACTTTGCCTTTTCTTCCCGGTGAAGAGGCCTGGGATTTACAGATGGGGAAACAAGGCTGCTCCTTGCAAGGGTGGAAGGCACCTATGGAGCGGAGCATCTGGAGTCCCCGCGCCCTCAGAGGCTTCCAGCGGGAAGACAGCTTTCCACATTCATGGCTGTTTCCTAAGGAAGGGGAGAAAAGCGACAAGAGAGGAGAGAAAAGGAGCGGGGAGTCTCTTTGTATCTGTGTCCAATATGGTCTCTTTTGATTTTTCATTCTCCATAGTGAAGGGCTCCCCAGGGATTCTCATCTGTTACAGACTCGGCTGTACCTGCCGGCCTGTGTGAAAGTTGTTCAGCTGCTGCCCCGGATGAGGGGAACATATCACATCTATCTCCCTGGCATCCACTGAGCCCGCGGCCTGCAAGGATCATGCCCCACGTGGAGCACAAAGGCAGGTCTGGAGAGAAAGGCCGACCTTGTGCATTGTTGGGTGTTCTTTGTGTTAGACTCTGGGGGTCAGCGCTTGCTCCACATTCCTGCTTACTCTGTGAGACAGGAGGAGCGTTCCCGAGTGTGTGTGTGCAGGGTGAGGTCTCCATCTCCCTCCGGACAAAAATGCAAGATGATTAATGGTCAGCCGTTTCCCAACTGTTTACACCACCACATAAAACTGAGGGCATCAATACAGCTGACATTTTTGAAGACCAGTTTTTCTGTTCTGACACAAGACAGTATTTTAAATTCTGATGTTTAGGAACATGGCATAGAGAACTGGAATTCGTTTTAGACCAAACCAGTGTCCACTGACCCCAGAAAAGGAGACACTAAATATCAATTTTCTTTGTCATCATCATCACCCATCATTAATCGTCATCACTATTTAAATATCTGTTTTAGAAGGCGTATGATTGATGACTAAATGTTGGAGTGGAGATACACAGAGACGGGGTAAAATAACAATCAGAGATTTAAAAAGAAAAAAGAAAGTTTTAAAATATGGAGAACTTTAAAATCTGATGGTATAGTTTATATTGCCCAAGATATTTCATTCCAAAGCATGTGATAATCACTGAGCAGCTAGAGCCAGATATGAGATTCCTTATCATTCTCACGGATGCCAGGGCTATAGCTGAGAGAGACCACGTGCCTTAACATTCTCACTTACAACTTAGCATTCTCAGTGCCCTGGGTTCAGTCTCCTGTGCCACAAAGAGAAAAACACACAGAGAAGAAAAGAAAACAAGTCAGACATGGTTGCTCACACCTGCAACCTTCACTCTTGAGAGGCTGAGGCAGAAGAATTGCCGTGGGTTTGAGATCACCTAGAGCTACAGTAGATGTTTGAGTGTAGCCTGGGCTATAGAGTATGACCCTGTTTCAAAAAGCAGAAATGAAAGAGAAAAAAAAAGAATATGTTATTGTGTTTTATGTATCCTGCCTTTTGATAAAGTTGGTTAATTAAAAAAAAAAAAGATTCTTGCCCACTGGATCCTAATCTTTGGTCTTTCTATGCCTGCATAGAAACTTTTCTTCCCCTCCCCACTAACAAAATGTTGTATCGTGATTTAAAAAAGTAAATTTTTCAAAAATTACTACTCTTCCCTAAACCTTGCCTGGTATGTTCTGCTTGGGAAGCATTTGCCACTGCAGAATTAGGAACAGGGAGACATCCTTTAGTCCACGGTGTCTGCGGTACACCATATGTGTGTGCTATGTACTCATTAGCATCTCCCCCTTCAATAAACAGATCTCTAGTCCAGGCTGCAGGAAAACAAGACTTACCTATGACCGTGCCCTGTCACATAGATTGCCCCTCTTAGCCAAGCGCTACCTTTTCCTGGGGCCACTGTGTCTTTAAGAAATGCTTTTTCCCCATCCCCGCCCCCACTGCCTCCTTCCCCTATCATTCTATCACTGAGAAGACACAGAAAACAGGCAAAAAAAAAAAAAAAAAAAAAAAAGCCACCGTGCTGCGGTCCCATTCGTTCCGCCCTGCCCCCAGAAAAAGCCGATATTTTCAGGTTGACTGAAAGTTTAACTTTGTTATTTTTTTTTTATTTTTCAAGGAAATCCAGCGTGACGTGGCACGTGTTCGTGCCCTCTTACTTAACAAATTACACGGGTTTTTTTTTGACCTGCGTTAAAAGCTGTGCAAATATCCCTTGTCTGTGTTTGCATTGTGCATGGATTTCCGTGGTACAGCCTCGGACGCGTGCGTGGTGGGATTCGAAAGGCTTTCTGCCCACAGCCGCCCTTTGTACCTCTCCACTCCCAAGAAGACACCATCCGTGGAAAAACGTGGCCCTTCTTTTGATGGCCGCGCTCAGTTACTTTCCCGTGAGTTGTCAAAAAGCAGAGGAGGCGAGATTCCTGTCAGCCCAGCTGCCTTTGTGGTTCTTTCTAACACAGCTGATCTGCGGTCCTGACTGGAAGAACAACCAAGGCTCTCAAGTCTCCCAACCACTTCTTCAAGGCTGGAAGGATAAAAATGACCGCAGAACACACAAAACCCAGCCTTTGAGCGGGAGGAGCTCTTTGCAATGGTGCACCAAATTCTCCTCCAGGTGACAATGTATTTTAGAATAGGACTCGGATTGGTTTTATGCTGCCGTTTTCCTTTTCTGTGGTGATGATGGCACGAACAAATGCTACCTTTTGCGGGGAGGGGGATCACGTTGGAGAGATGAAGCTTTTAAGTCCCGAGGCAGCTTTTCTAGCCCCTGTGACTGAATGCACCAACACTTTCTTTGCTTGCTTAGAGAACTGGCCTGGATGGAACCTTGTTTTTTTTTTTTTCCTTGTGTAATGAAGGTTGAACTGGTCACGCCTGGGGATAAGTCCTTTCAGCCAAGCCTCCTCCCCACTAACATCCATTTCATTCTCAAAGGGGAATATAGTCTACAGCCATAAATCTCTTCTCTTTCTTTGCCTGCTTGCAGCCCCTGCCCTTATGTGGGAGACTACCTCTCAGAAGTTTTTATTTGAGCTGGGCAGCTCAACCTGCTACACAGTTCCATGGCAGGTGACTTCAAACAGCAGGTCGGGGTCTTGAAGGTATTTTGAAGGTTCTGTCTGCTACATAATGGTGGCGTATCTTTGTCTGCCTCTCTGGAGCTCTCTATGACAGGTTCTGCTTCATGACAGATGGCTGTCTACACGTTGACACTGCTGTATCTCCAGTCAGCCTGCCTTCCACTCCCAGTGCAGGGCAGTCAACCCCAAATCCTTCAGAAAACACCCTTTATATTCGAAAAGGGAAAATGTTATAGCTGGTGATAGACTTGGAGAAGGTGGTTTAGGGCCAGGTTGCCAGGTTTGGAGAATTGAAATACCAAGAGGGTAGGACATTCAAATGTGATTTGCCAGGCAAATGCCACTGACCACCACCCTTGGGTTTTTTCCATTAGTGAAATCCCATTTCTCGTTCTTGTCCCTTTTAGTTCCCATCTCACCTGTCAACTCGATGTCGTCTCCTTATCTTCTTTAACACATCTTGTTTACTGATTTGTCTCTTTTTGTCTTCATTTCTTTATTTTCCTTGTTTCTCTTCTCTAATGTTCTATATGCAAAATGTCACATTAATCCTGCAGTGGGTAAAAGCAAGCATGGTTGACCATTCCTACGCCTATTTCCACCTCTTGTACAGTATGACATTGGAACCAATGACAATGATTGATGCTGTATGTGATGTACCTCTGTGCCTGAAGTACTAACACAAGAAGTCAGCAATCCTTAGAGTAGGTTTTCACAATGAATAAAATTTCCCATTGCTCATCCAGCTCTCCAGAGCATGCCACCATTGACGTTCGGGATCAGATAATTTTTCGTTGTTGGGAGGAGGGTTATCCAGGACATTTCAGGATACCTGGTGCAATTCCTCCCTTGATTTCGGGGGGGGGGGGGGGAAGGTCTCCTAATGTTGCCGACTATTTCCTATAGAGACAAAAGATCGCCCACCTGAGACCCATTCATGGAGATCAATGCTGTCCTGTAGAGTTTCCTGGGATGGTCCAGCATCCTATCTCTAACATGACGGCCACTAGTACCCCATAGTTACAGCCCACTTGAAATGTGGCCAGCTCAAACAGACGTGCTGTGAGGTCAGGAATGCTGGCCTGTAATCACAGCACATGAAAGGGGAGGTAAGAGGATCAGGAGTCCACACTTATCAGGCACGTAACAAGATATGTCGTAAGTGTAAGACACACAATAACTACTTAATATCAAAAATTAAATATCAAGCCAATGAGATGGCTCAGGTGGTAAAGGTACCTGCTGTCATGCCTTCTGACCTCAGTTCAAGAGCCCCATAGTAGGAGAGAACTGACTCCTGGAAGTTGGCCTCTGACCTACATGCACAAAGACACTCACACATAATAAGTCCTTTAAATCACATTAATAATTTAATGTTGATTATATGTTGAATATAATATATATTTATATTCATATGTAATACAAATGTTAAATATATATGATAATTTGGACATGTTGAATGAATAAACTACTCAAATTAGTTTCACCTTTCTTTACCCTGTTTTTTTGGCTATTAGAAGCCTATAATTACAATAGCACAGTTCCATGAGTTGTTTAATATCTGTGTGATTTTTGAGTAAGTCTGTCACTCTCTAGTCCTTGCTTCCTGGAAATGTAATGCCAGTGAACTGACATGAATCTGATACCTTGAGTTAGATCTGCTGTGTTTAATAAAGCACTGAGGTTAATCCACGCACTCTGAGGACAAAAGTCCCCTTCGGATCCAGCCTACACACTCTACTCTCAGACCCAGTCGGTCTCAGGTCAAGGGGCACTAACTCAGAGAAGTATGTCCTTGAGAAGGCCAGCTGAGGGACTACGAAGAGGGAAGCATTCCACAGTTAAATCAGTAGTGAGACAAATCTAAACGGGTCTGTTCAACTGCAGATGATTTCCAAACCTTTACTACGGTGAACTGAAATGTGGAGCAAGTCCAATGCAGCACTAAAACTGTTGTGGATACTGTGTTCTGCTACAGATTTCATCCTGAGAGTAATGACAATTCACTGAAGCCAGTGGTGACACAGTGATTAATATTTTAGAGGGGTCTCTCAGGGAACCATGGATTCAGACTAGAAGCATAAAACGGGAGGTCACGGGGAGGCGGGAGCAGAGGGAAGTGAAGACCATCACAATGGTCTTGACTCATCTCGGAGTAGAGAAGGGAAGATTTGAAACCTGTTTGCCAAATTCAGGCATCGTGATATAGTGGGGGGCCGCATTTTTGGCTTGGAAACTCAACAGATAATGGTAATTATGAAAGTTTATGGACTACATAATAAGTCAGACATTTAGCTGGGCGGTGGTGGCGCACGCCTTTAATCCCAGCACTTGGGAGGCAGAGGCAGGTGGATCTTTGTGAGTTCAAGGCCAGCCTGGTCTACAGAGCGAGATCCAGGAAAGGTGCAAAGCTACAGAGAGAAACCCTGTCTTCAAAAACCAAAAAAAGAAAAAAGAAATCAGACATTTAAACCAGTTATTACTGAACAATGCGTTGTCCAAAAATGGGAGATAGCTGCAAGGTGCTGAGGGACAGGCAAAAGCTGTACCTTACCCACACAGATATAAATGTATGTGTGTAGGAGATGCAGGACTACCCCAGTGATAACCATTTTTCTAAATGTTCCAATGGTGAATGTGTTCAAGTTTAAGTCAGGTGTTACCTTTCAATGTTGTGGGCTGGGAGTACAGCTCAGTGGGAGAGCACTCTCCTAGCATTATTCAAGGTCCTGAGTTTGATCCTAGCATCACACACACACACACACACACACACACACACACACACACACACACAAGCATACACACATATCCATGATTCAATTTATACCTAATAAATGGAGATCCTGTTGGAAAGAAACTTAAAAGTTATCAATAGGTATTTACTATATATATATAATAATATATATACAGTACACACACACACACACACACACACACACACACACACACACATATATATATATATATATAATTCCAGTCAAGGCAAGGGCTATTACTGCTGTTTAGCCTTGTCACTGCCCCTAGTCAAATGTCCTGACATATGAAGGCCTATCTGCTCAAGAATCTGAATTTTAAATTATCCCACGATTGATCGCCCATGAAGAGTAAATATAAAATCCAGACATGATGCACTATGATGATTTCAGTTAGCGAATAGCATAGCTTTTCAAAACAGCAACAACACATTTTTTTCTTAGAGATTGTTCCTCATTGCATTCATGGTCAGTATTCCAAACACGTGCTGCTGTTAGGGAATGCCCTTCTTTTCTTGGGGTGAGGTGGGTTTCATGGACCTGAGCAGTCTTGGGAAAACACTTACTATATAGTGTCATCCTCCTGTCTCAGCCTCCCAGTACTGTGGTTGGATATGTGGTTGGATACACCACATATACTGTAACAAACAGCTTTAGAAGAGACTGGTCCTTGGCTTAAAACCATACTTTTAAGAATTCTACATGACTTGCAAACTAAGGAAGAAAAATCAAAGCACATTTACTTAATTTGATGATGCTGTTGATTCTTAATTTAAAATGTATTTCTGAACCATGATTGAATTTCCAATACTGTGAACTCTGTTTTTAACCACACATTTATAAATTATGAGAATGTTCTGCATTATATAACATTCATCACACTGTCACGTAGCACAAATCTTAAAAGTTCTTATTAATAAAAACAAACCTAGAGCCAGGTATTGGGGTGAACGCTGGAAGATCAGAGAAGCAGAACAAGCCACAGCTTTCTCACCTCGCCAGTTCCTCAGCTGATCCTGTTTCCTCAGACTGGATACCTCTGAGTTCTCATCCAAATAGATCTCAGCTGAACTGTTGCTCAAAAGCCTAAAAGCTTAACCAGCTAAAAGCTTCTAGTTCCTGGTCCTCACGCCTTATACACCTTTTTGCTCCCTGCCATCACTTCCTGGGATTAAAGGCGTGAATCACTATGCCTGGCTGTTTCCAGTGTGGCTTTGAACCTACAGCAGAGATCTGGATGGATCTCTGTCTTCCGAATGGTAAGATTAAAGGCATGTGTGCTACCATTGCCTAACCTCTATGTTCAATATTGTGGCTGTTCTGTTCTCTGATCCCAGACAAATTTACTAGGGTGCACAATATATCAACCACACCATCGCTTCTCCCTCCTTGAACTTCCAATTGCTATAAAGTAATAGAACACAAACTTGCTACTTGAAGTGTGTTTCATGAGCCAACAGAGTTGGTATCATTAGGGCATGTCTTCTAAATACCAAGTATCAGTCTCTATCTAAGACAGGTCACAAGCCAGGGATGCTTCTCTTTGGCTGGAGGAGGAAAGGTAGTCCTTAAGAAGTTGGTGATGTTCTGACCTGCAAATAGGGACCAAGAAAGCTGAAGAGGGCATAAAAAGATTATACCCACAGCATCAGGAAGGCTGGCAGTGGTAACAGGAAATCATCGCCAGCAGATTGCCTGTTTGTAAATGTTTAGTAGTACACTGAGCTATCAAAAGTTCTGAGGACTGACCAAGATCATTATACTCCTTGTCTTCTTCCTCCTCTTCCTCCTTCTCTTATCTGAAGACAAGAGGGCATCACTATCTATTCCAAGCTGACTTGGAACTTGCTATGTATCTTCGGCTGGCCTCATTCTCTTGCCTCAGACTCTCAAGTGTAGGAACTGAAGGTATGAATGAACACCCTATGCCTATCAAGCTTGGATTCTTGTTTACCAAAGATATTTTATGCATTGACTAGATGTATCCTACCCTATGGATATAAAAGGCTATACCAGTAAATGAACAAAAAAAAAAATAGTTAAGTTTTAGCTAAAAGTATTATTTTAAGAATGAATAGCTAGTCTTGGAAATAAACCCCTCACATGTTTTCTCTACGTAAATAGTATCATTTCTCTCAAAGGTAGAGCAAGGCACCTAGAGGGGACACGCAGTGGGGCAGATCTTGATCTGCCACTGTTCTGGACTCTGGTCCCCCAGCCAGAGTGTGATTTGCACGTCAGTCGTCCGGTGGTAGTCAACGCTCCAGGCTGTCGTCAGCTTGGCTCCCCTCTCGAAGCTCCAGCTTCACAGGGCATTGAAGAGCTAGTCAAAGGGTACATTGTATTCTGCTTGCCACAGGAGCAGCTGCACTAATTTGGATTGTGACTTAGCTTGTCTTCCTGATTCTCCCTGAGATCTGAACTGGGTTCTTCTGTCAATCAGTGCTGGCTCATCATTCAAGCTTTGAAGTGGTGGCTACTCCCAGCTCCCGAACTCATGTTGGAGATCAATTTTACTAAGTCATTTGGAAGGTGTTATGTAATTCTTCATAATTGGTGTTGGTGACAGTCACCATGGCCTCGTTCTGAAGACTTACAGGAGGCATGGCTCACATCCAGTGTTTAACTTGTACACTAGTTGATAAAATGAGTGTTAGTTTTGGATCCCAAATGACCAGCTTTGAGTCCTTATTTATAAAACTGGGATAAGGCTTATGTCTCTTTATAAAAATAATGAACACGAAATGACTTTATAAACTTTAAAAAAGGTGATATGCAAATTAGTACAGGTTGTTACTAACTGTTGAAGCATCAGAAGGGAAGCCTCTTCTAAACCAATGATCAAATCAATGTAATCAGCCCTTCATGCTAGATAGCCTGGCTCACATGCCAATGCTTCGAATTAAATGTTTTCTCAAAGAGCCATAACTATTAAGAATAACCAGAATAAAAAAAAGGTTTTGTTTGCTTTAGCAGAAAATATTAATTAGGCTCCCATTAATGTGAATGGACAGTTGTTATAAATAATAACAAAAATTTCCCAGTGAAACTAATGAAAATATTCTCTGAGCTAATAGAGGAGATGAACACATGTAGATGAAATTCTGACATCTTTATGTGTAACAAATGGAACAATTCATTGTGATGTGTCCCTGTGTGGCAAAGGCCATACTGCCTCCTCTTTCCTCTGTCTATAACAGTTGGCCCCTTCTTCTGGTTTTAGGAGATGATCTTAAGGCTCATACTCCAAAATATTGGAGGTATCACCTGAAATACAGAGCTACTAGAGCCAAAAAAAAAAAAAAAAAAAAAAAAAAAAAAAAAAAATGCACCAGAAAAGGAAGAAGCTGGTCACAGAGCTGACAAAGGTCAGAAAACTGACATCATCATCACATTGATAATGACAGTGATAGTGATAATTATAGTCAAGTTTCTTATTCAGTTGCATGGTTTATGGTTCACTTTTTTCTTGCTTTTGTTTTCCCAGCAGCTCGGCAAGCGTTATGTTCCCATTCTTCGTGTGATGGTACTAAGCTCAGGTGTGGCAACTGACCTTCTTCATCTCTAGGTGCTCATTTCTGGAAGGTCCAAAACCTTACATTTTCTTTTCCAATATACAAACTATATTGCTGATCCTTTCATTTGGTTTCTAAAGCCAATCTATATTCGCATGAGAGGCTAACTCCACAGTGTATAGAATTGGGCATTGAAAAGAAAAATAAAGGGTAGAGAATGTTGACCTAAACTGCGGATTTTACAGTGATTTTGGACCAAAAACCAAAAAGCCAAGAAGCAGGTTCTTGACTTGTTGGATTCGTCTATTTAGGTATGGAAGGTAGATTTTTTTAAAAAAGATTTATTTTATTTTTTAATTATGCATGCATGTGTATGCATGTGTATATGTGCTCATGAATGTGATTACCCTTGAAGGCCAGAAGAGGGCGTCAGAGCTCCTGGACTTGGAGTTCTAGGAGATTGTGAGCCACCCAACATGGCAGCTGGGAACCAAACTCCAGTCCCTGGCAGTGTGTGACCTTCAGCACTGAGACATCTCGCCAGCCCAAAGGTAGAGATTTCATCTTTCAATAAATTGTTATCTTTCTTTTTACTTGAAAAGATCGTTGCCATCCAGGACATTGACCAAACTTCCACACTCATTCATTTATCATTTTTAATATAATCAAAGAAATTTTAGTGGGAAATACATAATTATGTGATGGCATTAATTATTGTTTGTATCTATTCATAAACATGGTGACTATTATGCTTACTTTTAAAGAAGAAATTATTTATTTGTGCTTATTAAAGATAATTGAAAAAGACTCTACTGTGCAGTTAATAGTTTAATTCAGAGCCAGGCTGCAGAAATGTGAAGTTTATGGCGTATTTGTGTTCTTTCACACAAAGGCCACTTCCATGTAGATATGCATAATGAGTCTGGCTAGTTTCTCAGAGGCTTGGAGAATTCCATATGCAGGGCTGTTACCTGGGGTTCCTTCCATGTAGTACATAGGTTGAGCATCCATATTGAAACTGCCAATTCTTTTGATAGCCTTGCTTATTTCTCTGCCATTGGGCTACGTCTCTTAATCAAAGTCACTTCAAAGACCCCTAACAGATTGATTCACATGTGAATGCTACCCAAAAATGTTTTCCAAAGGGGGAGGAACTCCAGTCTTACATCCCTTTGAACCCACTGCCGCTCACTTACTATTATTTACTTTGCATGGCCTATGGCTGAACCATGGAAATCGGAAAACAAACTGCTATTCACTAAAGTCATGTCAAAGGTGACTGTGGAGCCAGAGAGTTGAGTGTGGGACAGACATTCTTTCGGATCGGGAGGCCTCTTCTGCAGGGCTGCTGTCTCCACAGTTACATACCTGTCCGTGGAAGCCTTTCGTTTATCTTGTCTATGTGGGAAGTCCGAGACGATGCCATCAATCTGAGAGATGAGAGAAATGCCCATTTGACACGCTAACAATAGTCGTAGTGGGGGGAAGAAGAAGAAAAGGAAAAAAGAAAATTAGCCAAACCCTGAGCAAAGTTCTTTTGAACTGTACTGTGGTTGTAGGGAAGCTTCAATGGCCACTTTGTTTGGAAATGGACTTTGTGCTGTGTCAGACACACAGTTAAGCAAGAATTTCTGTTTAAGATCATGAAACAGGCACTTTCCAAAGACTCAGAGAAGAGTGGGCCAGGAAAAAACCACATTCCTGAGTTTCCTTAGTGGAGAAACGGATTCCCCAGAATTACGAAGCTCCATCATGGATATCTGCCTAATAATTATCAATGTGGAATGTATACACTATCGATGATTCTTATGGCAGAGTCAGTGAAGGGATATAAAACAGGCCAATTTGGGTGCTTTGTAAGTGCTCTGGTTCCTGAACCAGAATCGATGATATTCTTAGTAGAGGGCTAAACATGGAAAAAATATTAACCTTGAACTCTTGAGAGATATCTTTAAGTATAGTTTAAGTTCATTTAAATGTGAAAAATTTAAGAACCGGGATCAAATCGCTTGTCTTTGAGTATGCATTTTATCTCTTGACCATGTCTTGAGGATTTCTTGTGAACAGTTATCACAATGCTCACGGGAACCTCTGAAAGCCACGTTCTAGCAGCAACAGCAGCAGCCTTTGACGTCGTATTTTGGATGCTTAGCTGATGGTTTCCTCGGTGATGGATGCCACTCCTGTCATGTCACTTGAATTGAAATGAATATGGAACCTCTCTTACAGGAAGGTCCTAGGCTGAAGGTTTTGCTGCCAAAACCACAGTGCTCTCGCTAGCTGGACCTGAGGACAAGGTGAAGAGTCCATCTGTTTACATAGACTCTGCTCTGTGGGGGACAATCTGAGAAGAGAATTTGCAGGCATGATGTTGAGATGTGAACACGAGTGTGTCTTTAGTGCCAGTTTTCTTTGATATCCTATTTACAAAGCATCATAAATGTACCAATATGGTGATTAAAAACATTGCAAAGTAGTATTTACAAGTCTAATCAAATAAAAATACACATTGAGAGCACAAATTCAATACACTCTGACACAATTTAAACAAGTAGTGAGTAGACATGGATTTAAATGATAGTGTTTTGAACACCACTCTGACCTCAATGTAGCTGAAAAAAATGTGTAAATAGATGAGAATAAGAAGGTGTCTCCTCATTGCAGAAAACCATAGTCAATCAAAATGCAGAATTGTGGAGCCAGGTCCCAACAGACACATCTATAAGACAACTCTGCCCCGAAGGCTTAGTATAAATTGCAGAGAGAGTAGAAAAATTGTAAGAGCCAGAGGATCAGGGACTTTGCTCTAAGACTGTGTCACAAGCTACACAAGACAATATCAGAAGCTACACCCATTAAAGTCCCACTAACATGTCTGCCTATACATGAGATGAACAGGGCCAACAATAGACATGCCAAATTAGATAGGAGAAAGACCATGAGGCCTCAACCCTACACAAAGAGCTATAAGCAATTAAAGAACATCCCAAGTGGGAGAAATAGCCTTCCCTAAGGAAGAGCACACCAACTGATTATTCAATACCAAATGGCCAGCCTTTTAAAACATACGTATGAGTAACATTATACAGACTGAGCCGAATATATTTAGGGTTGTAAATGTATATACATATATGCATGTAATAGCAAGTAATGAAAAATAGAGGTCACCCATCTTAAAGAGAGAAAGACAAAGGAAAAAGATTAAAGGTATCTACTAAGAGGTCCTGTGTTAAGTCCAGTGACGATGACAGCAATCTCGTGTCTTCTACACAGAAGGCTTCACCACCCTTGGGGTTCCTGCATATCCTACAGATCCTTTGCAGGATTGTACATGAACAACACATCCTTAGACTTAGAACTCACAGCATCAGCCATCAGCAGTTCACAACCTGTGGGCCGCAACCCCTTGGGCAGCACATCATGTATTTCAAGTATAATTCACAGCAGTAGCAAAATTGCAGTTATGAAGTAGCAACGAAATAATTTTATCATTGGGGTCATTGCAAGATGAGGAACTGTATTCAACGGTCACAGCATTGGGCAGGTTGGGAACCACTGTGCTAAGACTACAGGGCCTTCACATTGTGACCTCACTCACCTAGGCTATATCCCTCTGTGATGCTGTCTATGAACTAGATAAAAGGGGGAGAAATGTTGTGTAGTTTTGAGATACATGATCCATCATACTAGATAACTTCTTGTCTAGTCTGCATACCTGCCCTCTCCCCGTAAAAAGCAATTTCCTAGAATATTCTTTTAGACCATGGATAATAAACACTATATTTGAAATATTTCCTTGTTATCATAATATTGTTCTCTAGAACTGTAATAGTGGCTATGGATATTTTAGAGCATTAGTGGGAAACACAGCCAAAAATTGTGACTTTCCTTGACGTCACTAAATCCATTAGATCACAATCACACCAGCCCGTGAACAAATAGCACTGGACGGCGGGGTGATGGATCTGATAAAGTTACTATTGAAATATAAAACTGAAACAACAGTATGGGTCTAAGTAGTAGTATGCCCATTGAAATAAGTCTCTTCCATCTCACGTTTAATTTTCAATCTGCATTTCTGTAAAGCAAATCTGAACACTGAGCCACAACGAGCACATGCTGGAGACGAGACTGCATATTCATAAACAACTGGTGCCCACAGCCCTATCACCCAGAATGGGACCAGTCTTATCAGAAATAAGTGATAAGTGTATCTGCCATAAATGAGCATTTCCACCTTGCCAGAGTGATACTGAGCACTCATCAAGTGATGCCTCATTCAGACCTTGAAATGACTCTGTGATGTGTGCACTAACGCTACTTCCGGGAGATGAGGAAGTAGTCTTTCAGAGTAAACTGGCTTAATGGTGGTGCCAGAGCCTGCATTACTCACGTGTTTTCCCCCAGTTCCTATGCAACTTGTACCCCCTGGTGACCCAATAGATTTAGTAAAATAGCAACACCCACAAAACTAAGGAGGCTCAGTGTTAATCAGGAAGGAGTCTGATTCCATCAAAACTACAGCTCAAGAACGAGCTAGACACAAAACAAGGCCTGAATGAATCTAGAATGATCAAGGAAATGGCCGCTAAAGACAGTCTGTTTGGATGCCCAGAGATCCCTTGATTGCTGCCACTGCTGTTGGTACACAAATGGAGACTGGTGTGAGCCTCAACATTTTGTTCGCCGGTGAAGCAAAATAAATACTCTCTTTGAAATCTGGTTCGCAATATCTGTTTCTCCAGTCTGTACCAATCAGAATATAGTGACTTGATCAGACCCCCAGGAACCCCAGAATTGTGTTTGGACAAGTAGGGGGATCTCAGTGTCTATTTACCTTGCAGTATGCATTAAGCCCTGAGAACAGTTCTCTCCAACTGATAGTAGGTTTGTCTCTAACTGAATTAGCCTGGAGCCTCGAATTTCTCTCCCCACGCCCTTTTGGCATCACATGTGATAGAATGTAAGTCTATTCCTGCCAGCAACAGGTGCAGAGTGGGGAAGAACACAGTTCCATGGGTAACAGGCATGCGTATGTCTGGCAGATTTAATTAGACACAGCACCCATTAACAGTTTCCGCAGATGTTCACAACAAATCAGTTGAACTAATTTTCTCACACTCTACTTCTTGGTCTATTTTCTCTCTCCCAAGTGTATTGACTCTCCTCTTCATCTTAAGATGCCTGCATGAGAGCAAGCTTCCCTCTGCTCCCATAGTCTAGATAGCTTGTCTGTTGTGTTATATTGAAGAGACAGGGCTGCTTGTGGTTAAAGGGCTTTTTCTCGTGGCCATGTCCACCCGCAGTCTGTAGCACGCATCATAGGCATACTGGTTTCTCTGAGACATACTGGTCCACACAACCAAATTATCGGGAGGAAAAAAGTGGCTGCATTTATCTGAGCTGCAGAAGCACTTGGCTAAATCAAGAGCTAGTGGTCCCAGATGTAAATGGTGTTGTTTAAAGAGTGCAGCTTATTCCACAAAGATGTCTGGAATTATACCGACATACACTAAAACATTAGCGTTTAAAAAGCTTTCTGTAGCCTGATGCGCTGGCACATGCTTTTAATCCCAGCACCCAGGAAGCAGAGGCGGGCCACGCTGGTCTACAAAGCAAGTTCCAGGACAGTCTGGGCTACACCCCGAGAAACCCCAACGTGGGGAAAAAAAAACTTTTTGTACCAGAGTAAAACAAAGACTTAAAGGAGGAAGCCAGCCATTTGGGTGCCTGTCACATTCTCATCACTAATGAGTCTGATTACCTTAGCTGTACAAATGTATGCATATCTCTGTGTATATATATGTATTCACTGTACATACACATATACTGGAGATTAAACTCAGGGCCTTGGACATGCTAAGAACATATTCTATAACTGACTGACCCTCACCCCACCCCAGCCCCCAACCCCCCCAGCCAAGCTGCTACTTATGTGGTTTCCTGTCACCTTTCTCTCTGCTTTACGGGTGATACGATGTGATGGGAACACCAGAATTTGACAGATATCCATTTCTTTCATTTGCATGGAAGTAGCATCAGACAGATAACAGTTATTATTCTGAGTTATCATAATTTCTCCCGAGGGCGTATTTAAAACATCTTTAAATTGATGAAGAGATCTATAACACATCAGCAGGGACACAGTAGGAAAGAAAGATCGAAAGTGTATTCTGTGTTGGCTGTTTTTCTTATCCTTCCCTCTGGGTCTCCCGAGTCCCAGATACCTGTGGGTGTCACCTTAACTTCCCAGAGTAGATGAGTTTTTCGGATTGCCACCCAAAAGCTTTTCTTTTGCAGCGGGCAGGGGTTGATGCAGGGACCCGAACCTGTTCGAAGTGATGAAAATCAGTGACATTGAGTGCTCAGCCCTAGAAAGAACATGCGTCAGCCTCCACTCCCAATTGGAAGAGGGACTGGAGAGAATGTAAGGTAGAGGCTGGAGGGAAGCGCTGGGAAACGTTGGCTTCAGGACTTGACGTGGCTGTTGTGTTCATGGACCCACAGCATCTGTGGTTGCCTACACAAGACCCTCCGTGGTCAGGCCAGTCAAAACTCCAGCATGGATGGGAGAGGGTCCATAAGGCCCTGTAAGGCCAGGGAGGAATTGTCATTTCTCTTTAGAGTTGGGAGGAATTGTCATTTCTCCTTAGAGTTGTGGCCACTGGTAGGCTGTCCGAACTCCAGTGGATGGGTCCACACTCAGGTGCACGTGGACAGTGCCACTTAGACACACACAGTGAGATATACATTGTAAAAAGAGGGCATGGAGTAGGGACAGGAGATTTGGGGTGGGGGGAGCTAGATAGGAAAACAGGAGATAGGTGTGATTATACATATATGAAATTCTCAAAGAATGAATTAAAGTAAATAAATAAATACACTTAACCTCTCAGAAAAGCATAGCAACTTCTGAGATTTTTGTGAAGCAACACCACCTTCTTCCCATGTATAAAAGCCACTGCTAACTACAGGTTGGGTTTGTGCAGAGTGAAGATCTGGGTCAACTTTTATTTCTCCACCTATTTATTTTTTTGATTTCGTCTATTATTGGTGTGTGTGTGTGTGTGTGTGTGTGTGTGTGTATGTATCTGTGTAAATGAGTGTCTGTATGATGAATGTGTGTGAGTATGGCCGTACACACGCCATGGAACACATATGGAGATCAGAGCACAACTTTTAGGAGTTGTTCCTATCACTATGGGATCTGGGTGTGGAGTTCAGGTCATCAGGGCTACCCAGCAGGTGTTTTTACCTGCTGAGCCATTTTTCTGACCCTTATTTTTTTTTCAAAATAGTATACTTTAAGAAAATGATTCACTAAAATGAGTGCTTTTTGTGGTCTCTTTTAGGCTTTAAGAATGAGAAGTTGACGTGTGCCTTACTACGGGCATCTTTCATCTAGGCAACCCTCTGTTTTGAGATTGATGCATGGGCTCCCCTGGCCCCTTGGTGAATAGAGAGTTAAGGTTATTGTCACCATCAGCAAACAAGCCCTCACTCCCACAGAAAGGGACATATTCTCTTTTGTCTTTAAAAATAAGACTTATAAAGACAGACTGGCTCTTATGCCAATTAATTTCATTCCTAACATTTTCAGTAACTACATGTATTAACTCACTATGAAAAAACACTTAAACATAATAGGCTGTTAAAACTTTCCAACAATATACAGCAAAACCAGCATGCTGTTTTTTAAAGATTTGCTTTTAATTTAATTTAATTTAATTTAATTTAATTTAATTTAATTTAATGTTTGATAATTTTATACATGAGCACTGCATCTACATCAGTCTTTCCCCTCAGTCTCACTCCAACACCTCCCTTGTGCCCTCTGATTTCTCAATTCATGATCTCTTCTTCTTCTATTATTATTGGTACACACACTCACAGACCCACCCCCACACATGTAGACACAACCTATTTAGTCCACTTAGCATTGCTTGAATGTACATGTGTCCAGGGTTGACCACTTGAGACTGGAAAACCTATGTCCATTATCTGTCTACAGGGGTTATTCTGTTCAGCACATGTAAATTGTACATAAAGTAACATCACTGCTTATACAGGAAGCTGTTTTCTCTCCTATTTTTCAAGGATAGTTAAATATACATACAAATCGACCTGCTTAAATAGAGGATACCATAGCTCTGGAGCAAGAGATTTTTAAAAATATTTTGGAGACCAGTGGCTTATATTTTCTTTAATGCTCTCTAGGATTCGGATTTCCTTAAATCCGATTCTAGAAGAGAAGAATGTTAATGTGATAGTTTGTATATCTCATACCAAATGCATGCTAAATGGCTGGACTATAAATGGTCACAATGTAAGCATGCAATGTATGTAGTCTGGAGGCCTGACGGGATGTATAGAGACATTTGTTCTTTACCTCTGACTTCTCGTAGGAATCCATGATACCCATCAAGTGAGAACCAAAGAGGCGTCTGTCTTTGCCAGGCCTGTTGATGTCTGGATGATCTCAGCCCCAGGCTCCCCTCTCCAGTCACTTCTGTTTTCAAGCTCCGCTGTGTCCGTCCACAAAGCAGGCCGCGGACCGGGGCTGGGAACCATTTGGCAAAGAATGACCCTCTTCTGTGGGATATCCCAGAGGTGACCCAGACTGAGACCACAGGCATTCCTAGGATGCTGACCCGACCCTGGGAACTCTGGCAGTTGACACAGGGGTCGGGAACTGATGTCCATGCCTGCAGTGCTGTTCTATGACCCCATCCCACTGGGCGGCTGTCAACATCACAGTGGACAGGCGTTTTGACTAGAAACCTGCCTTATTGTGAGAGGTTGCACTGGGGTGGAAGGAACATTTTCATAAAGAGATCTGCTAGAGGGTTGCTTGGGAAATGATGGAGGGCGTGATTTGTGTGCTCCAGGTTATTCTTCATTAGATTTATGTCCTCATCTTTCTGAAGATTGGGATCAAAAACTATTTTTTTTTCTTCTGCTGTAGACAAGGGACATCACAGGTGATTCATCTCCCACCCCGTCTTCCTCCCAGTAAAATGCAATCTTGTCGAGGTCATTTGGGCCTCGTTACTGTTCATTTTCCGCATTACAAGAGAAGAACCACTTCCCCTTTGTGGCTGTGTTTGGCATGACACATAAGTCTCTGTGGACCAGAAGGAGACACATCTAAAGAAAAGAAATTAAGTCTTGCAAGTTACTTTAGTAGACTTCTTTTCTACCCTACCAGGTTCCCTTATCTGTCTCCTTTTAACTCAGACACAAATGTAGTATGCGTGTGCTTGGGTGTGGGGTGTGTGTGTGTGTGTGTGTGTGTGTGTGTGTGTGTGTGTGTGTGATTCCAGCCTTCCCTGGCAATTCAGAAGAGAAAGGACACATGCCCTAAGGATGGAGAAATGTCCTTTGAACCTGCTCAGTTACCTATTATGATCCCAGGTGAGCAATTATTTATCCATCGTCAATGTGTTTAATTCCGCAAACACAGCATGGGATGTAGGTATGAACCTCCATTCTGGTAGAAACCCCAAGAAGGATCTAAGGAGTTGACATTCCCTGCAATGAGTTTCAAGGACATACACCTGCTCCCTGAGACATTTCAGGGGGGGAAAAGTACATCATAGGACAGACTGATCAATTATGAAAAGGCAAAACTATTCACCTAAAACTCCAAGCCACCTCCATTTTATCCAGGACACTCAGATGCCTTAGGGAGGATGCCACTTAGCCTCCCAGGTCCTACAGATGAACACCACTCTCACAGTCCAGCTTACCCCAAACCCAACCCACCAGTTTAGCTTGCCTCCCCCCGTGACTGGCGTCTAGTCTGCTCAGACCCCTCAGTAGAAAAGTTTCAATGCCTATCCTACAAAGTTTGTCTTGGTCAGAGGTTTGAGGGATCTTAAAAATAAGTTTGTAATAAAACTAGCAACATGGACAAAATAAGAATCTAGACAACCATGGTTGTGCACACCTCAATCTCAGCACAAGGCTGAGGCAGGAGAGCATAAGTTCAAGGCTGACTCTGCTCATGTAGGCAGATCTTGTCTCAACACAACTCCCCCAAAGGAGTTATTTATGCTTTATTTGAGCTCAGACTAAATAAATACATGTGCAAAAGGCATTTTTTTACTGGTAATAAGGAGTAACACAACTAAAATATTTTATACATACATTAATGGATTGCTTTACATTACTATTATTGTGCCTGTTTAAAAAAAAATAAGCACAAATTCATCTAACAATCACGTTGACTTAACAAAATTAACAACTGGCTGAAACTATCTTTTAAAATAGCAGTAAACACTCGATTATCTTACGGTTTCTTCACATAGTTACATTCCTGAGTCAAGATTGAATCAACAGACTTGGCTGTATCACTTCTTGGAAGCTGCTCGAAAGAATTAAAATCAGCTTATTATAAATACCTACAAATCCATGTTTATTGCTGTTCTAGTCACCAGAGCCAAGTTACAGAGTCAGCCTAAGTGTCCATCCATGGACAAATTGGGAAGGAAAATATGGACCATATAAATGATGAAGTTTTGTTCAGGCATGAAGAAAAAAAACATCATGTTTGTCACCGTGCCTGTCATCTGCAGGAAAGAGGACCGAGCTAGAGGTTGTCGTCTTTAGCAAGACGAGCCAAATTCCAAAAGAACAATACCATTTGTTTTCTACTATATGCATAATTTAGAGGGAGGGAGAGGAACACAAATATAAACAGAGGACATCTAAGTACATGGAAGAAGGAATGGAGGAAAGAGAAAAAGGAATAAGAAAGGATGATGACAGGATAGGTAGAATCATTTATGCGTGTGTATGAAAATGTCACAGAATCATTTACCTTGTAGAGATCACATATACCAATAATATTTAAAGATTGATCTAGTGGGGATTTTTGTGGAGCTAAACAGTTCGCCACCTATGAAGTCACGTGGGTAAAAATACTACGTTAATAACTCCAGTGAAAGAGATTCTGCCCATTTCTCCTTCTCCTCTCTATTTTCCTTAACATCTTTAGTTTTCCTGTGTAACGATCCACAAGGAATAAAGTCAAGACAACAAAGAGGATCTCTTCTCAAGCTGTACACAGAATTTATCAATTATTTGATAAGCAAATAAAAGATCATAACCAGAGATCCAACTATGAAATGGGAAATGTTTAATATAAACAAATGTCGTATTAGCTTTAGAAACAGAAATGTTCAATGTCATTGCCTGAAAAATAACATAAAAATAAATATTCAATTCAAAATAAAATGTTTCTGGTATGACTAAAACATCAGCATAAATAGACTTCTTCTTAGTAAAATGTTTATTCTTGAACTTAAAGGGTATGTAACTATATGGACATTAGAAGCATGCATTACTCCCATTTTCTTATCTAACTCATTTGGTTAGTAAGACAACAGAAGTAAAAGCAGATGAATAAGGCACTAAATAAAATAATAAAATATGAGGGGAGCTTTCAAAAATAGTAGATCTTTTTTATTCTCTTTCTTTTCTTTGCTTCTTGAATGATGTCAAGTCACAAAGGCTCTGCAGGCTTCCCTCAATGGATGCTCAGCCAGGGATCAGCCTGCTCTGAGGCCTCCAGGACCAGGAGGGCTCCACACTTTCCCAGCTCCGCAGCAACCCCACCTTGTTTCCCAATGTGGTGTGCTCTCAAGTGTGACCCCAGCCGGCTCTGCCCTCAGAGCCGGACAAATGTGCTAAGTGGTCAGTTTCAGACTAAACAGCTCCATAAAACAGACACATGCATCTTTAAAAGCAAGGCGACATAAAACTATACATGCGCACGTAATCAATGGCTTTATTCATATAAGGATGCATCAAAACAGTGAGGAATTATTCCTGGATGAATAGACTCATATCCTCTATGTCTACAACTCAGTGAGGCAGCCAATTTATCTGACCAGAAAAAAAAAAAATCACAGATACAATGAAATTCTCATTAGTTAATGAAAAGGAAATATATCAGAATATGAAAAGCAAAAACTTGGAGAATACTCCAGGTGAGTTATGGTCTGCCTCCCATCCCCACCCCATACTGGTGCAGACACTCACGGGCCTTGTTCCTCTGGGTATTAGATATGTGGACAGTATTTTGCAGCATCATTTTCCGTTATTCCAGTTCCTAGTTCAGAACTTGCAGACAAAGGGTCTAAACTCAGCCTGAAACCCTGGAAGAGAGTCACATCATTATCCATGAAGAAAGTCAGCAGTTTGCAACTGCAGTCATTTATTAGACAGTAAGACCAACGACAATAAGGTGTTTTGTGTCTATTATTAATTCATAGTCAGCTTGGTCCAAAGCATATATAGCCTTTGGCTTCTTGCCTGACAGCACAATAGTACATGAGTTAGAGTTGAATGGGTTGCCCATTTTTCTTAGCGTTGTTTGCATGAGTTGGAAGATGTAGCAGGATCTAAAGATGCAGTTGTTTCAAGAGGATAGACTTTCTTACTCTGCCTTGGTCTACTCAGTACACATCACTTTTAAAATTGGAACCCATGATGGCTACTTTGGGGACAGTAACCTCACCATCAAAAATGCCAACTCCTACCAATCAGCTGCTTACCAGCCTTCCACGGGCCCCAGAAAACTCCTCCGGGTCTGTCAAGGCTTTGGCTAACTGCCCATTCAGCAGGCATACCGAGGTTCCCCGAACCCACCCAGCACATCGCCCTGTTGAAGGTGGCAGGCAGTAACAGTGCCTGGTGTCCTTGCTTGGAGTTGAGCAATAAAGTGTCATTCTGGCTGTGCCCGGCTTCAGCCTGGGGAGGAACAAATAGCTTCCAGAAGGCCTTGCATATGATTATCCAGAGCCAATGAGCAACCTTGGACAAAGCTGTGGTTGCCAACAGAGCAGATGTGTCTGAAGTCTGCATCGGTTCATCTGGTGACCTCCTGAAATCAGCGGAAGATTTATATTGCTAATTATAGACTTCGCCTCTAATTTAGTTGTCCCTCTCTTCATTAAAAAAAGAATGGGGATGCAGTCATAGTTTCAAAAGCCAATGCTACTTTCGAAAGGATGTCATCATTTTTGAGGGGGTTGCGGACCAGAGTTTAGACTCTCTTGAGATAATCCGACCAAGTACATATGCACAGACTGCTCTTTACAACAATATACCAATTATAGAGCTCAGAGCAAATTTTAAATTGGACTTTGATTGGAGTTTAGTGTTCACTGCGACTTAAAAAGTTTGAAAAATACACTAGAGCTGACTGGCATTGATGCCATCACTGCAGAATTGTTATGGAGACAGGAGACTATGGATAAGATTAGAGAATGACCCAAGCCAGATTACAGTGATTGACTGTTGGAAGTGATTTCTTGTTGCTGTGACAAAATGTCTCCAATAAGAAACTTAAGGGCAGACTCCATGCCCTGCAGTAGATGCCCAACACAAAACAAACTGAATGGCATTTTGTATTATATCTTTGTATCATAATATTTTGTCAGAGCATAAGAAAAACAAAAACAAACACCTTCTAGGTCTTTTTCATATATATGTCAGTTTCCAGTTTGGTGCTTTTGTGGGATTTCTGTGTGTGCAAACGTGTGTTGTTGTGTATATATGTGTTTCTCCTGCTTGTTCTCTGACTCTTTTTCTTCTGTTTGTCTTATCCTATTTCAGTGTGTTCCTTTTTATTTTATCTTATTCTATTTTACTATTACTTTTCAAATTTTGTTTTCTACTGAGAGAAAGGAAGAGAGAAGGAAGGAAGAAAGGAAGGAAGGAAGGAAGGAAGGAAGGAAGGAAGGAAGGATAGATTTGGATGAGAGGAGAAGTGGACAGGATCTGGGAGAGTTGGGAGGAACCATAATCAGGATACATTGGGTGACAACATCTTATTTTCAATAAAAGGAAAGCATTTATTTTGCCTCATGGTTCAGAGAATACAGTCCATTGTGGCAAGGACAACATGGCTGGAATGTCAAGTATCTAATCACACTATCTCTGCAGTCAGGAAGGAAGGGGGTGGGGGGGGAAGGAGGGATGGGGGGATGGGAGGGATGAGGGGGATGGGGCGGAAGCTCATGACCCACATGCTTTATCCCTTTTACTTAGTCTGAAAACCTTACAGGGATGAATGCATCCTTCCATATTCAAGGTGGGTCTTTCCTCCACAGCTAATCCTCTTTGGAAATACCTTCACAGAGATACTTGGAAGTCTATATCCTAGGTGACTCTAAATCTTGTGAAGCTGACAATCAAAACTACTAACAGAAGTCCTTCCCTTCTCAACTTGTCACCCAGGCACTTTAAACCCCTTTACATCATAGCATTCCTCCTCTGGTCCTCAAAAAATCAAGGACATCTCATAATACAAAATGCATTTAGTTTCTATGGGAGAGTCCCCAGGATCTTAACAGTTCTGGCATTGTTTTTAAAAGCCCTACTGTCAATCTGGCTAATAACCAGTGACCATAGAGAGCATAGGCCTCAGGAGAAAACCTAATAGTACTATTTTGCCAAATGAACATGATAACAGCCTGCATCCTAAATATTTGTCTTCATACCCATAGATCAGTGCAGCTCTTTTTGCAAGGGATGGCCATTAACGCAGAGAGTTGCAGTTGATTGAAGTAGAGAATAAATAAATATGGAGTGATCAGCCCTAAATGGGATATTTATATCACACTACTCCCCTTGAGGTTCAGGGAATATTATGGGAGGGGACAGAAAGATTGTAAGACTCCAAGGGTGTAAAATGTCTTCTAGACATGGTAGGGTCATTAAACTCATGAAGTCACAGCAGCTATGGTTACCTTAACAAGACCTGTATACACTCATCCAGTCAAAACGGATGAAGGAAGGGGAATAGGAAGTCTACTCTTAACTGGGGAATTATTGTTAACTGAAGGCTATTGAAGTTGGGAGAATGATTTTCTTCTGGATGTGGCCCTGGTAGGTTGCCCATGCTCCAGGGAATGGCCCTGTACTCAAGTAAGTGTAGGTAGCACTGATTGAACTCAACAGGTTGTTTTTTAAAAATAGAGAGGACACGGAGTTGGGAGGGGGACAGTATGATGGAGGGTCTGAGAGGAGATGGAAGAAGGGACATGGGATGGATATAACCAAAATACATTGCATGTATGTACGAAATTACTGAAGAATAAATAAAATATACTTCGAAAACAAACAAACAAATAAAGTAAAAAGCTGAAAGTCTCTTCATAGATTGGAGGCAAACTGTGAGTTCCTGTAAAATGTTTTTCTTAAACATATTCATCCCTCCAACATACAACAGCAAAGGGTAAGCATTCTCATCCTAAAACGGAGGAGTGGAAGTTCCACTCTATGCCTGTAGCGTACTTTGGTCTAAATCCTGCAGTCCTAGCATTTCCAATAGCTTGCAGTCTCTATTACGACATAGGCTTTACCTTCCCAGCTCCCTGCAGTAGCCCTCCCAGACCTTCTTGTAAGAAATCCCATCCTGCCATGCATTGTTTGGCCCCCAGCAGCTTTCTGGAGCTTTGGGGCAAGCCTCTATGAATCCATCACTCCTAAACTTCTCAGGTCTGCAAAAACAGTACTGTACAGATGATGGTGCTAAGTTCTGCTTCCCAGCTTAAGATGCTGCAGCCTCATCCCTTTCTGCCACAGCTGCAGTGACCTCTGCATGCCCTGGCAAGCTAAACCTGAGAAACCACTTTCTACTCTGTTGTTTTTAAGTATAGAACCCTTACAGCCGCTTTCTCAGCTCCTTCCAAATAATTTTAATGGTGGTTTGTGCCCTGTGGGCACATTTCCCATGGTCCCTGTGAAGAGTGAAACACTTCTCTTTAATTGTTCTAATATGTCCAACCGCTGTGGCTGCTTTCTCTTGCTCTGTGTGCAACTTCAAGCTTCATCTTTTTGGACTACACACTGTCTTTCTGCTTTCTCTCGCTGTATATATGACTAAGAGCAAGAAGCAATAACTAAGCCGCAGCTTGGATGTGACACATCGCTTTGCAATTTCTCCCAGCAAAAGATCTGCAATCTCAGAATTCATCCTCGCCCAAGTTTTCAGGACATAAGAGGAAAGTAGCTAGACTCTCTTGCCATGATGTAATGTGAACAGCCTCAAACCCAATTCCTCAAATAGTCCTTGTTCTTCTCTTCTATCATTCAAGCACAGTATTTGTCATCTTCCTTTCTGAGTATTATGGTCTTCCACACTCCCACCCTAAGGACCCATTAAGTCCTGCTTACCGCATTCTGGGGATTCTCTCACCCATAGATACAAATCCTCACCATAAGCTAGTCTCAGAGACCTCTAAACCCACGATAAGGTTTATCACAGAAATGACTCCACTCTTGGTACCAGTTTCCCATATCAGTTACTTTTATTGTTGACATCACCCAATGTGTGACAAAACAAAAAATGATACCCTGAGGAACGAAGGCTTTACTTGGGTTCGTGGCTCATTGAATAAGGTCTGTCATGATGGAGAGGGCACAGTAAAAGGAACATGAAGAGGTTGGTCACATTACTTCCATAGTCAAGAACCAGAGAGGAGTGAATGCTGCCATGCCATTTGCGTTCTTTTGGTTCAGTCTGGAGCCCTAGCCACGGGACAGTGACCCCACTCTCCCTAATTAATCCTCTTAGGGACTGTCTTCACAGACACACCCACGAGTTTGTCTCCTGGAAGATTCTACATTGCAGCAAGTTGATGGTCAGGATAAATCATCACAGAAGTATCTGTGAACACTGTTTAAACCAGGGAGATTTCCTTCATCTACATAAAGAGGAAAAGGAGCAAATCCACAAAACTTTCTAAAATTCCATGGGAGAAAGGATGGACTTGTTTTTCTAGCAGTTTGTTGGTTTGCCTATAGAAGCGCTTTACATAGGTTCACACTGTCCACACATGTTTATATCATGTCCATCAACATGAGGACCACTCCTTCTCTGTTTGCCTTGATCCATGAAAGCACAGGTTGCCTGTTTCTTAAATAAAATTCTCCATGAAAGACATACCCTCACCAAAAAAAAAAAAAAAGGAACGTAATTCACTTTTAGACAATGAATTTGCTATTGCATTAGAAACAAAAACAAACCATAAATTGGGCACTAAACATATACTCCCATATTTGGGGAGGGAGTGGCTCAAAATCCATAGACAGTGTATGGTAGATATATGGGTAGTAGGGCCATGTTGAAACAGAAATATTTTTAGGTATTTTGGTAAGGATTGTGCACTTTTAACATCAGAGGTGCTTAAGGAGATTTTAAATTTTTTTAATACAAAGCCCATAAACCAAGTAGTAGTAGATTTCTTTTATTTTAGAACTTACATTATTTGATATGGTTAATATTACTTTAAAGTTCAGTTGGGTTTTGACTTGAAAAAAAAAAACTACATAATCTTTTGCATGGTTGTTAGCATTAGATGTTTTCTGGTAAAGGAACAGCTGCCATTAACCTAGTGATGCTGTGGGCCTCTGCATATGGTCACAACCTAGACTCTAATCTACAAAACACGAACCAGATTGTCTACATGGAGATGGCCACAAACCAGTTATTTCCTAGTCCCAGAAGAATTTGTTGTCAAGGACTTGCCTGTGTCTGAAAGGAATGTTGTCTTGTTTCAGAACAGAAATTTTCCGACAAGTCAGAGCATGAGCCATCTGAAAGGAAAGACCTTTCTGTGTTTTTCTCACAAACACGCTCAGACACAGCTTTCCTTTCAGCTAATTAAGCTGTTTTAAAGAAAACTGGTCAAACAGTGACATCCTAGTGGGGAGCCTTGGAGTCAATTGCGTGATACAGAAAGCAGGACAGCTCGAGGACCACTTGACTATTGTGCTTTCTGGCTGAATATTTTCTACTTGGTCAATGCTACCAGAGTGACCCCATACAATGGGGAGAATTCAAAGCCACTGACCTGGGGAGATGCCATTAAGAAGGCGGTCACAGAATAAGATTTCATGGTCACAAGCCAAACTTACTCTCTCCTACCAAATCCTGAAGCCTACAATATTTTGAATGTATGTTTTCTTCCTATCATTAGCATATTGCTAAAGCAGCTAAATTTAAAGAAGAGCACAGCCATGGGGAGTGTCCAGCATAAAATTCACTTTCTTTTTCATAAGAGAAGTTGTTGGGAGAAAAAAAAGCTACCTCCTAGACTAATGGTGTCCGATATCTACAACGTGTTTCTCTTAGCCCAATACACAGTAAGAATAATGGATCCTCTCCCTCTGTGAAATGTTATTGAAACAATGTATGACTCCTATTATCCTTCAAAGCTGATGGACATAAAGTTAGTGTTTTGACATTTCTTCAAGCTGAAACAAAAAGAAAACAGTGAATTTTTCTATAAATAGTTGCAAGATTGTTGAAAATGTTTTTCCTTTGTACTTATTTAAACCCCAACACATCAGATCAAGCAGTGAAGGCAGAAATGGGTGCTTTGAAACTCTGAAAAATTTTAAGAGGGTTTTTTTTGCATTAATTGAAAAGCAATTCATTGTTTATTGCCATGGTGTTCTTCTAAACAATGCTATTTTTTTTTATATGAACAATACTATTCTGGAGCTAATGACAATGAAAATCATGTGTCCTGGTGTCCTCTTGTAGAAACCAGATGCTGGGGGTTTCAATAGGATAAAAGAAACTGGAAAAATAGTTCAAGATAGAAGGGGCAATGACTGAGTTGTATCTTCCAGCTATTCTTCAACAAGATAGTTCACAAGTACATCCATATTTATGTGGAGAAGTGTTAAGTTTTCTTTTGATTCTTATATACCCAACTCGTCCCTCCAACAAGCAACACACAGATATGAACCATTTACTAACAGTGATGAAGACCCACCTTTGCCAGGTGTCTAAGATTTAGGGGAGAGTTACTGATAGCAGATTGTCTTATTGTTATTCAAAATTAAGGGAAAAGCTGCAGTACCTAAGATACCTAGGCTCATATTTCTACTCCTTCACCTCTTGCCGTGTAGCCTTAAGCATAGTAGTACGTAGATAAGAAATATGGGTTAATTTAAGTTATAAGAGCTGGTTAGAAACAAGCCTAAGCTATTGGCCGAGCATTTATAATTAATAATGAGTCTCTGTGTGGTTATTTGGGAGCTGGCTGGTGGGACAGAAAATTCCACCTATAAATTATATTTCAACTTCAAAAATACATTTTTTTAAAAAAGGAAATTTTTTAAAAGAATCATGCTTTAAGAGCTGTTGGTCATGACAATGTGTCAGATATGTTTCACCCACATTATTTTTTTTTTGAGACAGGCTTTCTCTGTGTAGCCCTGGCTGTCCTAGAACTTACTCTGTAAAATAAGGATGACCTTAAACTCATAGATCTACCTGCCCCTGCCTCCCAAGCGCTGAGATTAAAGGTATGGACCACTATGCCTGGTTCACATTTTTATAACTCTTAATCTTTATAAAACTCTATAGAGCTAGATCCTTCTCTCTCTTGAAAGGCCTAGGAACCTAATGTTCACAGACTCTTGTGAGCTCTTCTATTGCCACAGATCTCTGACAGTAGCTCAGTTTGTCTGACTTTAAGTCTGTATCATTAATTATATCTTTCTCAAAAAGACATCATGATAGATATTTTTGTCTGACCATCACTATACACTAAAACAGAAAGAGGAAATAAATTCTCAAGATCTACCTTTACTGAGCAGCTCTGTTCACATGTTCACAGATTATCCTTTATGTGATAGAGCATTACACAGATACAGGGAAAGAATCACAATCAAGGGGAATCTCCAATTTTTACCTTGCAATGGCCAGTCTCCCGCTCCTATCCTGTTTACCTCCATGAAACTAAACCAAGAGATGCCACCCAATAGGAAGCCTGGAAGACAGTCTGCAGATCTCAGACTTTAAGGACATAGTAGAGGACAGGAAGGTGTGTGGGTCTGCAGCATGTGGGAACAAGCAAAGAACAGCCAGACACCTGTTTCTCCCACTAAATGAGGTCATGGAAGCTCCTTTTTCTTAACACAGGAAGAACAAAATGTTAGAAAGAACAATAGATTGTTTTAGATAATTGAATATTTAGCTACAAAGAATAAGTCACTTAAATGAAATATTTAAATTGTTCAAACAAACAGTTTATTAAACCCCTGAAGCATGATCCATATTTTTTCCTACCCATCAGTCCCTTGTAATGAAAATTAGGTCATTTACTTAAAAAAAATGAAGAAGCTACATACCATTACTACAGTGTGAGGAATGTGTGAAGTAACCCCATCATTTAGTACCCTGTACTTCCTGAGCAACTGAGGTGACTTTAAAGGTGAAGATGATTGAACTGTCCCGATGGAGACAGAATATTTCAGGAGATCACATTGTAAGCAAATAAGCTTTTTTATAATTGACAAAATTCCACATGCATGCACACACACACACACACACATACACACACACACACACACACACACATGAGGGGGGGAGAATAATGTTATGCTTTGACATACATTGTGGAGTTGTTGAATGCAGCTAATTAACAACATATATATCAGTCAAACATGTACCTATCAATTTATTTATTTTTGTGATGGGAATCCTTAAAACCTATTCTCTTAGCGGCTGGAGAGATGGCTCAGAAGTTAAGAGCAATTTCCATAAGACCCAGGTGCAATTTCCAGCACCTATATTGTGGCTCAACTATATGTAACTCCCATTTAAAGGAATCCAATGGCTTCTTCTGGTCTCTGCAGGCACCAGGCACACATGTGGTACACAGACATACATGCAGGCAAAACACCCACATAAAATAAAAAGGAAATGACTAAACAGTTTTTAAAAATTGCAAAAAAGTGAAAAAAATCTTTAAAAAAATATAGTCTTTTAGACATTTCTAAGTACACAGTGCACTCTTACTGCCTGTTATTATACCGTACAATAGATCTCCTGACCCTATAGTCTAAATGAGATTTTGTATCCTGAATCTACATGTTCCCAATACCCCCTCAAATATATCTTAAACAATAATTGGATGCTGTTATTTAACATCTAAAGGAACAGCATAGTATGTTGTGTAAAATTCTTGATTGCATCAAATAAATAAAAAGGGCAAGTTCTTCTGTAAAGCATGGTGATAAACAGAAAAATCTCCCATAGACTTCTCTCAAACAGTGAAGTGCTGTGGAATAATCGTTGTCCACTGTAACTATGTTTTACTCTCATTGGTTAATAAAGAGCTGATTGACCTGCAGTTGGGCAGGAGGAGATTGGTTGGGAGAGCTAGACTAGGAGGATGCTGGGGAGAAAAAGGACAGAGTCTGAGGATTCCCAAGCCAGACACAGAGGAAGCAGGATGTGTAGAAAATGAGGTAACAAGCCATGAGTCATGTGGTACAGCTTAGATAAGAAATATGGATTAATTCAAGTTGTAAGAGCTAGTTAGTAACAAGCCTAAACTATTGGCTGAGCATTTATAATTAATATTAAGTCTCTGTGTGGTTATTTGGGAGCTGGCCAGCAGTCCCAATGAAAAACTCCACCTATAGTGAAGTAGGCTCAGCATTCTACAATGCATTTAAAACTCGACACTTCTGCTGCAATCTCCAAGATGCATTTACATATCATGTGACACATGCCTCTGTTCAGTTCCTTGACTTCTTTTAGACATAGAATTATCTCATTTTATTGCTTGAGAATTCATACATGCATGCAATGTGTTTTGATCAAATCCATCCCCACCCACTTACCTCAACTCCTCCCCTATCCCACCAACAGTTTTCCCTCTCAAGATGATGTGCATTTTTTTTTAAGCCCACTGAATCCACTTAGTGCTCCCTGCATGAGCCTGGGTGTAAGACTACTTTTCACGGTGGCCTCCAAGCCTTACCAAGAAGACTCAGCTCAGGTAGTCAGGTACTTGCTTCATGTACAGACACAGCCTGCATTTCCACAGGCCCTCTCCATGAATGTCCCAAACACTCAAATGCAATTTATAGTCCTTCATCCAACCTTACTTTCTTAAATGTATCTCAATAAAAACTCTTTCACCAATGTGATGCCACCATTTTCCAAGATGCCTCATGACCTTTAACTCTTTCACCAAGAGATTTCACATCTAATACATATACTACATATATATATAGTGTGTGTGTGTGTGTTCTCCTCCATGCCATAAAAAACAATATCTGAAGATAAAAGTTGTATCTCATTTCTATTGTACATTCGTATAAGATAGAAAAAAAAGGCAACTGTTTAGAATATGACTCAAAAATTTATGAGACAGAGAAATATATTTCTAACAAATCTATTTGGAGGAAAATAGATGAAATAGATGTCTTCTTACCACAGTAAATGTGTTTTTGAACTTCAGCAGACAGTGTGATTACCGCATGATTTTTGTTCCTTTGTCTCTTTCCTTTTTTTTCCCTCGCTGAGTCTCAGTTAAATACTGAAATCCTGTTGCCCGCGGGTGCTGCCTTCCCTTTACCCACACACTGAACACAACAGCTTTCTGGGGGAACTCATCATCAACCGGAGGACCGGGAACTTTCAGGGACGATTTGGGGAGCTTTCAAGGAGACTCGGTGTTTTCGGAGACTTGGTTAAATCACCTTTGATGTAAGGGAGGGAGAGGAATGGTCCGTGGTCCTGCTTCCTTGGCCATTGTGACTTCTCCTGTGTGGTTGCATGTTAAACATGATGGCTTGCTGTATAGGAGCCATGTGTTGTCATAATGTAACATCATTAAACAAAGTGTTTAGAGCAGTTTTAGCTGAGCCAGAACATGAACAACAAAACCCGCCAATTACAGTGTCATTTTGTGTCGTTGTTAAGGTTGCAAATGTCTCCAACTTCTTCTGGTAGGCCATATTGAGCATGTCACAGGGAACATCTGAAATAACGATTTGCTACCACCGTGCAATTCTCACCCCCTTTTTTTAATATCAGAGAAGAAAGGGTTCTTTATAATAATTTGGCTCAAATGTCTGTACACATTTCTCCAGCGTCTGTAGCAGCATGTGTTTCTAGGATTGCTCTGGAAGAGAAAACGCAGAAACAGCAGGGAGCATCAGATAAACAGGCAATCCGTGACTCATTAAAACAAGCATTGGTAGCCAACATTGTGGAGTGCGCGAAGACCCCAGATCCAACTCGCCTATAAACTTTTTTACCAGCTGGACTTAGCATCTGTCAGAGTTTGGAAGGGACGATAATCTGGTACAAATGATTTCAGTGTGTCGCATTTATTAACCCGCCACCTTACATAACGGTGCTGACTGGGGACCCGGGGAAGCGTTTCAGCAATGACACAGCTTATTGCTGGAATGTTCCAACCGCATTAATAAACACACAAGTTGTTATTTAAAAAAAAAAAAAAAAAGGATTGCAAAGACCCCCACCCCCACCCCCCCAGTAACTGAAAAAATGATAATGAAGTGATACAGAAAAGCCGCACAGTCTTGAGAGATGTGCGTGCCAGAGGAGTAATTGAAATTCAGTTTGGGTTCTTAACATTTTCAATTCTTTACATCAATTAAGCAAAAAAGTCTATTTTTTTTTCCTTAATAGTTTCCACATCAGATTTTGTTAGCAGCCCCGATGAAAACAATCACCAATCAGGAGCATCCTCACGTCTGTCCCTAACTCCTCACTCTGGTATAAACAGTTCGCCTCTTGTTAAACGCCTGACAATGGCTAAGAAAGCGTTTTCTGATCTTCAGCATTTTCGTAGAACTGACACCAAGTCAGACCACGTTTTCACCTACATAAAAACGCTGGTCATTTTTGTCTTGAACTGCTTTGCCTTGTCTCAGAGTTTATTAAGGACAAAGAATATGACCCTGGAAATCCGAAACTGTTCAGGTTACCCGCAGACTTCTCCTCCCCGAAACTCAGCCGGTTTGGCTTCCTTTACGGTCTCCAAGTGTGCTTAGGGTTATTTGTTCAACAAGGAAGAGCTCAAGACAGCAATCTCTTTACCTCTCAGCCAGACCACATGCCACTCATTTCAAATTAATGGGGATGTTTACTCTCTGGTACAAAATTTGTGCATATTAGCTTATAAAATATGAATAAGCTGCTTTCCTATAACAAAATACAAGCCTGTCATTTCAAAAATGAAAATTACAGAGACTTTGGGAAAAAAAATCGGTCGAAGGAATGCTTCATGTTTCACAATGGTTAGCTTATTATTTGTAGTTTTGAAACTTTATTGGTCCCCAAACTAATCTTTTCTGAGTATAAAAACATTAACATATGGTTTAACACAGCCCAGGGCTGGAAAGTCCATATCCCAAATGCACATTGTGTGCAGGGTGACATTCACACTGAATACCATCCCTCAGGGTCTGTACTCCATTTTACCTGGGATTGGAGAGCCATGAAATCCCCGGAAAAGTTGTTCATGAGTCTGAACCAAATGGTGCACGGTGCACTGAGATACTCACAGTGTGTGCTTCTGCCAAAGGTTGTGGCTCAAATGTCTCTCTAAGTAACATTAAAAATCTGCTGCTTCATGCCTATGAATTTCAATATTTATGGCATTCAATAAAACGGTCCACTGTCAGAGGGAGATGTGCCACTGTGCACTCTCTGAGCAGATGGGCAGCAATATGGCACATTTACATGGACCAGCTGTGGAGCGCAGAAATGGATGCTGGTCAGAGGCAGGGTGCAGGCCCCACATCTGGAATTCTAACCAACTGGCCTCGGTACCCATTGTAAACTTTTCTTCCGCAGGACAAGCTCTGATTTAGGGCTGCCCACCAGTGTGCCTTAAACCACATCAAGAGTCCTCATTAACACAAGAGACTAGAGGGAGGTGAGGCCTGGAACTCCTCTGTAGGGCATCTGTTCGAGTCTGTGGATGGTACTCTGCAGCCGGTTATAGACGTACCCAAGGGAAGATTCTCTCGTGCATGACGCAGTGTTCTCTGTTTAACTGGTTTTACACCGCAAGACGCTTCATTGTAAACAGAACTGCTGTCTTCTCCGCCTCCATCTTCAGTGGGTCGGAAAAACCCTCAAATGACAGTCCCTGGGATATTTAACAATCTGGTAGACGCTGCCTAGTTTTTTTCTAAGTCTCAAAGAAAACGTTGTGTTATTGTTACTGTTATTACTATTATTATTTTGCAGAGCAGCCTTGGTTCAAATGCATGGTTAGAAGTATCTAAATACACAAAATTCTTTTTAAAAACAAATACTTTTTTTTTTTTTTTTTTGGTTTTTCGAGACAGGGTTTCTCTGTGTAGCTTTGCGCCTTTCCTGGAACTCACTTGGTAGCCCAGGCTGGCCTCGAACTCACAGAGATCCGCCTGGCTTTGCCTCCCGAGTGCTGGGATTAAAGGCGTGCGCCACCACTGCCCGGCAACAAATACATTTTTATATCTTTAATTAAAATAGTTATATCACTTCCCCCCTCCTGGGTACCCTCATTCAGTCCCTCCCATGGACCCCTCTTCTCAAATTGATAGCCTCTTTATTATTGTTACATGTGTATATATATATGTATATATAGAATTACATGTATATAGAATTACATGTATATATATACATGTACATACACAAGTATATAAACTAGATTGTATATATTATATATTGTTATATATATAAAACACACACACACACACACACACACACACACATATATATATAGTTATATGCACAAATGTATAAATACAACCTGCTGAGTCCATTTCTGTTGTTTTTCTGTATGTGGTTTCAGAGCTGCCCAGTCTGTTTTGAACAACCAATAAGGAGGCTCATCCCTGGGAGAGGCTAAATCTCCTCTCAGCAGTCATTATTTATTGCCCACAGTTCTATGTGTGTGGGTGGGACCCCATGAAAATTTCCCCCTTCCACATCAGCAGGTTTATTGATTTGCCATTGTTGTGGTCTTGTTTATGCAACCATTTCTGTAAGACAGCAGACTTCCTGGTACTCTGCCTCCAAGGTCTTTCTGCCCCCTCTTCCACGACGATCCCTGAGCCACAGACGCCGGAGCAGTGACGGAGATGTATCCATTGAGTCTGAGCTCCCCAAGATAGGTTGATTTCTGCAATGCGTCCAGCTGTGGTTTTCTATGATGGTCTCCATTTGCTATAAAGAGGTTTGCCTTGATGAGGGATGATAGCTACATTTATCAATGTGCCTAAGGACAGGAATTAGAATGCAGTAAGGAATGATACTGGTCTAACCAAGTGGAGGTATTAGAATCTTTCCTAAGGCCCATGACATCACTATCCCTGGGAAGCTGACTAGGTGTTCAGTGCTAGGCATGATTTCCCTCCTTGAGTGAGCACATATGACATTCTTAAACTTTTCTTCACTGTAGGGTCACTGAAGACATTCATAGCAATATAATTTTGTTCAGTTCAAATCATTCACCTGACTTACCACAAGAATAAGCTACATTAGACACATTTAAAATAAGAACAAGAAGCCAGGGAAGAAGCCAGGCATAGGAGCTTGTGCCTTTAATTTCAGCACTTGGGAGGCAAGAGCAGGTGGATCTCTACGAGTTCAAGGCCAGCCAGCTTGGTCTCATAGTGAGTTCCAGAACAGCAAGAGCTACATAGTAAGACCCTAACTTGGGAGAGGGGTGAGAAGAACAAGAAATGTTTTTTATATAAAAAATATGCTTTAGAAGTAACATTCTAGCTTTGTTTTTTAATAAATAGCTTTCTTGTAGGAAGAATTTGACTACCATACTTTCTTTTGTAAAATAATCCTTTGCATGGTTTTTAATTGCTGCCTAAAATTTATTGGGCTTTTGATGGTCTTTTTTTTTGAAGTTGCTTATATATAGTTTCATCCTGCTAAGATTCATCTATGACAATCTCTCAATGTGAGTTCTAACTCCTTCTACTCCCAAAGAAACACAAATATTTTAAAAAAAGAAAGCCAATACAGTTTCTACAACTCAATAACACTAACTTAGATATTAAATACATACAAACACATGGATATTTTAAGGCATCAAAATTCAGTGGTCATATACTTTTAAATCTAAAAATAAAATTGTATTCATGGTATTTGGACTTCAGTGTCAAAAAGGAAAGTTTTAGTTAGAGGTATCAAATTATTTTTAATGTATGGCTGATTCACACCTAATAAAAAGCTACACAGGAAAATATTTATGATTATTTGATTATTTGATAGACTGACTGAGTGGCATAGGGAGTTAGTAATTGATATATGACTGAATGCCCAGCCAAGATATGGTAACCAAAGTAGCAAGTGTTTACATTATATAATGTTCTCAATACACCCATGCGGTGTATATGGTAAAGATCCAAATGTTTAAAGAGAGTAAGTAAGTGGTAAAGCAAAATGGAACATACTGGACACAAAATTAAAACAATCAAAAAGGTATGGGATTAACGAAGACAATTATTGTTTATTTAAAAAGTGGCACAGTAAGTGGAGATATAGGAACATATGCATGACAGTAACAGTTTCAGGGAATTCTTTGAGGGCTGGGTATGAAGGTCAGTAGTAATGTGTAATTTTCTTTGTTGCATGCCCAGCATCAGAGAAAACAAAACAAAACATGTAACATGTACATGCATTCGCAAGTGAGCCAAGCATGAATATATGTTGTGAACTTGAAATCTCTAGTCACGGTCTCTGGACAAGACTTGAAATTTCTTTCAACTAGTATTGTGGCACATTTTACACTCAGGATGCCAGTCTGGGCTGTGTCATGAGACTCTGCCTAAAAACAAATAATTTTGTAAGAGACGACATTAATATTTTTTAACCCTTCAGTCACAATTAAACTTTTCATTGGCCATTCAATATCTCAAAGATAATATGTACTTACTTTTCAATAGAAAACCCACCTAGCAGGTTAGCTCAGATCCCTGTATAGTTTTATAGATTGTGATTATATTGTGAATTAAGTAGAATTGTACCTCTAAATAGAAACATAGTCTTCTGAGTAAAATAAATATTAAAGCTAAGTGTAATTCACATAGTAGAAATATTCTTATGTGGCTAACTCCACCCATACAAGTCACCTTCTCTCACTTGGAACTGATGATGCCATATCTGGGTATATCCATATCTGCCATATCCATCAACCAAGGCATGTTCAAGCACTGCACTGTCCGGTTCAACATGCAGTCACCACAGATAGATGAATGCACAACTTTCCCATCTTGTCAAGGATTTTCCACCCCACTGCTTCCAACATGGGACAAAATGACCTTGAGTACATCCATGTAATCATCTGTTTTGATGATTATTTGCATATGTATCTATAGATAGATAGACATGAGAATACCCTTGTTTGTAGAAAATTCAAACTATCATACTGAGGGATACTAGCTCAGTGGGTGGGCAACTTACTCTAAGTGGTTCAGGAAGAAAATTGTTTAGTTCTATACATTCAACCATCAATTTGGAGTTTTGGGATTTGTTTAAAAATCAAAGACAAAATGTCTAACAGCTATGCATAAGCTGAATTCCTAAAAAATCTAGATTGATTTACAGTGACCTCCAGGCATGTATATTTTTAAAGGTCCCTGGGAATTAGAAAAGAGGGACAAGGCAGGGTAAGAGGAGAAGTGTAGATGGACACAAAACACAATGTATGCACATCTAGAAGCATCACAGTGAATTGCATTAAATTGTACAATTAATACTTATAATTCCGGTATTTTAAAGTTTCTCCAGTACTTTCAGTGTGAAACCAGGATTGAGAGTCATTGCTCTGGACCCTAGACAAGTCCTTTCATTTTACGACAAAATGAGCAAAATTCAGACACCAGGCTAGAGATGTTGTGTATGATAGAACCATGTCCAGAACTCAGATTTTCAGAATCCTCACTGCTCCATCCCCTCACTGTATTGACATCACATTCTAAGTACCATTCTGGGTATTTTAAATGAAAACAATAAAACACATGTAATAGTAATAATGCCTTCTCAGGTACAGATTTATTTCTTGTAAAGATTTTAACATTTCTTTTGGTTGTCAAGGTTTCTCCCTGGAGTATTATTGCCTCAGCTTTACAGACAAGGAGACACAGGTTACGGCAAAAGTATGATATCCTGCTGACACCTAGGCCAGAGCTGTTCAGCCACACTCCGATATTTTCATGAGAAACTGAGACTGTTCAATATTGGATGAGTAATAAAGAGAATAAGCTCCTGGTCACACACAGGGATCGGTGGTCTCTGTAGGTATGACATTAAGGAGAGCATCATACAGAAGGACGCAAGCTGCAAACTGAAAGGCAGATTTAGAAAGATGATCTAAGCAAAGACAAAAGAGAAAAATGGAGTGTATGAGCAAAGTGTGAAGGGAGGGGTCTGGGGCCGAAATATTCAGCAGTGAGAATATTTGCCACTCTTCCTAATGACCCAGGTTCATTTCCCATTACCCCTGTTGGACAGCTCACACATGCCTGAAACTCCAGCTCCAGGAGAGATCTGATGTCCTCTTCTGGGCTCTGAGGGCACTCACATGCTTATGGCAGACAGTCAGATGGGCACACACACACACACACACACACACACACACACACACACACACACACACATCTTAAAAAAAAATCCACTGTGTTCATGGAAGAAAGTAAGCCAGCCTCGGAATACATGAAACCCTGTCTCAAAAAAAAATATATCCATGAGGAATGAGTTTCCCCACCTCTGTTCCCAATATTGAAAACCCATCAAAACACAAGAGTCCTCTGGTGAGTCATCTGGTTACCAACAAATTCTGACCCTGTGAAAAAGCGCAGTGTGTGCTGGCTTTGCTGAAAGTCTAGAGAAAGTTCATCAGCTCACACTGTCAATGACTAAGTAGGGATGAGGATGATTTACATTAGGAAACAGGCTTGAACTGGGAACAGAAAAGAGTACATCCTTGCCAGGCCATTAGGGTTGGACACAGAATCTGGACTACTTCCTCTGCCTAGACTGACATCAGCCTTAAAGCACCAACAGTCAATGGATGCAAAGATAAGCCACAGTCATTATTCACCACATTCCATTTGCCGGATCTCTTCAACAGAACACATTGACTGTTTAGACATTGGGTATAACCGGGTACCAGAAGTTTGTGGGAAGGAGGTAGATGAGACACCATCCTGCAGGTAGTTAATGTGACGGATGTTTGCAGTGACTCCTCCAGTCAGGACCTCCACTTGTTCTAATCCAATAGATGAGAACTGAGGTCTTGCCACTGGAATTGATGAATGCTCATTTGGCCTTTCCATGTTCACTCAAAACATCTGAAATTCATCTAAGAAATGACAATGACTTTGTTGGGACCAAAGGCATGGCAGTAGGAAGAAAAAGTAAAATTGTGTGTAAAATAACTCGTTTGTCACTATTGATTCTGGAATGACTTTATGGCACTGTGTTCTGGCCAGAAAAAAAAATATTACAGGACATCCCTTTACTTTTTACCAGAGTTGGGGGGGAAAGGCCATTTGCTGACAACAACTGAGCCTATTAATTTTCTGTTTGGTAAACTCCTATGAGGAAACAATACAAGTAAATAGTTTTTGCCAAAAATAAAAGAACAAACTGAAATTACTACCTTATAAATTTTACATGAAAACACATTGTAAGTCACGGTGGATACCCATGAGTTTTGATGTTCTGCATTTTATGAAAGGTAAGTTTCCCACTTGCAGGACTTGGTCATCCCTGCCTAACAGCAATCAGCCTTCAAATACACGTGATAAGGAAGGGAAGAGAGGTACAGATCAGTCATGAGCTGTTTCTACTGGAGCTTTAAATATATCTTTGTAATTGACTTTAAAAGGAATGCATTGGGGCTGGAGGCTTGCTCTGTGAGTAGTAACCTGAGTAACCTAGTAACCAGTAACCTAGTGACCTGAGTTCAGATTCCCATAGCCTGCAGAAAAACTAGATGCAGTTCTCTAGAGATCTGTAATACCAGTACACCACTATGGGGAGCTGGGAGGCAGAGACAGAAGAATCCCCAAAAGTTGATGCCAGCTGGCCCAGCATACCACTGCAGTGAATAAGAAAGATCCTGTCTTCAACACCAGGTAAGGTGAAGTCGAACACCTGTTCTTTTACATGAAGTGCCATGGCAGGTGGGCTCCCATATTGACACACAAGCACAAACACATCCTGACACACGTAGACACATACACACAAATATCAAAATAAAAATAAAAGGGATTTATTTGAATGTATTCTTTGGAGAAATACTAGAAATGCTATGAAAAGTGATTTCCCCAAACACTGTGATTTTAAAAATTTAGGTATTTATTTCTTTCTCAAAACATTCCTTTTATTTTTAGTCGTACAAAACAGTGAGTTTCATAGATATCGTTTTACTGCATTTATTTTTGCCCTCCTTGATGCATTCTCCAACACTTCTCCCCCTTCCCCTTCCCCACTGGTCTCCTTCTATTCGCAGATAGTCCCCTTTCTGATGTCACAATAGATAGACAGACAATAGATTTCACATATGAGAGAAGACAAATAACACTTCGTCTTTCTCGCTCCTCTTGACAGTAAGTGGTCCAGGTCTGTTGAACTGTCTGTTGTGATCAAGATTGACACTCAAGATCTCCATAGATTGCTTCTCCATCCTGGTGAAGTAGTCATCTTGGTTGTAGCTCAGTGAGCATGTTTAAGTTTGACCAATAGAAAAAAGGAAAGAAAACATAGATGATACAGTCCAGGGCCTCAGTCTACAGGTGCAGAGATGGTACCCATCATGTCCTTCTTATTTTACCTAGGGGTACCTGGTCCCATCCATCCACACGAAATACTAGGAATGATAGTGTCTTGCTGTAGAGTTATAAGGGCACAGTAGAAGCAGAATAGAGGGGTTTAATATCAATCTGTACCATTATGATGTAGGGGACAAAAATGTTTATTTTTCCTCACCCATCACGAGGCTCATGGATGGGGCCATTATAACAAAAGACAGATAAATAAAAGAAAGCAAAGTTTGGTGTAGCATGGGGACATTCATAATGAAAGCTCAGTGAAACCATTTTCAATGCTGTTTTAATGAAGAGTGAACAGTCACGGGAGGGGTTTAGAGAACAAGTGGGCAAAACCTAACAAATGGGGACTCCCAGTTGCTCAGGCTCTTTCTGGTTCCTTTGACCCACTTCCTCGAAATCGAAGAACCATTGTGAGTGAGGAGGGCCTGAAGACTCCCAGAAGTATGGTTTCCCTGCCTTTGCTCTTGTCTCAAATATGCAGCTGCCATATTCTGTTGTAGCATGTCCTGAATTCCACCAGCACTAATCTGAGTGCTCATCATTAAATGTGTGAGCTTTAAACATCTTAGGAAGCTGCAGGTGGAGATCTCTAAGAAGCCAGGCTAGGCATGCAGTAGTAGATAATCAGTGGCAGAGTACATGGTTAGTGTGTTTGAGGGCCTGGGTTTGAGTCTCAACAATCAATCAATCTATCAAATCTTCAAGAAAATGTTAAGGAACCCCACTTTCCTCTTATCCCCTGAAAACGATGAAATTTTATGAAGTAGTATGTAAAGCCAATGTTAAATCAACATACCAGTTGTTGTATAATTTACAGTCCAACCAATAGCAAAGGTTCAATAACAAAACCATATCATTAAAACCGAAGAAGAATCTGATAGACTCCACATCACATGAAAGAACCATACAGAAGGAAGGAGCTCTCAGACATGGTCTATCACTGTGTAAAACTTGTAACTTTCACTGGGGGGAAAGGAAAAATTTTAAAGGCTATTTTTTCCACCTAGTGACAGTCTATATTCTTCTGGGGCAGACAGTAGTGTCTCAATCATCTCCACTACTGCCTCCTGTCTTTGACTTGTACTCTGAGACAGTCTCTAAAGGCAGGTAGGTTTAGAGCCCTGGAATGGGTGAGGATGTAACAACCCCACACAAACCCAGGGCTCCACTTTCATTGTTGTGACAAGGAGAAATCTTGTAGGAAAAAGTCAGATGGTTGCTCTCAATGACATTAAGAGCTGTGACAGCCTTACTTACCCTGAACAATGAACTGTGGATCTTTGCATTTAATTTTTCGAAGATTTTCTGTACCTTTGTCATATTCTTCTGCTGATAGTTACGTAACCGCCACTGAACACTGAGCTGTCAGTTTCCCAGAAAATTCAGATTTCAGGCTGAGGAGCTGGTTCGGCTGGGGAAGTAGGAAGATCTAGTCCATCCCCAGTACCCACATTCAAGGAGCCAGGCACGGCGATGCATAGCTGTTATCCAGTGCTGGGAGGCAGAGACAGAAAGATCCCTCCCTGGAGTTTGCCGGCCAGCCGGTCTAGTCCTATTAGCAAGCTCTAGGCTCAGAAAGAGACCCCCATCTCATATAATAGGGTAGAGAGAAATTGAGGAAGGTAGGTATCATCAGCCTCTGGCCTCCATACACATGTGCACACATGAACATGTACAAACATACATGCATTCGCACGTACACATACAAACCCTTAGCTTGGTTGAGATTAGAGCATTCATCAATATTAAAGGTGGCCGTTGTGTATGCTGTAGTGTAACATCGAGTATAATTTTAGGACATGAGACAAATTAGGGGAAATAGGCTATGGGATAGCATCTCTTAAGTTAGTTTCTGACAGAATGGTTTCTTCTGATTTGCTGACATTAAATTGTCTATGATAAATTTCTATAACCTCAGATACAGAATACCACATGAGCAAAAATGTAGAAGTGTGCTCTCAAGCCAAGGATAGGTCATTTGTGGTTTGTAAGTCTAATGGTCATCTGCTGGAAAGAAAACCCCTACAACCATCATATTCTGAAACGAATAGCTATGTACACATGCCATGTGTACTGAGTCACTGAGGTAAAACTAGAAATAAGGCTGTAAAGCATGACTCAAATTCAGCACAATTTGATGAATCATTAGCTAATTGGACATCTAGAGAATTTTGTAGTAACTTGAGATATTTAGAATAGATGGGTGACACAGTAAGAAACAGGGTACAAATGAGAGAGACAGCTAAGGAACATGAATTATTTGGAAATATATTAAGACTATATTTGCTATTAGAAAAACTCAGGGAAGACTAGAAAATAAACTTACTAAAAATTTAGTTTCTGACAAAAATGATAAAGAATGAATACACCTGGAAACTAGTAGTAATAAATATGAGGCAGGAGGAAATCAGACTGTGTGGCTGGGGGGCAGGGGGCTTATCCCCTTTCTTTCTTGTTTTATCTCTGTACTGTCATTTTATGTAAACGGCTTATCTAATTTCACTCTGAATGAACTGACAGACTGAACTGTAGCTTAAATCAACCAGTTGGTCAGAGAGTAACATTCAAGGCCAAATGTAGAGAAAGTGCACCATATGCGTGAATCCTCTGGAGTTCCGTTCAGCTCCCGTCGGTGGGAAATTATGCTCGGGCACTGGTTCCCGCATCTCCCTCGCCTGTCAGGGCCCATCCTCTGCCCTTATAAATCTAACCTTATGTCTGGATTTGTTTGGGAAGAGAAATAAATACTAAAGTAAAACACACACCGGGGAAATCTAACAAGGCCATCATTAATGTGTTAAATTATTTCTAATATCTATCAGCCTGCAAGCCCTCCACACAGCAGTAAAGCTGTCTCCATCCACTGAAGCGCAGCAGACGAGGAGGCAACATTTGCATTTGGCTTCTCCTGACCCAAACTGAAGCATTAAAATGCTATCTGGCAAGTCCACCAAGGCACAGAAGAGCCAAGCGGGGCTCCCCCTCCCCGATGTAGTTCCTTACAGAGTCCCCTTAAGAGTGCTCAGTAGGGTGTGACCATATTGCTCCCTCCAGTCATCATATGGTTTGCCCACGCAGACGCTGAATTGTTTTGTGGATGTGAAATATTGTATGTTACCCCGAGAGCTGTGGAGCCAGTGGATCCAGGAACCCTTGTTGAGACTGACAGTTACATTGTGTTGGTGAATAGGGAAAGGGCACAGTCACAAACACAAATGGACCCAGACAGAATGTCCTGACCTTTCAGAAAAAGGCTGATTGGTTATGGTGTGCGCTTGCCTTCATCTCCCTCCACAGTGCTTTACACCTTTCTCAGCCCACTTTCTCAGCCCAGGCAGCCCATAGGCGAGCTGCACTTGGATTCTTTATGGGAAATTATTTATGGGGGAGGAAAAAAGAACCAGGAGCCACCTCCCCCCATATAATTTATTCCTCATACTTTTTAATATTAACATGAGGCAGACATTAATAACAGAATGCTATCTTCATTAACCCAGCATGGCATTTATGCCTATGCTGCAACCTTTAAAAAAAAATGAAGACAAATGTCCAGATATGGGAACGATATGTAACCAATGCCTCCAAAGAAACATTGTTGACGTCTTTAAATTAGTAAGTTACCATTTGCAATAACAATTCACCATGATGCCAACTTCTTTAGGATGCCCAAATGTAAAATGCACAGAAAGGCAGTTGAGTACTTAATATCTTATTTCTCCATAGGATTTTTCTGTTGAATAAGGTTACAAAATAATGAAGATAAAACCCATTCACTCATGAAGTCATGATACCGTGCTAAACAAACTACAGACTGTATTTCTGTAAGCTGATCTTTCAAACTCAGCTTCTTTTCCTTACACAAGCGACTGTCCAATAGTCACTATTTAAAAGAACAACGTGCTCATGTGGAAAAGGTCCCTGTGGCACAGGACTGAATGGGCCACTCTTTCTGATCGTCCCGGCAAAGTGACCCAACAAGGGAGAAGGCACAGAGCAGTCGTTAACGTAAAGTGATGGTGGATGATGCAACGTGTTTACTTACACAATACCAAGTATAGACGGCGAAGTGAAATTGCGATCCTCAGGAATCTTCAATTCCAGCAAACAAATCAAACACCCACGATGCATGCTTGTTGTTAAAATACAGCTCCTCTTTGTTCTTTCTAGCCTTTTCCTCTCTGCATTTCTTTTCTGATATATTTTTTTCCCTTGTAGAACCAATTTTTAGAATAAATTCCAGTAGCCTTTCTAGGAGCTCTCTCTCTCTCTCTCTCTCTCTCTCTCTCTCTCTCTCTCTCTCTCTCTCTCTCTCACACACACACACACACACACACACACACACACACACACACACACAGGCTGCCTCCCTGCCTAACACAATATGTCTTTCCAGCTCATACAGCTCATAACTTTGATCTCCATGGCTTCTTGTTACTTAAGTACTGGCACTAATTTACAATAAGTGAACTAAAGTCCGTTTAAGATTATAGCGTGTTTGTTGTATTTTACTGTTACCTCCCTCAAGTCAGAAGCAACGACTTAACTTCCTGTCACATTTCTTAACTCTGAACTTTTCCCCCACAGTCTGATGGTGCTCCTGGCATTTCTTGCATCTCTGTTACACAAGAGGGGAGCATCTTCTAAGTCAATTAGCATGCTAAAGAGGGAGTTTGGTTCTGTGCTCCATTAAAGTCAACTAAATGGAGGCGCTGCGTGTCTTTATCTCAAAAATAAAGCTGAACAATTAAATCCCATGTCTCTTTGCTCAGCTTTTGATCCCACACAAAGCGTTTCCACTTGCTGCCTCTGGATGTAGTGTTCACAAAGTCAGGAGCCATCGAGCACCACGGTGACAGGCGTGGCACAAGTCCTTGTTTTTGCTCAATCAGTCTGTGTTCAAACTATCAGTTTGATTTATTTGTCCACACTGACCCTTATTCACTACTTAATTATCCTCATATAATGTTTCAAGAGGCTCCTGACACAGGGGAAAGACAATGGCTGATGTTCTGTAGAACAACAGTTGACCTGATGGGCCCAGATGAAGACCGTGGGTCGAAGGTTGTCGGTTTTTAGAAAAAGCCACTTCTCCTGCCCAAGAGCTGTGGCCAGGGCCACTCTCCGTGGGTGCCCAGGGCTGTCCGGTCAAGCTGTTAATCAGCCTCAGAGTGTGTGCAAGCCATCACCCTGGACATCCCCAGACTCTCACAGCCTCCCCGACACTCCTCATTTTCTGAGATCATATTAGAATGCAGGAAAAAAAAAAAAACCACTGCACTTGAATATCAGCCACATCTTTGTCAGAGTCCAGTCACTGCTGAGACTGGAAATACAAATCTCCACTTGATGCATGAGGCTTCAGAAGCACAGATGTGAAATGAGAAAAGGCGTGGTCGATATTGATCTGCTTAGCTTCAGGATTGATCTCTAAATACTAATCACTCGAGTCAGACTTTTAGTTGGAAGCTAATCAAAAACCTTCTTCTGTGCCTTGTCGGAAACATCATTGCTAGTGATCAGTTTAGCCTGAAGTTAAAGCCAGTGCTTCAGAACTTTTTGAACTTGGACAGTGAATTTCCATTTGCAGCTACTAAAATTCAAAATAAATAAATGATAGTTAAAAACACAAACAACAGTCATTAACATTTACTGGGGGAAAAATCATTTAAAGTGTACAAGTGTAATTTTACATTTATGAAGTGGTTTTCTATAACATTTTTAAAATCTTTCCTGGAAAGTTGAGCTCTATTTCATTTGGCTAAATCACAGTATAATAAAATTCGTGTTTATTTACTTATTTATTGCATAACATACACCCAAGCTCAGTTTGTCATTTTAATGTTTCACACATTCCCTCTCCTATTTCACACATCCCTTCTCTTGTTCTCCATGGTACAAAATTTTGGTCTCCATAGTTACGGGTGTAAATGACATCGTCCTAACTCTGCCCACACATTGACAACGAGCATCACCACAGAGTAGAACTTTACTAGAAAAGCAGTCAAGCATCCCTCACCATACATGGCCTCCACGTTCTAGGGGTGCTTACCACTTGGTATCTTGGCCTTTTGTTCTTTGTAGTGGATATATGATCAATCACGAATGTTGCCACACAGAGACAGTCCTCTAAGAAGTGGATAAGCTGCAGGTGACAGGTTTAAAATAAAATACACTAGGTAGCTGTAAAAGTTACCTGGGAGGACCTCTGCTGCCATCTCTGTAATCAAGACCCCAGGAAGCACTTCCAGAAGCCACCGGAACAAGTGTGAAAACTGCCAGACCATGGTCTTGTACATAACACAACCCCGAGAACATCTGAGATCCTGGTCTCGTGGCCAGTGGCCTTCTGTGTGATTTGGTGTAGAGTCAGTGAGTATTAGAAGCCAGCTGGGCTTCCCTGGGCATCCCACTCAAATGTGCTTCCTGTAGTCTAACGTTCTCATGCACAGTCCCAGGAACTCGGTGGTGTCCAATAGAGTGTGTATCTGAGTGTCAGTGAGCTGGGGTAGGCACACTGTGAGCCCACAACCCTGCACACCAAGAGTAGATCAAGTACATTCACTTTTGTCAGCTCTTTCCTCCCCTATAAACATTTCCTCTATAACAACATGCCCCGTAGCCTTTGAAGAATATAAAAATGCCTTGGGGATTATGTGACTTTAAAAGTCAATTTTAGCCGGGCGGTGGTGGCGCATGCCTTTAATCCCAGCACTCGAGAGGCAGAGCCAGGCGGATCTCTGTGAGTTCGAGGCCAGCCTGGGCTACAAAGTGAGTTCCAGGAAAGGCGCAAAGCTACACAGAGAAACCCTGTCTCAAAAAACAAAACAACAACAACAACAACAACAAAAAAAGTCAATTTTAATTCTTAAAGGCAAAAAACCACAGAGAAAAGGAGAATCAAGATGGGGAGCTAGTAGAAAATTTGGCCTCCACCCTGCCCCTTAGGTAAGTCCACCCTCCTTCTACTGGGCTCCATCCTTTGCTGCTGCTGAGGATTCCATTCCACCTTCCTCTGCTCAGTGCTGATACTCTTTTTTTTTAGTTTGAAAAAAATTGTCTGCTTTAAGTCTTAATGTGGCTTTTACCCTTTTCTTTCAAACATTAGCTATGCTGGAAGTTTATGTCCAGCTTTTGCACAGCCAGTGATTACACATAAAATACTAATATAAATAAACCCAAGATGAAAGAGAGTAGTTGAAAAACACAAAAAGGATGTCCTTTCCCAAACACACTTCACCAGTTCCTGTCCAATGATTCTCCCAATCAACAAAAGTCGGCATGATCCTTAACAAGAAAATAAGAAGGAACAGGACTCCAGGGATAGCTCTGAAATCATGGAAGCCTTTGGGTTCTTGTGGCCATGGTTAAAAATGTTAGGTTTGTCTTTTGATAGAGTAGAAATTGGAGATGGTACAGCTTTCGTCCTGAGAAAAAAGGGAACACATATCAGTTGAGATCCTGTCTTGGTTCAGAAGCTGTGAGAAATGCATTTGGTACCTTAAAGGCATATATAATCCTCCCTCTTCTCACCTCCTGTAGACTTTCAGAGAGGATTCTATTCTCAGAACTATAGTTTCCTTATGTGGAAATGGGGACCTGGACTCTCGGGAATCTGTAGGTAGACAACCTCAGAACACCACCGACCACAAAAGTGATCTCCAAGTAGGTTTCCTCTTGATGCCATTCTGTTTGTGATTCTGCAAGTTAGAACACAATACCTCAAAGGGCAGAAACCTGGTGTCCCGAGTGCTTTGAACAGGAGGACATCGGAAGACGTCAGAAGCAAGGTCTCTCATTCCCTCATCTGTTCTCTGTCCTTCCACAAACCAAGTCATGGGAAGCAGAGTTTCTCTTCCCCAAGAGAGATCACAGAATCTAGACCCCTTCTCTAAAGCCAGCCACAAAACCTAGAAGGGTAATCCTTCCCTTCTGCTTTTGGTCCCTCAATCCCGAAGACTCCTGTCCTGCATCTCGGAGAAAGAAATTCTGTGCAGAGAAGTCCAAGAGAACCCGAGGCACAGGTCTCGCTGGCTTTCCACCTCAGATCACACTGGACCATCACATTGTCCTGTCTAGTCACATTGCCACATGGCTGTCCAGTCTTCACCAACCCCACATGAAAATGGACAATTCTCCCTGGTCCATTTAATTTTCATTTCTGAAGGTCCTTGCTTTGGGTCATTGTGCTTTTCTCTTCTTCACCTATGTTTTTGTGGCAGGAATACTGGCCATGACCTTTATAATAAGGGAGAAAAAGTAGCATACTTTTTGGCCCTTACATATAACACCTGTAAAGCAGGTGTGGTCATCTTTTAAGGGTGAACTGCCTTACAGTCAGGTAAAGGTGTCAGAATTCAGACACTGGCCTGCTGGCCATTGGTCTCTCCATGCCATGCTCTTTACCCTCACCGCACTCAGCCACTGCGTGTCCCTTGATGGCCACTAAGGTGAAAATTAGTCAAAAACATAGATATTGATTGGGAAGAATAGTGCAGGAGTAACCAGGTGTGAGTGGAAAAAGAAATAAAAAAATAATAATGAAGACATATAGCTTATGACTACAACTGGGATTGGAAGCCATGCCAAAAAAAAAAAAAATGCCAAAATCCTGACTGGAGCTAACAGGAAGAAAAGCTATTGGGTGGGCATACTCCTGGTTTGAAATATTAATATTATTAATACTAATTATGGATGCTGGCCATAATGGCTCACAACACTCAGGAGGCTGAGGCAAGAGACTTGCCAAGAGTTCCAGGCTGGCCTAGGCTAGAGTGAAACCCAATAAATAAATCAATAAACCTGTTCTGCTAGGAAGTGGACATTTATTGCCTCTGTGAGCATGTGGCAGTGTCTGGAGACAATGAGGAAGAACATGTCGCTAGCATCTGGTGTGTAGTGGCCAAGGATGCTGTAAACATCCTACAATGCACACAGCAGCTGCCTCCAACAAAGAACTCTCCAGCTCAAAGTGTCAGCTGCATTTTAAAAGAAAAATCGACTGAGGAGGACGCTCGTCCTCCGTCGTATTGGCCCCTTCTGGTGGCATTCTGGAAATGGGCTGGCAATAATGACAGATAGAAGAAATTTGCTTGGCGCATTCATTCAGAATTATGAGATAATTGCAGTGGTCCTAGGATGGGAAATTAGGTATTTAAATACACGTGATGTCTCTAAAGGCTGGTATAAAGGAAATGATTAGCTTTCCAAGTATCCGTGACTCTTAAATCACACACACACAAAATACTGTTAAAAGTTAAATATTGGGCTAAAATACATAGTACGTTTTTGAGTTGTGGTTTTCTTCTCTCAATGGAGAATATTCTTTTCCTAAATGACTGGAATTCTTAAGGAGCTGGAACAAGAGCCATCCAAAACAGAGCAGGCACCACGGAGAGTAGGAACAAGATGGGCAGGAGTTTGCGATTGCTCTAAGGCCAGGTTCTGCTCAGTGTCTATATCATGCTCAAGTCTGAGCTCTCTTTATAAAGCAATACTGAATCCAAATAAAATGTCACAAGGGAATTTATATTTTTTAAAAAAAAGGTAGATTTAATGCAGTTTAATCACACACATAAGAGCAAAATGAATATGAGGGCATATTTGTTAATAAACCCCCAAATACGAACACCCCTAGCTTGCTCACTGAAAATCAAGGGCTGGCAGAGGAAAGAGGAATGCTTCCTTTTCCTATTTTGTGTGTGTGTTTCTAATATGCTAAGACATGGAGACTGTGTTCAGTTCAAAGTCTGTATGGTTGACTCCAGAGCTCACGATTGCTCTGGTAAATGTGAGCCTCCATCTCAGAGCAGACAGACAGGCTGCTGGCTCTCAGCATCTAGAAAAAAAAGTTGGTATTTTCCATGTGGAGATTCCTATATGCAGAATTTTAAATTACCTTTAATAGCATGACCACATAAGACTTCATGTTAGGATGGACAGATTAAAAAAAAATTGATTTTTTAAAAAATTATTATTATAGAAAATTTATGATCACAAATTCAGCATCTATCAAAGAGGTCGGCCACAGCGCTCCAAAAAAATCTTCACCTACTGGGGAATGTTACAACGGGGCAAGATAAAAGTAAAGTTGGTTCATTTCTTCCCATCACAACAAAAAGGTCGATAAAGCACACACTTGATATCAAACAGAGCTTCCTGCTGGCTGCAGTTACCTGGGAGTCTGGAGCCTGTGGTTTGAATAATGTTCTGCCCACAATGGGAATGACAGCGGAAGCGTGGAGAGAATGATGGGGCTTCCAGCCGGCCGAGCGCCGGGAGTTCAGACTCATTCTTTATTCTCCAGCAGAAACGGTAACAAATGTGTTTAAAAAAAAAAAAATCGGTCACTGATCTTCTGATGTTGCCTTCTTGGTGCTGGGAATTGTGTTAACAGTTCGCCGGACAGAGGTGATCTGCCCTCATCAGCGTGTCTTCCAGAGTCCTGGAAGTTTGCCAGAGTTTTAGGGAGAAGTTTTTCCATAATGTCTCTTGAAAATAAATGTATTTTATGGGAGATTCCTGAAGAAATAAGATATAGGTTGCTAGGATGCGGAGTACGGATTACTAGATGAAAAACATGATCAGTGATATCAAATGGAGCGTACACATGCAGAAGTTATAAGTGTGAGGGCTGTAACTTGTATCTCCTTAATTCTGAAAATTTTATCAAAGTCATGAAATTTTAATGTACAAGATTTGTATTTTGATATGCATTATAATACTTATCCTAGAGCTCATAAAGATGATTTTTTAAAATAAATGCTTAAATCTGCACTAAAAAAAGACTCTGTCTGAATCCTCAGGTACTTACCTCATTTTTCAAATGGATCAATTAAAAAGACCTCGACAATACATATTTTAAGTGGACACATTATTTTCTCATCATCTCTAACCATTCATACAAAAAGTATAAATTCAGCTGTCACTCGCATAGTCAAAATCCACACCTGCGATGTACACCTGCGATTTACACACTATGTTTTGAGTAACGCTTCTGGGGGAATACTGTAGCTGCTGCTGAATTAACCTGTAGATTAAAGGTGAAGACAAAGAAAATTCTGGCCCTGACGGAGACTGGCAGAGCGGGGGAAAGCCGCAGGGAATGACCACCAGAGGGCAGCATCCTCAAGAGGTTGCGGTGGGGGTGGCGTGAGGCACCTGGAGGAACTGGGTTGGTGAGTTCCACCTGTTTAGAACCCAGTCTCAAACTGTTCCTTGATTTCCGAGTCCAACCCCTAAGTACAAACAAGTGTTCCCCCATCCCAGTGTAAAGTGGACGAAATTCAAAAGCAGAAATAATGCTTTATGGAACTCAGCATGTGCCCCACATGGTTCTAAGTGATTTACACGCATCAAGCAGCTGCCATAACAACCCTACAATGTGCACACTGTTGTTGCTACTACATTAAAATCATGAGTGCATTTATATAACGTGTTGTCTATGGTTTACAATGGAGGAAACTGAGGCACAGAAAGTGTATCACTTGCTTGTGTCACAAATACCAAGCACTGGAGGGTCAGACCAAAAGCCCTGGCCCAGAGGTCAGACCTGAGCCTAAGCTAACAGACGGAGGCTCCCAAGGCAGTGTTTCCTTATTAGCTCATCAAGTCCTTCTAACAAACTAGAATCTCAACACTAACTTCCTCTACCCAGCCTACATTCTTGGAAGATACAGTGTATCTTAATTAAGGTTACTATTGCTATGATGAGACACCATGACCAAAGCAGGTTGGAGAGGAAAGGGTTTATTTGGCTTTTACTTGCACATTACTGTTCATCATTGAAGGAGTTCACCACAGGAAATCAAACAGGGTAGGAACCTGGAGGCAGGAGCTGATGCAGAGGCCATGGAGGGGTGCTGCTTACTGGCTTGCTCCTCATGGCTTGCTCAACCTGTTTTCTTCTAGAACTCAGGACCACCAGCCCAGGGATGGTACCATCCACAATGGGCTGGGTCCTCCCCTGTCAATCACTAATTAAGAAAATGTCCTACAGGCTTGCCTACAAGTCCCACCTAATAGAAGCATTTTCTTAATTGAGGTTCTCTCTTCTCTGATGACTTTAGCTTGTATTAAGTTGACATAAAACTAGCCAGAACACTGTGATTTTTTTCTCTTAATGTTTGTAGTGACAATCTCTATCTGTATTCAAAAGTGCATTCTATATTTCCTTAGAATTTACACTACTACAAACATATCTGTCATATTCAAGACTCATCAAAGAGAAGAATGCCCAGGTTTGGTTTTGAGTTTCCAGGAGCTGAGAATATGTTCACAAAGAATATACTGTTTGAAAACAGTATATCCTAATTCTGTCTGTGGCAATGGTGTCTGGGCCTGAAATATAAAATTTAGTAAGGGAGACTTCATTTTTATGTTTTAGAAATGGATAAAGGACAGATTCTATGTGAATGTTGAGCCAAAGTGTACCTCTAGCAAGTGAGATTAACCTTGACTGTGTTTTTAATCAATAACATGAAGGACTGGGAAAGCAAGCCCACACTTGGAGTGTGCATTAGGTGCAACACGTCTTAAAAAGTTAGTAAATGAGAGTGAGGAGAGGAAGACAGAAAGACTAAAGAAACCCAGCATGGGTCAGGAACGTACAGAGGTGGAATGGAGATAATGACAGCTACTGGCCAGTTAATGTCCATCAGTCTCAGACCAGCAGGTGTGCATGTGTGTGGACACCAAAGGTGTGCAAGTGTATGGACACCAAGGCCAACCTCGTGCCATTCCTCACCGTTGCTCCCGTAGCCCTTCATGTTACTGCCCATGAGGTCAACAGCTCTCACCTCAAAGAAACAAAAGGGATGGCTTACTCTGAGTGATCATGGTCCAGGATTTCAGTTTCTCCAAAAACCATGATCCAATGAGGTAGCAATTTCCTGATGCTTTTACGGAAGTAGAGGATTACAAATTAAGACCCTTTTCAAATGCATTGGTGCAAACATTGAATAAGCAGGTTACAGCCAAGAGGGGGGACCCCCTGTAGCAGGCCTCAGATGCTATCCAATGATATTATTAGCTTTTGGGTTGGTGGAAGCCAGCGGTCTGTTAAGTTCATGCCTTCCAAAGGTTCCACCTAGAAGTCATAAGGATGTCAGCTCAGACGCAAAGGTGAAAAGGAACCGCTGTTGAGAGGATGAAGGATAACTCAAGAGAAATGGTCACTAGGGTCGGAACCTGAGACAGCCTTACCTCTCCACAGTCTTCATCATCAGCTTTGCTGAAGGGTCAGCGGAAGGCGCTTTCCTTCACACCAAGCCACAGCATAAATGTTCAGTTGAACAGTCGAGGCTCAGGGCCGCTGAGCCACAGTAATCGCTGAGTCTGACGCGAGGTTCTCAGAGTGCCGTGATTTATGGTGTGCGTTAGAGTCAAGACACTGAGGTTTAGAGATGTGAGAGTGTTGGCGGAACTAAAAAACAAAGACACTTTAGTGGTTCATTGAAGAGAATGGTAAAAATATGGAGGATTGAACCCAAACGCCCCGATTTCTGGGTTAGACGGTGGGAATGAGAGGTAGGGATGGATTTCAAAGTTAAAAGCTTAAGGTTCTCCAGAAGAGGGAAAGAACTCAGTGTGGAATAGGAGAGCGCAAAATGCTTTACTACACACGTATGTGAGTGTAAGTGCAAAAGAGGCTGTCATCTATCTCTATTAAGCACCTACCTAGCATGTAGAAATAAGCTTAATTTGCATGAAAAGAGGATATTACACTCAAGAATGCCACTTCTGATGGAAAAGGTTGTGGGGTATTAAGAAGCATTATCCATGCTAGTCAAGGAATTTTCTTCTACAGGATATATTTAGTTCCAGATTAGACATGGGATTTTCAAAATTAATTATGGAGAAAGAGCTTTCCCGGCAGTACGAGTTTACCCTGTTTCTCCTATTTCTGTATGACTTTGATGGTTAGTTTGTTTTGAATGGCTTCTTTAATGACTTTATTTTATTTGCAGGGAGGACTTTGTTTCACTATCTATAAAACCAGGTCATAGCCGGGCGGTGGTGGCGCACGCCTTTAATCCCAGCACTCGGGAGGCAGAGCCAGGTGGATTTCTGTGAGTTCGAGGCCGGCCTGGGCTACCAAGTGAGTTCCAGGAAAGGCGCAAAGCTACACAGAGAAACCCTGTCTCGAAAAACAAAAAACAAAAAACAAAACAAAACAAAACAAAACAAAAAAAACCAGGTCATAAGACTGGATGATTTTCAAAGCCCATCACAGTAAAAAAGACCCAATTAGTACCATAGCTTACCACTTGGGTTATAGAAGGGCATATGGGATCTATGGAAATGATACCTATGTGTGGTCCTTTTTTTTATAGGTCAATATTGTGTATGTATATGATGTATGTGTGGGTACATGTTTGTGTATGTGTATGCATATGATAGCCAGACGTCAGCAGCATGGCAACCTCCCTCTATAGTTTCTAGTTTACTTTTTGAGACAGGGTCTCCCACTCAACATGGAGTTCACTGAGTGAGTCAGACTGGCTAGGCAGCAAGCTCTCAGGAGCTGATTGGCTTTGCCCCACCTTTCCCTTCCTGCCGGTATAAACGTGCACTGTTGCTGTGCCTGGCTTCTTTATGTGGGCATATCAGACCTCCATGCTTGTGAGCAAGTGGTTTACCCACCCAGCCATCTCCCCAGCCCCTTGCAACACAAATAAAGACAAGACGTACTCTTTAAACCACACAGTCCTGTTCCTATGGGCTTAATAGCTGGCTAAATTCATTTTTATGTCATTAAAATGTCAAGAAATTGTTTAAAATGCAACTTCCTGTGTTTTTTCCTAATAAATATGAAAGATATATTATATTATATTATATTATATTATATTATACTATACTATACTATATTAAAATATTAGCCGGCTGTGGTGGCTCACGCCTTTAATCCCAGCACTCGGGAGGCAGAGGCAGGCGGATCTCTGTGAGTTGAGGCCAGCCTGGGCTACAGAGTGAGTTCCAGGACAGGCACCAAAAACACACAGAGAAACCCTGTCTCAAAATAAAAATTAATGCTTTAATCCTTGTTCCCTGTACAAACAGAGTTAAACTTTGTCATGTAATCTGAGTTTCTGGACTTCGGTTTAGTGTAGTGGTTCTAAACCTTTCTAAGGCTGCCACCCTTTAATGCAGCTATGGTGACCCCCAGCCTTAAAATTATTTTTGTTACTGCTTCATAACTGTAATTTTGCTACTGTTATGAATCATAATATAGACATCTGTGTTTTCCTATAGTCTTAGGCAACCCTGTGAGAAGGTTGTTCGGCTCCCAAAAGAGTCAAAACCAACAGGTTGAGATCCACTGAGCAATAATTATATGTGACCTTAGACCTAACCCAGCATAAAACATAATATTCCTTATTCTTTAATGTTACGGTTGAGCGGCTTTTATAGTTATGTGAAATCTAAATAATTAGATCCTATAACCTCAGAACCTGGGTTCTGAGGTAGAAGCAAGAGAATCAGAAATTCAAAATCATCCTTGACTTCAAGTTTATCTGGGCTACGAGAGATCCTGTCTCAAAAAAAGCAGATATCGATCGATAGGTAGGTAGATAGACAGATGGATGGATGGACAGACAGGTGGATGGATGGATGGATGGATGGATTCTTCAAGTATAATCTAACATCATTAAATAGAGGTGGTTTTCAAAATGTTTGACACAGAACAAATACACATTCAAGTGAACAATGGATCATTACTACTGTCACACCAGGCCTGTGGTGAAGGGTGGATTAATGCAGAGATTATAAATTCACAAAATAACTGAGAGAATAACTTACAAGTTATTACATTTATCTGGTAGAGTTCTACAAATTCAGAATTACGTATAATACCCAAGGGAAAGAAATCGTTGTTAGAAAATAGATTTTGTCGTGTGAAACTCAGAGAGGAAGTTATGCTGCCAAACAGAGGTGGGAGCAACAAAGGAACCCACAAAAAAACCCAGCGTGGTTCCTCAAATCCTAAAATAAGTGAAAATGTGCTGATTCTTAATCTGCTCACTAAAACCAGAGCAAAAGATGATCCAAAACACAGAAGGAACTTGACAAAAGACTTGTAAACAAAATTAGGAAACGGTTACTTCAACTCTAAGCCCAGCATTCTTTAAGTCTTTATAGCTAACAAAGAGCTTATAAGTTTTGCTGGACTCAGAATTAGTATGGCATGATGAGCTAAAAGATGGACAGTATGCAAGCCTCTCTTAGTAAAGCATGTTAAAGGAGAGCGTTAAAGAAATCAGCTATGGCTTAGTTTGTCCAAACACCCCACATAGACTACAGTCATAGCTACCCTGAAGGAGGGGCCACACTTGTAATTATGTGCAAGCAACTTAACATTTTTTAAATGGCAAGAGAAAAATCTAATCATGGCTATTTTAAATCTTATTCTCCGAGTTGTGATGTGAATAGTGTGCATGCATAGTTATAACCATTATTTAGAGTGCCTTTTGTGCTAGGCACCACTCACAAGCACGTATTTATTCTTCTAAAACTCCCTGAAGTTGTGGAATTGTTAACTTGTGTGTGGTTACAACCAAAACACCCAAGAGAATGAGTTAAAGAAGGATTTGTCTTGGCTCATGGTTCCAGTCTCCAGTCTTTGATACTATGGGTTCTGGGCTGTGGTGAAGTGATGGCCAAGAAGGCTATTCACCTCATGGAAAAGGAGGGATGGAGCTGGGATCTGGGCGTAACCTCCAAAAGCACACTCCTCCACAACTGTCGGTCTATAGTTGATGAGTTCCCATGAGCTTAGAGCTTGCATGGGACAGGACTGGTCCCTCTGCGTATGGGAGACAGTTGTTTGAGAGGACCCTGGCAGTGGGATCAGGATCTATCCCTGGTGCATGAGCTGGCTTTCTGGATCCCATCAGCTATGGTGGGACACCTTGCTCAGCCTTGGTGCCTCAACAGAATATACCAGGCTTTGCTGACTCCCCATGGGAGACCTTACCCTTTTGAAGGAGGGAATGGGGGGGGGGAGGCTGGGGCAAGTGAAGGGAGGGATGAGAGGGGGAATCTGTGATTGGTATGTAAAATGAATAAAAAATATTTCTTAAATAAAAAAACCCACATTCCTTACAAGGCCCAGTTCTGCTGATTTCTTTTTTTCTTTTTTAATGAAGGTGAATACTTGAGTTGGAACAATTGGGGCTTGGAATTTAAGTAGACCTTAAGTTATGTCTCTATGTTTTTCAATGTTCACATACTATTAATACAACTATGGAGCCCCTATGTAAGTACTTGGTTCATATTCATTCTGTGTGTACAGCAATGGTAAAAACATCTCAGTCTTTTTAGCACTATGTACCAAGCAGCAAGGAAACCACCTGCCACCTGATCAGTGGGTACCTCCGGGTGTGTTAGTCACACTGGTCCTAATGATGAACCTGTTGCAGCTTGGAAACCTGCCCCAAGGTCCTCCCTATCAAGAAGTGTGAGAGATTGGAGGTTTTTACCCTAAACAAAAGCTAGCAATTCAGTGCACCATCTTCCTGGATAAAGACACAAAGTCGGACTGCAGACAAGATTTTCTTGCTCCCAGAACAACACGGAAGCATGAGCATGTTTTTGTCCAGTAGGTCATGACTCCACACGGGAGTAATGAAGGGGAGCCCATGTGAGTGCCACAAAGAGAGTAGGGTGGTGTCTTAGCCATGTTATCTGGAGATTAAGAATAACCAACTTGCCTTAATGGGCTGTAAGGAAAATTTTCAGCCTTTATTTCAGAGGGTTTATTAGACTGGGCTGTAAGCAAACCAACTTTCTGTTCTGAAGAACAATGCTATCCAGATCTTTCAAGGCTACTCACTGTACAAACATTCCTGAAGAGATAGTGCAGACTGAGAATGTGACCTATGGGCGCCCATACACACTAGGCACGAGATACTAGGCACGAGAGACGCTTGGGACACATCTGTCTGACAGCACAGGATGAATATAGTCATTGTCATTCCTATTTTTTTATTGCTCTTCCCCTTTTCTCAAATCCCCATGGAAAGTGACCAAAATAATGGTAGACTCCAGGGCACACTACCACCATGGGACCTTGGTGTGGGAGAAACAGCAGAGACAGGAAAGCCTATCTGAACTCCCACACCCCTTCGAGCTTCCTAGACTTGCCAAAAACTGAGAAAGAATTTCCGACATGCCTTGAAACTATTGTATGACCCTCATGGAAGAATGTGTCTTCTGCCCCGAGGAATGGAGAAGTCGTCCTTGTGAAGACACGAGGATGCGGCCCACTCTGGACAAACAGACCTTGCCAAACTTCTACAATTAGCTCACGCTCTCCTTGCCTGCAGTCACACTTCCCCAGACCATCTCTTTTTATCAAGGCCGTGCATGGAGACACAGCACTGAGAAGAGGAAGTCGACACAAAGTTCTACCGTTAGCCAAGAAGCTATTTGTAATTGATATAACTGCTGATAAAGGGAAAAACCAGCTTTCTCCACTGGAGTGCCATTGGGTGTGTAAACCACACTGGGGCTGGCTTGATGCCCAGAAGACATTGGCCAACACAACTTTTTGTATGTGTGTCAAGGGGAATCCTTTGTTTCATTTATTTTGTTTTGGCTTTTGTGTCTTAGTGGTTTTTTGTTGTTGTTGTTTGCTTGTTTTGTTGTTGAGAGAGTGAATGAAGTTGGGTGGGTAGGGAGGCAGAGAGGATATGGGAAGAGCTGTACCCACATAAACAGCTGGGTACAACTGTCATGTGTCATGTGGATATTGCAGGACACATCATATGCCTGTAATCCTATTGCTATGGGGACAGAGACAGGAACACCAGGGCTTGCTACTTGCCAGTCTAGCTCCCAGTTCAGTAAGAGACCCTGTACTGGGAAAAATCAGATGGAGAGTAACAGAAAAGGCCAACAGACCATTTTCCTTTGACCTCCACAGGTGTGCAGTACATACCCAAGTGCATACATACATCCCCAAACACACACAAGAAGGGGAAGACTTTATGTGTTACTCCATCTTTATAAATACGTCAAGATAAAGATTTCGGTTCTCTCTCTTTTCCAGGTATAGAAAGTATGCTTAGGTTTTCTAGCATGATAGTTCAGCAAGGAAGGGCAGTCGCTGATGAGTTTGGTGACCTGAATTTGATCCCAAATAATACAAGGAGAGAACCAACTCCCACATGCTGTCCTCTGACCGACACAGAGAGAGACAGACAGACAGACAGATGGACAGACAGACAGACAGGCAGGCAAGCAGGCAGAAAATAAATGTAATTTTTTAAATGCACACACATTTAACAACATGACAAAATAACATTTCAGACTTCAAATAGCCATGAAGTAGCAGAGCCAAGATTTGATGCTAGCATGGTTTTGTCTTCCTCAGCTCCCTACAGTCTCGTGATGACAGCACAGATGTGTGATGCTTGGTTACTTCCAAACAAGGTGAGGTAGACTGGATCCTATTATAGCTTTCCTGAATCTTCTTTGAAAATTGACTTGGTCCAAACACTAATGAATGAAGAGAAGAGACAATGTGGCATGAACACCTGATGCCAGAGGGTTGTTGTGCACCACACTCATGCCAAAAGGCACCAATGTGAGCAATCAGGGAACATGGCTACGCTGAGTACAGCTTGGCCAGTTCAACAAGCAACTGCTACTTACTTATGCCTCCAAGTCATGCTTGCCTGGTCCTGAAATGGAGATGTCATGGAGCCCTGCCTGTCAAGAGTACATGGGTCATCTACTGCTATGCTGTACAGTCACGCACTATACAACAATGTTTCAGCTACTGATTAGCCATGCATATCACAGTGCTCCCATAATATTATAATGGAACTGAGAATTTTCTGTAATCTAATGACATCATGAGCATCACCACACATGATGGTATGTCTGTGGTGAAATAACATGCTTCACAGCCAGTCATAAAAAAAATATGCCCCATTCAGTTATTGTATAGTGACAGTGACTAACCATGGTACAGGTTTATGAACTTACCTTTTATTATTATTTTAGAATATTCCTTCTAGTTATAAAAAGAACACTTTTACTGTTAAATAGCATGCCATGGACAGCTGACAGCAGCCTTTGGTTTACCAAGAGTCTTGACTGTATCATTTTATGTATTCTTGATTTAACTTCAGGTTGCTTTTTTTTTATCATGAGCCAGGACATACACATATACATACATATACATATACATGTATATGTGTGTATGTATATATATGTATATACTAAAAAGAAAAACACTAAGAATATATATATATATACTGTATTTGTATATATAAAATTGTTACAACTCTCTAGTTTCCATCCCCTCTTTACCCCACACTCTATTGAAATCAACATTTTTGTAAAATTTTTGGGATACACAAAGCTTCCTGGAAGCCTAAGGAAGGAGCATGTGATATCAGAAAACACCTCACACAATTCAGTCATGGTGCTGGAGGTGTGCCCAGGATACACCTTATTATGCAACCCAGTGCCAACTTTTTCTTTGTGTCTAAGACGTCATAATACTTAGTTTCCTATAGCATGGCACCCAGTGCTTTACGTTATTTGTTTCATGGCATCAAACTTTTTCCACAGATACTTAGAAGCTCCTTAAAGACAGAAACCTCATCATATCTGCTGGAGGGTAGCTAGTTTGTGACTGTGTTAATGACTAGAAAGTTTGTACACGCAGAAGTCGGGAACTGGCTAAATTCCACATTCAGCCCACACAAATCCCACACTAGTGTGGACACGGCCGTCTTCTGTAGAACCATCACCGGTTTTGAAAAGACAAACTCCTGTTTGATCCATCTTCATTCTCTTCACTCTACACCAGTGTCTCCCCACCACCAATCGCATTTCAAAAGGCACCAGAGTGGTTTGTAATTACAATGACTTGTTCCTGAGTTTTTTATTTTTTCCAAGCCCATGTAGAAAATAGTATTTTAGAAACATTTGGAAATATACAATGCTTCTTAGCAACCTGATGACACATTATGTCAACTTTAGTATATGCAGTGCAGTATGGCACTGGGTAGAAACCTCTCGAAAGGATGCTCTCCCTCTGCAAGTCTTCACTTTCTTCAAGCCCTGCCTCCAGGAGTATCTCTCTCTCTCTCTCTCTCTCTCTCTCTCTCTCTCTCTCTCTCTCTCTCTCTCTCTCTTTTATTTTTCTTTATTAAGAAATTTTCTACTCAATCCACACACCACCCACAGATCCCCCCTCCTCCCTTTCCCCCCCAGCCCTCTCTCCCAAGCCACCCCGCATCCCCATATCCCCCAAATCAAGGTCTCCCATGGGGAGTCAGCAGAGTCCAGCACACTGAGCCTAGGCAGGTCCAAGCCCCTCCCCACTGCACCAAGGCTGTGCAAGGCGTCACACCACAGGCACCGATTCCCAGAAGCCTGCCCATGCACCAGGGATGAGTCCTGATCCCCTTGCCTGGGTGCCCACCCCCACAAACAGTTCAAGCCAAACAACCATCTTCCGTATCCAGAGGGCCTAGTCCAGGCCCATGGGGGCTCCACAGCCACCAGTCCACAGTTCATGGGCTTCCGCTAGTATGGCTGGTCATCTCTGCACATCCTCCCATTATGATCTCGACGTCCTCCCCCCCCCCCCCCCCCCCGCCCGCCTGCAGAATCCCTCCTCTCTCTTATCAATTGGGTTTCCAGAGCTCAGCCTGGTGCCTGGCCATGGATCTCTGCATCTGCCTCCATCAGTCACTGGACAAAGGGTCTCTAATGACAGCTAGGTTATTTGCTAGACCAGTCACCAGAGTAGATTAGTCCAGGCACCCTCTGGACCACTGCCAGCAGACCAAGGTGGGGTCATCCTTGTGGATTCCTGAGAGCTCCCCAGCACCCTGCCTCTTCCTATTCCCGTGATGTCCTCATCTATCATGGTATCTCCCTCCCTCCCCTCCCACTCTGTCCCTGTTCCAGCTTGACCCTCCCATTTCCCTATGTTCTCATCCCCCCCTCCTCGCCCTCTGCCATCACCCACCCCCCTCAACACCCAGTCCGCTCATGTAGATCTCATCTACTTCCAGGAGTATCTCTTGATGACACCCCTAACTACTCAGAGAGCTACGTATTGGTGAATGAATCCCCATGCTAGACAGTAATAGTGAATTAAACACTCAGTGCCTATTCTGCCTTGGTGGCCTAGAGCCTTTTTTTAGACCCTTTGGTCACTAAGCAAGGAAGACTGTGTCTGACATCAGACAGTAAGACACATTCCCTGTCAGTGTTCTCTCCCCCGACACCAAAATGTGTCCTGTACACTATAAAAAATATGTACTTACATGCGGGGGAAAAGAGTATATCCTTCCCAAGTGAACTCTTCTAAATGGAGTGATGCTGTATGCAGTCTCAGGCTGTATTAAATCCTTTTAGGCAAGCTCCAACTGGCCTTTCTCCATCAAATGGCTCTAACCTATGACCGGAGAGGCCCACCAGCCTCTACCCTTGCTTGGGACAAAAGCAGTAGATATATTAGTAAATGGGAAGATAAATTATCTTTGTTTATTTTCTAGGTAAAAATTAATGAATTCTACCACATTTTTATGTTGTTTGGAGTTCGGCCAATGTCAATTCCATCTGTAATACCTCCTTTCCAAGACTCAGCCAATCTGTGTGTTTTGTCTCATCTTCTCTCGGCAATCTGTGGGGTTTTAATCTCTATTAGCTGAGCATCCCAGGAATCGAGGATGTGCAGAAGCCTGAACAGTTGGTACAATGCACCAGAGGGCAGATGAATGCAAGCCACCAAACGTACGTCAGGGTTCACTTAATGCAAGGTGCTGTTTTAGATGTGAAGGTGTAAAGATGAGTCGGATACAAGACCCACACTCAAGCTCCCCAGCCTGTTTGTTCAAAATAACACAAAGACACAGCTCTAACAGAAGTCACAATATGCCAACTGTCCCTGTCAACAAGAAAAAAGCAAAAGAGAAAGGAAAACACTGATTGGAGATGTCAGGAACCCCATAGGTAAATTACTGCTTCAGATGCAATCTAGGCAAAGCAATTTCAATGGACAAAGAAGACATGGTCATTATGTTAAAGTCAGCAACTGGCAAATTTAGTTCTAGGCTCAGAAATTAATCTGAATTTTTACAGTATGAAGTTTCAGAAATAATGAAAACACTTTAATCCAGGACTTTTGCCTTTATATAGGGTTACCAGGCATTCTACTATGAACAGAATTTCCTGTGCTTCAGATGGTTATTATAATTGGTAAGCATTAGAGAACGACTTGAATTTAGATCTAAGAAATGTGTGCCCACACACCAGGACGACTGTTCCTCTTACAGTCAGTGAGCAGCCCAGCCAGAGACAGCTGAGACTGAGAGGGAGAGAGACCTTGGAGATGATGCGGGCAAAATTTCTTCTCATGTCGCCTGCCAGGATGCTGCTGCTAACAATGGAATTTACACTGGAAATCAGGTCTTACTCTCCAGTAGATGTGACTAAATCCAAAACTGCAAAGCCTCCTGGGAGAGAGAGGCTGTCTCCTTTCATTTTTGTTTTATAGTTTATTGGAAATGGGAGGAGAGACATGTCGGCAGGACTCATCTCGTCCCCTGGCCTCACAGGTGTTAGCTGTGAAGCTCCCTCTTGGGCTGCAGAAATGACTCAGTGGTTAAGAGCACTTGTTGCTCTTGCAGAGGTCTCAGGTCCAATTCCGGCACCCACATGGTGGCTCCCAACCATCTGTGACACGCAAACACGGTGCACATACATGCAGGCAGGCAAAATATCCACAGACATGGAGTAAAATAAATCTTAAAATTAAAAAATAAAACCAGACAAATCTTTAGAAAGGAAGGATGGAAGGGAGGGAAGAAGGGATGAGGGGAGAGAAGGGGGAGACAGAGACAGACAGACAGATGGACAGAGGGAGGAATGAAGGAAGAGAGAGAGAAGAAAGAAAGAAAGAAAGAAAGAAAGAAAGAAAGAAAGAAAGAAAGAGAGGAAAGAAAGAAAGGGAGGAAGGAAGGAAGGAAGGGAGGGAGGAAGGAAGGAAGGAAGGAAGGAAGGAAGGAAGGAAGGAAGGAAGGAAGGAAAGAAGGAAGAAAGAAAGAAAAAGAAAGGAAAAAAGAAGAAAGAACTTCTTGGTTCAGGTAGACAGTTAACAGGGGCACCCCAGCTCTTCTGGTACCCCTGCTCCCTGAGTCTTCCCAGGGGCCCTCAGCCCTGCCTCATTGTTCAACAAAGCTGCTCCCCACCCCCCACTCCGTTTCCTCCTTCTGGTCCATCAAGACCCCAGGATCTGGGGATTTTTATATGAAGAAGGAGATGGGCTTGTCTTGATGGAACTCTGAGAAAGGAACTGAAAGTGTCTGTGTGATGCCTCCCTTGCCAGCGAACTCTGCAGACATTTGGTTAGGGCAGGGTTAGGACAGCTTGGCTACTCAGGACCCAGATGAGGAGACTGAAATAAAAAAAAAAAAAAAAAAAAGGCAGCAGCTGAAAGACTGATGGGTGGAAATGTCTAGATGACATTTACATTTGTTCACAAAACACCAAGGGACTCCTGGGACTCAGCAGTGAGCCAAGAGGAAAGACGCCAGTCTTTAGGGGTCTTTCATGGTGGCTGGTTCTCTTCTCCTACCCGATGAGTACCAGAAATGAGTGATTCTTTTTAAAAGTCCTCCAGAGGAGGAAGCGTAAGTTTCAAAGACGCACAGGGGTAGAAACCATGGGGGTCACCATGATGGAGCCAAACTGAGCCACCTGTTCCTCTGTGTTTTTCCATCCACTCAGCATTTTTTACTAAATGTCTACTGAACACCAGTTCCGGTGCGGGACTAGGTCAGATAGGGTCCAGATAAGCCTTACTTTGAGGACATTTTCCGTCTGTCTGTCTCTCTCTCTCTCTCTCTCTCTCTCTCTCTCTCTCTCTCTCTCTCTCTGAATGTGAGTGTGTATATGTCTAGGAATAGAGGCTAGACCACAACTCCCCAAAGATTTGAAGAATGAAAAAATTTTTAAGGCCAGAAACACTTTTAACCAGAGTCTCCCATACCTCTTTCCTTTCCAAAAGCAGTTCTTGACAGTGGTAATGCAGACCTTTAATCCCAACACTTGGGAGACAGAAGTAGGTGCATCTCTGTGAGTTCAAGGCCAGTCTGGTCTACAGAGCGAGATCCAGGACAGGCACCAAAACTACACAGAGAAACCCTGTCTTAAAAAAAATAAAAATAAAAACAAATTTTTAAAAAGGGCCACTGATGGTGCGTGCTCTCTCTCCCCTCTTCCCTTCCCTCTCTCTTTAAAGGTATACAATTTATTAGTGTTTAGCACTGGCACTCAATGATACTCCAAAATGTGTTTTGAGCTTCAAACTAAGTGTTAGAGAATCTGCAAATGCAGGAAGAGCTTTCTCTGGAGTTCTCTTTTCTACCCAAATAGTGTATCTATCAAGGAAGAAGATGTCTTTCATCCTCTTACTAAATCCTTATTAACCAAGCAAGATGAAATCTAAACCAGACAGGAAGGGAGTGAAAATCAAACAGTGCACCCAGGGCCCAGAGAAGCCAAGTAAATTCTTCCTTCTGTAAGTTGCCTTTGGTCACAGTATTTAATCATGACAACAAAAAATTAACTAAGATGGACAGATCAATCAACTGATCAGATAATAGATACATGATAGCTAGCTAGATAGATAGATAGATGATAGATAGACGATAGATAGATGATAGATTGATAAATTGATAGATTGATAGATAGATACATACATACATGCATACATACATACGTACATAGGAAAAATATACCCACCCATAGTCTAAGCCCTGTAGAGAGAGGTTCATAAATTTCTTACTAGTGTAGATGACAGAACACTGTAGTTGGAAAACTATCTTATGATGCGATTGAAACCTGTGGCAAACTTCACAACTTAAAGTGAAACCTGTTTTCGCTTTCCAAGTCCCAGTCAGCTTAGTCCCTGATTTGGGATTCTCTGCTGTTAGCCAGAGCCTTGTACTGTATATTGCCCAACACTGCCTCCAGCTGAAGCCCTGTGTCCCTGCCTCACATTGGCATTTGTCAGCACACTCAGTCCCTTCTGTCATTCATAATAATCAACAGATGTCCTTGTGGTTTCACACTGTCCCAGCCTACTTCTCAGTAAAACCGCTTGCAGTTGATACGGGCGTTAAAAGATGACGAAAAGTCAGCACAGAACACAAACAACTCAACCTCAAGGTTGAATTCATGCTCTCTCCCGAGCTGATGACGAGAAAATCGTTATAGAGCCTGCTCCACGTAGGATTTCCAAAATTCTGTTGAAAGTAGTCCTAGTTTCTTCTTGGAAAAGGATAGAAGGACTCTAGACTTCTTGTGGAGTCAGGGTGATATGGTATCTACAAGTTCTGCTTATTTGGAGACAATGGCAATCTAAGAGTATATTCAGTTTGGCAAAGAAGTAGAAGGAGGAGGAGAAAGAGAAGGAGAAGGAAAAGGAAGAAGGAGAAAGAAAGGAAGAAAGAAAAGAAGGAAGAAGAGAAAAAGAAAGGAAGAAAAGGAAGGAAGGAAGAAGGGAAGGAGGGAGGGAGAGAGGAAGGAAGGAAGGAAGGAAGGAAGGAAGGAAGGAAGGAAGGAAGGAAGGAAGGAAGGAAGGAAGCCACATGCTTGCCAAAGTCTCAGCGCCCCTCTCCATTGTCACCCTTTCCTCTGGGCTTGCCCACAACAGCTTTAGCCTGAATCCCATCTGGGACCTGGCTTCTGGGGGCCCCCACTCCAAGCTGGCTGTGTAGCTGGGAGTCTCCCAGCTGGGAAGAAAGGGGCGCTTCTGGCCTTCAGCTAACTTCGCAGTCTGTGTGTTTCTGGTCCTGTTCACCTCTCCAAGAAACACACAGGGCCCATAACTCAGTATCATCTCCGGAATCTGTTGGCAAATCTCTCCCTTTCCTGCTTCCTCGGCTTAGCAAAAGGTTCTGAACAGTCTCATCCTTTCCTGATCTCTGAGTTCCAGCCCCTGGGAGGAGAAGGTCTTTCCTGACCACCTTGTAGTGGGTAGCTGTTCCAGCTTTGACCTGGAAGTGCCACCCCCATTGAGGCTTAGGTAACTGTCACACCTACAAGGCGGGGCCGAGAGAGGACCCTGAAGACCCGAGATCCGGATGGGCTGGATCTCTTGGTCCCTGGATCCTGGACGCTGGAGGTAGACCGAGCAGAGTTCTCCAGAGAACACTGCTGGACTGTGCTACACCTTTCCCAGAACCTGTAACCTCCCTATCCCTTCACTTGTAAGTTACCCCACAAAATAAGCCTCCCTTTTAACTATGTGGAGTGGCCTTAATACTACCACCAATACCACCTCACTCTCTAGGTCTTCTTTGACATTCCTCCTCTAAACATACATCCAGTATAAGTAAGGTTCCTTCACCCAAGAGTGTGGGAGTCTCTTCTCACATGGAAAGAAACACTGTTTATTTGGGACAGAGTCTCCTGTACCTGTGGCTGGCCTCAAAGGTAGACAAAGGAGATCTCGAACCTCTGGTCATGTAGTCCCCTGTCCCCCATCCTCCCCCATTCCCCCATCCCCTTCCATCCCCCCCCCCCGTGTCTTCCCCCCCTTTATCTACCAGATGCTGGGATTACAGGCCATTTTATTCACTGCTGAGGATCGAACCAGGGCTTTACGGACGCCCCATCCCAAGAATCCAAGAATCCTCTTTTTAGTGATCAACACAGTCAAACCACGAAACTGTGACAAACGTTAGCACAGTGTATTTATCTTTTCTTGTTACACGGTTCTGCTTCAATACATTAAACGCCCGTCTTTGTCCATCAAGTCCTGAGAATGTGCACTCCCTGGGGTCTGACAGCGCCTCCTCTGGCTAAGGACCACAGATGTTCTGTTTTGCTGTATTTATTCTGTAGACCACCCTATAGCATTCCATCCACTCTACAAGTGCTTCCCTTGTTCTTTTCCATGGAGAGATCCCTCAGAAAAGGAAGTTGGAGACTGACGGGTGGGAGTCAGGATAGTATCTTGGGAAGGCAGTATCTCTGTATAATCCTGAAGGGGATATGCATACCTGTCACAGGGACGTATGAAGAAGAAAGTTCAAGGCCGAAGAGCAAGTGCAAAGGGCCTGTGGCAGGAACATGCCTAGTGGCTTCAGATGGCAAAAGGGAAGCCAATGCAGAGACAGAGGAGCAAATGCTGAGAACAGGACGGGGCAGGGTCTTTGGGGGCTTATTGTGTGAGCCAAATGTGCCGTCGGGATGGCTTTGTTTTACAAAAGCCTTTTCCAACACGATCAGCTAATAGAAGCTCTCTGCATCGGCTGTGGACTGAGCTCTACCGCCCTCTCCCCCACCCCCCAGCTCCTAATGACAAACAGCTTTATGACAGCTTGATTGGGGGGTGGGAGGTGGAACATAATCTAATTAGCTACAGGTGTGTGCGTGTGCGTGTGCGTGTGCGTGTGCGTGTGCGTGTGTGTGTGTGTGTATGTGTGTGTTCCGTGGAGGGGTGATATGTGAATGTGTGTGGACAGGCTCACGTGCCTGTGCCCAGAGAAGGTCAAGGAGGATATCAGGTGTCCTGTTCTACCACTTCATTCCTTTGAGAAGAGTTTCTCACTGAACCTGGACCTAAGCTGGCAGCTAGCAAGCCCTAGCGATCCCAGTCTCTAACCCAGCACACTGCTGGAGTTACTCACACAGGAGTTCTCTTACCTATCTTTTTAACAGTGGGCTTGGGGACTCGGGGTACTAACTCAGGTCCTTAGGCTTGTGTAACAAGTATCCCAGGGCAAGATTTTTTAAAGGATTTAGTTATTGCATTGTGTGGTGATACTTTGTGCTTTTAACACAGATAAGTCTTGACTGAAACTCGAAATGTGGAGCTAGCCACTAGAGGCCAGGCAGTGGTGGCACACATCTTTAATCCCAACACTTTAATCCCAGCAGGAAACAGGGAGTGATATGGCTGGGTGGAGAGAGGAAGTGATAAGGTGGGATGGAGACAGGAGCTGGGCCCTTTCAGTCTGAGGATTCAGGCAGAGGTAAGAAGTCTCTCTAGTGGCTGCTCTGCTTTTCTGATCTTTCAGCTTTCACCCTGATGTCTGACTCCGGGTTTTTATTATTAAGACCAATTAGGATTCACATTACAGCATTGTATTCAAAAGAGAATATTGGCCTTCTGGCCTTCTTCTTCCTGATCTTATCATGTATATTTTAGACTGCGATGAATTTTTAAAAAATAATCCTGGCACTTGGGAGGCAGAGGCAGTCTTTGTGAATTCCAACATGCAATGTATACTTTACCTGTAAGCATTTAGGCTAGCCCCACCTTAGGTCAACTTCCACCCCTGACTCCAGGAGTTCAAAGACACGTAAGACAACAGTCAATACCTATTCCCTGAATAGCAGTTGGACTCAGGGCTGCTGGATGCTGAGGACACAGGGGTCACCGGCAAGCTCAAGTTTGGGTGCATATCTGAGTGACCGGTGTTCAGGATTTTCTTCCTTATGAAAGAAGAGACAAGGAATTGTGACCTTTTTGTATAGCCAACCCCCAAAAAGCTTTTAGACCGGTGTTTCTCAACCTGTGAGTTGCAATCCTTTGGAGGGGAGGGGTCGAACAATCCTTTCACAGGGGTCACCTAAGACCATTGAAAAATACAGATATTTACAATTCATAACAGTAGCAAAATTAGTTATGAAGTAGAAACCCAAATAATTTTATGAATGGGGGTACCACAAGATGAAGAACTGTATTAAAGGGTTACAGTGTTAGGAAGGTTGAGAACCACTGTTTTAGACTCTCCTCAAATTATCAGCTTTTTAGTTTCTGAACATATTTGACCAACAGTAAAGGCTATTTTAGTGATTTAAAGATCTGGGTGCACAGTGCTTTCCAAATATCCGAGAGCTGCAAAGCTGGATATGAGGTACCCGAGAGGCTGGACCCTGGTCCTCACACAATGCCTGCTTGTTTTAAACAAGTCCATGCTCTTTCCTGTGTGCTCAGACTGAAGCAAACTTTCCACTTCTCTAGCTGCGTGTTGTCAGGATGCTGGAACTCAAAGGGCTGGAAGACACAGAGAACAGAAGCCCAAACCCAAAGGTTGCACACTCACGTGGGCACACAAACCCGCAGATTTTATGAGGTTAGTGTTTACCAAAAGGCAGGATTTATAGCTCCATGTAATTTACAGCTTTTAAATGCAGTGTTATAATGCAAATAAATTTTTCTCTTCCCCGGTGCAGTGAGCTCATGAATAAACGTGAAAAGGATGCGAGGCTGGCGACAAAGACTGAAGAGGGGAATGAATCAGCGCGCGCCTGCCTTGGGCAGACACTCTCCCCTGCCTATGGGATCGGCTCTGCATGAAGACTGAACCACAGTTATGTGTGACATGGCGCTGAACAATTCCCATCCGAGGCAACGGGACCAGGAATGCTGCTCGGCTCACGGTGCAACAAAAATGTATGAAATCGCATTAGCAGAAAAACAAGATTTCTGGGTCTTATCACAGAAAGGCCTTTGCACCTCCTAGACAAATGTTCACCTCTAATTGAACAACTGTTACCCTCTTTATTCCTACCTGAAAGTGCCTTTTACGAGTCATAATTAAAGGCAGGTTCTTTATAATCCCATCATGATGGGATGTCTTTAGCGCCTGAATGCCCTGTTCATTAGCAGGATATTTAGGGCTTTTTTTTTTTTTTTCAGGGCTTAATTTGACTACAATTCATTTGCATGCCCTGAACATGCATTTTAAGTCTGAGCAAGAACTCCATTTAGTGGCTTTCTAAAACAGGTTCTGCAAGGCAGGAGTCTACAATCCCTAGCAAAACAAACACTGTGTAAGACTCCATCTGTGGTTGAAAGGGAAAAATATCTCAGCAGCAGGGAAAATAAAAAAATAAATAAAAAACCCATCAGGCATTCTCCAGATTAATATAAAAAAGTGTTAAGAGAGTAGACACTTAAGAACGGTAATTTTCAAACCTGATGTCTTGCCATGAGAACGCCCCTGGTAGGAAAGTTCTGCAGAACTTTAGGGGACCGGTCATTTCTCAGATGCTGGGGTGGACAGCACCCACCACACCACAGACTTCAGGGCTATGAGAGGCTTAAAGGGGTTAAGTTGGTTAAAATTCAGTACTGCTTTGATGAGAAAACATTATGCCTTCTACTCGCCGGCTGTTAAATTTGGAAAGCTTTTAGGTAGAACAGTTAATTTAGCAGACCCAACAAAGCTCAAACATGAAGTTATTAAATGATAGGAAGTTTGTAATAGAGATGCTTCTTGCGATGTAAGCGTGGTGGACTGGACTTTTGCCCCCCCCCCCACCCCCCCCCCCACACACTGCAAAGACTGATTCTTCAATCGATCCTTGCTTATAAAGGGCCAGAAGCAGGCAAATCAGTTCTGAGGCTAGCCTAGCACCGTGACTGTTAGCTCTCTACCTCTCCGAAGGATTCTCAGGCACCTGGATAATTCCAGGGACAATTCTAGAGCCCCAAGTTTCTTAGGCAAAGAGGCTGGCTAGCTGCTTGTGGCCCGGCTTCCTCAACTGTAAAATCCTTCACTTCTCTTCAGAGAATAAAAGTGTTACCCTTGGGGAAAAGTCACGCTTCTAAGTTGGAGGTTTCTTTTAAAATCCTTAGAGGACAAAATAATGTTTAACAGGATTTTGTTACGAGGTCAAAATGCACCAATACTATGAAGTCATGAATACACGTGGACAGAGGCCCACACAAATCAAGAGACTGGTCCAAAGTATCTCAGCCCAGGAACTTCGCCTTCTAAAGGACTGAACTTTCTCCATCAATGTCCTGCACTTGATGCTCTTTTTAAATTTAGTTTATTACAAGTTTATATTGCTGTAAATTAGTTGGCAGGGCCCATTGGCTGAATTTCTATAGCCGTTTGGAATAAGAACTGATTCTGAAAACCAAGACAAACACAAATTTAATAAAAGACAAGCAAGTAAATCTGGTAAGATTAATTTAAATGAAGTGTACAAAAATGAATTTTTAAAAAAATTTTCACAGGCAGCTATTTTGGAATTCTTGAGCCACAGCTTAAAAGAAGAAATTTTGGTTAAAACTAATATACTTTTGTTTTTCTATTTATCAAAACTTCCTATGTGTATAACTAGCTGTGAATACTCTTCTAGTAATTTAAATCTCTTGAAAATGAATCTTAAACATCCAGATGCACTTAAATCAGTGAAATACCGAATTTAAGTACAATTAGAGTTTTGTGTGTGGTTCTCTCTTCCCACGAATAACAATTACTTTCATAATTAAACTATATTGTTTTTCTCTATTTATATTTTAAAATGTATTTAGTCTACTACTTCTCACAACATATTGCTATTGATATATGTGCCATGTTATATGTAAAATAAAAGAATGGGCTAAATTAACTATCATATGCCACTAATAATTGCTGAAACTATTTAACATGAACTATAACACCAACATGGTTTTTATCTATTAGAGCTAAACATTTAGGAAGTGTCTCCAAATGAAACTCAAATTAACTGTCTCAGTGTCTTCCCACACCAAAGCTCACAGCTCTGTTTTATTTAGAAGATATTAGCATTTCAATTTTAAAAATTACTGAATTATCAGCGATTTCAGTAATCAGAAAATGACCAAAAGATTGAAATGTTTCTTAAGTAAATACCAATATACTTTAGCAACACCATTTACAAAAATACAATGCATATAAAAACATTTTTGGGCACAAAAGTCTATGAAGAAATGAGAAAGATTAATATTAAGCTCTTCCACATTGCTGAAGCAGAAATCTTAACTCTGAAATTACATTCATGGATCCAGCCATGTGGTGCGTTCTAGGATAACCAAACCAGGAAAATCTTGTTTTTTCTTCTTTTTTTTTTTCTTTTACCTTTTTGTTATAGACTCTTTCTCACATAGTTGGTCCAAAAATGATATAAAATTACTTTCTGCACATGTTCCTTGAGATATGTTTATTAGTCTGTCTAAAGCTGTGTCCAACCAGAATTTTTAATTGCTTAGCAAATCTAATCTCCATGAACTCTAATAATCTGCCCATAGAAAATATTAATTAAATATACCACTGAATACTCTATCATCTTTGCATAACTCTTCAAATCCTTGCCATTCTGAAAATATACATACGTAAAGGAAGATTTCAGTGCATCTAGTAAGCTGTCCAAACTACTATTCAAAGTATGTCTATTATCAAGTTGACTTGAAGCGTCGTCTCTTCTGATGGTAAATGTATCAGCAGTGGTTTAAAGCTGCTAAACAAATACAATGCACTATAAGGCAGGCCAGGGTGACTTGTCTTATTCTCACGTAGTATTTTTTCTTGGATTATTTTAGCTCAAAATGTCTAGATATGAGGTGAGGTTAAGTTCATGTTGACACCCCAAGAACCTTTTTGCTCAAGTCTTGTATGTAGGCTATGTTGCCAAAGATTTTCTTTTTTTTGTTTTGTTTTGTTGTGCTTTTTTTTTTTTTTTTTTTTTTTTTAGGCAGGGTTTCTCTGTGTAACCCTGGCTGTCCTAGAACCAGCTCTGTAGACCAGGTTGACATCAAACTCACAGAGATCCACCTGCCTCTGCCCCACCCCTCCCCAGTGCTAGGATTAAAAGTGTGTGCCACCATGCCCAGCTTGAAAAAACTGTTTCTTAAAAAAATGATCTACTGGATCAGGCCCTCTGAGTGGGTGAGACAGTTGATTGGCCTGATCTGTTTGGGAGGCATCCAGGCAGTGGCACTGGGTCCTGTGCTCATTGCATGAGTCGGCTGTTTGAAACCTGGGGCCTATGCAGGGTCCCTTGGCTCGGCCTGGGAGGAGGGGACTGGACCTACCTGGACTGAGTCCACCAGGTTGATCTCAGTCTGTGGGGAAGGCTTTGCCCTGGAGGAGATGGGAATGGGGGGCGGGCTGGGGGGAAGGTGAGGGGGGCGGGAGGGGGGAGAACAAGGGAATCCGTGGCTGATATGTAGAACTGAATTGTATTGCAAAATAAAAATTAAAAAAAAAAAAAAAACTAAAGAGGGAAAAAAAAATGATCTCTCTAACAAAGATCTGATTAACTCAATACAGAATTAGGTTTTACTCTGCATGGTTATGCTTCCATCTGAACCACTCATAAAACACACTTTATGAATAATTTCAATACTATTTTCTTAGATATCACATTTTACCTATCTTGACACCAAAAATACATGTAACTACATTTTACTCAAAAAATTACAGATTTCCTCTTTTTTAAATGATAGTGAAATTAAATTATTTATAAAAATAAGATCATTTTATTTTCTCAGATTTACCTCTAAATTATACATTCATAAGGAAAAAGTTAGATATGTTTAGAAAGAAGTTTAAATTATATTTGAATGGTATTATAAAAACCTACCTTCAATAGGCCTTAGTATTCTAAATAAGCAACTTTTATTATTTGCATAGAACGTGATTACAGGCCCACGTCAAGCACATGAAGTAAGAAACTTTATGGTTTAACAAGTAAATGGAGCAAAAAAACTACGCATAAATCAGGAGCTTGCATGATGACCTACAAATACCTAAAAATAATTATAAACTAAAAATGGCCTCTTCTTCTAGAAATCTATACTTCTCCACAGAAATAATAAAAAATACATTGAAAAATTAGAAACATTTTATATTTCTGGGTAGAAAAACATAGCACTATTTATAGGTCATCCTGGATTAACTCATATATTAATAAAAATCAAATAAAAATAACATAGTAATGACATGTTACCTGTGATGGAATGGATGAGGATGGTCCAGGAATACTTGAGCCAAAACAAGAAGGATGGTATGCTCAAGAGTGCTGTAGTACCATTGGTGTGGTATTGACACCAGAATTGAGATAGATTGATAGAGTAAAAGAAATTGAAATATTCCTAATTTAATAAAAAATATTAATATTTGTAAGGCTTCAATTTATGTCATACTGGTAGACTTCATAAGGAATTTAATAACAACAGTAAAATTCTAAAATGCTAAATAAAAATTTTGTAACTGGCACAAAGTTAAGAAGGATTATTTTTACATAAAGGCAGTCAAGAGATATATAAAGGAAAAGATAACATAATAAAGTTAAGTTTTCTGCATGTTAGAAAGCTAAGCACGAAACTGTAAACAAGCTCACATGCAATGGATGGAAAGAGTGTTAGCAAGAGGCAGCTTTCTTTTAGATGATAAGCACTCTCAAACAACACATACTAATGAAGAAAGACTGAAGAATTCTGATAGGAAAATGCCACCTACAGCAAAAAGAATTTAAATTACCACACTCACTAGTAGACAAAATGCAACATTACAATATTTGGCTTAGTAACCTATACAATTGACAAAATACATTTTCAGTGTCAATGCTCACCAAAACAGCATGCATCTATTATTTACAAGAACATAAGTTTGTATTTTAGGAAATCATATTGACATATTTTGAAAAACATTCCTGGTCACTAACTATTAATTCTGCTTCTAAAGATTTTTGTTGTTGTTGTTTGTTTGTTTTCGAGACAGGGTTTCTCTGTGTAGCTTTGTGCCTTTCCTGGAACTCACTCTGTAGCCCAGGCTGGCCTCGAACTCACAGAGATCCGCCTGCTTCTGCCTCCCAAGTGCTGGGATTAAAGGTGTGCACCACCACTACCCGGCAAGATCTTTATTTTTTAAGTATGTGTACATGTGTATGTCTTGTGTGTGAATTTGCTCACATGACTGCAGTACCCACCGAGGCCAGAAGAGGGTGTCAGATCCCCTGGAGCTGGAGTTACAGGCAGCCGTGCAACATGGGTGCAGGAAACGGAACTCAGGTCTTCTGCAAGAGAAGTGTGATTCATCTTTTAACGGCTGAGCCACCTCTCCAGCCCCTATTCTGCTTCTAAAGAAATAATTCAATATAGGCTCATGGATGCTTCTGCAAAAAGTTCATTGCAATGCCATTTATAGTGGTAAAACGTCAGCATAAGCAGCATGTTCAACGGGTGGTATATAATTAACTGGTTTAAAGCTTGATTCATGTAATAGAATATTACACAATCCTTATCAAAATGCTTCTAAAACACCTTTAACAACCTGGAAGTTTGTCATGATACAACACTAAATGAGAATTCGAGGCTAAAACTTATGCTTGTATAACAATTAAAATATGTAAATGAATACACTGGTCGGTTTCAATTACATAGTGTAATTTTTATCCTCTTTTATATATTTTCCAGCTATTTTACTACAAAAATGTGTTCCCTTCATAATTATAAAGCTCTTTCAGCTTTTAAAGGTGTGGCAATTTTGACATTATTGAAGTAGGGGTAGACATAGCTAGATAGATTAGACACAGCCATAGGTATGTTACTATTCTATATACATATGAGCACATGCATTATCACAGTACACAGCTACATCATTCCGGTTTAAATAGTGTCCACCTTAATTTTCTGTTATGAAGTCATTTGGTAGCTGAGGTGCCGTCTGAATGGCCTATTACTATTCAGGCTTGTCCCTAAAGCTTAATACCTTACATGAGGATGCCTTCCTTACAGTCCACAGACCTCCTTTCTCCTGTTCACATTTCATCTTGTGATAACTCAGACTGCTTACAAAAGTAGAGTACGAATAGAAACTAAAACTATCGTCTTCCATAGAACTGGTACCATTCCTTTTTTTTTCCCCTGCAGGTCTCATTTTACTACCTTCAGGGACTTCTCTGTGAAGCAGTTCCCAGCACACTCTCCCGTGTTCGCCTGGAACGTCCCTTCTGGCCTGAAATATCCACACTACCGAAAAGCCTTCCAAATAACAGGGAAGAGGAAGTCACCGCAGAAGAAAATCACTCCAGCCAATGCGTCTCTCCTCTGTATGGGGGCTGGAAGTCGATATCACATTCTTTCACTTTTCAAAGTGCAGTCAAAGATAAACATATAATAAGATGACATAGGGACCACATGCAGTTAAGAAAAAGCCTAGACCTTGGCATCTCTCAGTGACTTCTTGGAAAGCCTATCCAAGTACATTGCAAGAAAATGGTGCAGAATTCCCAGGAGGGACTTCTATCAGAAAAGATGCCTTTTTCTATCACACGGTTGCTAGGTTTAAGAGGTCTATGTCCTAAAGATACAAAAGCCATAGTATTCTACTACAGAGCACGTCATTCAGTCCATTCAATAACTGATTTTAAAACGGTTGTCCACAGAAAGGCATGTACAATTCAGTTTTAAGATTTGCTGAAGCAGATAAACACTAGTCACACCTGTGGTCAAGTTCCTGTCCTGACCTTAACTGGAAACACATAATTTTGAATTAAAGACTTTCTTATCTGCAGTTGGCAGTTCAGATTACGGTATAAACTCACGTAGCTCTGACAGTTAATCCGACATCTTTGATTGGAAATGTGGTCAGCAGTTTATTTATTTCACCTCTCATTATGGAAGCTCATCATCACTAAGGAGAGGCTGGCATCATCCCTCCCAAGGCATCTTTTCTAGTTTTCACTGTTCCTGGTTAGAAAACTCTGTACACCTTGGATGTGTTGGCTTGAACACATTAATTCAAGCACATTAAGTATCTTATTTACATATGCAAGCAAAAGGTGAAATTAAAAAAATGACAACCTTGTAACACCACATCCCTTTCCCTTTATACAGTCGAATTTTTGATGAAAAACAATTTATGTTACCACTCTTTCAAGGACAAGAAATAATCTTCATTTTAACTTGTAGAATAATTCTTAGTCCATCACAATTAATTTTTTTAAAGATCTGTCTAGAAGCAGCTTATTAAATGAATAGCTTGATGCTATATATCAAATATATTTTAATTATAAATGTAATCGTATTTTGGCAATATCCTGATCAAATAACTAATTTTGTTCATCTCTCATCTATGACCGAGGCTTTAAGTGTTAGTGACCAAATGATTTATTTCAAAAAACTTTTTGTAACTATTCGTTCATCTGACATGAAATGAATCTGAAATACAACTGCTGATTTTAGAAGAATTTTAAAATTTAGACCATGGCAAGATGATTTCTATACAAAACATTATTCCTGTAGATTTATGCTCCTATTCCTTTAAACAGGACAGAGTTATTAAACGTTTTTAAAGAGACTATTTTATATTTAATGTTTAACAAAAATGATTTTTTAAAAGTTCTGTTATTTTGGTTTGAAGCCGGATTTCTGAGGCTTAAAGGCTCCAAAGCAGGTTGCTATGTTGCATTGCCATCTAGTGGATGACAGTGGCCATTGCAAGGATAAAGGTCTCCATTTCCTCTCAGAAAAGCGTGAGAGCTCAAAGAGCCTAAAGATGGCCTCTAAACCAACGCAGGAATTTTTAAAAATCACAATTGTTAATTTGGGGGGGGGGGGTGCACGTGCATGTGTGTGTGTGCGTGTAGGGAGGTCAGAAGGACAACTTCGGAAGCGGGCTGTCTCCTACGTGTGGGTTCCAGACTTGACATAAAGTGCCCTTACCCACAGAGCCATTCGTCATCCTCATGCATCTCTGGAAAGCATCGAAACTATGGAAATATAGGAAATCAAGGTACTCCGTCACAGCTTATGGCAAATGGGAATCCAGTTTAAGGGACAAAAACCGTGCACAAATACAGCACGTTGCAGGATATACAGTTGTTGGTCACTTCATATGTCCCTCGTTGTTCACATAATAAACGTTATCGTTATGGGGTCGCAAGTTTGACTCAGTGGCAGAGTGTGTGCAGGAGGCCCACTGAGTCAGGGAAAGGAAGTGTTAGCCTTAGATTTTATTGTGTGTCTTGTTTTAATTTTATCACATTTATTTGTTTGTTTGTTTTTTATTAATTTATTGTGTGTGTTTGTGTTCATACAAATGTTTTTACATTTTCCAAATGAAACACAAAAGAAGTTAGATAAATGTACTTGAAAGTGATTCTCTATGGGGTATGCAAAAGGACATGTAGAAAGAATAATGTTTGAAGCAAGATTTCTCTGAGATTTCTACATAAGACTTGAAGTCATAAATTTTATACATTTAAAAACTTTAAATTCACTTAAATGTCAACTGACATAAATCAACCACCAAATGAGTAACATGATCATAAAAAAAAAAAATTAGACCCGATAACTTCAAATTATGATTACTGTAAGTTCCTGATGGGCGTACTCTAAGGACAAAATGGGGTACAACCTTACCTTATCTACTAAAGTCTGTTTGAACTAGTTTGTGTATATAATGAGATAAAGCAAAAATATTACATGTTGTAGATACTGAAGTTTTTCAAGTAAAGAGAGAATAAGAAAAATTCAGGTTAGTAAAAACCCTGTAATGTTATTTTTATTTGAAAATATTATTATGAGTGCTGGAGAGATGGCTCAGTGGTTAAGAGCACTGACTGCTCTTCCAGAGGACTCAGGTTCTATTCCCAGCACCCACCTGGTGGCTCACAATGTCTATAATTACAGTTCCAGGGAATCCAACACCCTCTTCTGATCTCTGTGAGCATTGCATGCATGTGATATACAGCCATACACACAGGCAAAGCATCCATACACATAAATTAAAAATAAAATAATTTTTGTTTTGTTGTTGTTGTTGTTGTTGTTGTTGTTTTTCTTTTTTCCAGAGCTGAGGACCGAACCCAGGGCCTTACTGAGCTAAATCCCCAACCCCCATAAAATAATTTTTAAAATGTCACTATGATCTATGAAAATTATATATATAATTTAATCTATATAAATTTCTTATCTCTATCAACTGTAAGGTTTAAAACAGTAAGAGTCTAACAACAGCAATGCTCATATTACCTAATTATGTCTCTAAAAATTATTTCCCATATACAGAACTAAGTTTCCCTACAGAGATGACTGATTCCAGATCAAAGGCAAATCATAAAGCTGTGACCTCTTTTGCCAGGAAGCAAGGAAAACACCAACAGAGTACAGAAATCCCCGGGAAGGATGCTTCACAATCAGATGATGTAACAGTGGACCTTAGGAAGGAATGACTACAACATATAAAATATATTGAATATATAAAAACCCATATGCTGGGGATGGAGATATGGCTCTGCAGTTAATGGCACTTCCTGAATTCCCAGAAGACCCAAGTTCAATTCCCAGCACCCATGTCTGGCAGCTCACAAGCACCTGTAACCCCAGTTCCAGGAGTGATCCAATGCTCTCTTTAGGCCTCCTTGGGCACATACATACATATGGTATGCATTCCCACAAATCCACACACATATACATAAATGAAAATAAATACATAGATATTGGTGAAATTATTTAGGCCACTCCACGTAGTTAAAAGGAGATTTATTTAATGGCGTAACTTACAAATTAAGGGATAGGTAGGTCGCGGGGTCTGGGGAAGGTGTATCACAGTCCAGCGGTGTTCTCTGGAGCTCTCCTCTGTTCACCTCCACCATCCAGCGTCCTGGAACCAAGAGAGCGTTCGCCGATCCGGATCTCGGGTCCCCAGGCGCCTCCCTTGGCCCCGCCTTGTAGGCGTGACAGTTGCCGAAGTCTCAATGGGGGTTGGAACTTCCAGAACAAAGCTGGAATGGCTACCCACTACATCTCCCCCTTTTTGTCTAAATAAGAAAGTTCTAACCTAATACAAGACTATATACAAAGGAATGGTTATCAAATATTGTCCAGGAATAATGAGGGATAATGACCTAGATAAGATGGAACTACTTCCAATGCAAACAATATCAAGCAAGAAACACATATTAAAATCCAGAGAAGTATAGAGCATAGATAAATGGCATGTTACAAAGATCATTCCAAAAGGTGTCCTACCCTAAAGAACCTGAATCTAATACTTAATATGTTCTATCTACTAAGTTGTAACTATAACTGCTAGTCTTCAATCCCATCAAAGACCTGAGAAGGAATATAATGGTACCTGAGAAATGGTAGATGGATGCAAGCAACAAATGGCGTCCAACGTGGTGGCAAGAGTCTCCACCTAAAAACGGAGAAAAAAGATTCTAAAACGGAGCTAAAAACAGCTCCTAGTTGTCTCTTTTAAGCTAGCGGCAGCCTGCATGTTTGAGCTACTATGGCGGGTTCCTGGCGTGCATGCTCAACCTGCCGCCATATGGCAGGAATGTGGCCCCTGCAAGTGGCACATTAAGCTGTGTGGTGGATTTAGCCTTTGCTAGTACAAAACAAAAAAAGAGGTTTCTGGGCTACACGCTACTTTGGTAAAAGTGTAGACCCACTATTTCTGAGAGTTACGGCTCCCAGAGCTGGCGGAAAGCGGACCACAGCCATGTTGGGAAGCTGAAGTGGGCGGAGCCAGCAGCCACTGCGCCATTTCAGGCTTAGAAGGCAGCATTTGAAAAGAAATAGGCTCAAGCTAATATAAAAAAATAAGCCACGTAAAGATGACTACCACACAGAGAATCTGGATTATGTTCTCTTTGATATTCGTAACTGCAGAAAAACATTTGATTGTAAAAGCTGTTGAGTTATGCCAAAATGTATATTTTAAAGGTACCTTGACTTCAAAATTTGGATATAAGGATATGTTGCTTTGGAAAAGAGTCTCTGCTTTTGTTTCCACAGAAAGCCAGAGACTATGGATTTGTTCCAGATTAAGATACATCAGGTTTGACCAGCCAAGACCCCCTGAAAGGTCTCCAATGACACCATGGCCCAGATGATTCAACATCCAGAATGGTTTCAAGTCAACTGGCTCAGATATACAGCCTCACGGACTACTCCATGATCCTAAAATTTTCTTTCTGTCTCCAGAAGATACAGCGCTCCCCTCCAGCAGGAAGTAGTAAGAGAAGCTACGCCCAAATTCCCAAATATACCAAGCTGGCTTTAGAGATGGAATTGGCTCACTCCCCCTCTAAACCCAGACATATTGCTCAAAAAAAAAAAAAAATGGTTAAGAGATTCTTGTGTCCCAAATCAGAAGAGCCCTCTGGTGTGGGACAGAGAAAAAACAATATTTTTATTTAAATCAGGTTGATTATAAATACAATCTCTTTCTAAAACAAAAAGGGGGGTAGTTTAGATATGATAGGATGAAAGTAGATTAATGAACCTACTTTTAAAGAGTAACAACTTGTTTAAAATGTTTTACATTGCTATAGATTTTAGTTTATTGATACAAATTTAAACTTAATTTTGTTATACTGTATATATATTTCTATTCTTGTTTGAGGTATTATGTTTATGTAACTCATTTAAAATTATAATGGATAATTAAAAAATAGATTAATAATTAGTCATCTATGATAATCATATTTGTAGCCATGTTAGTTAAGTCTTCTAGGTATACATAGTTATATTTCAGATAGATAGGTAGTCTTCAAACACTTCAAAGACCTACAGAATATGGCATTTAAAATGTTTTAAAAATTTAGACTTTTTGGACAGTGAGACATGTCTGCTCCTGACAGCACCGATTTACTTCAGAGAGGAGGATGGGCATCGAAGACACTCCATACGGAGTTTATCTTCACCTTGACAAAAATAGCCATTTGGGCAAGAAACTGTTCTTGCCTGGACTGCCTGATCAACTGGACATGCAGGACCCATACAAAGGTGACCACTGAACTTTGCTTGACAAAATGGTCCTTCAGGTTCCTGCTTTGCAGAGAAAACTGCCAGACATTCTACAGGACACAGAGAAAAGTGAATAAGAGACTCTAGGCCTGTGGGCTGAAGACAGATGCCCCAACTTTACAAGAGAACTTTGAATGACTGTCCAAGCTGCCAGCTGTCTCTGTCTACCCTACAAGACTCCTAAAAGTTGCTTATATCCTTCTCCATTTCTCAGGTAGTAGTATATCCTTCTGAGGTCTTTGATGTGGTTAAAGACTAGATACTTACAATTTTCCTTAGTTATAATAAAAGATAAGTTAGATATAAAACCTTAAACTTACAAATATAAGATAGATAGGATCTCTTCTTTAATATTGTAACTGTAATTCTTGCTTGATAATTGTTTTGTTATATGTAATTTTACTATGTTAAAGTTAAAACCTTCCTTTTTAAGAAAAGAAAAAGGGGAAGTGCTGTGGGATGGTCTGTATGTCAAGTGTGTTGCTGATTGGTCAGTAAATAAATCACTGATTGGCCATTGGCTAGGCAGGAAGTATAGGCGGGACAAGGAAAAGAATTCTGGGAGGTGGAAGGCTGAGAGAGAGACACTGCCAGCCGCCATCAGGACAAGGAAGATGTAAAGTACCGGTAAGCCACAAGCCACGTGGCAAAGTAAAGATTAATAGAAATGGGCTAAATATAAGAGTAAGAGCTAGACAATAACAGGCCTGAGCTAATGGCCAAGCAGTTTAAATAATGTAAGAGTCTGTGTGTTTATTTTATAAGTGGGCTCTGAGACTGGCCGGACTTGGTGGCGGGAGTTGGAGAGAAATTCTCCAGCAACACATAATCTTGTCTTTAAACACCTCCATGCTCACAGAGACGCTTTTTTTTTTTTTTTTTTTTTTTTTTTTTTTTTTTTTTTTTTTTTTTTTTTTTGGTTTTTCGAGACAGGGTTTCTCTGTGTAGCTTTGCGCCTTTCCTGGAACTCGCTTTGGAGACCAGGCTGGCCTCGAACTCACAGAGATCCGCCTGGCTCTGCCTCCCGAGTGCTGGGATTAAAGGCGTGCGCCACCACCGCCCGGCCAGAGACGCTTTTTTAAAAAAGGAGAGAGAAAATTATTTTATTAATCATCATTAAAGGAAGAGATTAGTCACAGCTCCTTGTCCTGGACACCAACAGTATGACAATGCTCAGTATTTAACCTCTTTTTCTTGAATGAGCATATCAATAGAATCAAGTACCCCTAATTGATAAAGGAGAGATCTTCCCAAATTATTATTTATACAGTAAAACAAACTACGAAACCTAAGAAATGATAGAATTAGAGTTAGCCATTTTGGCCGGGTGGTGGTGGTGGTGGCAGCGGTGGTGGTGGTGGTGGCGCACGCCTTTGATCCCAGCATTCGGGAGGCAGAGCCAGGAGGATGTCTGTGAGTTCGAGGCCACCCTGGTCTACAGAGTGAGATCCAGGACAGGCACCAAAACTACACAGAGAAACCCTGTCTCAAAAAACAAGAAACAAAAAAACAAAAAAGAAAGAAATTAGCCATTTTATAGAGAAGCCAGTGTTTTTCCCTGTTGGGTAAGTGACGAGATGCTCAGCAAACACTGACATGATCAGGTGCAAGTGTGATAGGGTCTCGGAAATTCACCATGCGTTAAAGTAAAAGTCCGTGTTTGCTCAGCTGCTACGAACCCAAGAACTGCTGTTTTCAAAGAAGGAATCAGGCTGTTACCAGGACCCAGACACCAACTCCAGGACCAGTCAAAACGGGACATAAAAAGCTTCCAATCGATGTGCAGGACAGAGGTAGGATAGCCCATCAGATGATACCGACACCATGGAGGAGTAATCAGATCCAGAATTTCTCTTTTATCAGCTGAAAGGAAAAAAGAAGTTTGCTACTGCAGATAGATGGGGGGAGGAGGGAGCAAGAGGGCATGTGGGCATGATGTGGATACCTGAATTGGAGAAAAACCCGCCTTTTAAAAAGACATTTGTTAGCCGGGCAGTGGTGGCGCACGCCTTTAATCCCAGCATTTGGGAGGCAGAGCCAGGCGGATCTTTGTGAGTTCGAGGCCGGCCTCGTCTACAGAGCGAGATCCAGGAAAGGCGCAAAGCTACACAGAGAAACCCTGTCTCAAAAAACAAAAAAAAACAAAAAAAAATTTGTTAAACAATCAAGGAACTTCGAATATGAGCTAGGTACTAAAGAATACTGATGGATTATTGTTACCATTTCATGTGTGGTAATGGTAAACGGTTACAGTCCCTTCTCAGGGACACATTGAAACACAAGGTGTGAAATAGTAATGTGGCTGGGATTTGCTTTTAAATATTGCAGGAAAAAAAGAATAGAAGGGGAGGATGAGGAATGGGCAATGTAGAGACTAGGCAAAATGCCAATCACCATTAACACCAGAGGGAAGGTACTTGGGTTTATTCCACAGTGAATCTCCATTTGTGTATGCCTAAAATAAAAGCCTTCCACAAGAAATACAAAATTCTGTGTGAAGTGGGGGAAAAAAAGTTCTCACAGGATTGCTAAGATGCCTCAGCAAGTAAAGGTACTTGCTGCCAAGCCTGACAAGCTAAATTCAATCCTGGGATCCATGTGGTGGAAGGGGAGGATCAACTCTTGTGGATATTACACACACACACACACACACACACACACACACATACACAGAGAGAGAGAGAGAGAGAGAGAGAGAGAGAGAGAGAGAGAGAGAGACAGACAGACAGACAGAGACAGAGACAGAGAGACAGAGACAGAGACAGAGACAGAGATGTAATTAAGAAAAAACCTCACAAACCACTGTCCTAAAGTAAAACCTGAGTTACGAGACGAGAAAAGGCCAAGCTGAGGACTCTCTGCTTGTTCCCCACGCCTGGCGTCCTCTGAGCAAGACTTCCAAAGGAGGAAATTACACCAAGCTAAAGGCATTTCCCTCTCACACTCAGATTCTCAGCCTGGGAAGCAGTTTCTTTCTCGAAGAAACAGAAGCACAGCATCACAGAAAAGATTGCTCTGTGTCTTTTCTCTCTCGTGGTCTAGCCAAGACAGCTGAACCCGGATATCTCCTTCTCTGTTACTTGCGTCCCTTCCTACTCTCTACACAGCACTTGATATAAAATCTTAAATGTGTCTCTCTCCCAAGGACCTCACTTCCTCAAGGGCAGAGATTCAATTCCCTGAGGGCAGAGGTTCTGCCTTTTAATATTCTTTCCACTCCTAACAACTTCCGGCAAATGGATTTGCCATAAAGACCTGACTGTGGCGGTTAATTGTCATTGTCGATGGGACTGGATTTGGAATCACCAGGTGACACACCCGGTCACCAGGTCTGTGAGGCTGTTTCTAGGATTTCAACATGAAGAAGGCTCATGTGACTGTTAGGCAACACCATCCTGTAAGCTGGGATGAAAATGGGGGGGGGGGAGAAGTCAGAAAATGGCTCCAGAGGTTTTTTCTCTGCTTGCAGACTGCGAGTGTGACCGAGAAAGGGACACCTCTGTCGTTTCTTCTCCACACTGATGGACTGTGTTCCTAAAAAGTCCTTCCTTCTCTCAGTGGCATCTGTCAGGTGTTTTCTCACAGATATGAGAACAGTAGCTAACACTATCAAAAACACACACCTGGTATTACTACTGTGTTCTACAAGTCTTGCTGATCCTCCCATGAGGCTCTCACTATCCCAAATCCCTGTCCTTAATGTCTACTAAGACTTGGAAGATTTTCTGAAATAATTAATTCGTTTGCTGATTTTATGGATCAAATGGTATTATGGGGTGGTGGTTTGACTAGGCATGGCCCCCATAGGCTCATATATTTGAATGCTTGGTCATTAAGGAGTGACACTACTGGACAGAGATTAGGAGGTGTGGCCTTGTTGGAGGAAGTGTGTCACTAGGGGTGGGCTTTGGGGTTTCAGAACCTCAAGCCAGGCCCAGTGTCTCTCTCCTTCCTGATGACTGCTGATCTGCATGTAGAACTCTCAGCTCCTCCAGAATCATGTTTACCTGTGTGCAACCATGCTTTCCACCATGCTGACAATGGACCAAACCTCTGAAACTGTAGCCAGCCCCAGTTAAATGTTTCCTGTATAAGAGTTGCCTTGGTCATGGTGTCTCTTCACAGTGATAAAACACTTAGCTAAGTTATGTGGCAATCCTTTTGTCCAGATGTGATTTTCTATAGTTTCATCTTACCTGAAATCAAAAAAATATTAAGCAAGAAATTCCAGAGATCGATAATTCATGTCTTAAAGCCCATGCTTTTGAGAGTAGTGGTGATGAGGTCTCATACCGTCCTGTTCACCCCATTGTGCCTGTTTGAGGGCAGTGTATCTACCTGTACTGTACATGTATGGGAAAGGCAGAGGGGATGGAAATTTCAGACATCCATGGTGGGGGGCACGGGGACTTATTCTTTATGGGTAACAGAAGACAATTGTATTTGTCAGTAAGAATTTCCACCCCTCTTTGTTCATGGATTGTGGGGATCTTTCACCAGAGAAGACCACTCAGACTCTGGCTTAAGCCAATAGAAAATCTTTTTTAGCTAACGGTGACTACAGCGAGTGTTCAGGATCCCAGTGTAGTACTGAGCCTTTCTCACAGGGAACTTTAAAGCATCAAAAACCATATCCTGGGTTGACATACTTCAGTTAACAAAAACAGCCAGAAGCCGAAGTCCAGAAACCAAAAAGCAAGGTTAATAGATTTAGAGACTTTCCAAGAACTATGGATTTTGATGAATTATCTCTTTGTTTTTGTTTTGGCTGGTGGTGCTGTCTATGTGCTGAGTTTTATGGCCTGAAGAGTCCTTCTATCATGGAGTCAGTTGTGCTAAGGTCTGGGGCATACTAAAAGCTGAGGGCCTGTTACTCATGTAAGGATTCTTGCCTGGAGCATGTCCAGGAAATGTTCAGTAAAGAAGAGGTTTGTCACAATTGGAACAGGATATCTAGAGAATCAACAAGTCCCAAGAACTTCTGCATATAGAATTCTCTAAAGAGAAGTAATTGTATTTGCATAAGTTGAATTTGTTCTTGACTTAAAAGAACACTCATTGAGGGAGGCTAAATCCATAAATTAATCATTAAAAGCATACAATCCAATGTTTGAAAATGTAGTCACACATTTGTAGAATCAGCTCGAGACTGTCACTTTAGGACATTTTTATCACCACCTTCCCACACCCATTAACATTTGCTCACTGTGTCCCTCTCCTTGGTACCCACACAAGAATCTATTTTTGACCTTTATAAATCTGCCCACTACAGATATTCCATATAAACAACATTGACTAACGCATGGTCTTTCTGAATGACTGCTTTCTTGGAACATAAGTTTTGCCATGTTGTAGCATATATGAATATGCCAACTCCTTTATATTCATTCATTTTTATTTCCAAAAACAAATTCTTTTTTATCTTTCTCTCAGCCCTGTCTCCCTGGACTTTTTACCCCCCACTTTGAGGGCCACTCAAGGGGTACATGTGTAGAACTCTTATGTGGTTTTATGATGTCTTTTACTTATTTATTTATTCAGTCGTTATTTTTATTGGTATACATTTATTAGACAGTGTCATCCAGTCTATCATGTATCAGTCACCACTCCTCACCATTTCCTCCCTTTTTCCTACTCTCCTCCCAAATCCTACTCCAGTACATGAATGCATTTTGTTTATTTATTGCAATGATTATAGTTTTTCTTCAGTTTCCTACTAGCTCTTCATTGGAATTGGTTCCTGTAACAAAGGACAGATTTACAGAAAATCCCCTATCATAAGATTTATAGATATTCCTCCTACTACGTAAAGCTGGTTTTTACTTTCTTGAACTTTTCTAAAACACAATTTTGAGATCATCCAAACTTTCTATTCATTGTTGTGCTTTTGTGGTTAAGAACTCATTCATTGGCCGAAGGTGATAAAAATGTAATCCTGTGTTTTCTTCTAAGAGTTTTACCTCTTTAGTCTTGGTCTCTGGTTCATTTTGAGTTAACATTTGTCTAATGGCATGAAGCAGGGGCTCCACAGCTTTCTATATAGATATGTGGATAGTGGCTGCCTCGGCATCCTATTCGAGAAGAATGCTCTTCTCATTATTAAACAGTTTTGGCACTCTCAACTAAAACCATTAGCCACGCACGAATATAGTTGTTTTAAAAGCACTTTATGGAGAAAAGGTAGCATACGAAAATCTGTCTGCCCTTGATGAGTTTAGAGACAATTGTATATCCATGCAAATATCACCAGAATCTATGCCATAAATGCATGCATGCACCCCCTCTGCAAATTTCCTCTCATTTTTGTGAGTATATGTGTGCATGGTAAGAACACAAATATCTCCCCTCTTAGCAAATTAACTAAAGGTTACTATGCTAAACTCCAGACCCTTGGGACTTACTCTTGCATAATTTCATAACTTTTTTAGTTTTGTATTTTAAGTACTTTTTCATAAAAATTAATTTTCATATAATATATCTTATCATGTTTTCCCTTTTCCCAATATTCTTAAATTCTCCCCACCTCCCTACCCATCCAACTTCATACTCTCTCTCTCTTTAAGAGCAAAAAAAAAGAAAAAGAAATAGAAAAAAAGAAAATCAAAACAAACTATAAAAACCCAATAAGACAAAAAATACCAAAACAAAACAAAAAGTTATCTTTGATTTCATGGTTTTTGTACTTTTTAAAATCTTTTTTTCTTTTCGCTTTGAGATTATTTATAAGTACACCACTTCTCTCTTCCCTTTCTATCTTCCAAACCCTCTCATATACTCAGGTTTGCTCCTTTTCAAATTCCTGGTCTCTTTTTTTCATTAATTGTTACATGCCTATATGTAGACCCATATATATATATATATATATTCCTGATTATAGCCTGCTCAGTCTGTACAATGTTACTCCTATGTACTCTTTCAAGGCTGACCACTTGGGACAGGATAACCAGTCGGTGTGCTCTTCCCTGGGGAAGACTTTCCCTGCTTCAGCTCGCGTCTAGGCAGTCATGATGGTGAGACCTTATGGGTGTAGTTGCTGACATCACCAGGAGACGTTCTCACAGCATACTCCCTGGTCCTCTGACTCCTGTAGTCTCCCCATCCTCTTTTTAGAAATGTTCCCTGAGCCTTAGGTACTGGAGCGTTTTGTATATCCAAAGTACAAAAACCATGAAATCAAACATAACTTTTTGTTTTGTTTTGGTATTTTTTGTCTTATTGGGTTTTTATAGTTTGTTTTGATTTTCTTTTTTTCTTTCCTTTTTCTTTTTTGCTCTTAAAGAGAGAGAGAGAGTATAAAGTTGGATGGGTAGGGAGGTGGGGAGAATTTGAGACTATTGGGAAAAGGGAAAACATGATAAGATAATATTATATGAAAATTTGATTTTCTTTTTTTCTTTCCTTTTTCTTTTTTGCTCTTAAAGAGAGAGAGAGTATAAAGTTGGATGGGTAGGGAGGTGGGGAGAATTTGAGACTATTGGGAAAAGGGAAAACATGATAAGATAATATTATATGAAAATTAATTTTTATGAAAAAGTACTTAAAATGCAAAACTAAAAAAGTTATGAAATTATGCAAGAGCAAGCCCCATAGTAACCTTTAGTTAATTTGCTAAGAGGGGAGATATTTGTGTTCTTACCAGGCACACATATACATATCCATTGGGACTGGAGACACAGACTCCACAACTCTGTCCTGTGATTGGTTGTGGTTTTCTGTAATGGTCTCTGTTGTAAAGAGAATTGCCTTGATGAGGTCTGAAGACTGCACTCACCTCTGGGAATAAGGACAAATATTTGGGTTATTGTTGGGGGATTATGTTGGTTTGGTCAAGTGGTGGTTGTAGATTCTCCTCCAATATCCATGACTTCATTTGCATTTTTAAAATTAATTTCTTCTTTTTATCTTAGAATTACCAGTGTGGGTCAGTGGCAGAATGTTTGCCCAGCATAAATAAGAGCCTGAGTTTGAATTTTTAAAAAAATGCATGAATAAACGATGTCCAACTACACTGTGAGGAAAAACTACTCACAAAAAGTAACTTAAAGGTTACCAGCGCTCACTTCTGGAGCAGTGGTGAAGACGCCTCTTGCCAACATTACTTTTAGCAGCACTGGAATACATGCTGCCCAACTCAGATGTAGAAACTTCCTTACTTGGGTTACCCAAACCTTAAGGCCCCCAGATATTTATCTTCCTTATGCTCTTGAAAGCCTAAAACCACTTTGCTTTCTTTGTTTTCTTATTTGCCTACATATCATTCATTTGGGGGGGGGGGAACGCTGCTAGAAAAATTAAGGTCAATTAAACTTAACACAGTTGATTTAGGCCAAGAAAAGGTTGTAGAGTGAGGAAGCATTACCAAATGTCTGACTCATCCTGCTCCATCCCACCATGGGGATAAGTTAGACAACAGCCAGAGAAAAGGAAGTGACACCCAGAAACGACCTGATGGGCTGTGGTTGGCTTTTGGCTAATGTGAGCATTTGTCCGGTCAGTTAGCAGTCTCTAACTGACCAAGACATGGCCGGTGTACCTGGCTGACACTCAGTTGCTTTGGCTATTAGGGTGTGTGTTGTGGGAGTTTGTTCAGCCAATAGCTTTGGGGTACAAACCTTAGAGCGTGGCTTCTTGTCTCCCGATGTGATTGCTTAAAAGGGGAGAGAAAGGGGGTTGTGCTCTCTTCGGTGGTGGAGACTGAGTCAGGCAGCATGGAATGGCGTATGTCAATCCCCATCTTTCCTGGGCAAAATGGAAGGACTCTGCAACTGGATCTACCCTATCCTGTATCCATGAGTCTGTTTTCCCGTAGCACCAATTTAATAAATACACACACACATACACACACACACACACACACACACACACACACCCTTCCGGCTCATTCCAGGTGTGTTCTCGGGTTATGTTACAATATGTTTACATATTAGGGTGTAGTTCATATGCACAGGTGACTTTGTACCGAGCTTTCTCACCCAAGTAGGGACAGGTTTAGATCAAACTCAGCCCCATTTAACAGTACCGTGTCCAGCAGCATCCTAAACCACTGCTTTGAGTCACTCCTTATTCTATTCCCCTCCTGCACCATGTGTTATGAAGTTCAAGACCCCGGGAAAAGACCACAGACTCAATTCAGGTGGTAATTAACCAAATATATTATTTCCACTAGCAGGACAGTCGTCTCTAAGCCAAATCAGAAACATGCTATTCCAGAGCAGATGGGGGAAAGGTTTTCAAAGATAAACACCGCAATTGCTCCACTTCTGTGGAATTTACAGCTACCTGAGGAATGAATTGCCCCACTCCCTACCCCAGCTGGGAGAGGAACTGTCTCACTCCTACGCTGCGCAGAAACTGCCATTTCCCCTGCCCACAGCAATACCTGTGTTTACAGAAGTCAGAGCAAGTGGTTAATCATTTCACAGCAGTTGTGCGGTGTAGGGGAGGTGGGTGAAAGGTTATCGCTTTTAGGAATTTAGGTCAGAGGCCTGTGGCTGCCAAAGTAGGCCTGGAATGAAATGGAATTTCCTTCGCCATCACAAATGGCTGTTAAAAGCGTTAGTAAACCTGTTCGTTTATCTCAGGTTCATCTTCCTGTTGGTTGTTATATTCTTTGGCTCTTTCGGGGCCCACCACCCAGCTTCCAAATAATCGCACACATGGAGTCTTATTCTTACTTATGAAATGCCTGGCCTTAGTTTGGCTTGTTTCTAGCCAGCTTTTCTTAAATTATCCTGTCTACCTTTTGCCTCTGGGCTTTTACCTTTTTCTATTTCTGTTTATCTTTTCTTTCCTTCTTATTCTATGTCTGACTGTGTGGCTGAGCGGCTGGCCCCTTCTTTTCTCACTCCTTGATCTTCTCCTCCCAGATTTCTCCTCCTATTTACTCTCTCTGCCTGCCAGCCCTGCCTTTCCTTTCTCCTGCCTTGCTATTGGCTGTTTGGCTCTTTATTAGACTAATTGGGTGTTTTAGACAGGCAAAGTAACACAGCTTCACAGAGTTAAACAAATGCAACATAAAAGAATGCCATACGTCTTTGCATCATTAAACAAATATACCACTGCATAAACAAATGTAACACATCTTAAAATAATATTCTACAACACCATCTGTCTGTTGTTATAGGGATCCATCCCAAATAAGAACTCATGGGGTTTGTAGAAAAATTACATTTTCTCCATGAAATGTCCCATGTTGCTTCTCCTCACCTTACAGTCACCTATCTTATTCAAGAATGACTTCAGAACATTCTCCTCTCTGATCCCTTTCTATCCTGAGCTCTCTTCAATGAATTACCTTCTACATGTTTCTGAAATTGTATGCAAAACAATGCATTGTATACATTAGATTTTTATCAGAGACATTTTAACTAATCATTATAGCCAAAGCAACCCATAAATATCTATTTAATTAATGATTTTATTGACAAAGGATGGTGAATAATTAGACTACTAAATGTATCTAGGTAAGAAAAAGTGGTAACGATCATGGAAACGATGAGTATGGCAGACAGAACAGTGTCTCTCACACATACACACACACACATACACACACACACAAATACACACACACACACACACACACACACACACACACACACACACTAATGCTTAGAATCATTTCCTCACATAATAAAAAGGCTTTTGCAGATGTTGACTGATTAATAACCTTGACCCATAAAGATTCAGGGGTCTATGCAAAGGGGAGAAAGAAAGATTATGAGAGCCAAGGGTGGTAGCCGACCCCAAGACAACTGCATCTTCAACACACAGCAAGGATGATGCACAGAGGAACTCACAAAGACAGCAACAGCATGACCTGCACAGGTTCAAACCAGACAAAACCAGCACTAAGAGGGGAAGTGGATACAATCCTGTCCCTAACCAAGAAACTATTCACAATTAATATCTGATGGGAAAGGAGAAATCAGATTTCTCCAATGCAGTGTTACCAGTGTCTCAACCACACTCCAGGGCAGGCCTCATGCCCAGGAGTAGCTGACCAACACAAAACAGACTCTAGGATTCGAGTGTGTGTGTGTGTGTGTGTGTGTGTGTGTGTGTTGTTTGTTGTTTTGTTTTGGTATTTTTGTCTTAATATTTTTCTTTTAGTTTGTTTTGATTTTTGGATTTTTTTGCTTTTGCTTTTGCTTTTTTTTTTTTTAAGAGGGAGAGAACTTGAAGTTGAGTGGTTTAGGGAGGTGGGTAGGATCTGGGAGGAGTTAGGAGAGAAAAAAGAAAATGATCAAAATATATGAAGTAAATTTTTAATAAAAAATGAATTAACCATAGGAATAATAGTAAAGAAAAAAAAGCATTGAAATGGGGATATTATTATTAGTCACTCAAGTGGAACCAGTGTAGCCACAATTTAACCTTAAAAGTAGAAGAGAGAGACAGAAAAGGGAGTCAGGGAAACACACTGTGAATAGGATCTGGGGGTGTTGGATTTGAACATGGAAGGCTAGACCACACAGCAGGGGACTGTGGGCAGTTCCTAGGAGCTGAAGAGGCCAAGAAACAGAGTCCCTCCAGGGTTTGCCTGTCCCCAGTGAGACCCAGTTCAGACTTGCCTTTCAGAACCACCAGATTATAAACCGGTATCTTTACACTACCATATTTGCGGCAATGTGTTAGAGCAGCAAAAGAAAGTTGATGTGGTAGTGTTCAGAAGAGGAAGGGTTAACAGGAGGAGAAAACTTGGGTGCTCAGATCTGGGGTCCTGGGATCCAACAGCTAAGAAGCGGCCTAAGGAAGCAGGACAAGGGCATCCATGTTAACTCCATGGTGGAAGGTACATACTAAAGGGTCCAGGAATATAGAAATATAAAATTGTAAGCCTAAAAAAAAAAAATAAAAGCTGACAGCCATCAGTCCTGTCAACAACTAAGGGTTTACTCCTAACAAGGGCTCTCTGCTTTACAGCAAGCTCCTCTGTCAACATCAGGGGTTAACTTTTAACAATAACTCCTTTGCCCCTTATAGCTGACAACTGCCTTGGACCAAAGTTAATTTTTGATAGTTGTTTCTATGTGACTGATTCCCATGCCTGATTCTTACTTTTTGCTATAAAAAGGGGCTTGAAATTCACCCCCTTCACCAGAGTTTCAGATTCTCTAACTCTGGCTGTGGTCTTAGCTAGATGATAAGCTTCATGTGCCCTGTGGAGATTTTTTTTCTGGAATAAAGTTTGCTTCTGGTTTCATAGACCATTTTTTGCATGCCCTCGGACCTAACACATACCAGGTTCTGGCCTTAGTTATTTCTCATTGTATTTTCTCCAACTTGACATGTGTTACATACCCTAATAAACCTGATTGTTTTATTCCTGTCAGTCTGAAGGCATAAGCATCCCAACAGGCAGACAGATAGGGAAAGAAGCCACAGGTAAACAAGATGGCAAACTTCTAATGTCTTCACCTAGGACAAAGAAATGGTAGGCTGTCCCCCATTGCCCAGGCATACCCAAGGCCTGGACTTTTCTCAGCTTGCATGAAGCTCTGGGCCTGTTGGGCTCCCTCCCCTTTGTTTAAGATGACCAGTCAGAAATGAGGAGGGAAGATCTACCTTATACACCTCAATCACTTAAAACAGCCCAGCCCTCCTGGGACGAGGTGGTAGGGAGCAGAGACCAGCTCCTGAATCCCCCCTGCTCTTGTGGGGAGTCTGCCTGTATGAGTGAGCACACATGCTTCTCCACAGAGTCTTCCTGATCAAGAACCGTTGAGGGAAACAAATTTATCTGTTGTAAAAGGGCTCCATCCAAAATAAGAATCTGTGAGTGTTGTGGGAAGATCCTTAACATCCTCTGATGAGCTGCTTTCTCAGACTTTCAGTGCTTGTGAGATTAGTCAGGTGGGAGATGGGTTGACTGGACTGAGGAGCAAAGCCAAGACTAGACTTTCTTTAAAGTCAACAAGTATCTAGCCTGTTATATCACTTAAACAAATATTTACAGTGTAGCCTATCAAAAGACATTGAAACTATCAAAGGATAGCCTGACAAGCCCAGCAGAAACTTATTTTATACAGTATAGACAAAGTAAGTTGCATTATAACTATATCCATACACACAATGGAGAACTTTCTATTCAGAGAAACTAAATATCTACTATCTAGTTCCTAATTAGGCTTTCAATATCAATTGGAGAGTTCTCAGTGGTTTGATTTTTGTTTCCAAAGAAACTACCTAGCACAGCTTTTTTTCCCAAGAACCATTAAAATCCCTTGGATGGAGCAATGAGAAAAAAAAAATCTGTGATGATGGGGACAGACATGTAAAGCCAGAAGGTAATGTAAATTATTGGCATCTTGGTGAGGATTTGGAGGGTATGATGATGTCATAAGAGAAAGCAATAATTAAATCATAGCTTAAAGGATAATCGGGCATCTTTCAAGTAGAGAAGATGAGGTAACCATGGCATGGAGACTGTAAAGTAAGAAGGTGGCATTGGTAGCAGATGCTAGGCCAGTCATGACCTCAGGGCTGAGCTGCCTCAGCCAGATATTTCATATGGCAGGCTCAGAATGTAAGTGAAGGATGAAGGATTTGGAAGATGGAGAAAGGACAGAGCAGCCTAGACTCCCAGGGCTCCATGTCCAGGCTGCTAACAGGACCTTGAAAGGCTTTAAGCAAGAGAGAAACACAGATGCTCACCTTGGGAAAGGCAAGCTGACAGAGTGCCCATGAGAAGGCTGGAGGAAGGTAAGGAGCTGGTCAATGGCAGAATCACCATCGGTGGGGAGTGAAACTGATATGCTGGAGACATTAAAGAGGGGTAGCTGGAGAGGTGAAGGATCAACAACTTGGTTTGGGAAAGGATTAAGTAAAGGGGAATCCCACTCATTCACTTAAATTTGATCTTCCAAAAGGACTCATTTATTATGCAATCAAATCTCCACAGAGGGATTTGCATGCCAAGGACGATGACTCAGAAAAGAAAAGCAAGACTGACCTCCCTCCTAACGCAAGTGCATGCTTACAAGTCCACAGGGTTTGCAAAGGCGGCTTTGAACACTCCTTTCCACGCCCAGCTCAACAGTGTTCTGTCACCTGGCCAATTCAACAATGCTTCCTTCTCTCTGGAGAATGGCAAGGCTCCCCAGCTGTGTGTGTGGAACCCCCAGCTCTATGCTCTGTGTTTCTTTTTTTTCCCCACCAAACAGTAAACTACTTAAGTATAACAGGTCTTTCTTGTTGGGCTTTCTTTGGACCTCCAGGCTCCAAATAATGACATGGAGACTGATTAATTATGAAAGCTTAGCTTTAGGGTTAGCCGTGTTTCCAACTAACTGGCTCTTATAATTTAAATTAACCAGTTTCTATTACTCTATGTTTTGCCACATGGCTCTTTACCTCTTCTCCACTCTGAATGTCCAACTTGCTCCATGTCTCACTGGCAAATTCCAGCCTCTTTTCTTCCCAGAGTTCCTCTCTCTCTCCCCAGAAATCCTGCCTATCCTCTCCTGCCTAGCTATTGGCCATTCAGCTCTTTATCAAACCAACAGAAGGTGACTAGGCAGGCAAGGTAAAACAGTGATACATTTTTACACAGTGTGATCAAATATCCCAGAACACAGATGATTTCCACACACCTCCTTAGCTTACTGCAGCTTGCCACAATGCCTATCAAAAAGCACTAGTAGGTGTTTAGTTTTTTATTAGCCTAAGTGTTGATATTTTGTATGTGCTCTAACAAATAAAGCTTGTCTGAAGATCAGAGGGCAGAGCCAGCCACAGAGTTAGCCACAGAGGCCAGGCAGTGGTGGCACACACTTTTAATCCTAGCACTTGGGAGTCAGAGGCAGACAGATCTCTGTGAGTTCAAGGCCACCCTGGACTACACGAGATTAACCCATTCTAAAAGAGAAATAGACCCAGGTGGTGATGGCTCACACCTTTACTCCCAGTACTTGGGAGTCACATGCCTTTAATCCCAGCACTAGGAAGGTTGAGACAGGAAGTGATATGGCTGGGCAGAGAAAGGAATATAAAGTGGGAGGAGGCAAGAGTTTGGTGTCCTTTTGGCTGAGGAGTTGGTGAGGTGAGAGGTGGCTGTGGCTTGTTCCTTTGTCTCACTGATCTTTCAGCATCTACACCAATATCTGGCTCCGGGTTTTTATTAAGACCAATTAGGATTCGTGCAGCAGCTGAATTTGTTTATCCATCATGCAATAAATAGATGATAGATGATGAAACACCTTCCCAATATGGAACATGCTGAGATAAATACAACAGGGGGATATGCAAGGGCCCCATCTGAGGCCCAACCTCAAGGAATTTCCCGACTATTAGTAGCGTGAGCTTTAATCAAAGCCCATAAATATGAACATAATTATATTTGTGATTCATAGTCCGAAGGTCAGGCAGTGTGTTATACGGACCTAGTAAAGCATTTGCCCAGCCTTGGAGGCTCAGGAAGGTAAGCCCGAGGAAGTCATGTTTTGAGCTGGGGTCTGAAAGAAAAATGACAGTTAAACAAGTGAAGAGGGTGGAAATCTCACGTCGGCTAAGCAGTCCTGCACATGCAGCAGTCTTAGGGAAGGCCAGGAGGAGTAAGAAGGAATGTTGATTATCTTTCCTATGGCAGGTGGGCCTCCAGGGAAGAAGGCCAGGGTGCTGAGTTTCAGCCCAGCATTACTTTCCCATTTCTTTACAAGATTATTATCACTGTTGGGTGGCACACACCCCTGCATCAAACCTGTCCAAAGTATGTATGTTTTTTTATTAAAAATTTTTCTACTCAAAGGCAATCCTAACGAGGTCTCCTAATGAGAGGGGAGATGGAGTCCCAACTAGCCATCTCTTGTCACCAAACAAGGGTTCCAGTACTGGGACTGGGTTGTTTTCAACTTGAGTTGCTGACCAAAGGGCCCTGTGGAAATCCCCGAACAACGCAGCCTGTGGCTAAGACAAATGGGTTGCTCTCCACAGACTGACAGCAAGGCCCCATTGCTGAGGACAACAGTCACACAAATCATTAAACATGGAGAAGTCCAGCTGGTGCCTACGTGGAGCCTTCAACCCTACGTTCTAGTGTCTTCGGTGCAAGAAGATACTCTGTAGGCTACCAAAAGAGGAACACAAACAACCCAGCCCCAAGTCTTGTGGCACAGAACTTGTGGGAGTAGCCAATGTCTGATTTGACTTAAGGTCCACTCCACAAGATGGAAACCATGCCCAACACTGCTTGGTTGACCAAGAACCAGAGAGCCCAGAGAACTGAGGTAAAACCAAATACTAGTGGTCTTAAAAAAAAAAAAGAAAAAGAAAAAAGGTATCAATAAACTGACTACAAGATTCTGCTATCCTCATAGATCAGTGCCTTCTTCAGTCATTCTCAGAGAAGCTTCCTCCTACAGTAGATGGGAACAGACACAGATGCCCACAGCCAGACATTGAGCAGAGAGAGAGAGAGAGTCCTTAGAGCATCCAGACATAAATGGGATGTATCTATCAAACCCCTCCCCTCAGAGGCAGAAAGAGTGTAAGAGTCAGAGGAAATGGAGGACACCAGGAGAACAAGGCCTTCTGAATGAACTCAGCAAGGCTCATATAAACTCACAGAGACTGCAACCGCGGGCATAGGACCTATACAGGTCTGCACCAGGTCCTCTGGGTATGTTACAACTTTCAGCTTAGTATTTTTATGGGACATCTGAATGTGAGAACGGGTGAGCCTCTGATTGTCACACATGCCCCTGGGCCTCTTTTCCTTCGGTGGGGCTTCCTTGTCCAGCCTCAGTGTGACGGTTTTTGTTTCTATCTTATGATATTTTATTTTATCATGTTTGGTTGTTATCCCTTAGAAGCCTGCCTTGCTACTGAGAGACAGAAAAGGAGTGGATCCGGAGGGGAGGAAAGGGGAGGGGGAGAGGCACTGGGAAGGGTAGAGGGAGGGGAAACTGTCATCAGAATATATATGAGAAGAGAATCTATTTCCAAGAAAAGGAGAATAAATAAATAATGTTTCAACTCACAGTCCACAAATTATCAATTATAGATTTGCACAAAGAAACAACCAAGACTTGGGGGTTGAAAGAGCTACACTCTGATGACTGTGTAGTTTTTGACTGTTCTTCTAACTTCTCTACCTCCTAGTTTTTCCCTTTACAAAATTAGAAGGTCAATCTATAGGCTATCTGTAGGGGATCCACATAACACTGGAGACTTTAAAACATGCCTCCACATGCTGTAACGAAGTAGGACATTCTGACACAGACGGTGTCCAGGCTCTGACACTATCGTGGCCTTTACCAAGCCACTTAACCCTATGACCCACAGTAACAATATCCACCCAGGGTTATCCCTGACTCGAAGAAGAAGCTACTTCAGTGAAGTACATAGCTTCACGACTGTGTTGAGTTCTATAACCATGTTTTCAAAGAAAATTGTAAAACGATGCGTAACAGTCTCAGAAACCTAAACCTCAGCAGAGCCTTTCTAAGGAGAAGAATAGTTTGACTTTTGCAAACATGAGGTATTACCATTACTTATTTTTACTAACTCAGACAGGCCATTATATGAATGATTGACCTGAGGACTTGAGAGGTCTTTTCTCATGAAGCAAGGAGTAAGCACAGAGAAGATAATTACTATCCATGGGGAACTGACAACTACCACCTAACGTGTTTTGTTTGTTTTGACTTTCATTCTAACAGTCCCTGTGACAATGATTTAAGGAACAAAATGTGGGAAGTGAACCCAGTAACATGATAAGGATTTCACTATGAATTTAGTGTGGTTTTAGAAAAACTATACTAGAAAAATAATTCTTCCATCACCTGAGACCCCATTCATAAACACACTCTTTGGCAGTTTTCTGAATAATAGAACATAAATAATAATATAACATTAACAGAGCTCTATGCATGCTCTTAACTGATGGGTGAGATTAGATTTTGAAGTCATTTTCTTCTTTCTACTCTAAGAAATATATGATTGGGACTGGAGATATAGCTCAGTAGTTAAGAGCATTGGCTGCTTTTCCAGAGGACCCAGGTTCAATTCCCAGAACCCATATGGTGGCTCAGAAGCCTTCAGGCTGGGGACTCCAACTTCATCTTCTGGTCTCCGATATAAGAGTAAGAGCTAGACAATAACAGGCCTGAGCTAATGGCCAAGCAGTTTAAATAATGTAAGAGTCTGTGTGTTTATTTTATAAGTGGGCTCTGGGACTGGCGGGACTTGGTGGCGGGAGCTGGAGAGAAATTCTCCAGCAACAAATGGCGTCCAACGTGGTGGCAAGAGTTTCCACCTAAAAACTTAGAAAAAAGATTCTAAAACGGAACTAAAAACAGCTTCCTAATTGTCTCTCTCAAATGAGCAGCAGCTGCCGGTTTGAGCTACTGGCGGGTTCCTAGTGTGCACTCTCGACCTGCAGTATGGTAGGAATGAGGCCTCTGCAAGTAACACATTAAGCTATGTGGTGGATTTAGCCTTTGCTAGTACAAAACAAAAAAAAAAGTTTCTGGGCTACACGCTACTTTGGTAAAAGTGTAGACCCACTATTTCTGAGAGTTATGGCTCCCAGAGCTGGCAGAAAGCGGACCACCGCCATGTTGGGAAGCTGAAGTGGGCGGAGCCAGCAGCCACTGTGCCGTTTCAGGCTTAGAAGGCTGCAGTTTAAAAGGAATAGGCTCAAGCTAATATAAAAAAATAAGCCACGTAAAGATGACTACCACACAGAGAATCTGGATTATGTTCTCTTTGATATTCGTAACTGCAGAAAAACATTTGATTGTAAAAGCTGTTGAGTTATGCCAAAATGTATATTTTAAAGGTACCTTGACTTCAAAATTTGGATATAAGGATATGTTGCTTTGGAAAAGAGTCTCTGCTCTTGTTTCCACAGAAAGCCAGAGACTATGGATTTGTTCCAGATTAAGATACATCAGGTTTGACCAGCCAAGACCCCCTGAAAGGTCTCCAATGACACCATGGCCCAGATGATTCAACATCCAGAATGGTTTCAAGTCAACTGGCTCAGATATACAGCCTCACGGACTACTCCATGATCCTAAAATTTTCTTTCTGTCTCCAGAAGATACAGCGCCCCCCTCCAGCAGGAAGTAGTAAGAGAAGCTACGCCCAAATTCCCAAATATACCAAGCTGGCTTTGGAGATGGAATTGGCTCACTCCCCCTCTAAACCCAGACATATTGCTCAAAAAAAAAAAAATGGTTAAGAGATTCTTATGTCCCAAATCAGAAGAGCCCTCTGATGTGGGACAGACAAAAACCAATATTTTTATTTAAAGCAGGTTGATTATAAATACAATCTCTTTCTAAAACAAAAAGGGGGATAGTTTAGATATGATAGGATGAAAGGGTAGATTAATGAACCTACTTTTAAAGAGTAACAACTTGTTTAAAATGTTTTACATTGCTATAGATTTTAGTTTATTGATACAAATTTAAACTTAATTTTGTTATACTGTATATATATTTCTATTCTTGTTTGAGGTATTATGTTTATGTAACTCATTTAAAATTATAATGGATAATTAAAAAATAGATTAATAATTAGTCATCTATGATAATCATATTTATAGCCATGTTAGTTAAGTCTTTTAGGTATACATAGTTATATTTCAGATAGATAGGTAGTCTTCAAACACTTCAAAGACCTACAGAATATGGCATTTAAAATGTTTTAAAAATTTAGACTTTCTGGACAGTGAGACATGTCTGCTCCTGACAGCACCGATTTACTTCAGAGAGGAGGATGGGCATCGAAGACACTCCATACGGAGTTTATCTTCACCTTGACAAAAATAGCCATTTGGGCAAGAAACTGTTCTTGCCTGGACTGCCTGATCAACTGGACATGCAGGACCCATACAAAGGTGACCACTGAACTTTGCTTGACAAAATGGTCCTTCAGGTTCCTGCTTTGCAGAGAAAACTGCCAGACATTCTACAGGACACAGAGAAAAGTGAATAAGAGACTCTAGGCCTGTGGGCTGAAGACAGATGCCCCAACTTTACAAGAGAACTTTGAATGACTGTCCAGGCTGCCAGCTGTCTCTGTCTACCCTACAAGACTCCTAAAAGTTGCTTATATCCTTCTCCATTTCTCAGGTAGTAATATATCCTTCTGAGGTCTTTGATGTGGTTAAAGACTAGATTACTTACAATTTTCCTTAGTTATAATAAAAGATAAGTTAGATATAAAACCTTAAACTTACAAATATAAGATAGATAGGATCTCTTCTTTAATATTGTAACTGTAATTCTTGCTTGATAATTGTTTTGTTATATGTAATTTTACTATGTTAAAGTTAAAACCTTCCTTTTTAAGAAAAGAAAAGGGGAAGTGCTGTGGGATGGTCTGTATGTCAAGTGTGTTGCTGATTGGTCAGTAAATAAATCACTGATTGGCCATTGGCTAGGCAGGAAGTATAGGCGGGACAAGGAAAAGAATTCTGGGAAGTGGAAGGCTGAGAGAGAGACACTGCCAGCCGCCATCAGGACAAGGAAGATGTAAGGTACCAGTAAGCCATGAGCCATGTGGCAAAGTAAAGATTAATAGAAATGGGCTAAATATAAGAGTAAGAGCTAGACAATAACAGGCCTGAGCTAATGGCCAAGCAGTTTAAATAATGTAAGAGTCTGTGTGTTTATTTTATAAGTGGGCTCTGGGACTGGCGGGACTTGGTGGCGGGAGCTGGAGAGAAATTCTCCAGCAACACTCCGAGGGCTCTGTATACATGTGGTGCATGAACATACATTCAGGTATACATAAACTAAAGACAAACTTTTTTTAAAGGAAGAATAGCTGAACATAGACAGAAAGGTCATGCGACAAGAATCAGAAAAAATAAGTTGGAATGTTGGGGCATGGAATGAGAAAACTCAGTGTTTCTAATTAGTTTTTCAGAATGTGCTACTATAATAGGACAGATACATTTACTTGTTTGGTTGGTTGGTTGGTGGGCTGGACCAAGGGTCTCATGTATGCCAAATTCGCATTCTACCACTGAACTGTCTCCAGCCACAGAGAAAATTTTTAAGGAGATAATTGTTGGATGGGAGATGTTTGCAGCTGGCAGAAGATGCCAACTGTCAGATTCAGTGACTCCAAGGAATATTAGGCAAGGTTGTCAGAGCCCAAGGAAACTTCACTTCCCCAAGTTCTGGCAGATAGACAGAAGCAAGCATTCTTCAGGAACTCAAGAAGCTGGTTCACCTGCACCAAACTAGCCAGTTCACTTATCACTGGCAGAAGGGACAAATGGCTATCTCTGGCACCTATTAGCATACCAAAGCCCACGCTGGCCTCCAGGCTCCCTCAGTACCACAAGTTCCTGTTACACATTTCAAAGTTCATGCTAGCATCCTGGCTTTTCTCACCCAGCCCCTTACCCTAAACTTCCCCCAGGTCATGGGCTTCCCTGTCCCCTCTCCCTTGTCCTTATAACCCTGCTATTTTGGCTATCCTCCCTTTTCCGCCCCTCTCTCTTGAGCTTCTTCTTTCTTTGTCTTCTTCTCTCGCTCTTCCCCCTTCTCTCTCCTCTCCTGGCCAGGCCCAATCTGCTGGCCATGTTCAGTCTACTTTCTCTCCCTTCTCTGGACTCTTCTAGATGCTTCTGGATGTTTTCTCTCTCATATCCACAATAAAAACCTGCCCCTCAACCATGCCTTGGAGGGGTCATGTCTTCAGTTTATATAAAAGTAAATAAAAAGAAATCTATACCTATAGATATATTAAAACAAAGAGAAGTATCTGGGAAAAAAAGAACATCCAAAAGTAGCCTGATGATGATGATGGTGGTGATGATGATGATGATATTGATGATGGTGATAATGATAACAATAATAAAATCCTTCCAAAGATTAACAACTAACAACTAGATTAGCAACTGCTCTCTCTAAATCGAGAGTGGAAGTCAAAAGACTGACCTTGTATCTTGAAAGTACTAAAACAAACTTAATAAAACAAGGGTAAAATAAAGACATTGCCAGCAAAGTCAGACCCAGCTAGCAATATATTCTCGTTAAAACACTGCCTTAGCAGGTTCATCACTGCAGCAAACACCTGCACAATTACAAAGAAGGAAAGACTTTGCTTGCTCAGGCTCTGGTGAGGAAGATAACTCAATGTGCTGGAGCAGTTGCTCACCTCGGGGCAGTCAGTAAGCAGAATAGTCTGTTGGATGGCTCCCTCCACTTCCCTCTTTGTGTTCCATACAGGCTCCAGACTTCGTGGATATGTTGTCCACATTCGGGTTGGTTTTCACCCTTAGTCAACCATCCTCAAAAACACCTCAGAATGCACCCCAGAAGTGTGCTCTACTAATCTATTAGGCATGTCTCAATCAAATCAAGAAGCTAACTAGATTCACATCACAAAAATGTCTAGACTATTTTCTTCTAGCAGGAAAACATCCCGGAGGAATATCTCATACCTGAAAAAGAAGTGGTGAGTCAAACAAACAAACAAACAAACAAACAAAAAAACCCAAAAAACCTGTAAGCACACAGCTAAACCTAAGCAGTCACTGATTACATGAAATAACAAAAGCCAACAGTGCCCATTTTCTGTAAGTATAAAAATAAGACATAACTGAAATGTTGACTAAAAATAGCATTAAAATGGGAAAGAGACAATGAGGATAACGATTTTAAGAGTCCACGGTTTAAAGGGAAAGTAAACCCTGGATTTAAGTTGAGACCTGGTCAATGAAATATGCACATTAAAGTTTCTAAAATAACTAGTGAATACAGAGAAATCGAATATATAATTTCCAAACTAGTAGCAAGGAAGGAAATGGAACATCGAGTGAGGGATGGGAGATTCTAAATTCACAAGTCACAGAGAACTAACTAAAGAACGTACACTTTGACAGAGATGCAGAATCAAACACCATTTGTGGGGAGATGACTTTTTTGTGGAAATAAAAATAAAAGCAAAGAAATGATGAACACAAAGTTCACAATGGCCTATACTTTGAGAGGGAAGAGGAAGGCCCCCTCGAGGAGTTGGTTAGGTCAATAAAGGAAGCAGACGGCACCTTCAACTTGATTTCACAGTAAAAGGGAGCCGCACTGCGTAGGAAAAGTCAACAATGGCCGAGGACAACTGGAAGGCCAAAGTAGCTGGGGACAGCATCCTTGCTGCTGCAATCCCAAAGCACCGTGTGGGAAGCGCAGGGAAGTGTGGAGAGAGAAAGGGGAAGGTCATAGAGCACCTATTTTTCTCTTCATATGTGTGGTGTGGTCGTGTGTCTTTGTACGTGTGCATGTCTGTGTGCTGTGTCTTGGTGTGAGTGCATTTGAGTGACTGTATGTGTGCATATGTGTGCACTCGCTGTCTTCCTCTATCACTTTATATCTAACTTTTCGATAGAGAGTCTCTCCTTAAACCTAAAGCTCGTCAGTGTGGCCAGATGAGCTGGCCAGTAACTCCGGGGCTCCTACCTTTCTATGCCTCACCTTCTAGCACCTCCCTAGCATTGAGCTTACAGACAGGCACGCTGTACCCAGATTTAACGCGGGTACCGAGATCTGAACTCAAGCCTTCATCCCTGTGTATTTTCCCCTCTGAGCTGCCTCCCCAGCCCCTCAGGTTTTCTCAACCAAGGTCACTGCATTCTCCTTAAAATAGTAAAAGTTGGTTATTTTTACAGGTCTATGTGCCCGGTATATTTTACATTAAAAAATTATAGCAATGTTTAAAGATCGCTTCCAGAATGTTTCAAAACATAAATGAAGAGTAAGGAAAGTAAGAAACATAAATAACAAGATCAGCCTTCTTTTCATCTATTGTTATCCATCTTCTTTATTTCCACTTATTCCCTGGGTACAGAGACGCATGTCTGTAAGTCCAGTGCTGAGGGGAGGAGGGTAGAAAGGTGGGGCTCTTAAGAGGTAATTAGGTCATATGGATGTGGCCCTCCAAAATGAGATTCATGCCCTTGAAAAAGAGACTGTAGAGAGTCATTCAGCCCATCTGTGCAGAGGGATGCAGTATCCTTGACCATGGAAGTAGGCCTTCACCAGGGAGGCAACCTATTACTTCTCCCTTGACATCACACCTGGCCACGAAGAAGAAACTATCCTTCCTCACTCCTTAAACACACTAGGTCTGCACTGAGGCTTTGTCCCACCTCCCAGGTACACACAGTGAGCTCAGGGAAACAAGCATACAGTCTAGACAGATAACAAGAAGGACCAGCCTGACTTTGAGGACTTCTGAACTCATCCATTGTTGCCTTGTGTACCTTGGCACCGAATGGATTGAGGCAGGTTTGCGCATGGGGAAAGTTAGCTACTCTCACGGGTTTATAATTGGAATGGAGGTAATCACAAAAGACAGAGGAAGAAGAGTAACGTAAACAGAAGTTTATTACATGTGTATTTCAGATATATATATATAAAATTCACCCAGGAAATAAGTAAGCCTCGAAGTGGTTATTCTAGTGTATTATGTTTTTATATTTAAAATTTACAAACATAATTGTTTATCATAATGAAACATCCTTGTTCCTCATAATGAGCTTGGTAATGAGTCAGTCCAGGTCAGTTCACAAACATCTGCCTATTTGGCAGTCTCTAAGCCAAATCAGAGGCACATATATAGGACTTCCAGCTTCAGAACTGTGAGGGAAAAAAAACTATGCTATAAGCAATCTGAGTTATAGTATTTTAATACAAAGCCTCAAGAAGACTAAGATGGTCTCATCTGCAGAGGAGACAGAAAAATATTTGAAGTTGTCTCAATTTCATTTATCTGATCCTTCAGCCACAAAATAAAGGCATTTCTAAGTTCCTACCTGGGGAGTGTCCAGGGTAACTGTTGCTGTTAATGGGGAGGGTAATTTGTTCTCTCCTAAGTGGAGGCTGGGACTAACATAACATGAATAAAATTAAACACAAAATGACAGTTTAAGCCTAAAGAAGTACAGAGATCAGAAAAACAGTTTGTATTATGTGGCCTTTGTTATTCCTTCTGTAAGATGGAAATTATAAGATCTACCTCCAAATATGTGTGTTGGTTACTTTTCTGTTACTGTAATAACATACCAAAAGCAACTTAAGGGAGATCGTGTTTATTTTGGTTTATGATTACAAAGGGATAAAGCACGCATTATGGTGGAAATCAATGGCATGGTATTGTTATTGAGTTCAAGACCACCAGGAAAGACCTACAGACTCAATTCAGATTGTAACTAACCAAATTTATTAAAAATGCTAGCAGGGCTGCAGTCTCTAAGCCAAATCAGAGACATGCTGCTCTGAAGGAGCTGAAGGAAGGCTTTCATTTTAAAGTCAAACAACCACCATTACTTCATTTCTGCAGAATTTACAGCTACATGAGCAACTTAATTGATTTACTCCCCCTGCCCACAGCGGAAAAAAGCCAGTTTACAGAAGCCAGAGCAAGCAGTTAATCAGTCCACAACAGTCACACCATTCTGGGGAGGGAGCAAGGAGCCAAGGTTGTCTTGTCTTTCCGGAATTTAGGCCAGAGGCAAACAGTAACTAAAATTGGTGCCTAATACAAAATGGGGTTCCCTTAGCCATCCGAACATGGCTGATCGCATCTTCCATCGGCACAGCGAACAGGGGTGAAGAGAAGCTACAAGCACTCAAAGCGTGTCCCCAGGGATATACCGCCTCTAGGAAGGCTGTGCCTCATAAAGGTTTTATCACCTCCCTAAAGAGCACCCAACTGAGGACCAAGTGTTCATGCTTATGAACGCGTGCTTATGGGGGACATTTCTCGTTAGCGCTGCTTAGAGGTGGGAATATGCATTAAATGCCACAGAACCTGGCCGGTCCGTCCACCGTGTTCTCTGAACGGTGGTTCTGAACAGCCCCACTCACCTTCCCGACAAACTTCTGCAGAGTTACCTAAACCCAGCAGGAACCTTTCTTAGGTCAGCATCCCAAAATGCCAATGTTAAGCTTCAGTCAGGGATGACAACTTTAGAGTTACACTAATTATCACCCCCAGGGTTTAGTGCCTGGTGATTTTAAGGCTAAAACCCCAAACTCTTACTAAATGGGATTGGATAATATTTTACTTAAAATTGAAAAAAAAAGAAATACAGGTACTTCAAACTTTTGTACATATTTATTAGCACTCTGCTTAAAATTGAGCTTTTTGTAAGTTCACAGAATACAAGTATTCCCTATTGTTAACTGAGACTCACACACCAGTTTAAAGTACCAGATGCTCATGTAACAAAGTTTGCTTATTATTTGCGAATCATGGAGTATATGTTGCTTGCCAAATTGAAGGAAATTTATTCCATCCTTATAAGGAAGGGGAAAATAGGAATAATGAAACTTCATCCAAGGGGAGCACTTCTCCTTTTTCTCCCTAGACTATCAAAGGGGCATGAAATGATTTTTAAAGGAACTTTTTACTTTTATTATGTGTCAGGGGCCGTTTGTGGGACAGCTTGTAGGAGTCAGTTTCCTGCCTCTCTCATGTGAACACGAGGGATTGAACTCAGGTCCTCAGGCTCGGTGGAATGCACCGGTACCCACTCCGTCATCATCTTGCTGCCTGAGGCATGTAGACTTCTGTTAAAACAGGATGAGAAAGTCGAGTCACACAACCAAAACTTCTGCAAACAGTTGGTCCAAATCAAGACAAAGTATTTTTGAAATGAAAAAAAAAAAAAATCCCAAGCAACAACGAAATACGTTAAAAGATTTAGTCACAACTGACGGTCAGTCATCTTCTGTTCCCTGGAAAAGGAACATTACATCCGCAGTACTAAGAAATAATTCTACAAGAGTCAGGCAGCGTATCCTCACTGGTTACCCAACAACTATTGATTTCCTGATCATTTATGAAGTACTTATTGTGTATTAACTATACTTAGTTATTCTAGTATATTATGTTTTTATATTTAAATTTTACAAAGATAATTGTTTATCATAATGAAACATCCTTGTTCCTCATAATGAGCTTGGCAGTGAGTCAGTCCAGGTCAGTTCACAAACATCACTAAGCGGTGCACCATGTGTAGAGCAGATAAAGAGGCAGGTGGAATTCTAGCCTCTCAGAAGATGGTGAGTAAATATTCATGGTCATCAGTGAGCCCAGAAATGTCACAAGGAAAGGAAATAGATGGCACTCAGAACTCGGAATAGTCCTGGGTAAGGACTGCATCCCAGAGTCAGCAGAGAAGGGAACTGGCTGGAGAAGGGTTCCTTCAGGTGACTCTTCTCGCCTCATGTGCATTGACTGGACCATTACCATAGGAGTCCAGAGCACATGTCAGAGGATCTGGAACAACGCTGGGACGTCCATGAAGGAGAGCAGCAGCAGGCAATGTCTGACAGCCTCCTAATCATTATTTCACCAAGGTCACCTCTTGGGTCCAGGGGCTATCAGCTCAGGAAAGCAGCTTTGGGGAAAAGACAGTGCTACACAGCTGACCAGGGAGATACTCTGACAGATAAGATACTCAGAGCTGGTCATGAGGAAGAAACTAGCCCATCCTCACTCCTTAAACACACTAGGTCTGCACCGAGGCTTTGTCCCATCTCCCAGGTACACACAGTGAGCTCAGGGAAACAAGCATACAGTCTAGACAGATAACAAGAAGAACCAGCCTGACTTTGAGGACTTCTGCACTCATCCGTTGTTGCCTTGTGTACCTTGGCACCGAATGGATTGAGGCAGGTTTGTACATGGGGAAAGTTAGTTACTCTCACGGGTTTATAATTGGAATGGAGGTAATCACAAAAGACAGAGGAAGAAGAGTAACGTAAACAGAAGTTTATTACATGCGTATTTCGGATATATATGAAATTCACTCAGGAAACAAGCCTCAAAGTGGCAGCTTTGAATTCCAGCTGACATAGCATCTTTGACAATGAACAAGAAACTTTCACAGAAGTGACGGGGCAAAGGGAAGAGACTTTGGGTCTCTGCGGGCAGCCCAGTGGGTGAGACACGCGATAGCATAGGAAGGCTAGTTAGCGGAGCTTGTGGACATAGGTTCCCCTGGAACCTGCAGAAGACACTGTGTCTTTGTGAATCCAGGCCTCACTTCAGGCGACCAGCTTTCTGTGTTCTGTGTTGCCTCTTGCTTGCCTCCACTCGGCTGTCCTACACACGAGGGAGGCAGATTCTGGCTTCCCACACGTGCTCTGGATGTAAGATTCTTTTTTCCACGTGTTGGAAATAAAGATGTGACTCCACTGTCCTTGCCAAAGTGCTAAGAACGACTTTCAAATTAAATAGATAAAAACTAAACAAAAGATGAAGTGGGGAGAACAGACTTAATTCGTAATTTCTTAATCCAGTTTTACTTCTTTTGGGGTGTGTGTGTATTGTGTGTGTGTGTGTGTGTGTGTGTGTGTGTGTGTGTGTGTGTGTGTGTGTAGGGATTGCACATGTGTGTGAGGATGTGTGTGCACGTGTGCATGTGGATGTTGTTACCAGATGTTAGTACCAGATGTTGTTCCCCAAGATAGCTATCCCTCTTGTTTTTTTTTTTTTTTTAGGATTCCTTTTTTATTATTTTCTTTTATGAGTAAGTGTGCAGATGTGTCTTTATAAGCAAGTGGGTGTCATCAGAGGTCAGAAGAGGAGACCAGATCCCTTAGAGCTGGAGTTAGAGGCAGTGGTTACCCACCCAGTGTGGCTTTAGGAACCAAACTCGTGTCCTCTGAAAGCAATAACTGCTCCCAGCACTGGAGCGCCCACGGCTCCAGAGCCACCTTGATTTTTGAGATAGGGTCTCTTATTGGGATCTGAGACTTGCTAATCCACTAAGCTGACTGGCCAGTGGATCCTAAGGCCCGGATCCATCCACCACTGCTGAGACTGCAAGCATAGGCTGCCATATCCAGCTTTTTACATGAATTCTGTAGATCAAATACAGAGCCTCTTGGACATGCAGCTGACATGTGACATGTCTCCTCAGACCTTTCAATCTATTTTCTACTGCTATAACAGAATACGGACAGAGTAAATTATAAACAATAGAAAAACTGGGGTTTTTGTTTGTTTTTTGTTTTGTTTGACTCATTCTTCTGGAAGCTGAGATATCCAAGAACATGACCTGTGTCTGACAAGTGAGTGGAAAGGACAAAATCCCTTTTTGAACTTACAAGTAATCCACTCCAGAAATAACCAGTCCACTTTCAAAACGAGCATCGATCCATTCCCCAGGGCGGAGTCTTTTTTTTTTGTTTGTTTGTTTTTGGTTTTTTGAGACAGGGTTTCTCTGTGTAGCTTCGCACCTTTCCTGGATCTCACTCTGTAGACCAGGCAGGCCTCAAACTCACAAAGATCCGCCTGCCTCTGCCTCCCAATTGCTGGGATTAAAGGCATGTGCCACCACCGCCCAGCTTCCTTTGTATTTCTTAATACTCACCTCCTGATACTAGCAAGGTTGCACCTGAATTTCCACATGAGTTTTGAGGGGACATCCTGACAACATCACAGGAGTTCGCAGGGAATTCACACTCAAAGAGGCAGCTAGGATTCAGGCCAATATGCTATCTTAATAGTAAATTGGTTTTTGTTTATTTGTCTTTTTTTTTCAATCAGTAAGTTTGAACTTTTAAATGTGTTATGATTATCATTGGGCAGGGGCTCTTTTCTATATTTCATATTTCCCACTGGCCATGCTTTTTATCAAAATTATTTTTACTAGATAGTAAAAATTTCCTTGTCTTGAAGTTCACACAGCTTTTACTATACAATGAATACCCCTTATTAAATATTTATGTTTATTTTCCTCATTTTGTTTTTTTTTTCCCTGTCAATTTCTTTATGATAAAGACACCTTGCTTGGCCATACTTAGTCATGTTCCTAGGCCCATCCTTTCATTTATATATGAAATCCAGTTTCAGTAATTTAGCAGTCAAATTAGCAGTAACTGCCACCTTCCACAGCCAATCAATATGACCGAACATCTCTCCTTGTACCTCCTCACCCACCACTCACCCCTCTCACCCCACCTCCTCATCCATCACTCACCCCTCCCACCCCTGGGACATCTGGTCAACCTGGCCTGTCATCAGAAAAAAATCTTTTCGGTGAAATTTAGACAGAATTTATCTTTACCTTTAATGCTTTCTCTTAGTCAGTTCTACCCACTCAGTCACATCCTGCTGCTTGGAAATAAATTCCCACTTGCCCATGCTGGACTCAGGGTTGTACTCAGTCTTTTGTCCTCACTGCAAGACCTCATTGCAGAGATCTCTGCAACCTATCGCAATGGCCCAGAATAAAGTTGGTGTGATCGAGCTTTAATGAATGTCACTGGATACAGCTTTTCTTAATGCTTGTCAAGATTTTCTCACACACATGACCCAAACTGGGCACTTTCATCCCCTTCTGAATCTACACACATCCGTCAGCCCGCTACTTCTCACATAGGCTTATTGGGCATTTCCACTCAGGATTGCAAGAGCTACCTCTCTGTTTGGGGGAGGGATATCCTTCTATTGTAAGGAACATTCTTGTAAGGAACATTTTCAGGCACACTTGATTTGGATCAGTCCTAACACTCTCAACATTCCAGATCAGCTGTTCCTCCACTTTCTATAATTTATATATAAAAGCTTTATTGAATGCAATGAGCATCCACAAGTGCCTATCCATTAGTAGAGCAACAAATCTTCTGTCTACTTGATTGCTGCTTTCTGAGGTTCTAGTTTTTATTTTCCCTCAGAGAGAAGAGGTGTCTGGAATTTCATGTTCCTGATTCCCTTGTCTTTGCTGGTTCACATTAGTGTGTGTGAACTAAAACTGTACAAAGGTAAACCCCTATGTTATTTAACTGTTCCTATTGCCAGCTCAATGGAGAAAACTTGTGTTGTCTTCTCGGCTTTGACACATTCACTCAGCATTTATTCCTAAAATATACCCATGTTGCTTATAGTTCGTTTATTCCTAAAATACACTCATGTTGCATGTAGTTCATTTATTTCCTAAAATACACTCATGTTGCATGTAGTTCATTTCCCATGTAAAATGCCATTCATTGGGAAAATGTACCATAGTTTACTTTCCTTTTATCTGGTAGTTGATCACTTGGGTTGTTTATAGACGTTTTGTCCTCATAACCCAAGCTCGTATAAATATATTTGTCTTTATTGATGTGAGGGCTGGATTTCTCATGTGTGTCTAATTACAGTTGAAAAGCCATGGTATAGACTGTACAAATATTTAACATGACATAATTCAGCTAAATTGTCTTCCTAGTCATCACGAAAACAGACTCTAATAACACAGTAACTACAAAAAATACAAACAGATTAAAGTCAATTACCAAAAGATAAAAATACTTCCAAAAAAGGGAGGGATTATGTGAGTACTAGTAAGTAAATAAAAGGAATAAAGAAACAATAAAGATGAATTCAGAAAGTATTATAGAAAAAAACACAACAAAATAGTATCAAAATTAAAACGTTCAATGATGCATGATATCCAGAAAGAGGATTTGCCTTTTGTCATTAATTATAGTATTATGGGCTGGAGGCAGCACAGGAGTCTATTATGCATGGAATGGACAGACAAGATGCACTGGATATTGTTAGGTAGCTAGATAGTCAGAGACTTAGACAGTCACAGACTCAGAGCCCATTGAAGATGTTACCACTTCCTCATAATCATACTTGGACCTACCTCTTGTTTCCCTGGTAACACTAGCAAAGAAAGCACTACAAGAATCCCTTCTTAATATTTAAAATACCTTATGAATAGGTAGCGGTATCACAGCTTTGTTGAAGTTCACTAAAGAAAAGTTGCTTCCTCCTGCTCAAAAGAATGGAATCTGAGCCCGGGGTGGAGACATGACATTATAATCTGTCCAAACATAAGATTACAAAGACATACTGTTGTCCTCTCCCTTAAGAGTGACTCCAAATGGGCCTGTCAATCAACAGGCCATGAGGGCATCCCTCACGAAAGCTGATTCACCCAAAGACTGACAAGGGCAGGGGAGGAATGTCCCGCTTAGTGAGATAACATATTCACCCTCCTCAGACACTTCTCACAAAATAGATTTGCTTGCAGGTCTTCTGAGCCTACTAAGGTGTCCTCTTTCCTGAGTTCTACCTAAAAATGTGGAACTTTTCCTCTCTCTCTGTCTGTCTCCTGTTTGGATCCCAGCCCAAAGCCTAAGCTTGCTTTCACTGACACACTCTCCACATTCCTTCTCTAAAGTGCCCCGCCCCCTTCTGCCAAGTCAAAAGACATGGCTATCCCTCTTCTTAACCAGCACCCTATCCCTAGCAGTTAATGAGATAACAGCTGTTTTCTCTCAAACTCTTACAAAACAGTTCTCAAGCTCCCTTCTGAATTCATTTTTAGAAATTCTTTCATTAACATTGCTAAAGATCAATAAAATGGAATCCTGATTTGTGACAAATTTGGCATCCAGCATGAGTTATCATTAAAGAGGTCCCTCTGAGGACAGAACAGGGGGCATGTTCTGTCTTCTAACTCAAGTTGGCCCCTTTTGGTGGTTCAAACTCCCGCCAGTTGCTTTGGGCTGAGATTCCTTTTTGGAGGAGTTAGTCTCTAGACTTTGCCTTTCCACCTTACCTCAACTATGTTAGCCTTGTGCTTTGGTACTCTGCCTTCCTGGAAAACATAAATGTCTTTTTCCCATCTTCTCCAAAGTTCTCTCCCTTGGATGGGGACAAAGCATGGAGGTTACACACAATGCCTTCCTTTCCTTTAGTGTGTGTGTGTGTGTGTGTGTGTGTGTGTGTGTGTGTGTGTGTGTGTGTGTGTTTATCCAATGGCCACATGATAGCCTCCAAATGGCACTAAGTTTAATCCCCTCCCTTTTCTCTCTGGCTGCTGAGACTCCCATTTATTTCCTTCACCACTACTATTCATTCCCAGCCAGAGAGACTTGAGATCAAATTAAGAGAAAGGATGGGAACAAAGAAAACATCTTAGCAGATTTGGGCATCCAGGCCCATGGCCAAAATGGAGGGTATCCTAACTGCCTTGTATCAAGTGTGTTACTGTGCAACTGGATATGTGATCACAAGGTCTCCAGGAAGTTGCTTCTAACTGTGTGGAGGCAACACATAAGGATGATGGTGTTTTAAATCAGGCCTGTTTGTTCTGACGGCTTCATTTCTAAGGGTCTTGAGTGGCCTGCCACAGAGGTTCATAGGCCCTTCTGTCTCAGCTCATGTCATCCTCAACTGGGACTGTGGAGTTTACATCATGGGATAATTTGCCACTCTCCTACCCTCCCTGTGCTCCCAGCCCAGTGGCACAGATGCATACTGGGTGCACTTCCTTGTCCTGTCTGGGTCTATCACAAGCCTCATTGGCAGATTGTTAAACCAAGAACCTATGGGGCAAAGGAAAATGAAATCCAGCTGACAGCTTTTGTTATTTTCAGTTACAACTGGATTCTTACCATCTTCATCATGGGAAATCATGGCCTCTTCCTCCTTAGGTCAAAACCATGAAATTCTTATTCTTTTCTACCTACAACTTCTCTCTGTATGTGCACTTCTGTGCTTGGCTACATGATCTTTCTTTGCTACAGGCTGCAGGAATATATTATAAAAACTCAGCTTGTTATGGCAAAGCCACTATCTGAAGGGATCAAGGAATTCCTTCAGAGGAAGCCGAATCTCAGGGAGTGTTTGGTGCTATTTGGCTTCTTATACATCAGCTGTCTCCTGCTATGAATATCATGTGTGCCTTCATAGCTTTCCCAATTGATTTTTTTCCCCTAAGAATTGCTAACAGTCTGGACTGATCACTCTTTGGACATATACACTTGAGGTATTTGGAGAACAACGTCAGGAAAGGCTTCCTTCCCCCCAGCCCATCCATTTCTCCCCTTTTAGCACTGGAATCAGATATCTCCCTTAGCCACATTCAAAGACTAACAGAAATAACAGCCCAGACCATCACATAATAGTCTCCTGAATTAAGATAAATTCCACACGGAGACACCACCTAGGACAGGTGGACCTTAAGTAATAGCTTCACACAAATTATGCTCGGAACCTCCTTTCCTATACAACCTTACTAACATTATAGACTCCTAACTTCCTACCTAACCACTTCTAGGAATGTAGATTGAGCACATAACAATCTTATGTTTTTTTGGGGAGGAGTGGTGTGCCCACCTTCACTCCCTCATACACACTAATAATTATAATAAATAAAATAAATAAACATTACAGTTGTCACAACTGTGTTTCCTAGTTCTCTCTTCCAAGAATGGTGACTGTGGGGGTTGGGGATTTAGCTCAGTGGTAGAGCGCTTGCCTAGCAAGCGCAAGGCCCTGGGTTCGGTCCTCAGCTCCGACCAAAAAAAAAAAAAAAAAGAATGGTGACTGTGAAGGGACCATTCAATATGCTAATATATGAATCATAAATCTAACTCATCTTATCAATAAAAACCAGGAGTCAGATATCAAGATAAAACCTGAAAGATCAGAGAAGCAAGGGAGCAGCCACAGTTGCTTCCCACCTCTACCATTTGTCCTCCAACCAGAAGGGCCTAGATCTTTTCTCCATCCCACCTTATCACTTCCTGTCACCTCTCTGTACAGACCTACAGACCTCTATGGTTAACTAGTGGCTAGCTCTACCTTCTGACTCCAAGCAAGCTTTATTTGTCAGAACACAAACAAAATATCACACAATATTTTCCCCTTTTTGTCTAAATAAAAGATTTTGACTAACATAGAAAAATTATATATAATAAGTACAATAACTATATACAAATATATCCAGGCAATAATTACATTAACAATTTCTAGTCCATTAGTATTTGACAAATTCATAGAAAATACTCCATTATCTATCCTATCCTGGTGAGGCCAAAGTGTTGTACCTAATTCACTTTCTATCCTAACTTGTATTACCAACTCAAAACTATCTTTTCATGTCTCTCAACCTCATACACTTTACACCTCTATTGTGAGTTTCTTTTCTGAATTTGTTAACAAGGAAAATTTATAACTGTATAGTCTTCAACTTCATCAGAGACCTGAGAAGGATATAACATTACTTGAACAAACAGAAAGTGCACAGCAAACAACTTCCAAAACTAAGAAATGACAGAAAAGGCTGGCTACCTGAACAATCACCCAAGGTTCATCTGTAACACTGGGGCATCCATCTTTGGCCTACAGGCCTAGAATATCTGAAAGACTTTTCTGTGAAGCAAGAGTTTTGAAGGACTATCCCACCTTATCTTGGCAAGGTTTGGCAGTCACTTTCTGTTGTGTCCTACTTGTCCAATTTGGACAGCAAATGTCAGCAGTTGAGACAAGAGCACTTTCTTGCCACAAAGAAAGCAAATCTATAGAGTTTCTTTCCCATCATCTTCTCTGAAATAGATTGATACTGCCAGGAGCAGACATGTCTCATTCTCATAAAAAACAAAAACAAACATGATATTAAAACATCTTAAATGCCATATTCTGTAGGTCTCTGAGGTGTTTGAAGACCACCTGTGTATCTAAAATATATCTGTTTGTCTTTTAAAAAATACCTAACATGACTACAAATTTGATTGTAATAGGTAACTAACTACTGACCTGCATTTCTTTATTATCCTAAATAGTTTGCAATACTAACTTTCAAGGACTAGAAATTTACATTACATTGTTAAATGATCTGGATAGGTACAATACCTTGAACAAGACTAGAAATGTATGTACAGTATGTTCTAACAAAAATAACCTCAAATTTGTATCAAAATACAAAAATCCAAACCAATGTAAACTATTTAAAACTACTAATTGCTTTTTTTGGTTTAAAAGTAGATTTAATAATTTACCCTTTTATCCTATCATGTCTATATCCCCCGTTTTTCTTTTCAGAACAAGATCCCTGAATCTAATCTGCTTTGTTCAACTTTTTTCCTCATCATGACCAATAACAACTTGTAACCAACCAACCCCCCCTAAGCAATGACAAATATCAATAACCCACTGAACGATCAAAAACTGCCCACCCCACCTATTAGGAATGTGGGTGTTCTGTTCTTAAAATTACTTCCTGCTGTCTGGGAGTGACAGCATTTCTAGAGGACCCTGAAAAAGATTGGGATAATTGTCAAGTCCTAGGAGAGCTAGCTGTATCATTTGTTGTCCAGACTCTGTGGAATGAGAACATGTAGGACTTATGTTAAGTGCTGGCTAGAGTAGTCTATGAGGCTGGACCATCTCAGCTATCAAACTTGAGATTGTCCTGAGCAGTTTTTAGTCCAAAGTCAATCTTTAGATGATGTTTGTCAGCTTTGTGGCATTGCCATAGACTGGGTGGAATTGCAATTGTGGAGCCTCATCCTCCTTTTGGAGACTTCAAAGGTCACTGTTAGGCATGGACATGGTTCACTACAGAAATGTCATGTGCAGTATATCTCAAAAAAGGTTAAAGGACCATAATTTGTTATGTACATCCAGAGTACAAAAACTTAATTTCTAGTTACCTGATAGAGGCTCAAACCTGAAATCATGTACAGGAAGCTAGATGAAGCCTTTTTTCTAGAATTAATACTCTATATGACCATTAATATCATGACAAAAAGTTTAAAATATATATTAATTTTTATAAATTTTGAGATAATATTTATACCTTAAGAAAAGTTTTAAAGAGTTAAAATAAAACCAAAGGATTATGAGATTAATGGCAATAGAATAGACCCTTAATTTTGGTTTTTATTCTGTCCCATATCAGATGGCTTTTCTGACATGAAACAGAGATTTTGGATTTTCCTTTAACAAATGTGCTTGGGTTTAGAGACAGAGATAGCCACACTCCAAAGGCATCTTTAATTTTTAATTGAACTGGGACTACAAAAAGACCATATGCATTATATGTCTGTAGAGAACAGAAGAAACAAACATTTGGGAATATTTATGAAATTTTATCCTTTTGGAAATGTGATATACCAATAGGCCAATTTACTCTTTTTCTTGGGTCATTTTCTCTGGATGATTCATTCTTTTTATTCAGATGTCTCATTTGTCCAGTGTTCTTCAGATTCCTTAGCTAGATGCCTTCATTCTCCTGGAAAGACAAAAAACAAAACCCTGCCCCAGCCCTAACTTCAGGGAACTTCCCTTTTGGCAAGTCATATCTGATCAGATGAAAAGCATTTGTTAGTCATATAAATTAGTTTAGATTGAGTGGTCATGCTGGTTGATGAACTATCACCTCTTCTAATCAAGATGTCTCTCTTGTTCAAATCTAATCTTTATCAATTTTAATGATATCCATAGCTTTTCTTCTCCTGTGGAAACAAAAGCAAAACCTCCTCCCCAATGTTACATGTATCCTGGTTTCCATTCTGAGGTCAACACATCTTTAAAGTATACAGGCTGATTTAATTCAGCAGTTTTTTTCTATTGTCCAATGTCTCTTCATGACTATCATTCCTTTCTCATTAGCATTTAGAAAATTTAAAGTTAATAAAGCATTATGCAATCTATCTCTAGGGGTCTTTATTATCCATTTCTGTTTATTAAGCATATCTTTTAGAGTTTGATTAGATTTTCCTATAACTGTTTACCCTGTAGGATTGTGTGGTATACCTGTAATATGCTTTATGTTATAATATGCAAAAAAAGCTGTTTCATTTTACTAGAGACATATGCTAGAGCATTGTCAGTCTTAATTTGTGCAGGTATCCCCATGATGCTCATAACTTCTAACAAATGTGTGATTACAAAATCAGCCTTTTCAGAACTCAAAGCAGTTGCCCATTGAAATCCTGAATATGTATTTATGGTATGGTATACATATTTTAATTTTCCAAACTCTGCAAAATGAAACACATCCATTTGCCAAATTTCATTTCTTTGAGTAGCCTTTAGGTTACTTCCTGCAGATGGTGGAATTTGGTTATACAAGGAACAAGTAAGACACTTCCTTATAATTTCCTTGGCTTGCTGCCAAGTAATGGAAAAAATCTTTTTTCAAACCCTTGCTATTGATGGAAATCATCTCTCCTATCCAAGTATCATCATGGTTATGAGATTCAATATTGACTGTATCTTAGATTGATTATTCTAGGGGAGCCGATCTTGCATTAAAGGCCTAAATACCATTTTGCATTGTGAATTAAAATTTTCTTTTTTTTTTTTTTTTTTTTTTTTTTTGGTTTTTAGAGACAAGGTTTCCCTGTGTAGCTTTGCTCCTTTCCTGGAACTCACTCTGTAGCCTAGGCTGGCCTCGAACTCACAGAGATCCGCCTGGCTCTGCCTCCCAAGTGCTGGGATTAAAAACGTGTGCCACCACTGCCCAGCATGAATTAACATTTTCAAAAGCCAAAGATTCAATTATTATTTGTCTAGCTTCTGAATTTTGTATCATTCTATTACAGCTAAAGTAGATCTTTGTAAAAAAAAGTGAGGGTTTCTTTTGGGCCTTGCACAACTTTGGCAAATGACTCAATTCTCTCTCCAACTTCTTCACTTCTGTCTCAAGCATTCAAAGCTGTTGCATGGCATAAAGCCAGGGTGTGGTCATCATGTAGAGACTGTCTTTGCACATCAGCAAATGTATTAGAATAAGACTATAGCTGGAATTTAGGTGAAGGGGGAAGTATTTCCCAACAAGTTTAAAAATATCTATTCTGTTACTAGAGCAACTATAAAGTCTTTCACAGGCAAATAATAATGTCATCTTTACTTCCAATAAAAGAAAAAAAAGTCAATGAAAGTGAACAAGGACCTCCAGGAATCACCTTAGACTCAAGTCTGGAGGGAGTACCTGGAAAAAGTACAACTATTTTAATAACCAGCAGTTAGAAAATTAGAGATTTTTGTCACGTGAACTGAGTCAATTCTTTTTTTTTTTTTTTTTTTTTTTTTTTGGTTTTTCGAGACAGGGTTTCTCTGTGTAGCTTTGCGCCTTTCCTGGGACTCACTTTGAAGACCAGGCTGGCCTCGAACTCACAGAGATCCACCTGGCTCTGCCTCCCGAGTGCTGGGATTAAAGGCATGCGCCACCACCACCCAGCTACTGAGTCAATTCTTAATGTGCTGAACCTGTGCATAGGAGAATTTGGGGCGTGAAATACTGAGAATTAAATAGCAAAGATCTATTTTATAATAAAGAATGAAGAACCAGTATTTATGAAATAGGTAGTCAATGACAATTAATTGATTAAACAACTAATTGAGGTATTAATGACAACTGAGTTATTATCCAACCTAGTAACTAATGAAAATAACCAACAACACTAATTTCTTGTTGCCTGAATCATACTTTCCAATCCTAGCAACCGACAACAATGCTCATGCTTAGAGATTTATGAGTCCTTTCGAGATACACAATTGGAAAATGGTGAAGCCATCATCTGAAGCTCATTCTATTTTTATTTTATTTGCATTGGTATTTTGCCTTCAGGAATGTCTGTGTGAGGGTGTCAGATCTTGGAGTTACAGACAGTGGGTGCTGGGAACTGAACCCAGGTCCTCTGGAAGAGCAGTTCGTGCTCTTAATCACTGAGCCATCTCTCCAGCCCCCTGAAGCTCATTCTAATAATGGCTCAGTAATGGCCCAGTTTGGATTATGAGCTACGGCATAATTGATCCTGGCAGAGTCACATTTCAATACAAAAATATTTTTAACACTGTGTTTGTAAATCTAGCAAATACGGAGTGACACTCATTGTCACAGCCAGTCAGAGCTCATGACCAAAAAGAACTCCCAGGAAGCCACAATAATTCTGCATTCTTTGCCTTCAATTATTTGACTAATGTATACTAGGTGCCTAATGGAGAGACAGCCCCACGCAGTTATCTCCTGTTAAAGTTTTGTCAGTGGCCATAGTTTGTGACCCACGTGGTTCTCAGCCACTTCTAATAAATCACAACGAGTTCCAAAAGGAAAGCTTGATTAAAGAACATTCTCTCTCCTTTGAAAAAAAAATCATAAATAGAAACCAGCATCTTAGGGATAGCACGCAAGGACTTCTTCATGGGGACATGCATAGTTATGTGGGACAACGCAGAACCTCCACCTCATCATGTCTTCTGGGATGATAGAGCTGGGGGAGTTGGAATGGGGTGTTTGGAGCCTCTTCCTCTTAATAAATAGGATGTTTTACAATAGATTACTCCATAAATGTATCCCAAACCAAATAGGAGAAAATAGCTATCTTCCTGTTTTAGACAAAGGCATGGCCACTGTACGGATTAAAGTCGAGGAGAGAGGACCCGGCCTTCCCTGCCTGCTGGCTGAGTCTGGACAGCAGCCAATCCAAAGTTCTCCTCCGTTAGACACACAAAGGGCAGAAGCAGTTCAAACGCATGTGGTCTCGCAATAGCCCCAAAGTCCAGTTTTTGGGTGATGTTTTAGGCTATCCACAAATCTCCATATCTTTGTAACACAGAGAACTTGCTTTAGTGATCAGCATAAAACAGCTACATTGTGTAACTTCCCCTCAGCCAAACCACGAGGAATTATAACATAAACAGTCACATCCTTCCAACAAGCGAGTCAAGATGCTGTACCCAAACTCAGGACTATGAATAAAGAGGACATTTAAAAATTTTTTTTCCTTCTATTGAAAATAGATTTTTTTTCTCACATAATATATCCTGATTATGGTCCCCTTCCCTCTACCTCTCCCGGTTCTTCCCCACCTCCCCTCCCATCCAGATCCAAACCCTTTTCTCTCTCTCATTAGAAAACAAACAGCCTTCTAAGGGAAATCAACAAAATAAAATGCAATAATATAAAACAAAAACTAACACATCAGAATGGAACAAACAGAAGGAAAAGAGCCCAAAGAGAAGGCACAAGAAACAGATACAGAAACCACTCATTTGAACACTCAGAAATTTCATAAAAACACTAAACGAGAAGCCATAATCTATATCCAAAGGACCTGTAGGGTAAAAAGAGAGGAGAAGAAGAATTGTAAATAAAGTAGAATGAAAAAATAATAATTTTTTTACAAAGGAAAAGCCTTGACATGATATTGTGAAACAAATAACCTCCAAATACGCTGTTGAGTTTATTTCCTGTCAGCTGTCTGTGGCTGGGCATGCAGCCTGCCCTGAAGAATATTTTGTTTCCCCAGTGAGATTCCCTTGGAGGAAACTAAATTTTCATTTCCACGTGGATATCGACTGGAGAGTTTCTGGGTTAAGGATGGGGGCATGTATCTGTCTACTTCTCCTTTCAGTTCCAGGATCCCATCTGGTGCAGACCCATGCATGACCTGTGCATGCTGCCCCAGTCTGTACGAGTTCATCTATGCATCAATCCTGTTGGTTTAGAGGGTGGTGTTTTCTTGGTGTTCTCCATGCCCGCTGGCTGTTACTCTCTTTCCACCTAAGAGGACACGATTTGTATGTAGCTTTTACGTATCTTCTGATAAGGATTTCCTCCCTAAGCCCTAAAAATGTCGAACAAAATCTTGGGGCTAGAAGAGATGGCTCAGAGGTTAAGAGCACTTGCTGCTCCTGTAGAGGACCTGGGTTTAGTTTCCAGCACCCACGTGGTGGCTCACAGTCATCAGAACCCCCAGCTTTGGGGGATCCACTGCCCTCCTGAGGCCTCCTCAGACACCAGGCACCCATGTGGTACACATGCATGCATAAAATCAAAGCAAATACACAGAACAAAAATAAATAAGTCTTAAAAATGCTGAATAACATCCATTTAGAACTTACTATGTTCAATAAGCCCTGTTGCTTTACCTACATTATTGCATCTATTGGTCACAAAAATCCCAGGAAAAAGTTGTTACTGTTGTTTCCACTTACAGCCGAGGCACATGAGTCCTACAGCAGTGGTTCTCAATCTTCCTAATGCTGTGATCTTCTAATAAAATTCCTCATGTTGTGGTGACCCTCAATCATAAAAATTTTTGTTGCTACTTCATAACGGTAATTTTGCTACTGTTGCGAATGGTAATGTAAATATCTGTTATGCAGGATATCTGATATGCGACCCTTTGAAAGGATCGTTCGGGTCCCCAAAGGGGTTACGACCCTCAGGCTGAGAACCACTGCCTTAGAGAACCAGTTGCATAGCTAATGTGTCAGCAAAGTAAGACTCAAAACCACACCCCTCTGACCAGAATTGATGTGCTATTTTAATTTCATTTTATGTATTTCTTTACAAACCTTCTGTCCCCACAAACATGATTGTTTCTATGTGGTGAAGCCCTAGGCTTTTGCTCTTTTCCTTCTTTATTTCTTCACTTGATTTAATTATTGTGTTCCAAATCATTTCTCCAGTGAGAGTCTTAGAACCAGGTCACCCTATTTTGTAAGAATTACAAACTAGTGAGTTCCCATACATCTCCCCCTACCCCTGTGCACATCATTACCATCTAATGGTGCTCCCTATTTTGCATATCACATATGCAATTCCAAACCAAGAGCTGTACAAGTTTGGACAAGAAAGAATTTAACTTCCATTATCTTAGAGACTGTGTATGTAATTAATTGCCTGTATTAGATCCATAAAGTCGAAACTTGTTCTAAATATGGGACTGAACCTCATTGTATATTATCTCTCAAAGAGCTCTTTCCCAGTGTCCCTATGCTGGCCCACGGACTTTTAAGCACAGACCTGAGGAATTGGGTTGTGCAGATATGTAAAGAAGAGGAAATTGAGCAGAGGAAACAAAACATGAAGTTGGAACATGCTTGGCATATTTAAGAAACCCAAAGAGTTGGGTATGACGTAAGCAAAGCAAGACTGAGAAGGGCATGCCAAGAACAGGTCCAAGCAGAGCTAGCTGCACAGACACAGACTCGTCAGTTCCCTGTGCTCATGAGAGCTCTGCACTTTCTTTAATGCTTGGCCCTCAACACTTTTGCACACTTAATAAAAACTGTAGGGAGGACTTTGCCTTCTCATTGTGCAGTGAGCAATGCAATCACAGTAGCTTCCCCCGTCTGTGGCTCGGCTCCCTTCGGAGTCACTTGCCCATGCCCAAGCACTGCTCAGAAGTACTAAATGGAAATTTTCAGAAAGATGCAAGGTGTGTTTTCCATCTTTAACCATAAATAGCATGATGCAAACTCCTATGCTTTCCTACTGAACTATGAATTGTGCAGAATATCCACATTTTATATGCTACTCACCCATTAGCCCCTTAATAACCAGCTCAGTTACCAGATCAGTTGTTGTATTATAGCACTTATGATCTAGATACCCTTATTTTATTTAATAATAACCCCAAAACATAAGACTAGTGCTATGGGATATCTTTCTGTACACTGTGAATATGTGTGTTGCTCCCATGGGCTAATAAATAAAGCAGCTTTGGCCTATGATAGCAAGGTAACTTAGAGGCAGACAGGAAATCCAAGTGGAGATACAGAGAGAAGAAAGTGGAGTTGGAGATGACACCAGCCCACCATCCATGGAGCAACACGTGGTGATACATAGATTAATAGAAATGGGTTGAGTGTGGTAATACATAGATTAATAGAAATGGGTTGAGTTAAGTTATAAGAGCTAGCTAGCAAGAAGCTTGAGCTATAGGCCATACAGTTTGTAATTAATAGTAAGCCTCTGAGTGATTATTTTACAAGCGGCTGTGGGACCACAGATAGCAGAAATTCGTCTGGACCTCGGGGGGCCGGGAGGAATGGGAAAAACTTCCAGCTGCAGACTAGTGATACCAGCAATGAGGAGATGCAAAGGGAAGTCTATGAAGTGAAAATAGGAAAATTTGCAGTTGGTACACATGTATAAGGAAAAATACTATCTATGGGGTTTCAAGTATCCATTAGAGATCTTGGAAGGGGTCATTATCATATGCAACTAGTTCTGCAAGAAGTTGATTGCTGTAGAGTTTTAGCCATTGGCCAATTCTAAGAACTTATACTTTAATTCTGGATACGATGAGAAGCCACTGAGGTGTTTTTAATGCTGCAATGAAAACATCTAATTGTTTATTTCATTTAAGTCACCCTAGCTTTTGTTGTTAGATTGGATCTGAGAGGATGAGAGGGAAAACAGCCAAGAGGCACTTGTGAGTTGATCCATGGACAGAGGGGGAAAAAAAAGGCACAGTCTAGGTTTTTGAAGATAAAGAGAAATGGTGGGTGGGAATGGTGCCATGTGCCTTTACTCTCAGCACTTGGAAGCGAGGGGCAGGTGGCACATTGTGAATTTGAGGCCAGCCTGCTCTACATTGTAAGATCCTGTCTCAAAACAAAACAACAACAACAAAACCAAACTCGTGAGCATGGACGGGAACTAGTATGTGAGACAAAGAGGAAAGTCTAGGAAGACTTTCAGTTTGGGACCTGAGCACTTGGAATAGTAGAAGACCACAGAAACATGGGCTTGGGATTCCAGAGGCCAGGAGTCTGTTTGTGGAGCTGTGAAAGTTGAGTAAGTAGATATGTGCTTCTGAGGATGGGTAACAAGGTTCAGGCTAGAGACATAGACACTCACAAGATGGGGAAATGCAATGGAACTGGGCTAGGATATGGAAGGAAAATCACAGGAAGTGACAACCTGGGCTTAAGGCTCCATTTGTGCCAAGAGGTCATGTGTGTCAAATGTCAATACACCTGGGCAATAATTGCCTGTCCACAGAATTAGCAAGGTGGGGATTTTTAAAATGCCTTACCACATCTCTGGAGATATGGCTCAGTGGTTAAGAGCACTGGCTGCTCCTCCAGAAGACTAGGATCCAAGTCCCAACATCCAGATGGTTCCTCACAGTCATCTCTAACTCCCATTGCAGGGGAATCCAATGCCCTCATCTGGCCTCCATTGACACTGCATGAACATAGTGCACAGACGTATACGCTGGCATACCCATACACACAAAATAATAAAATAATTAAAAATAAGTAAATAAACTAAAGATGCTTTATTGTGATATTCGGATTCTTCTCATCAAATTGTGAAATTTAACTTTGTAATGCTTTATGAACCTTCACATCAATATTCAGATATTAACTTAAATAATCTTTTACCTTTTTAAAGTTTTGCCATATCCAGCCTTACTAATGCTACAATCCACTTCAGGCCCCTGTTGCCTCGGGACTGGATTACTGAGTAAGCCCTAAATGTCCCTTTTTTGTTCCTACCAACAAACCATCCTGATTAGTCATTCTGGAACAAAGCTTTTCTTGAGGAGGTCCCAGATTCTCTGGCTTTTCTCCCAGCATACTAAGAATTTTCTCTCACCCATTTTCTCACTGTTATAATTCTTTGTTTTTTAAGAGAAAAGTCCCCCAAGTGAGATCATGTGTCTGAACAATTGGTCTCCAGCTGGGAAAGCTATTTGGCAAGGTTGTGGAACATCTTGGACCAAGACGTAGCCAGCAGACTGGGTCACAGGGCTGGGCTCCACCTATCAGGGCCCCACATGGGGCCGTCTTTCTGTTCCTGCAATGTCTTTGATGTCTTATGCTCCCATGGCTGCAGTGGTGGGCTGTTCACCCTTCCATGCATTCCCTGCAGTGGTGAATTATATTTCCTGACCCACGAAGCAAAGGAAATCATTCTTCTACCAAGGCATTTCTGTCAGGTATGCTATCCTTGTCACAAGAAATGCTACACACAGGTCTACCCCTCAGAGCCATGGCCTTCTGACACGTCACGTGTCCCTGTATGCCAGAGGGAACCCTCTAGTACAGCCACAGGTGAGAATGATTTAAGAGGTCTCCTCTATTCATCATAACTTGACGGGTTCAGTCTCTGCTCCTTTAAAAGGAAACACAAGATAGTGAAAAACAATAGCACCGAATAAGTGGGGCAAAGAACTGATGTTTCCCAAGAAAATATAAGCTACCAAATGGTTAAAGTTAAGCCCGTTTTTAAAACTGACCCAATACCAGCAAGGACACACAGCAGCTGGAACTCTCTTTGACTGTTGTAGGTTTGGAATGCTATGGCCCAATCTCTATAAACAATTACTTCGTACAGGACCCGGTGATCTCACTCACAAGTGTTTACTCCAATGGGATTCAAACATACTCCCCCAACCACCCCTAGACACAAACCCACTACCAATAAATGTTTGTAATAGCATAATCTCCAAAACTGGAAGCAATCCAAATGGCCACGAAATGATGAAGGGATACCTGGAATTCTCCTCTTAAATGAAAAAACAAAAACAAAACTAAGTCCAAGTGTGTAGGGCAACATTCAGAATCTCCAAACAACATTCTAAGGGGAAGCAGCCAGGTCCAAGGCCATAGAATCCAATGGTTCCCTTTACCTAGCACTTGGGAAAGACTGACTTATATAGACAGAACACACATGAGGGGTTGCCAGGGTCTGGTGGAGGGTGGAGCCTGAGACTGTAGAGGAGAGCAAAGGAGCTCTCCACAGTGACTGGAAACACGCTGCAACTGACCTTCATGGTGACGTCATGACCAAATCAATTGTCCCAAGTCAGATAGTGACCCCGTGACTGAATGGATTGTCGGAAGTCAGAAACACACACTTACAAGCAGTGCATTTTGCTGCTTACCCGTACTCTGATGGGTCTAATTTTAGAAATAAAGTGCCATGGGGACAGTACTTTGTTTTCTGACCTATCTTTAGTATCTATAATGATAAATAAAAACTTATAAAAATCATTAACAAGAAGAAAGATAGGGGAGAGGAAAGGAAAGGAAGGAAGGAGGGAGGGAGGAAGAGAGGGAGGGAGGGAGGGAAGGAAGGAAGGGACGGAGGGAGGGAGGGAAGGAGGGAGGGAGGAAGGAAAGGAGGGAGGGAGGGAGGAAGGAAGGGAGGGAGGGAGGGAAGGAGGAAGGGAGGGAGGGAGGGAAGGAGGAAGGAGGGAAGGAAAAGGAAAGTGAGAAAGAAAAGGAAGGAGAAAGGGAACTCTAACTGGGGATTCGGGTTTGACAATTCTTAAGATCCTTAAATACATAAGTTCCGGAACTAGACTATAGCTCATCCTATATACAAGCTTCAGAATTTACTTATTAAACATTTGACTTGAAGTTTATCAGCTGTGGTATTTTTGGATTTGGTTTTCATAGTCTGGAATGTGAAGTCACTACTTGACTGGAAACACAGGAGACATAGGAAAAGCGTACTTTTACATATCAAAATAGTTTAATCTAGAAGTTCAAAGTCAGGAGCTCAAACGCATATTCAAGTCTCTTGATACAGAACCACCTAAGGAACATTAGTGGGTTCAAGCAGCGAGAATTTAAATATTAAAGGGAATTGCTTCTAAATTACCAGTGCGTTTTGTGTCAAACTTCTGCTGTATTGTGAAAGTGAGAACACGGACTCTGTACAGTCCCAGGGCACAAAGCATAATTCAGTCAGTAGCAAAATTTCAAAAAGAAAAAGAAAATATCTGCAACCAGGAACTATTGACCTAATGAGAAAAAAAAAAAAAAAAAGATACCAAAAAAGAAAGATGTTAGCATGCTAGCCATTCAGCACTCTAGATAATCAACAAACAAGAGTAGCGTTGGAGCCTCTCAAGACCAGGGAGAGTGGGTCCTTACAGAGGAAACCTTTCGTTAAATATGAAAAATTCCAAGACAATGAAAATCATTAATAAAATTCTGGGAAGTGCTGGGATGGTTGAAATATCTGAAAGCCCAATTTTAGAATTACTTATCAATATCAGTTTGTCTTTCAATGTCAGCTACAGCCTGTCACGATTAAATCCAGCCACCTCCATTCCCTGGAAGTTACTTCTTTGTGCCATTGGCCAAGCCTCCCTTTCAATCTCTGGGTGGAGACACAGACCCTACCTTTCTGAGAAGAGGCAATAATAAATAACACAGATATATACACCATAGTTGATGATCATATAATGTGACCAGGAAAATAAATTGATTTTTGTAAGAAGAACAAACATAGAACACAAAAAGTGGGCGTGAGAATATTCAACCTCACTTGGAACTTGAGTGGTCCCCATTCAAGCCCAATAATATGGGAATATAGTAATATAGGAATCCTTAGTTCTATAAGGGGACTCAGATGGTAACATGTCGCTGTTGGGAGTATAAACCATGACAAAGTTCCTGACAACATTTTTGGAATTATTTACCTGGCTTGTCTATAATGTTCATATATTTGCCAAGTCATTGTATACTTAGATGGTCACCCAGTAAATAAGAATATAGGAAAATAGCAAAATGTCAAGACCTGCATTTTGTGTTTGGCAAAAAAAAAAAAAAAAAAAAAAAAAAAAAAAAAAAAAAAAAACCAAGAAACAGTTTCAACGCTCAGCATCAGAGCAAGAGACGAGCACATCATGACTTATAAAATCACAATATACAACATTTTCAAATGATATTTTTCCAAAACCAGTTATGAAAAAGAAACTGCTAAAATACAATAGTAAGTCCAGATTCAAAATTAAGTACTTGGCATAACTTAGCTACAAAATATTCTAAAACAGTTTACACAAATGACTAGAGGGGCCTGAGTGGGTCAGTGGTTAAGAGCACTGGCTGCTCCTCCAGCGGGTTGGGGTTTAATTCCTAGCACCCACATGGTTTCCCACAACCTTCCCTAACTCCATTTCCAGGGGATCTGGCCCCCTCTCCTGGCCTCCATAAGCACCATCCATGTACCTGGTGTGTAAACTTGCATGCAGACAAATACTCATACACATGAAATAATAAAGTATTTTTAAAGATTGGAAATAAATAACCAAAAATCTTGACAAGAGTTCTCTGTGGGCAACAAAATCGTGTTTCTTCACTCCCTGGTGTTTTGTTTTTTTCTTTACGTCATACCTCTATTTGTTACATGGGAATGCATTAAAAACCACATCATAGACCACATTTGAAGATTATTGATTAGCAAAAGAATCCACACAAAAAAAATTGTACAGCATGTGCTAGAATACAGTTCAGTTGCATAGTGCAAGTCTGGTAGGCACACAGCCTTGGGTTCAATGGCCAGCCTCTAAAAAACAGAGGTGTACAGTATACGTGCAACGCCACTTATACAAGGTACAAAACAGAGCAAAAATTAAACTCTGTTATGAGTGAGCCTAGAGAGGACAGGGAGTGTGAGGGGGACTGGAAGATGCTGGTTCCTTAGGATTATTCACTGTTCAAAGACGAACAATTTTGTTCACTTGTGACAAGGGAGTGACTCTGTATTTCATAACTAAAATTTGCTTTAGGACAAGCATTCCTGTCTACTTTCCAGAAAAAAAAAAGTTGCGGGGGGGGGGGGGGGGAGCCAAATTGGACATTTGAAAGACAACAGAGCATCATCCAATTAACCTATTTTCTTAGTAAAGAGCTTCATTTATCCTACCACAGCACCTTAGTTACAGTACAGCAAGAAAAAAATAAAATAAAATAAAAGTTCATCACTTAATACAAAGCAGCTTCCCAGATTCTCACACATGCTGCCAAGGGAGCATCAAAAGGCTGGTTACCGCCTGCTTAGTGAACCTAACCGTTCCCCAAAAAGATTTACGGTACAGGCTTGACTCACCTAGGTGTTTCTACCGCTGAGAAAAGGAGTAACCGTTTCCTCCTGAGCAGGTGAGGCCTCCTCCTGCAGCTCTTTCCCGCAAATGGGTGGAGCAAGGGAAAATGAGAATCAGCAAGCAGGAAAGGAGGGGAGAATAAGGCTCAGTGGGGTTTGGCCAGTTCAATCCCATGCTGGACGTCCCTGGGAAAGGATTCCTGAAAACCCAGGTTCGAAAGCACGGAGACCAGTCCCGCTCAGACGCTGTCAGTGAAATTCAGCAATGTGTATTTTTATAGTGGTGAGGCATGATGCGATGTCTTATTGCATGTGTGCACATGTGTGCAGAGGCCGGAGGTCAATGTCAGCTGTTTTCTCGATCGCTTCCCCCACCTTACTTTTTGACACAGCGTCCCTGCCGGACCCTGGAGCTCATGAAATAGCTAGACAGGTTGACCAAAGAGCCCCGGAAATCTTGCTCGCACCTCTCTAGCACTGCAGGCTTTCTACCTGGGAATCCAAACTCAGGTCCTCGTGCAGCAAGCACTTGACTAAGGCGACTCCCCAGCCCCAGTGTGACGCTTGACTCCTGTATGTATATGTTGAGTAGCGATTGACTCTGCGTAACCATCGTACCCATCTTCAACAGAAGTTCTTAAATTAGAAGAAATATAAGACGTGGAAAAACATAACAGGTAGAATGGACAGCCAAGGAAGGAGAGAGAAGCTTGAGTCTGTTTCCCTGTCTCTGTCCCTCACCTTGTTTTTGCAGTCATGATACCATCCCCTCCAGAAAGTCCCAAGATTAAAATCTTTGCTTCCTCTGTCCTGAAGGAGTGACTCATCTATTCTGCACAGCTAATTACTTTCCTCCTCTTATGGTACAAGTGCTTCTAAAGTAGACCAGAGGCTTCCAAAGGCAAGCCTTGGCTCAGGAGCCTAAGCCCGGGGGATTTTTCCTGGGGAACATGAGCCTGAAGTACGTGAGAGCAGGAAATATCTGAGTCACATGTGGCCAAGCATGAACCTGCTAAGACAGGACAGCTGGCTTGGGAGTGTGGGAGGGATCCTCTGAGTTGGCCTGCCTGTCTGAACCAGCACTCCAAAGTGACAAGTTCACATTGGTGCTATCTGCAGTTTCGCATTGTGGGAATCCAATTATAAATTAACCGCTTGTAGAAGCTTCCCGGACTGCTAAGCACATTGTGATGCATACTCTTAACTATTACTACATCAGAAGCAAACACTGAGAGATGGCCCAAGCCTCAGGGCAAAAAAATGTAAGAAATGCAACCATCTTTCCAGGAAAGATATTCTAAAGTGTTAAATTTTAACTCTGCCGTTAAACTGTTTAAATAGTACACCTCCCAAGAAACTGGAATGTCCCCCAGGAATCTCGCGTTAGGAAAAGAGAAAGTCAGAAGACTTACACCAGCCAGAGGAGGAACTTGTCTCCCATAAGAGGCCACCTTCCAGGGAGATTGGAGTAGAGATGATGTTGAATTTATAAAGAGGGGGTTAGGGGGTTGGGGGTGGGACGACATGACCACATCCTGACCAGGACTGCTTAGCTATCTGTATCTCTTTCCATTGTCAAGACCAAACCTCATGTCAGGACCCTAAAGATGATCTTGGGGAGTCACTGGACCCCTTTCGCCTCTTCCCAATTTGGCCACATTTCAAATGTTTTCTCTGTATTTCTTGAATTGGCCCATTGTGAAGAAGTAGCCGAGTGTGACTTGTGAGAGCTGCCAGTGGCCAGGCTCCAGCTCTAACAACTTGGGAGACAGAAGATTAGATCTGGGTCTTGGACCAAAGCCCCTTGCTGAGCAAACTTCCAGGTTTAGCTAAGGTTGTGGAAGGTGTGTTCCTCATGAAATTGACACATGAACAAGAATAAAAGCCATATGCATGCCCTTGAACTGCATGAGTGCTAACAGACAAACAATGGGAGAGCTTTCTTTCCTTGGTAGACCCCAGTGTGCTTCCTCTCTGCTTCTTGTGTAAAGGCTCAGTCTTTGGAAGCCCTGAAAAGGCCCCATGTCCTCCCAACCTCCCAAACTAAATCAACATGTGATTTCAAAGCCTCAGAAACAGAAGCCAGGCAGAGGATTTGGATTTAATGCTCACTAAAAAAAGAGTCTTTGCCAATGCTAAGCACAGTGTAGAGGCAGAAAAATTCCCCCTCCGAGAATAAACTGATAGAAGATAGTGTTGTTTTTTAACAAAATCTCAGTCGTTAGATTCTACCAATAAAGACTCGGGAACCAGATGCTGGGGTGAAAGCCTGCTAGCTCAGAGAGGCAGAGAAAGCACCCAGCTGACCTTCCTCCTCAGCTGACATCCCAGAAGCCTTTCTCCTATGCCATCTCAAACAAGACTCTTCCAACTCAATGTCCCTCCCTTCTACTTCCTATAGGTCTCTCTCTCTCTCTCTCTCTCTCTCTCTCTCTCTCTCTCTCTCTCTCTCTCTCTCTTCATCCTCCTGGCTCTCTATGTTTTTTTTCTTGTTTACTTCCTGTCAACTGGTTGGGGGCTGGGCCACACCATAACTAGAAACAGGTTTTTCCAGTAAATAAGGCAATCTCAGGGTTCACAGTGTGATCAAATATCCTGCAACAAGATAGATTAATGGAAGCAAAGCACACACATTTATTTGCCAGATGTACTTGATATAGGAGCCCTTATAAGGACCTCAAGAAGCCAGATAGTTAGAGCCGCTCACATCTCAAATATATACTAAACTGAACAAAGAATGTTACGAACAAGCAGAAAAACCTTATGGAGAGAACTGAAAGGTCAGTTATTTTAACAAAGGCTGTTCAGAATCCTCCCCATGATGATTTCTTGTCCTTGAAGATGGGATATCCAACATTCCAATGTAGGGAGGGTGTCTTTCAGGTGAGAAACTCCTTTCTACCTTTAAGAAAGAACACGACCAGGATGAGGTGGCTCACACTTGTAGTTTCAGAACTCAAGAAGCAGAGGCAGAAGAATCGCCATGAGTTCCAAGTCAACCAGTGCTGGAATGAGATCCTACCAAGGTGGCAGGGGGGTGGGGAGATTGGGGGGGAGAGGGAGGGAAGTGAGGGGGTGGGGGGCAGGGCGAGAGAAGGCAGGCAGGAAGGAAGGAAGGAAAAAGAAAAAACATCAAAACATACCTGTTGCTTTGCATATTTTTAACCATAATAGTTAAAAATACTTTATACTGCTGTGGGATGATCTGTATGGCAAATGTGTTGCTCTGATTGGTTAGTAAATAAAACACTGATTGGCCATAGTCAGGCAGGAGGAAGTATAGGCGGGACAAGGAGGAGAAGAATTCTGGGAAGTGGAAGGCTGAGTCAGAGACACTGCCAGCTGCCGCCATGACAAACAGCATGTGAAGATGCCAGTAAGCCACAAGCCACGTGGCAAGGTATAGATTTATAGAAATGGATTAGTTTAAGATATAAGAACAGTTACCAAGAAGACTGGCACAGCCATACAGTTTGTAAGCAATATAAGTCTCTGTGTTTACTTGGTTGGGTCTGAGCGGCTGTGGGACTGGTGGGTGAGAGAGATTTGTCCTGACTGTGGGCCAGGCAGGAAACTCTAGCTACATATTTTAACCCCTTCCACAGCAGGGATATGTTGCTTAAGGAAGTCATTACTGGTAAAAGCAAAGGATGGAGCAAAGGTGAAAAAAGAAAAACAAAACATAGTGTTCGATGGCAGACTGCTTCAGTGATTAACAGGGGTGTCCAAGACCAACGTAGACACATAGAGAAAAGGTGTGGTGGTCTGTGGGAGTCCAGCTCCAACCTGTTCCCACCTATTGAAAGGTTCTTGGGTGGAGGAGAGAGGAATGAGGAAATATTAGGTAGAAAGATAGACCTAGACAACGAGGAGAAAGACAGAGACACAGGACAGCTTCGGGAGAACCCTAGGTCAATACCCCGTTGCCCAGAGGTTTACTCAAAAGGGCTTTTTATAATGTGCCAAGGGACGAGGCAAAAGACCTCCTCCTTGCAAGATCAAAGCACACCTTACAACCAAGTGTAGACCCTTCCAAACACCTGTTACCCATGCCTTTGGCCAAATAATCCTATTATGCAGCCCTGCTGGGTAAAGCAAGCTCAGATTCTCTGACCTTGAGGAAGGCCTCACTAGGAAGCCTCTTTGGGCCACCACAAAAAGGACAGAAGGGAAAGGCATTGTTTTGCACCCCAAATGACCTAATTCAAGGTTTATGTATTGAATTTCATTTAAAAAATTTTATTGCATAGTCATTTATTGTGTGTGTATGTCTGACTGTATGTGTGTGTACCTGTGCATGTACATGTGCCCCAGCACACTTGTGGAGGTCAGAGGATAACTTGTGGGAGTTGATTTTCTCTACTTCTACCACATGGGTCCAGAGACTCAAACTCAGATCATCAGGTTTGGCAACAGGCCCCTTTACTGGCTGAACCATCTTGCCACTCTTGAATTTTTTAATTAGCCACATGAAATAAATATAAAAAGGATAAAGAAACAAGTGAAGTTGAGTTTGGTCACCTATTTTATTTAACTAAACAGAAAGGAAATAAGATTTATAATACTAAGGAAAGGCTTTGCTTTCTTCCTCGGTACAAAATGATCTAGATCTAGTTTTATCCTTTCCACTCACAGCACATGACTGTTCGGCTGCCCATATTGATTAGAGGTTAGAGGTGGTGAATGGCTACCACCTTGGATAATGAACATTTAGACTATTACATCTTTAGATGTTTTTTATTTCAGACCTACAGGCCCGATAAAATTTACTAATTTTTAAACCTAAATCGTTAACCTTCAAAAATAGATTGAATTTATGTATTAGTTCCATTTCCTAGTTGCTATGATAAAATACCTTGACAGAAGAAATTCAGGAAAGGAAGGGCTTCTTCAAGCTCACAATCCCAAGGTTACACTCTACCATAGCAAGGGAGTCATGGTGGCAAGAACTTGAAAGAACTGGCCAGACTACATCTGTTGTCAAGAGCAGAAATCATGCCTGCTTATGCTCAGCTCACTTTCTCCATTCCTGTATGGTTTCCTGCCTAGGGAATGGTGCTACCCACAGTGGGTGAATCTTCCCACACCAATAATCAAGGTAATTCCCATACAGATAAGCCAACAGACAAACCTGATCCAGATTATACTTCACTGAGAAGCTTTTTCCAGGTAATGCTAGACTATGTAACAGGCAGCAGCAGCTCATCACTTGAATCCATAACCTCCCATCCCTTGTCTCCAAAGTCTCATGTTCATCTCATGATGGAAAACTCAGTCTTACTTTAAATGTCTCCATGGTCTTTAAATTTTTCAATATTTTAAAAAAAATTAGCTGTGACCTTCTATACAATCAAAATCAAGTTAAATATTTCCAACATGTAATGGTAAGAATATATATATATATATATATATATATATATATATATATATATATATATATATATATACTTATTCCCAAAGTAAGAAATAATCACAGAAAAAAAAATCCAGCTGGGATAATACTAAATCCTACAGCTACAAGTCTTTCATCTGGGGTTTGTGATGAAATTAGCTGAGCTTCAAAGGGCTTAGGTAGCTTCACTCCTTCTTGCCACCTCAGCACACACAGTTTCTCCATTAGTCTGAAACTTTCCTTGGGGGACATCTCAGAGTCTTGGCTCTGCAACTGAGTCATCACCTTCATGGATTCATGCGCTGGCCTCTCAGGGCCTTCCCTGCTGTGACTCCAAGCTTGCTACACAGCACCAGACCTCAGCAGCTCTACATGGCTACCTCCATTTTGCAGCTCTTATGGCCTTCAAAACCAGCACCATGTATATAACACTTTCAACATGGTCAGATTCTGCTGCCAGCTTGAGGTATACCCCAAGTCTTCTTGGACCACAGCTGTATCAGCTTCTGTGTGCTGACTCTAGAGTAATACTTTACAGGATGCTCCCCTGCTATGGTACTGATCTCTCTATCAATCACAGCTGCTTCTTTAGCACCAGCTTGAGTACTATCTTGCCTTGAAATTTCATCTGCCAAACAAATCAGTCCTTTGTCCTTAAATTTAACATCTAAGTTCTCAGGATACTGGCAGAATGAAACCAAATTCTTTGCCAAATTATCACATGAATAGCCCCCTATTCTGACTCCAGATAGAGTCTTTGTTCCTGTCTGAAACCTCATAAGCTGAGCCTGGACTGTCCATATTTCTCTTAGCATTCAGCTTCCAAGCTTCTACTAGAATGGCCTATTAACCTCTGCTTCCAGCATTCAATAGCTGTTCAGCCCAAAGTTCCAATCTCTTCCACATTCCTCCCACAAAACAGTTCAAAGGGCATAAAAGCCATAGAGTCAGGTTTATTACAACAATGGCCTCACTTCTCAGTACCAATTCCTGTCTTAAGTTTGTTCCCTGTTACTGTGGTAAAAATCACCTCAATAAAATACCAAGCTGTTGTGGAATATTTCTTTACACTGTGAGAAGATGTGTCACTGTGATTGCTTTAATAAAGAGCTGAATGAGCAATACCTAGGCAGGAAGAGGTTAGGCAGGACTTCCGGGGACAGTTCCTCCAAGGCCTCTGCATTAGCTCCTGCCTCTGGGATCCTGCTCTGTTTGAGTTCCTGTCCTGATTTCCTTCAGTGATAGACAGCAATGTTGAAGTGTAAGCCAAATAAACCCTTTCCTCCCCAACTTGCTTTTTGGTCATGGTGTTCTGTTGCAGCAATAGAAACCCTAACTAAAGTAACATGTCTACACCATATCCTCTGTGGATATATTATAGCTTCCATTTTAGTGTTTTTATGGGATTCCTTAGTGTGTGAACTAGTGGGTCTCAGATTCTTATGCCTTCTCTTGGGTTCTTTTCCTTCTGTTAGTTTGTCTTGTCCAACTTTGATGGGATAGTTTTTATTTTATCATATGGTATTTTATTTTGTGATTTTTTTAAAAAAAAAATGAATTAATGAATGAAAACCTAGCCACTGGGGTAAATATTAACAACTGAACTGTCATTTATACCTACTGAAAGAGAGAAATCAGTTTTCTTTAATGGAGTGACACTGGTTATATCAATCATCTCAGGGCAGGCCTTATATTCAGGAGCAGTTGACCAACATATAATGGAATCCATCGTTTTTTGTGTGTGCTTTTATCTGATTATAGCTTAGTGGTTTCTTTTTTCCTTTTTGGGTGTTGTTTTGTTCTGTTTTCTTGGTTTTGGTGTTCTATTGAGTTTTGTGGGTTTTTTTTTTTTTTTGAAAAAAGTATTCAAAGTTGGGTGGGTAGGAAGGGGAAAATACCTGGAAGGACTTGGGGGGAGGGGAAGAATAAGATCAAAATATATTTAAACTTAAAAATTGTTTTAAATAATAAAAAATTTAAAAAGCCGAGACAAAAGGAAAAAAAAATAAATTGACAAATCTGTAAACCAAAGGGAAAGGGGGGAAAATTACCTCAATAAAAGCAACTTAACAAGAAAGGGTTTGTTTTAGCTCACAGTTCCAGGGTATGTCCACCACACCAGGGAAGTCCCAACAGCAGGAACTAGAGAGAACTAGCCATACTGTATCCCAGTCAAGAGCAGAGAGAACTAGCCATGTTGTACCCTAGTCAAGAGCAGAGAGAACTATCCATGTAGTATCCCAGTCAAGAGCAGAGAGCAATGAATTAATGAACACACCCACTCAGTTCATTTCCGTCATTCTTATACAGCGCAGGAACATCCACATAGAGTGTATTTTCCCATACCAATTAATGTAATCACTGTAATCCCCAATAAACTACGGTGATGCAATATTATGAAAATATTTCTTACATTCTACGAGACTGTATTGCTGGGCCTCACACTAGCGTTAATAATAAATACACCTTGAGGTCACTTAAGATCTAAGACTGTTATTCTATTGTGCACTCAGCCTATTTATTTAACCTTCTTTTAAGACAGTAGTTCTCAACATGTGGGTCACGACCCTTTCACAAGGGTCGAATATCAGATCTTTATAATTCATCACAATAGCAAAATTATAGTTATAAAGTAACAATGAAAATAATTTGGGGTGGGGGTGAGCATCATCACAACATGAGGTTTGAAGTGTTAGGAAGGTTGAGAACCACTGTTTTAAGAGAACAATGAACTGGGCAGTGGTGGCACACGTCTATAATCCCAGAACTCAGGAGGCAAAGGCAGGCGGATCTCTGTGAGTTTGAGGCCAGCCTGGGCTACAGAGTGAGATCCAGGAAAGGCTCCAAAGCTACCCAGAGAAACCCTGTCTCAGGGGGGAAAAAAAAGAGAACAATGAAATCATCAACCTTACTGGCTTTGGATTTCCTGTTTAATCAACTTTTACAACATAAACTAATGCACAGCTGCACTGTTACATACTCAGAGTTGGTCACTGATTCATTTAACCCTTGCATTTATAAACACATCCACAGGCAAACTTAACCTAGACAATCCTTTTGAGACTCTTCCCAAGTAATTCTAGTTGTGTCAGGCTGACAACTAAAACCAACAATCGCAATGTCCAATCTACTTTTTGTTCTAAAATCTTCCACGTAGAGATGAGTCTATTCCTGTAAACTTGATCTAAAGCCATATTTACAGTGAGTGTTTGTGCCAAGGAAACCACAGGCATAGCTCACCAACCCTCTACCGTCAAACTGACGCACACATTTCAAACCACAGAGACAAAAAAAAACAAATCTTTTTAAGTAATTAAGTAATGATTAAAACTTAACACCTTCTAGAAAGGAAGCTCTTTGATGTTGGTATTTAAACTTCTAGACTCAAGCTCAAACCCCTCACCAAGGTTTAACAGAGGGAAAACAACCAATTCTACCATCCAAATATTATTATTTCCATAATTCTATTTATTTTTTCCTGAAAGAGATATAATTTAAATTTAATATAATCATCATCATCACAACCATTTTGCAACGAAACTGTTAACAGGTCATCTTTAAGAGAAGGCACAGAACACAGACAGCATGGTCTGCAGAGCTGGGACTCATATTTGTCCTCACACAGTCAGACCTGGTGCCCATGTCCCGCAAAGCAAGATCAGGACAGAATCTCCCCACTTTTCTCAACTTTAATAATTCACTGCTTGTCTCTCAGACTTCCAATCTTTATAAGGCAACATGCCTCGAATATAAGTCAAAACCACACGCTGCACACAGATTTCCTGCTAATTTACCCTTTTCGGGACATTTTACCTCCCCAAGACCATCAACACATGTTCAGCTATGTAGCTGGGTAGCCTGGCGTGTGCCACCACGCCTGCTTCTGGGAACCTGGCTGTGGGCCAGCACCTTCCTCTGCTCTCTCTGTGGTGAGTCCTCCAAAATGGCAACACAAAGACGCAGCAGGAGGAGTCTGGAGCAGGAAGCTTCCAGGCTGGATTTGGGACCTCAGCTTGCCCCTGTCTCTGGCCTCCATCCTTGAACTGAATCGCCCATTCTTTTGCAAGTTCTTCAGGCTGCTGTTAATTCCTGCAGATTTGGCCTCACCAAAGACTACGATCATGTCAGCTAATTCCTTAAAATCTCTCCCCTTCTCCTCTCCTCTCTCCTCCCCTCCTCTCCTGTCCCCTCCCCTCCCCTCCCCTCCTTTCCTCATCTATTCCCTTCCCCTCTCTTCCCTTTCCCACTCCCTACATATGAAGCAAGTGTTATAACATTGAACTATACCCCTCCACACACCCCTCTCTCCAAGTATATCCATACCCACACATACATCCCATCAGTTCTGTTTCCCTGAAGATCCCAGACTTATACAATCGTGCTTAATATATCACAAGTTTAGTTGGCAATACAATGAACTTAGCTACTATTTATATTTCACTAACCCTCAAAAATCCCTTCTAAACAGGTTGGTTGGCCTCCCCTGTTGCGTGATCCTCATGAGGTTACAACCTTCATACCGAGTGGAGCCATGATGATAATTCACTTTAAAGCTGCTACTTTCCCTCAGTTTCTGTCTCCAGAAGAAGTGTTTGGAATCTGTGGATATTACCCATCTTTTGATGTCAGCAGGAAGGAGTCTTGTGGCTGTTGCTTCTGCAATCTACCTTGTGATCATGGGGAAGTCCGCCTTAAGATGAGGAAGGATAGAGAAGTACGGAAAAAGCACGTAGATATCTGTGAACCAGAAAGTCCTTGGTCCTTACACCAAATCCCTGGATCAAGTCTTGTTTAAGGCCCATCAGCTCATTCCCAGGATTGATGTGTCTGAACACAGATGTATTCACAGACGTGGCTCTGCTGTTTTACTGAGCAACAGCCTTTACAGAATTCTCTACTGTGAATATCACCTGTCCCCCAAACTTCAGTCTGTTCAAGTTTATTTGCCTTTTCATGTCTCACCAGAACTAGAGCACTGCCCAATACGGTGGCCCCTTAGCAGGGTGGTTTAAAACCCTGAGCAGCCCTGGCAACAAAAAAGACAACAGAATCCCTCCAGCCCCTGACATCATCCACCGAGGAGCAGGTGAGATAGACTCCTGGACTGGAGATACCGCTTTGCCACGGGTAATTTCCCAGCACCCGTCAGTGTTCTTATCTGCCTCGAAAGCCAACTTTGCAGCACGTGTCTTCTTAGCCCCACCCTTAAAATCCTGATGTTTCCAGCTGAGGATCCACTACATTGTTAGTTCAACTCTTCAGGTGGTGAGATGCTGGGCTGTGAAGGACTAACGCCAGAAGGGTCTTTAGAGAGAGGTGATGATAAGCTGTTACAGGAGGAAGAAACGGTGGAGGTTTCATGATCTGGACCACCATCCCTAATCAGCACAATGGCAATCCATGCCAGTTCCCTCCTATAATTTTCTCCTCCTTCCTTCTTCCTTCCTCTCCTTCTTTCTTTCTTTCTTTCTTCCTTCCTTCCTTCCTTCCTTTCTTTCCTTCATTTCCTTTCTTCTTTCTTTAAAAAAAAAAAAAGATGGGCAGTGGTGGCACACGCTTTTAATCCCAGCACCCTGGAGGCAGAGCCAGGTGGATCTCTGTGAGTTCGAGGCCAGCGTGGGCTACAGAATGAGTTCTAGGAAAGGCACAAAGATACACAGAGAAACCCTGTCTTGAAAAACAATAAACAAACAAAAGACCAAGAAACATACACTAATTTTATTAGAACAATAGCTACAGAAAATTTCTAATTTCTCAGAAGGAAAATAACTGGCAGCCAGGGCCATCTGGGAACTGTCACAAGACCAAACTCTCTCATACGTTCTTGTTCTGATGGCTCCCTGCCACACTGAAGGTCATCAAGGACAGCGGCTACCAGAGCCACTGAGAAACCACTGTTTTCTCTGGGGGCGGCTTCGTGGTCAAGGCCTCAGACAGAAGGCTGAGAGGATGCAGCTTGTGTTTGGAAACTTTCGCTGTGGAAAGAGCGTGTCGAGATAAGGAGCGAGCAGAACCTCGCTTCTCCAACTTTAAACAACAAAAGACAAGAACAACAACAACCAAAATTATGAATCAACCTAGTAATGTTTCTTCCATAGTCTGCCTGGGTGTTCTATGAGGAACCCTTTCTCATCCCCACCCGCCTGGATGACGGAAAGAAAGGATAGCTAGGGGCCAGGACACTAGCAGATGGTCCCGGTGGCACTCTGGGCTCCTTCGTTCCCTTTCTGCTGGAGCGTTAGGTGTCTTTTCTGGTGTGGGGGAGGGAAGGGCCACCCACACATCACCTCGTATCACCTTTTTGTTGGCGTTCATAGAACAGGTCTGTCTTAGGGTTCCCCAAGTTGACAAGCTTTGAGCAACACACACTCTCTCTCTCCTCCTGAATGGTGCATCAGAGACCATGGGATCGCCACAGATCACACAGCAGCTGTGGCAAGGTCCATAGTTACACTCATCAGGCATGCGTACCAGGGTGCAGGGCTTATGAACCACACATCTACCATCACCTTTTTCTGTTTTCCGGCAGCTGGCACAGATGTTCCAGGCAGCTTTTCCCAAGAAGTTTTGTACATATGAAGAAACCGAGTCACTTGCCAGGACCCCGATCACAGGGGAGTCTTGGAAATGCAGTATCTGCTCATTTTAATCCTATGTTAATCAAGCGAAACTTAGGGAGCAGTCAAGGTGCATCAAAGGTGGATTTTCCGTCATGAATGGTGCCCGCTGTTTCTATCTAGTCAGTCACAGCAGAGGCTGTCGGCATGGGGACACAGATGAGTTCGTGGACAACCAGTGGGCCACTAGTGGTTTCCATTCCCTATGGAACAGAACCACTCACTCTCAGCAATAGACAGCTCAGTTTTCAACCCAGTGTGGGCGACCTCCAGACTCCTTCGCTCTCATTGTGACTACTCTGGTGATCACGAGGTGGATCTCAGAGCCCCCTTGCGCCTCCCTGCTGTAACTCCCATCAGTTTCCATAATATATTCCTGAATCCAGTGTTCAGACAGAGCTGATTATTTCAAGAGGTGCCCAGGGATAGGAGGTTTGGGGATTATAACTCAGAGCCTATTTAGATCTCTTTATCTTTTTATGATATGCAGGAAACGATCCATTACCAGGTTGGTGACCTTGGCCCGTCACGAAGGTGTCCATTCCTTTCTGTAGTGGGTGGTTTTGCCCGGTATCGCTAGTCAGTCTCACCTTGAATGTTCACGTTGGCCAAATGAAAAAGGTGTGGGCTGTATATCAAGTGTGCTGGGACCCAGGGCTGAAAGAAAGTGGCTGCAGCTGTGATCAGCCAATGTAGTGGCCGTGATTTTTCCAGCACTTTCTCTCTCCTAGGCCCTGTGACCAGACTCTCATATCTATCTACTCTGCGAAGGCGAATACAATGACTGAGCATGAGGCTCCCCAGAGGTGTGACAGTGGACCAAGGCCACACAGCTATCAAACGATGGGGCTGTGATTGGAACCCAGTCAATGTTTTCCTCACTATTAGTTAGCCTTGCATTCTGTGGCAAAGAAACTGCCTAAATACCTCATTTTGGAAATGACACCCCTTATCTTGGACTTTTTAGAGACACACTGGGCAATTTTGCTTCCCCAAACATCACATTTTTTTTTTTTGCACTTAAAAAGGAAGAAAAGACAAGAAAACCCCAAGTCACTCCTTTTTCCTTTCGTGTGGGGTTGTTGTTGCGATTGTTTTTAATATATGGTCTCATTTAAATTGTTCCTCCATATTTTTTTTGGCTTAAAAAGCACAAATGCACGTGCATACCACACACACACACACACACACACACACACACACACACACGTTATGTTTTATTTTAAGAAAGGACTTTTTTGTTGTATGAGCTCAGCATGAACTCTGGACTCAAACATGTCTCCTCCCATCTCAGCCTGCTGAACAGCTACCACTGGACATCCCCACACCCAGCTCATTCTATTTTGCTTGTGAAAATGTGTTTTTATAGTCTTCTACCAAACTGTGAAGGTATTTCAATCTGAAATCAATGACGGAGAAGTTAGGTGGAAGGACAGGGCTTGTTTGGTGGGCAATGTGGGAGTTACAAGAGACAAAAGCAGAAAGCATACCCTGAAGGAGCCTTGTCTGTCACCTGTAGCAAACTGAAATGTTAAGCAGTAAGAATGCTTTGCAAATAAAGGAAACACACAGTTAAAAAGACTCAGTTGTCTCTACCACTATTTGGCAGTTGCTAGGAGCCCAAGGTGAGAGGAGAAACCAGTTTCAAGATTAAGCGCAAAGGTCCCTTCCTATGACAGGATTTCCTGACTACTCCCAGCCCACTGGGTTAGAACTGACGTTTCCCTGTAGCCATCTCACCAGAGGCGCAGGCATTTCATAAAGCTGCAGCAAATCTTCCACTTTATAAATCCCCCCCCCCAAATAAAAGATTGTCTTCTTCTCTCTTGAATGACAGTCAGGATTGTCCTGACCATGTTAACATGTTTTTCCCACATGACAAGTGTCCATGAAGACAAAATTGCTTACAATAATATAGACTAGCAAGACATCACCTTCTCATTGCCCTCTGATTTCAAGTCAAAAGTTATGCAAGGCTGATTTAGCTCAGTGGTAGAGTGCTTGCCTAGCAAGCGCAAGGCCCTGGGTTCGGTCCTCAGCTCCGGTTTAAAAAAAAAAAAAGTTATGCAAGAAATACACATTCACACGAACTCAATGTAGTAATTCTCTCATAGAGGTCTGTGTGTTGAGGCATACACATTCTTAGACCCTCTAGAAACTTAGAGGTGGGTTTGGTGGAGAGGGGGAGGGATGCCTTTTCCTGCTCACTGTCTCATAAGAACCCTCATTAGGAAAGGTGAACTATGGAAACCGGAGCGTGGGTTTGGTGATGTGGGTGGTTGGATGGTTTCGATAACAAAGGTGTGTTCTGACAGTAATAAACTGGGAGGGACGGAGCAATGTCTGGTCATTCACATTCTGCTCTTTGTCCCTTGCCTGAAGGTTCAAGGACAGGTTTTTCTAGCAGACAGCAAAAATAGACCTCTGGAATGAGACTCTTATGGCTTCAGCAGGTCAGAAAACATTTTCATGGTCTATGCCAAAAGAGAAGGGCAGGAAGTCACAGGTTCCTGCTTTCTCTTTCCTCTTTCTACAAATGCCAAAACACCACATTTCCCCGTGTCCTGAAGGTGAGAGGAGAAATTAGTTTCAAGATTAACCTCAAGCCGGGCGGTGGTGGCGCTCGCCTTTAATCCCAGCACTCAGGAGGCAGAGCCAGGTGGATCTCTGTGAGTTCTTGAGGCCAGCCTGGGCTACCAAGTGAGTTCCAGGAGAGGCGCAAAGCTACACAGAGAAACCCTGTCTCGAAAAACCAAAAAAAAAAAAAAAAAAAAAAAAAAAAAAAAAAAAAAAAAGATTAACCTCGAAGGTCCCTTCCTAGTGGGACATACCTAAAATAAAAACCAGTGGCAAATGCCTAAAATAAAAACCAAGAACGTCACGTGAATCAAGAGTCCTGTGAAATGATGCCATGGTAACGGAGATCTAGCTCATTTGCAGAATTACAGGCCAAAGAGAAATATTCTTATATTTCTGTATAATTAAGATTCTTGAGAAAAGTTTACTGAGATGTGGAACCTGAGATAGAAGAACAAGGCTCAAAGTTAAAAGTGATTATTAAAGGAGAATTCCAGAACCATTTACCTCCTCCCCAAAGATACATGCAAGGTCAAGGGTCAGGGTTGGGGGATGGGAGGGTGATGAAGCCTCAGGACCACGGAGATACCTGGTAAGCATAAAGCTCAGAGCTCCAGTCTTGCCTTCTTGAGGAAATCTATTGAGACTTCTGACCATAAGCACCTAGGTCTCTCATTCTTTGTATTTCCAAGGAGGATTTGTCTGTACTAAGGAAGAAGAGATTTCTCTTTATGTTCAAAGAAAGTGGGTGCCTCTTTCCTTAGGTGTAAAGGTCTAAGCTGACTTTGGGAGGTCCCCTTGCCTGCCGTAGGCACCAGTAGGTGCGGGGTGACTGACACCTGAGGTAAGAATTTAGACAAGAGGAGGCAGGCCTACCCACATGCATTTGTATCCTAACGCTAGTAGGCTGAGACAGGAGGATTAAGAGTTTGGGGCTAGTCCAGTTTTATGGCAGACTTTGTCTCCATAACAAACAAACAAAGGACAAAAGAAAGCCTCTTGTTTGCTACAGCTAAGAAATACTTCCTGTAGAGACCACCACTGACATCCAGTACAATAGTAATAATGCCGATATTAAACACTAAGCGGAAACGCACGCCCTCTTTCTCTCTGTCGACCAAATAGAACATGTCTCCTGTTCGAATCCAATCACCAAACTGCCAACGTAACTAAGAAAAGGCACACCCCACTTTTGAAAAACGAGCTGTCACATCGTGATTTGGTAGCAGTTCAGACTCCTTTGCCCAGGGAAAAAAACATATTAATTTCTGCTTTCCTTTTAAGACTCCCACTCGCCAACACCATTTCTGAAAATTCATTCTTCAGCCGACGAAGAACTATTTTAGGGTCAACGCATCTAGGTGGAGTGCCAGTCCCAAAGTTATCAAATTCTGAAGCCAGTAAATTAATTGATTTTTTTAAAATTTTTATTTTGCAATACAATTCAGTTCTACATATCAGCCACGGATTCCCTTGTTCTCCCCCCTCCCGCCCCCCTCACCTTTCCCCCAGCCCGCCCCCCATTCCCATCTCCTCCAGGGCAAAGCCTTCCCTGCAGACTGAGATCAACCTGGTGGACTCAGTCCAGGTAGGTCCAGTCCCCTCCTCCCAGGCCGAGCCAAGCGACCCTGCACAGGCCCCAGGTTTCAAACAGCCGACTCATGCAAGAGCACAGGACCCGGTGCCACTGCCTGGATGCCTCCCAAACAGATCAGGCCAATCAACTGTCTCACCCACTCAGAGGGCCTGATCCAGTTGGTGACCCCTCAGCCATTGGTTCATAGTTCATGTGTTTCCGTTCGTTTGGCTATTTGTCCCTGTGCTTTATCCAACCTTGGTCTCAACAATTCTTGCTCATATAAACCCTCCTCATTCTCGCTAATTGAACTCCCAGAGATCCACCTGGGGCCTAGTCATGGATCTCTGCATCCAGATCCCTCAGTAGTTGGATGAGGTTTCTAGCTCGACAATTAGGGTGTTTGGCCATCCCATCACCAGAGTAGGTCAGTTCGGGCTGTCTCTCGACCATTGCCAGCAGTCTGTTGTGGGGGTATCTTTGTGGATTTCTGTGGGCCTCTCTAGCACTTTGCTTCTTCCTATTCTCATGTGGTCTTCATTTACCATGGTCTCCTATTCCTTGTTCTCCCTCTCTGTTGTTGATCCAGCTGGGATCTCCCGCTCCCCCAAGCTCTCTTTCCCTCGACCCTCGCCCTTCACTACCCCCACTCATGTCCAGGCTGTTCATGTAGATCTCATTCCAAAAAAAAAATAATAATAATAATTAATTGATTTAATCGGGACCCAAAGCCATGGGAAAACATCTGCCCAGATGCTGGTGGCAGGTAAGAGCGGAGAGAAACTTTAAAGCAGCTGGAATCAGAGCAGCTCTGGCTAGGAGGAGGGCTCCTTGTCTGCAAGAAGCCAGCGAACAGAGAACAATGTGGGGCATAAGAGTGCTGAGTTCCCTTTCTGGTGTGTGGAGGGGATGGGGGTGGGGGGTGGTACACACTGAAACAGGAAGTAATGGGGCACTGGGAACAGACTGTACTTCTCTAGGTCACTCAATTCTTTTTAGCAACATTTTCTTTTTTTTTTGAAGCCAGTATTTTGAGTGATGCTGGGAGCCATCTTCTTCTCAAAGTGCACAGTAGCTATCCTTTTGGGAGACGGACCACACAGGGCTTCAAACTATGCTCACTGGGCTCTTGTAGCTGCAGAGATCCGACACCCCAGGAGACAGGGGATGTTGTAAAGACAAATGGAAAAGCCAGAAGAGAAAAGTAACCAGTGAACTAGTCTCGGGGAGCTCAGAGTATACAGCAGCTCCACCAAGCCTCCCAGCTGGTGCAGCTGTGAGACCTGGACAAGGCCTTGCTCTTGTCCCCATCTCCCACCCAAACAAGGGATCTTCTTCGCTTGCTAATTTTCTACCCTCTGTGCTTGAGTGGTAGCCTCTGCTTCTCGATATTCCTCCTCTGCGCTGTGGTTTACACCCCAGCTCCTTCTCTGAAAGAGAACTTAGGACGGCCTGACCCTGGGTGAGATAAAATTCAGCACGATGAACAGAAAATCAACTCGACAATGGTTTCAACCAATAAGCATTTATTTTTCTCTCCGCGGCACACATGCAGAGGTGAATGGTCATAGACATTGGCTCAGCGACTCAATGCAAACACTGATGACTCAGGCTTCCAGTATCCACAGTCTTCCAGTTTTGTGTGTGGTGCATGCGTGCGTGCGTACGTGCGTGCCTGCCTGCGTGCGTGCGTGCGTGCATGTGCGTGTGTGTGTGTGTGTGTGTGTGTGTGTGTGTGCAAGGGTACACATGTGCATGCATATATGTGCTCATTTGAGTGTGCAAGTGAGCATGCATGTGTGTTCACTGGCATAGGGCGCCAGAGGTAGACTTCAAGTATCTTCATCAATCATTCCCCACTATATGTTATGAGGCGGAGTTTCCCATTGGACCTGGAGCTCATCAGTTCGGCTAGACTGAGTAGCCAATGAGCTCCAAGAATCTACCGTCTCCTTTCCCCCACCACACCCCCATCGCTGGTGGTACAGACTTTTTGCCTGCTGCTAATGTGGATGCAGCTGATCTGATTCAGGGCCTCATGCTTAGGTGGCGGGCACTTTGCCAGCCAAGCCATCTCCCGCGTCTCACTGCCGTTTTTAGCTGTGGCTTTGTTTTCTCCTCAGACGGATTGCATGAGGGTTGCAGATTGCCACCGCCCAGTAAACATCACTGTGTGTACCCTCAAAGCAGGGACTCAGAAAAGGGTCAAGGCCAGCCTGTTCTCTGTTTGCATCTGTTCCCATGATGCTCTCCAGTCATACACATACAGACTTTTGCTTACAGATCTTTGATCAAAAGGAAGTCCTATGACTATATGTAGCTACACCTAAGGTCAGAAAAGTAGCATTGAGCGTTTAGAGCCGCAATAGCAAGAAAGCTGTGAGATAGGAGATCGAAGGGAAAACAAACAAATAAACAAACAAAAAAAACCTCTTGAAGTGAGATGGTGAGGTACACCTGCACATTGCAACTCTCCATGTAGCCTTCTAAGAGAAACCATATGCGGTGTCAGTTTCCAAAGAAACGGGGGGGGGGGGGGGGGGGAGTCACACTCAGTACCTGTGGCTCTTCCCAGCCCATCTCACCCCATCCTCACCCCTAAACCTCTCCAGCCCAGGGGCTGGGCTTCCCTTTCCTCCCCTTCCCCCAGCTTCTCTTTCCTATATAAACCAGCCATTTTGGCCACTAGCTCTCTTGGCCCTCTCTTGGTTCTTCTCTCCCTCTGGGCCTCTTGGCTCCTGGCTGGCTCACTTTTGACCTTTTGGTCTCTTGGTCTGAGGCTCCTCTCTTGGTCTGCTTGTCCTCTCCTCCCTCTCTCTTCCCTTCCTCTCTCGATCTCCCCACTTCTTTCTCTTCTCGTGGTCCAGTGCGGTCTAGACCTTCCCAGATGCCTCTGGCTGTACTCTCCCTCCTATCTACAATAAAACACTTCTCAACCTGACCTAGGAGCGGTCATGTCCTCCTTTTCATTCAGTGGGTGACTTTCCTGTCCCACAAATAACTACTTTGAGGCAGAGGATGGCATGGCAAGATCAGATAATAGTATGACAAATAAGTGAGGTATGCTAGCAAAACCAAATAATGCTTTCCTTAGCATAGCATACTGATAACGTGTAAACACTTTGACCTCCCATCAGTGACCCAGTTACATTGTAGCCAACCGTAAATTAAATCACATATGATGTCATCCTATATCTCTTAATAAGTTTGTTTTTTTTTTTAATCTTCTTTTGATTATTTGATAAAGATTGATGGGCTGTTAGATACTTGTCCAGGGCCGGGAGATGTGGTAGTGAGGGAAAGAAGGAGTTCATCTTTCTGGTAAAATTTCTAGTCACTCTCAGTAAAAAGTTTATCTTTCTAATAACAAGAGACAAGTTAAAGAAATATGTGTGTTACACGTTTACCCACATATGAATTCCTTAAATCTCATATTAAGTCCCTTTTTTGTGTTCCTATAAGCCTGCTGCATTCTTTGGTGATTATAAATACAATTTCAATAATTATTTGTAGAGATCATGTCACATACATTTGTACATTTTGGGAAAAAACATAGTGTGTATACAACACAGGTGAGTGTATATAATTCACAGCGAGTTCTCCAGATGGTGATAAATACTGCATCAAACAGAAAGTCGTGGCGCATGCCTTTAATCCCAGCACTCGGGAGGCAGAGCCAGGCGGATCTCTGTGAGTTCGAGGCCAGCCTGGCCTACCAAGTGAGTTCCAGGAAAGGCGCAAAGCTACACAGAGAAACCCTGTCTCGAAAAACCAAAAAAAAACAAAAACCAAAAAAAAAACAAAACAGAAAGTCAGATAAGGAGCAGTGTGGAGACAGAGGCCTGGGGAAGTGTGTGGGGTTAAGGGTCTTGGCTGTTATTTATAGACTGGTGAAGAGAATGTAAACCTCTGTGCCCTAGCTACAGATTCTCAAGCCCTCTGTTTTAAAAGGAAACAGGCAAACATGTCTGCCCTGATAAAGGGAAGGAAATGCCACAGCGGAGGCACAATGTGTGTTACTAATGGTTGTCGCTAGATCATGCTCTAAGCTTTCAGTTGGTGTTATTTGGCTTATTGATTCCCTCTATGCCATGTTGAGTTTGCCCTTCAAACCGTATCTCTCCTCCTGAGCAGTCGTTCAATGTACATTTAGCTTTGGATGATCCACCCTCACCCCAAATTTGTTTTCATGGTTTAAAAACCTACCCAAGGCTACAGAGGGGACCAACATATACTTGGATATTCTCCAATGATTAGGCATTGGAAATTTACCAAAGAAGCCAAAACACTGGTCATTTATTCCTTTCTCTATTTACTTTACAAAATTTGTATAATTGGATTTTTAAAATATATAGATTTTATTCGTTTTCCTTCTAATCTTATTAACCTGTAGAACCTAACTCTTCCCACCGCCCTCCCCCACACCCAAACCCCCAAATTTAGCAGGCTACAACATTGTAACTTCTTTAAGAAAAGATCTCCTGGACTGCAGGTGTACCCCAGTTGGTGGAGTGTTTGGAAGCATGCATGGAGCTCCGGGATTGCACTCCAGCATTGCCGAAACCTGGTATGATGATGCACACCTATAATCCCAACACTCGGGAGATGGGAAGATCAGGAAGGCAGGAAGATCAGAAGCTTAAGGTCATCCCTGGCTACTGGGTGAGTGCAGAGCCAGACTTGGATACATGAGGCCCTAACTCAAACAAACAAACAAGACGCCTTTTTTTCCCCATTAAAATCCAGACTAAGCCACTCCCCTGTCCCCACTCCCCACCACACACACACTTAAAATTCTTTAATCTCATTGTTCTCCTTGAGAACCAGCACAGCTTTAGGTAGTGCCCTTCCCATGCCTGTTCCCCAGTGAACCCAGTGAACGCAAGCTCCATGGGGGTAGGTGCCATTTATGCTTTGCGCAGGTCAGCATTTAAGGGCATAGCTACCTTGGGTAGCCACAGAAGCACTTAAGAACATTTAGTGAATTCATAAGCATCCTCAGCCTCCCAGGGACCACAACAGTGCTTTGGAAGGATGCTCTGCAGTGGCTGATGTGCTTGTGAATCTTTGTCACCGGGAGCACGACCAGCAGTCCACCTCATCTGCCAGGCTTCTTCGGGAAAGTGCTTCAGCTAAAGTCAGGGGAGCCCCAATCATGTCCTGTTCTAGCTTTGTATGCAGGGCTGGTGAGGCATGGCTTCACTTCTCCCACTCATCTAGGGTACCCCTACAAGGCCACCCCAACTTCAGAGCAGCTTGTGAGGTTGGGAAGAGAGGAGAGGAGGGGAGGGGAGGGGAGGGGAGGAGAGGAGAGGAGAGGAGACGAGAGGAGATTGGGATGTCCTCTTGCTCTGCTTCCTCCCATCCCCACCCAGCAGCCCCTTTTACAAGAGGTTTATCCCAGCAGCACACCCTAAGAAATGTTTTGCATCTTACTCTCCAATTCCTCAGCTGCTTCCTGAGTAAGCCAGCCTGTGATAGCCACTACAACAGAGTCTGCAAATTGCATACTGTGGTCTATCCTACTCCATACTCCTAAACAGCAAAGTGCAGTAATTTATCCTTGCACCCATACAATGACTAGAAATGTCTTTCTTGGGATGTAGATCATAAACACATCAAAGGAAATAGTCTCGCAGACAGTGTAAAGCCTTTGTATTCCAAGTGTGGTCCTAGCTCCGAAAATGATGGTATTCGCTGTGTATTTTTTCCAGAAATTCAGAAAGCTGAAGATTCACCTGAGTCAGATCTACTGAATATGAACCTGCACAAGATCACCAAGGTCTATACTGACATCAAAGTCTGAGGAATACTGGACTGTATGTAACACACATAGCACACGTTAGCTGATAATTCCTAATCTGCACAATGTCTTCATAACAGTTTGCCTAAAGATAGGGCTTTCTTTCATTCAGCAAAGACTGAACGTCATGCCAAGGTTTCAGCCTTATAGAGCTTGAATTCTAAGAAGCAGAGAAAAATTAATAAATGCCCATATTGTAGTGTGTGTGTCGGGGAGTAGAAAGATGTCCTTAAAAACAGAGAGGGATAAAGAGAATGGGAGAGTGGGTTGCAGTCTAAAGTTTTTGCAAAGACGGTGATAAGCAGAGCACTGAAGCAGCTTGTTCGAGGACAGGTCTAGAGTGTTGTCTGTATTAAGGGCAAGGGCACTAAAGTGAATGTAAGGGAATGAGAGAGGCAAACTGACGGTGCCGGAGGTTACAGAGGCAAAGGGCTGATCTCTTGATGAGAGATTACGTAATAATTTGCCATTTGACAATTCATTATTAAAATGGACATTCACTTCTTTTGTGGTAGTTGTTTTTTTCTAAGAACAAACTGCCTACCCAAGCACATTGGATTTGTATTGTAGGAGTCCGCATAAACTGTTTTAAAAAACTAGAGGTTCAAGTTCCGCAGACAAAACTGGCAGGAACTGGGGAAGGCTTTTTCGAACTCTTCTAAAACCTCAGACTCCATGACGCCTAGATTGGTAGATGGATGAGATAGATGGCCATGGTGTCTGGGTTGTGGATCGAGGCAAAAGTCTGCAACCCCAGGTCACTACAAAAACAGAAAGAGGAACTGCGGAAGGTGGTGTCAAGTTTAAGGAAAGTAACCTTTGGATTAGAGTTCCTCATGTATCCCAGAGACCAGGGCCCGAATACAGACGAGGCAAGCCTAGTTTCAAGCCTCAGGGTAGTCCACCCCTCCTCCAACTCAGTTTACGGCTTCCGCCCACGCCCTACTCCACTAGCCAGACCTCACCCACAACGGGCGTCCTTATCCACGTTAGACCCGCCCAAGCCCCGCCTCCTCTTGCAGACCCCGCCTCAAATCCCATCCTCGTCCCCGATCTCCAATCAACGCTTACAAATCGCGTGTTGGTCCCGCCCCTCTGCCCAGACCCCGCCCCGCCCCCGCCCCTGATGGTCCGCCTCTGCCTTTACCTCCTCACTTCGCCCTGACCGAGGCTCCGCCTCCCTCCAAAGCCACGCCCCTTACACGCCCTGCCTGCTCTCATAGGCTTAGACTTTGACTTTGGTCCCGCCCATCCCTCCGGCCTGGTCCCCAACACTTAAGCGCAGCGGGCGGACGTGACGCCAGTCCCGGGCCAGAGGCCGCGGGGGAACGCTGTTACAGCTGTCTCTCGCTCTGGGATGGACACGCCAGCGGCAGCTAGCAGCATGTTTCTGCTGGTGGTCCTGATGCTGTCTGCGGAGGCCGGGAGCGGAGCTGTGGCTAGCACCCAGAATCCAGAGCCGCCCTCCGGTAATGACTCCGAGCCGCTGCGGGCAGGGTTGGGGCAGGGTTAGGGCAGGCGGCCAGGCGGGAGGCTCCCGGCCGGGAAGTCCCTCCCAGTCCGGGCTGCACCGCTTTAGGCAAAGTAGTCTCGGGTCCAGGGACCTCAGGGGCCTCGGGCTCACGGTGGTTTACACGCCACTTTCGCCTCGTTCTTCTTTGCCAACACAACAGCACAAACCTTTAGTGACTGTTATACTTTGTTTCCAGGGCAGCGTTTGGCGTCGTGTGCGCAACTCACTGTGTATAGACTTTATTTTCCGGTTGTCCAAAACCTTTGTGTGGGAGAGAAGAAAGATGGTCCAACTGATATTAAGGAGTTCTGATTTGTCAGTCTGGCTTTTAAGTGTCAAAGTGTTTGGGATGCAAGGGTTCTTCTATAGTGTAACTGCTCAGAGCCTCTGATTTCACCTGCTTATTCACATTAACCGGGGAATACATGCTGGGGATAGTTTTCAATGATTAGAGCTCTAGAGAGAGCAATAAAACTTACCATCCACTCCCTCCCAGTCCCCAGTCTTAAGTGTCTGAGGTGTTCCCAGTTAGTGGCTGCTGGAAGGTCTGGGGGCATCCAACCTCTTTAACTCCAGGAGCTCCAGTTAGGTGTGCCACATTCCCATTCAGCCCTGCCTTGACTTGATCTTCAAAGGTCAAGTAAAACTATTCACAATAGCTAGGAAAAAGCCACCTAGACGTCAGTCACTAGAAAAACGGATAAAGAAAAGGAGACGCATATACAAAATGAAATTCCACTCAGGTATAAAGAAAAATGAAATCATAATTGCAGGGAAAAAAATGGAATCAGAATAGTGTTAATTGTGTTAAGTGAACTAAGCCAGATTCAGAAAGACAAATACTATGTTATCTTACCATATATAGATTCTAGATTGTGTGTGTGTGTGTGTGTGTGTGTGTGTGTGTGTGTGTGTGTGAGAAAAGGAGACCATGAGGGAAAGATCTTGAGGGAGGAGAAACAAAAAATCAAAACAGGGTAATAAAACACATGGGATGTGAAGGTAGGGTCCTCAGGGTAGGCAGGTGGCCAGAAACAAAGAGGCAGGAGGAAGTAGGGGGCAAATTAGAGAGTATGATGACATGTATGTAGTATGTATGAAAATGCTGTGTTAAAAATCTATTACTTTGGTAACTTAACATTTTGAATTAAATAGAAGATGCACTCATTAAAAAAAAAAAAACTGTCGGGCTGGGCGGTGGTGGTGCATACCTTTAATCCCAGCACTGGGGAGGCAGAGCCAGGCAGATCTCTGTGAGTTCGAGGCCAGCCTGGTCTATAGAGCGAGATCCAGGACAGGCACCAAAGCTACACAGAGAAACCTTGTCTTGAGGAAAAAAAAAACCAAATAACTGTCAAGCAAAGAAATCCTTAGTCATCCCTTAGGATAGACAAGGGCTAGGGAGACAAACCATGGTTAGGACTTATTGAGTGCTGGGCACTGTCTTAGCAGAGGGCATAACAGATCTATTTTCTTACCTCCCATGTAGTGTTGCTGGTATCTGCATCCATAGTGAGGCACACAGGGCTGCCCAAGAGGTAGAGGTCGCTTCCTAAGTGGCAGAGTCCACGTTCTTAACCAGCCTGCCAGCAGCCATTACCCAGGGCAAGTTGCCTGTCACTGTGGGCAATTGCAGTACCCAGTGATAAGAACTTGAACTTACTTACAGGCTGCTAGAAACCAAGGTAGGGGTCCCAAACCGCATCTAGGGGACTCTGGGAGGATTTCACAGAGAACATTAACCCAGAGGTCTAGAAAGAATCGTGTTTGCAGGAATGTGAAGTGGCTAGCAGGTTGGTAAGTGTCTTATCATAGAACGTGTGTCAGGGGAGCAGGAGGAAGTAATTAAAAGTTGTGCCGTGTGTAACAGCAAGGGATGGAAACGTGGCTTTAGCTGACTTAACCCAAAAGAGAACTGTTCAGAGAATCCAAGCCAGAGTTAAGCAGAAAATGAGAGCTTTCAGCTTGGCTCAGGAAGCTAGCACTTGGAACACAAGAAGGCTACAACTTACCATTTCTCATTTCTAGTGGCCTGGCCATGGACAGATTCCCTACTTGGCAGGAACCATGGGTGCCGGGTGCCGGGTGCCGGGTGCCGGTAGCCTTTGAGTTTTAAAATCCTGCCACTTCTATCCAAACAAAATCCCAGAGGAAGGGAGGCTCTGATTTCCCTAGCTTCACTGGGTGCCAACTGGTGTGGGAAGGATATTGTTGAAAGGTGTGGTGTGGAATTCTCAAAAATAGTAGCGTAGTGTTCCTGACAGAAGTGAAGAGCCTGAGCCAAGAATATAAAGTGCCCACCATTCCTGGGGTCAACGGGTGATTCTGTGCAGGTTCAGATAACACTGTTTAGAAAGGCCAGGCATCATGTACAGTAGCTTGAAGAAGAAAGCCCCTTCGGCTGGAGCTCAGTGTCAAGTGTCAGGAGGATTCCACGAGAAATGGCTGTGTGATGGAGGAGAGGGGCCTTTTGAAGGGATATTGAGAAGGCAGAGTCAGTGGGACTCTGGAGGTGGGTGGAGACTAACCCAGCTGCCTGGCAGGGGCAGTGCCTTAGATGGAGTGCCAGGCACTTCCTCCTCCTGAGGTTCCTTCTGTGTGACTTCATGGTTTTCAAGTCTTCAAATCTTGCCCTCTGTGATAAGATCTGTGCCCTTCTGAACTGCACCCTAGCATTTTATAATACAGGGCAGCCCTCCTCTCTCTCTCTCTCTCTCTCTCTCTCTCTCTCTCTCTCTCTCTGTCTCTCTCTCTGTCTCTCTCTCTGTCTCTCTCTCTCTGTCTCTCTCTCTTTCTTTTCTACTCTTTTTAGGACATTCAGTGAATTCTTAAGTGCATTTCTTTAGATTTCTGTTGTGTCCCCATGCTTGTTTTGTTTATTTGTTTGTCTACTTTTTTTTTTTTTTTTTTTTTTGAGGTAGTATCTCATTATGTAACCCAAGCGAGTTTCACACCTGGCTCAGCCTTCCTCTGAGTGCTGGGATTATACCCCAAGGTCAAGGCACCAGTTCCTTTAAAGTGTGAACTTCTGAGTCACAATCCCTACAGATTTTGAAAGGTGGCATTTGGATTCTAAAACAAACCCTAAGAGATTGAAAACAAATAATAGCTTTTAGGAGCTAACATACAAAATATAGCAATACATGGCAGTAGTGTAGATGGTTTTGTTTTAATTGCACAGGTAATCAGAATGAGATTTTGATCAGTATGAAGTGACTTCTTGAGAGAAAGGAATTGGTTCATATGTAATTTTTTTTATTAAAGGGGGGGGGTCTTTATTTTTGTTGCCCCACGGCAACACACATAGTCAAAACACACAATATCCATTTTAGCCCCGTCGGAGTTACAGAAGTGACTTATTGTAGTGTATTATTCACGTTTCACGGTGGCTTTACACAGTTGTGACAGAGCCCAAAATCAGCACCATTGAATGAAGTAGACTCCTGCGGAATTATCGGAAAACATCATCTCCGCTCCCCCTTTGTATGGGAGGTTATAGCCCTCGTTTTGTTAAACAGTCGCAAGGATATTTATTAAAACAAATGACACATTGGGCATCATCATCTCTACCTACCTTCCCTGAAGCTTTGTCTTCTCCTTGATAAAGTACATACCCTCATCCTATGTCATTCATACAGTGGCCTCGGGGGCTACCTGAGATGTAACCTCTCGAGTTTTATATACTTGAAAATCATCATCACTTAACATGTGTATCATTACTTTAACAGAAAATTTTAAATATTAAATTATTTTAGTTATATATGAAGATGTGTATTGGCTTTTTAAAAACAATCATGTAGATCAATAAAAGAAATTTAAAATTTGCTCAGGATTGAACACTCATTTTTCTACCATTCACTTGTGTTTTGTTTTGTTTTTAGCAGAAAAGGCCAGTTTGCCTTTTTTTTTTTCAGTTCCCAAACTATTTTTCAACTTTAGAATAAATTAGCCCAGGGGCTTCGGCTATAGTTTAGTGATAGAGCACATGTCTAGCATCCACGAGGCCCTGAGTTCAGTCACTGCCAAGCAAAGGAAGTGATAAGGTAACTACTCATGGTACCACTATTCAGCTTAAACCCAAGGCATGCTGCTGCCTCCCAAAATAGAAGTGGAAATGCATAAAGAAAAACAACTCTTCCCTCAGATTGTGAATGACCCACTCCAGAGGGAGAAGGTAGTCATAAATTTATTTTGACAAAAAATAACAAAACCTTGGTATTTTCTCTGTAGATGAATTTCTTATTCCAGAGTCTCTCAGTTGACAGTAAGCAATCACCGTGGTGAAAACAGATGTCCCCATGCTTTTCCCATCTACAAGCCAGATCTTTGCTCTGAAAGCCAGTCTCTTGGAAAAGGGCCCGGATGATTCATTTCACTATGACCTTTGGTTTTGAATTGAAGGAGTATGGGAGTGAGATCTTCAAATAATTCTGACCCCTTCTCTGAAAACAAGTTACAGAAAACTCTCTGTTTTCAAGAGATCACAAAATCTGTAAGGTTGTTTTAGTTTGTGAAACTGTTCTAGCATAATCTTAAACTCCATAGATAATAGCGCCTCTTTGCTTTCTCTACATGTGTTTTTATTTATACAGTGTAAATATATCTGGAATAGAAGTTTGCTGTGAGCCTTAATTATTTTAACTACTCTGCATTGTAATTTAAAGGTCAGGTGATAAAATCTGAAACCTCGTGACAGTTGTCGTGTAAGTTTGACAAAGACAAAAGTGGTGTCTAATAACCTAACCACATGGTTTCTCTTCTGGTTATATTAAACCACAGGTGATGTCTTTTGGTATAGTAACCAAAAGTTTCTCTTTAGTAGTAATTCTTGCTATAATCCACTGAAACATCTTCCTACTACCTGTTTGCTTGATGTGGGCTATATAGTGATTTGAAGGCTAGCCTGGGCTACTGTCTCGATCAAGAAAGTAGATACTCATAGTTAGTAAGTCATATTTTATTATGATGAGGGTCATCACTCAAGGTTCACACTCTAAATTCTTATCTATAGTCCTAAGCTTATCTGATCAAGGTTGCTCACTTGTGCGACGTATCTTAACCGAAGGTCAGGTCCAGTCTCTAACAGAGGACTCTGATTCGAGGGTCAGGATCCTGGGGACAACTCTTCCAGCCACAGGGCAGGTCAAGGTAGTATCTCTCCAGATGTGCAGAGCAGAACGTTGCTCTTGGTCTCTGCTTATATGCTGTCCAGTGGGCGTTGTGGAGTTCTAGTTGTGTGTCTGTTATCTTGAGGGAGTGATGTCACTGGGTTGTGGTTATCAGGTGCAGCCTTGGGTATAGTGGGGTTCCTGACGAAGCTGTTTTTACATGTCAAAAAGGCCTTTTTTTTTTTTTTTTTTTTTTTTTTTTTTACTATGGTCGTTACATCTACAGTGTGATCCTTTCTATGTGCCTTCTCCTCAAGGCAGGAATTTCATGTTGAGTATATACAGTTAGAAGTTTATTTCTATTGGGAAGAGTTAAAAAGAGGATCTTGGGTGCTGGAGAGATGTCTCGGGGGTTAAAGACACTCACTGCTTTTGCAGAGACCCAGCTTTTGTTCCCAGCACCCTATGGCAGCTCACAACCATCTGTAACTCCACTTCCAATGAATCCGATGACTACAATGTGCTTTTCAGGCCTCCACTGGCACCAGGGACTCCTGTGACGCAGGCAAACACTCATGCACATAAAAATAAATCATACAAACATTAAAAGATTTTAAAAGGAAGTAAAGATCTTGTTAAAAATGGGAGGAAGGGCATCCCTGTGCTGTGGAGGCAGGAGGCTTAGCGGCTATGGCCTTTAAAGATGTGCAAGTAGAAATTGTGCTTTCCAAGCGAGCTGTGTGAGCCAGCCCAGGAGGGGCTTGAGCGAAGTGTTGAAGGTGCCCCCTGGTTTTGGCTCCTTTCTTCTCAAAATGCCAATGCTGACAGACTAACTCTGGAAGAGGCTGTTGAAAAGAAGGCAGGGCACCAGGTCTTCTGCTGAGGTCCCTTGATCCCTTGGCAGCTTTGTGCAGGGCGAGAGGTGAGGGTCTAGCCTCAACTCTTCTGCATGCAGCTGTCCACTTTGTCCAGCACCATTTGTGGAAAATGCTGGCTTTTCCTCAGTGTTTTGTTTTGTTTTGGCCTCTTTGTCAAAAACAGGTGACTACAGAAGCCTGGGCTTACATCTGGATCCTCAATTTTATTCAGTTGATTAATGTCTCTGCTTTCATTCAGGTCCTGTGCCGTTTGTATTGCGATAGTTTTGTAGTATAGTCAGAAGTCAGGGAATGTGATATACCTCTAGCAGTGTTTCTATTCCTTATCATTGTTTAGGCTACCCTGGCTCTTGTGTATCCATATGAATTTTAAGATTGTTTTTCAATTTCTGTGAAGAATTGCCTTGGAATTTTGATGGGGATTGCATTGAATCTGTACATTGTTTTTTGGTAGGATGGCCATTTTTAGAATATCAATCCTGTAAATCCATGTGTATGGAAGGTCTTCCATCTTCTGGTGTCTAATTTCTTCCTTCATTGTTTTAAAGTTTTCATTGTACAGGTCTTTTACCTCCTTGGTTAGGTTTATTCCAAGATAAATGGTTTTGTTTGTTTTTTAGAATGAAGGTCAAGCTATTCAAAATCCCAGCCTGGGTGGGAGAAGGGCTCATGAACCCCCCCACACACACACACTCATCACCCACCCCCCCCCACAGAGGAGCTCTTGGCAGTTGTTGGCTCCTGGGGAGCAGGGGAGTCAGTTTTATTCAGGGATACCCCCCCATAGGCTGCTCCCAGCAGATGGCCCTACGCCCATGCAGGCGGCACTCAGGGACTCTGTGCCCTTAAAAACAACACAAAACAGCTCCTGAGATTGGGAGCGAAACATGGTGATGAGGGATATGGACGGAGGGAGGGAGTGGGCATAGATTTGATCCAAGCCTCATGTGTCCGTCTGGAATTCTCACAGAAAGAGTGAGGAGGAGAGTGAGGAACGAGAACCGATGGTTGGACATTTTCAGGCTTTGCAGAGGCAGCTAATGCTGAAGTTGAGAAATGGCTTTTCTGAAAGTAGTTGAGATTCATTATGATCCCCGTCCTGGTCTGGTTTTTCAGTCTAAGATCTCACAGGCTGGCCGGCCTTGGGATTCTAAACACTCCCATTCAAACTCCACTTACATGCTGGCATCACAGGTGTCCTCCCTGACACCCGGTTCTGTAAGTGTGTTGGTTTGGCTTGAGAGTGTGTGTGTGTGTGTGTGTGTGTGTGTGTGTGTGTGCTGATTGATTTAGATATGCTGTAACCGTTGTGTGCTGCTTACTTGGTAGTAATGTTGAATTGTTCTGGAGGGAAGGAGGAGTAGCTTTCATGTCTTCGTAAGCCATCGATTATTAACTGGAACTGGGCTGTTTGGGGAGGTTGATGTACAGACACACCCTGTGAAAGAACCCCCTCCTAAAGGAGCCCCAGGTTTCTGTGTTGTGAATGGCCACAGGCAGTCTTACCAAAAACAGGAGAGAAAGGAGCTAGGCGAGACCATTATTTTTAGGCTTGCTCTCAAGGAAGTTGCTTAGAAAATCAAAGCTGATAGGTACTGATGTCCCAGCATGCATCTGTGGTGTTTCTGGGAGCATAGTAGATAGTTTGCAGTTGTCTGGCTAATGGCCCCAGAAAGATCAAGAAAATCTGCTGAGTGTCTGGATCTGGGGACAGCCACTCCATCCTCCACCTTCATAATCTCAATCTTTGCCATAAACCTCACCCTATGTTGATCAATCAACGTAGGGTGAGGTTTATGGCAAAGATTGACCCCTCCCAAACACTAAAGAGCTGCTTAAAATTATAAACATACGAAGCACTGTTTCTCAACTGCTACGACCAGTGGATGCTTCAGCTGTCGTTAGGCAGATTTCCGTGTGCTATCTAGAAAAAATAGGAAAGGTGTATTCTCCCGGGAGGCAGTGTTGAGAGCCTGGTGGCATTTTAGAGTGAGAGTGGGAAGCCCTGGTGCGACCAGTTCTTCTACGGACATTGAGTGTAGTCTGTGCTGGCAAATCCTGAAAACTCTAGTGCTTCCGATTAAGTGAATGAATGATTGGTATTACAGTAGGCAGTGCGTTGCTTTATCGGAACCACTAAAATGGTGTGGGAATTGGTTGTCTTCTGCTGTCTTTGTGTTTCCCGTATGTATTAGTTCATTTTCCCATTGCTGTTTCAAAATAAACCAACAGAAGCGACTTCGGGAAGGAAGACCTTGCTTTGACTCACAGGCTCGGGGTTGCAGTTTGTTGTAGGGACGCAGGGTGGCAGCAGAGGGTAGGAGGGCAGCTTGTCACATCCAACCCAGTCAGGAAGAGAGAGATGAAGCTGATCCTCACTTCTTCCCCCACCCCTTTCTCTTTTTATTCAGTCTGGGACCCCTTAGAACACTGGTTCTCAACCTTCCTAATGCTGCGACCCTTTACAGTTCTTCAGTTTTGGTGACCCCCCCAACCATCGAATTATTCTCATTGCTACTTCATAACTGTCATATTGCTACTGTTATGCGTCACAATGTAAATATGTTTTTTTGTAGATAAATAAATAAAAGTTGCCAAAGGGGACTCAACCCACAGGTTAAGAACCCCTGCCTTAGAATGATGCCTCCCACATCCAGGATGGGTCTTCCCTTCTCAGCTAAACTTCTCCAGAAACTACCACCCTCGAAGACACATGCAGATGTTTCTCTACTGGGTCACTCTAAATGTATTCAAGACGACATTGAGGATTAGCCATCTCCTCTTATGTCATGAGGGTGTTTACGTAACCTAAAGTGAATCGGAACTCCTCTGTACATTTTCAGTAACACGCATCCTATGAGTTTGCCGTGATTGAAATGATTTCAGTATCTGCTAGACTGACTTCCAGTTTCCTGGGCGTGTTTGTCTAACACGTCATTGACTAAGGTCTTCTGTTGTTGGTGTTCCTTTCTTACTGTGACCCGTGTTGTTTTTGAATCTCTTCCAGTGCCTGTACCAACTAATGTTCTAATTAAGTCTTATAACTTGGACGCGACCCTGTCCTGGGAATACCCGGACATGCCACAGACTCCTGTCTTTACTGCACAGGTAAAGAACTATGGGTGAGTATTGTTCATTGATTATTTCTATTCTGTTTTAATCGGAATCTTTGCATATTCCATAACTCTGTGTTCCTCCATCATCCCTCCTTCCCCCTCACCGAACTCTAATCATCTGTCTGTGGATGTCACAAAATGCTCAGGATACCGACTAGTTCTTCTCAGTAGTGAAGTAGAGAAGTATTGCTAGATTCTGTCTAGTCTCTTAGGAAACTAAGATTTATTAGCTGTTAGCAAAGAATACCCAAATGCGTTGAAGTAATGTCAGTGAGGGCAAACACCACCTTGACAGTAGTTTAGTGGTGTCTCAGATTAAATACTTACAGGTCAAGTAGACTCAAATGGAAAACCAGACTTCAATGTGGATTTGTCTTCTCATGATTTAATTGAGATTAGCAACTTTTTTTTTTTAAAGATTTACTTATTATGTATACAATGTTCTGTCTGCATGTATGCCTGCAGGCTGGAAGAGGGCACCAGCTTTCATTACAGGTGGTTGTGAGCCACCATGTGGTTGCTGGGAATTGAACTCAGGACCTCTGGAAGAGCAGTCAGTGCTCTTAACTGCTGAGCCATCTCTCCAGCCCGAGGTTAGCAACTTTTGATAGGCATGCTATGAAGGCAATCTTTGTATCTACCATACAGATCATAGTGAATGCTTATCCCAGGCATGGTATCATGAAACCTGGTCATTTGACAAAGGTGTTAGCACTCGGATCTATCCATTGTACATTCTTTTAAGTAAATAACCTGTGGGGCAAAACGCCATGAGGACATGAATATCCTATTCTATACAAGTCCACAGATATTTCAAGAGCTATTGGTTACTATAACTCTGTCCTAGTTAGGGTTTCTATTGCTGTGATGAAACACCATGACCAAAGCAACTTGAGGAGGAAAGGGTGTATTTGGCTTACATTTCCATATCACTGTTCATCATCAAAGGAGGTCAGGACAGGAACTCGAACAGGACAGGAATCTGGAGGCAGGAGCTGATGATGCAGAGACCATGGAGGAGTGCTGCTTACCGGCTTGTTCCTCATGGCTTGCTCAGTCTAGTACCACTAGCCCAGAAGTGTCCCCACAATAGGCTGGGCCCTCCCCCATCAATCACCAATTAAGAAAATCCCCCACAGGCTTATGTTCAGACCCATCTTGTGGAGGCATTTTCTTAATTGAAGTTCCCTCTCTTAAATGACTTGAGCTGGTGTCAAGTTGACATAAAACTCTCCAACACAGTCACTTAGTAAATTGACAGAAACATTAAACTCTGAAAACATATTGTATTTGAAAACTGTGAGAGACAGAAACCTTCATGCATGATTAATGTGAATGGAAATAGATTTGGCCGTGGGGGAAGAACTTTTATCTGACAAAACTTAATATGCTTACCTGGGCACGTTTTTTTTTTGTGGTGCTGGAGATCAAACCCAAAGCTTTACACTGGCTAGGTAAGCCGTCTACCACTGCGCTACACCACCAGCTCCCATGTTGCATTTGTGTGTGTGTGTGTGTGTGTGTGTGTATGCAGTAGTGTGTGCATGTATACACACATACATGTGGAGGGTAGGACAACCTCAGATGTCAGTCTTTGTTTGTTTATTTGCTTGTTTGTTTCTTTAATGTGGGTTCTGGGGATTGAACTCAGGCCCTCATGTTTTGCGCAGCAAGAACCTGATTGGCTAAGCTGTCTGTCCAGCCAGGGTTCGCTTTTCGATCTGTTGATTCCGCATGACTGCTACAGAAATGGATTACTGAATTCGCTTTGTAAAATATGAAGGAAATTTCATATTTTATGGACCTAAATGTAGTGGCTTCCAGACTATGTTGTTCAATGAAAAGAAAAGGTAAGTTCTGTAAGGCAGATGCACTGTGCTCCACTGGAGAAGATGAAAGAGATGAACTGTGGGTGTTGTCTGGGAGAAGAAGGGCCGGGAGTGAAACCCCTCAAGCCAGTGAGTTTGGCTTCCTGCAAGAATGGGGAGCAATGTTGTGGACACCAATAGGAAGAGCTTCATGTTTTCCTTAGAGTTGCTGCTTCCAGGGTTAAGCCAAGAAACAAAATGAAGATTTTTTTATAGGGAGTTGAGGGAGTTTGACTTGTTTGATTGGTTTAGCAGGTTTTTGTTTCATCTTTCTGGGGCTGAGGTCCAACTTATTCACATAAACAAGCACTGTACCTCCAAGCAACAACCCCAGCCTGGGAAGACAGAAAAGCAATTAGAAAGTCTCCCTCATGGTAGAAACAGATGATGGGGACATGTCAATAGCCATCCCGAAGCAGGCTCTTACTGGCCAAAGGATGGGACAGCTTAAGCAGCAATATCAATAAGAACGTGATAAATAAGAAAGAAACCCCATTATCCATATTGTCATTAAATAATGATGAAGTTGGGAAAATGCAAAGTTCTTTTGTGGGCAAGGAACTTCTAAAATGTTGTGTTTTGTCAAGTGAAGCTGATACCTTAGGTGTTATCTCCCTGTAATGCCTGTAAATTTTACTAGAAAGATAAATCTAAAGCAAAACAAAAAAACCTGACCACAATGAAGAGCTTTTGTAATGTGTCTGATTTTGTAATTGACTCACATCTATATTAACGGGCTCCATAATGGTTTAAAACTTAAATATGAAATGTATTGTATGAGTTCTGTCTCCTACAAAGGAATTTACAGCAAGGGTTAAGTATGCCTTATCTCAAATGCTTGTGACCAGAAGTATTTCATATTTCTGGCCTTTTTCAGATCTTGAAAGGTCTATATATACCTAAGTAGATATCTCAGGGGTGGGACCTAAGTGTAAACATGAGACTTAGGTCATATGTACCTTATCCACATAGAGCCTGAAAGTAACTGTTGTAATTTGTTATGGTGTTTTATCTATTTTTTAAATTGGATAATTTTTGTAAGGATTGGACCCAGGGCATTGCACATGCCCCACAAGCTTTCTGTCACTCATCTAGTCCCCTAGTCTCTATGATATTTTGAACAACGAATTTCATGCAGGAAACAAACAGCTTTGCATGATGTAGCATCTTTCCTCTGTGACATCAAATGGGTGCTCAACGCCTTGAATTTTCGAGCCATTGGAATTTCCAAGTTTTTGGGTTAAGGATGCTGGGTTTGTACGTTCCATTCAAGACTAAGGGTTTCTTCTTTCATCTGCCTTCACTGTCTTACTTTATTTTAGCTCTTCCAAGCAGCTGGCTGGATGCAAAGCAAAACACAGATGAATGGCTAAAGTTTGTGTGGTAATAAGATTTCCCATGTGTCACTTCACTCTTCCTGTTCATTTCAGGAACGAATGGGTTGACGCCTGCATCAACATTTCTGATCATCATTGTAATATCTATGAACAAATTCAAGATCCCGATATGTCTGTCTGGGCCAGAGTTAAAGCTACTCTTGGACAGAAAGAATCTGCCTACACATTGTCAAAAGAGTTTATTATGTGCCGACAGGGTAAGTAAGTAAGATTGTATGCATGGGTAACTTCTTGAAATTTTTATTTACTTACTTATTTTTATGTGTATGGGCACTTTGCCTGCATGTATGTGCACCACATTCATGCGGTGCCCTCAGAGGCCTGAAGAGGGCGTTGGATCCCCCTGGGGCTGCTATTACAGGTGTTTGCTAACTACCATGTAGGTGCCGGGAACCAAACCCGGGTCCCTTGGGAGAGCAGCCGGTGCTCTTAACCACTGAGCCATCTCTCTATCCCCTACATGGATACATTTTAATTCTGAAGTACTTATACTTCTGTGTATGTTTGCTTTTACTGATGGTTGCTACAAGTGTCTAGTAAACGTATGACAGAATTTGAGGAGCCAGTGTCTTTTCCTTCTAGGCCCCACAAAAATAGCACTAAACTGGCCTTCGCTTTCCCACTTGAAAACCGTTTAACATCCAGTCCATTCAAAGCCTGACCAGTGCTGTTCAGCATGGCTAGACACCAGCCTTTCCTTCCCTGTCTGATAGGAAATTTATTTCAAAGTTAGATCACAGAGGACGTGGCCGCGGGACTCATTCCTCCTACCTCCCTTAAGTCCTTGAAGACCTTGGGAGCATAAATACCAACGTAACATACATTAACATAATACATAGAATTTCCAGCCAGCGATGGTGGCCCCCACCTGTCATCCAGCAGGCAGGCAGGAGGCTCAGGGAACAAGGGCTAGTGAAGAGTTTGAAGTCTGTCTGTCCCAAAGAAACACAAGTGTAGAGTTCTTTCTTGTCTCTGAATCCAAGTTTCAGCTCTTTGCCATTCCAGCATCCTACCTATAGTTTACTGGTCTCAGCTCTCACTCCAGCTACAGAATGTTCAGTATCAGGTATAATCTTGGGCGGGGCATCCCACCTTAGCCTGTGCCCTAGTCTGATAGACCTGATGGCATCCCTTCCAGTTTCCCTTCCTCCCTCCCTCACCCTCTGTGCCTGGTTACTTCCATGCTGGCATGCCTGTGGTGTCCACGTGTCTTGATTCTGCCCCAACTCTTTGGATATATATACTCCACTGGCCCTATCTTTGCTTACTTTAGGTATTTTTATTCTCTGGGTTCATCTGGTACATGCCATCTTTATGTCAGATTTGTCTGCCACAGCTTTATCAAGGACCTTCTGTGTCCCAGAAAGTACGCCTGAGGTACACTGAAGAGTCCACGCCAGACCTGGGTGGAAGACAGTATGTGCATGGTACATAGGAGAAGCATATACAAACGTTCACCACACAAGCCCCATACATCAGAGACACAGAGGCTGTGCACAGACTACCTGAGTCTCCAGTTCTGATTTTCACAGAAAAAACTGAATCATGAGCAAACTTTTTAGAAGTTTGCCAGACACCCGTGGGTGTTAAAGACACTGGGTTTCAGTGAGGAAGATAACTAAAGAACTTTCCAGGAGCTGGACAGATGGCTCTGTGGTTAAGAACACTGGCTGTTCTTCCAGAGGACCTAGTTGTAATTCCAGCACCTACATGGCAGCTCACAGCCACCAGTAACTCCAGTTCCAGGGAATCTCAGACCTCTTCTGACCTCCGCAGGCACCATGCATGCTCATGATATGTAGACATACATGTAGGCAAAATACTCATACACACAACAAATAAAAATAAATAAATAAACAAATAAATAAATAAGGGCCTTTTCAGAAACAGTTTTTAGAAAACAGGTTCCTTAAGCTACAAAAAAATAAGGATAAAAGAGAAGGTATTTCCTTGAGTTTCTATTTTGTTTGCTTACATGGGGGTGGAGAGCTTGAGAATGAACCTGGGTCCTTATGTTGCTAGGCAAGCGCTCCACCCGTGAGCTACATCTCCAGCTTGCTAGTTTTACTTTTTGCTTTGACACTAATTTGCTTAGGCTGGTTTCAGACTCATTCTTCAGCCTAAACATTGAGCTTAATGGTCCTCCTGCGCTATCCTTCTAAACAGCAGGTATTACAGGCATGTACCACCAGCCCAGCCTATTCATCTTCTCAAAACCAACGTTTCTGACTAATCGTACCTTCCTAAAGACAAAGTCCGAAGTGAAACTAAATCACTAGAGCAGAGTTTAGGCAAGAGAGCTTCTCATCTGAGATTTATTAAACACTGTATTCTTAGAATGTCTTCTTGATCTTCAGAGTTGTTGAAATGCATCCATTGATTTGGGCAGATTTAGTAGCTGTGCTGGGAGGAATTATACTTGCCTTTTCTTCCCAGGGAAAGTTGGACCACCTGGCCTGGCCATCATCAGGAGGCGAGACCAGCTCACTGTCAATGTGTTTCACCCGGCTGTTATTGTAAACGGAGAAAGGCGTGGGATCATGTTTGAGGATGAAAGCGCCTGTCACACCTTCGACTACACCATATATGTGCAAAGAAACAGGAGTGGGGAGGTGTGTGCTCCTCTTTTCTCTTTTTTAAACATAGGAATCATTGTATTGCTTGTGCAATACGATGCTGTCATAAACTGTAAGGTAGACTGCTGCTCATGCATATGCAGATCAGATTTCTGGTAAGGAAAAAACAAACTACATAAATACTATTGAAGGGGGCCCAGTATGGAGTTAATTGCCAACACCAGCCAGCTGATGCCTTTAAGTTTTCTCTTTGCGTGTTTAATTGCAGGGCCCTCTCTAGAATGTTGCTTTCTCTATATACCTGTTTCTGCTGGTGAGTTGGAGATCGACTTAGGATTTTTTTCTTTTTCCTTACTAGTAATATACAGTATATAAAATAATATACAGCCATGATTTATTTCTGAAAGGTAAGCTAGCAGTACAACACCAGTGATATAATGACATTCCTCTGGCAGTGGTCTGGAGTCCATACTTTGATTCAAACTGTGCTCCCTCCATTCCTGCTCAGTGTCACCTTTTATTTGTTTAATGGTTATCAAAACCATACGATGTGCCTTCTAAGTACACAGAACTACAGAAGCAAAAGGTACAAACAAAACTCAGGGTATCCTGGTGCAGCAGAGAAGGGTGGGGGCAGCCTGCAGGGATGGAGCAGTGGCTTTGAGTGGAGGGGTCAGAGGACCCTCCCAGGAAAGGGGACAGCTGGAGCCAACGCTGGGGGCAGAAGCTGGTCCCTGCAGCTGTATGTGGGGACATCATTTGAAGCATAGGACCTGGGAAAGGCAGAGATCTCTGCAGAGGCACAGTTGGCATGTGGGGACAGCACCAGGGGCCAGTGAGCTTAGGAGAGGGGTCCAGGGAACAGGTGTAAACAGAGCAGGCGTTGGGGGGTGGGGTGGCTTTTGTTTTCTTCTCTTGAGTGAGATGCTGCTTGCCCATGGCTCACTGGAAGTTCCATGCACTTTCCCAGAATGCCCTTCACCATTTCCATGTGGCACATTCCTGCTTACTCTTTGGGATCAGGGGTTGTCGGCTCCTCTTTGTATTCTTTCCATACGCAGTAGGTTATTTCATTTCGGGTGGCTCAGTTAGTTTTTCCTTGTTCCTTGTAGGAGTCATCTTACAGTGCTCCTGACTTTCTGTTACAGTTCTTACCTCTTATCTGCACTGAATTGTTAGGCACATTAAACCGACACTGTAATACACATGTATTAGTCACCTGAACGAACACCCAGGACAACTAGCTTATGAAGTGGGGAAGTTTATTTAGCTCAGTTTTAGAGACACAAAGGGTGATGTTTGCTTCTGCTCAGCTCTGAGCACATCACAGCAGCACGTGTACAGGTGATGACCACTCTTTCCCCCTTTCTCCTCGAGCTGGGAACCAAACCCGTGACGTCATACACACGGGGCATCCGCCATGCTATATACCACTATCACGAGACATTTCATCTCAAAGCAGAGCAGAAGTAAGGGAGGCGGTGGCGGGAGGGGGGGGTAGGGGGATCTCAATACATTTCAAGGGCATGTCGCTATGTGTTCATTATTTTCTCATCACTGTAATCACATATCAGACAGAAACAACTTAAAGAAGGAAAGGTTTATTTTGGCTCAGTTTCTGAGGGTTCAGTCCATGGTCACCCAGCTTTATATGCTTGGACAGACATGTTGGAAGTATGAGGCAGGAGTAGCCAGGACGAGGCACCCTCAAGGGCTAAACCCCAATGACCTATTTACTCCAGTTAGACTCCTACTTCTGAAACTTCCCAGAACCTCCCATGGCATCACTACCAACTGAAGACCTAGGCCTTACTACATAAGCCTGTGAGGGACATTTGAAACTCAAAGCGTAACCACTTCCCATGAGTCCCGTCTCATAAAGGTCTCAGCCAGGCGCACCCCAGGATTGCCACCTCAGAGACCCGCCCTTTAATATACAGGCCACACTGGATGCCTAGCCAAGCCACGGCAGTCCTGTGTCCAGGCCTGAGCACAGGTGAACATGGGCTCTAGCTAGTAGAATGAATGAACTACAAATGTGCTTGGGACCTTTTTATGTACTTCCTGCACAGGGACCCTGAAGCCTTCATGTAGCTACTTTCTTATGCTTCCTGTGAAATGCTTTCCTCTCTCTCCAGCTGCTTCTGGTATTCTAGGAACTGCATAAGCAAGTATTGGCTAGTTCCACAGCCCCTAAACATTTCCATTCTTCAAGTCTTAAACAATACCTGTTCCCATAGAGAACATTTTAACAACTGTACTTCCTCATGCTGGGTTGAAGTCACAGATCGACTTATAATTTGATATCAAAGCTGGTTTTAATTTCATATTCACTCTATACATGTTTTCCTTCAACGTTTAACTAGGGTAATGCAATGATTTCCCCCCTCAGATTAAAGAAGCCATACACTTTCTTATTGTTGTTTTTCCATGTAGATCCTCTATACAAGTCATAACATTGATATAGAAGATTGCAGTGAAACTCTGTGCCAGTTCAACATCTCAGTGTCCAAACTGGATTCCAGATACTGCGTTTCAGTAAATGGACACTCAGAATTCTGGGACATTACAACAGAAAAATCAGAAGAAGTCTGTACTCCCCTTTTCCAAAACCACAGAAAAGGTAAGCTCTTGCCCCCTCCCCTCTAGATGAAGACAGAGAATGTTAACCGAAATAGGGCAATGTGAAAATAAATGGATTGATTTATAACTTAAACACATATCTTTTCTTTTAAAAAATATTCAATAATCCCTTTCCCCAGAAAAGCTCCTAATTAAAAACAAGACAGTTTCTCTGTCATTGAAATGTACTATAGCAACCAAACTAAAAAGCCACTAGATGGCTGACCCAGGAAAGGAAAGATACGTAGCAAATATATGAAATTATGTGCACAGATATCTGTATTTCAAGTGGTAATTTGAAAATGTGTTAACTTGAGAAAAGCCAGAAGAGGACCATGAAGATGTCACAGTGGGTAAACGTACCTGCCTCCAAGACTTACAGCCTCACTTGGGTCCAGGACACATAGTGGAAGAAGAAAGCCAATTCCCTCAAGTTGTTCCATAACCTCCACTCACGTGTGCTGGCCTGTGCATGCAGACATCCACACACAAATAAATTATGGAGCTTTTTAAAGTTAGAAGAAACAATTACCATCAGTCACAGCTTGGGGTTTTCTTTGCATCCTGGTTTTATCTTGGGTTTCTCCACACAGCTGTGATGTAGTGTGTCGTGTATATAATTCTGTGTACTGCGCATGCTCTTTAGGCTTTAAAGGGAATCTCTTCCATAGAGGAGGACATTTTAACAGATGCCCTTCCCCGTGCTGTGTTGAAGTCACAGACTAACTTACTTGCTATCAAGCTGGTTTTAATTTCATATTCACTCTATACATGTTTTCCTTCAGTGTTGACTAGGATAAATGCAATGATTTCCCCTCCCCCCAGAATGAAGAGGCTATGCACATTAGTGCACTTTTTAAATAGAAGAATATTTTAAAAAATTTTAATGTCTTATCATTTTCTTTCGCACACTTTGTTAATATTTTTAAAATCTATAGACTATTTCATCTTGTGAATGATATTCTTTTTATTTTCCCGTTTTCAAGTTTTTTTAGAATATCTTTTCTATGCTAAAAAAGGTACTAATTTTTTTTTAATTCAAATGACTTTAAAAAAAAAAAAGTATGCTTTTCCCTTAAAAAAGAAAAGTATGCTTTTCCAGGGGAACAATGAAAGGCAGTTGAGAAGGAAAGGAGTATTATGCAAGCTGCCAAGAGAGAAAATCAGTCAGTAATCCTGCCCAGCTATGACATTTATGAAACACAGCAATGATCAGCATGGCATGATGTCCCCAGAACTGAAATAGTGGTATTGACATCTTGGGGATAACCAACAGCCACTGATTTGGAACGTAAGACATGCTAGGTAGAAGGGAATTCATGCCTGGTACTGTAAGTGCAGCCAACTGCCCGTGACCGATGAGGCTGTGGAACCTAGATAAGAGCCTACTACTGCCCCGTGCCCAAACCAGTGTACTTCCTAACTGTTCTGAATACCATGCTTATGTACCCACAGATAAGTGCAGCTCTCGCCCCTTATCAAAAAAGCTTCTTTTTTCAGCAGACAGAGACTGTTACGGAACAAAAAGCCACAACTGGCCATAATGCAGAGAGCAGCTGAGGGGGTGCCAAGCACCCCTTGATACAACTACAACCCCTACACCTGAGGCTCAGGGAGTGTTGCAGAGTGGGAGCGGGAGTTTTAAATCTCACCAATATGGCGGCCTAAACAATGACAACACCACGTGACATGCCAAGATGGATGAGTGGAACCTTCCAAGTCCCCACCCCTAGAAGAAGAGCTATAGGCAATGGTTGACTCCTGAGAGAGGGGCAGTCAGTCTTCCCCAGGCGTGAGCTCCCAATTATTTCTCCAATATCAAGTGGTCTGCCCTAAAAATATACACCTTCCAGCAGCTCTACCCAGTCTCAGCAGGTTGTATTTATATATTTCTATGTATGTATAACATGCGTATGTGTAGCGCTAATGAAAAAAGACAATAGAGATACTTGAGAATCTCAAAGGGTAGCTTGGAGGTAGAGAAAGACCAGACGCACTGGCCTGTCTGTGGGAGGGAGGAGCAGGATCTGCTTGGTGGGGATGCGAGATGATCAAAGTGCACTATATACATATGTGCAATGTGATAATGAAGCCCGTTATCTCATACAAATAATAAATGTGGATGAAACTCCTGAAAAGAAGCTGTGTCTGCAGGGACTGATGGGGATTTCAGTGCTATAGAGAAGCTGGAATGTTATAGATTCAGAGGCTAATTACTTTGTCTTAGGGTAATTTAGTCTTCTGGAACAGCCATGCCTTGCCCCACTCTGTATCTGAACTCACACCTCGTGATAAGTTAGTAAAAACCTCTCAGAAGCTGTTCTCTTAGAACACTGTCTTCCACTGGTCCTAGAGCTAGGAATGTCACGAGCATCATGGACCTGTAAGATAGCTCCCACATCTCAGTGTATCTGCCTCTTGGCTGCACCCACCAGGATAGTTTAAACTTGCCTTGATGGGTGGCTTTCGATCTGTAAAGCTATGAAAACCCTCTGAAACTGCTTCCACATTGGAACATGAACTTTGGGGTAAACTAAATCTATGTTCCTGCTCTTTGCTCACTCATAGTAGCTCTAGAGTAAACTATCTCTTGTTCTCTTTAAGGTGAGAGCTTTGGTTTTTATGTCGACAATAGTAAAACTGGGAAAAATACCACATATAGTATTTCTCAATACTAATTTTAAATATTTCTAACCAAAGATGAGGTACTCTAGTTGGCTTTCCTGTGACTATTCTTCACTAAAATGTTGATTTTTTTTTTTTGTGACTAGTCACTAAAATGTTGATTTTCCTGTGACTAGTCACTAAAATGTTGGTTGGAGACTCTCTTAGTAGTTCGAGTTTCTATTGCTGTGATAAAACACCAGGACCGAAGCACCTTGAGAAAATCAGAAGGAAAGGCTTGTTTTGCTGATGTTTCCACATCACTGTCCATCATTGAAGGCAGTCAGGGCAGGAACCTGGAGGCAGGAGCTGATGCAGAGGCCATGGACGGATGCTGCTTATTGGCTTGTTCCTCATGGCTTGTTCAGCCTGCTGTCTTACAGAACCCAGGACCACACCAGTTTGCAAATATACATTAGCAGGAAAAAAAAAAAAAACACTAATTAAAACCCAAACAAAACTCTTTACTGTTTACTGGAATACCAATGCAAGTGTAAACTAAACATACCCGAACACTGGCCATTTATCATAGCCCTATAAAACTAGGTACGACTTCTGCTAACTTATTAAATGTTTTATGATAAGATTTAACCCTTCTGCTGAGATTCTGTCAGTCATTCCTTAATGTAAAACATTACCAATATGCATCCCATTTACATGCTAGTGGTGTTTGAATCTTAGGTGGTCTTTTAATAAAAAAAAAAAAAAAAAACCCAGAGCCAGATATTGGAGTGAAAGCTGAAAGATCAGAGGAGCAAGCCACAGCCAACCTCACCTCACCAACTCCTCAGCTGATCCTGTTTCCACAAATCCTCAGACTGAAAGCCTCTGTCTGAGTCCTCACCCTGAGAAAGGGTCTCAGCTGAACTGCTTTAGTTCCTGTTTCCTCACGCCTTATATACCTTTCTTATATACCTTTCTCCACCTAGCCATGTCGCCTCCTGGGATTAAAGGCTTGTGCGCTTCCCAAGCAAAGGCATGAGATCTCAAGTGCTGAGATTAAAGGTGTGTGCCACCACTGCCTGGCTCTGTTTCTAGTGTGGCCTTGAAATCACAGAGATCCAGATGGATCTCTGCCTCTCGAGTGATAGGATTAAGGATGTGTGCCACCACTGCCTGACCTCTATGTCTGATCTAATGGCTGGCTATGTACTCTGATCCCCAGATAAGTTTATTAAGGTACACAATGTATCACCACATGCTAGTCATCAGAAAACAGTAGATAGACACATTGATAAAGGTAAGAATGTTCCCGTGTTCACATATCCCCAAAGAATGCTGTCTTTATGTTCAACTTAGTTTGGGGCCATTAAATTATATGAGTGTAATTACCTTATCAACAAAATTTATCAGTTGATAGGTATCATAAACTGACTGTGGCAACACAGGCAAGCACTGAACTGAATAACCATTGTCTACAGAGAACCAAGGATCCATTGTATGTGTTGTTACCATGCATTAGTGTGTATGTTAGCGGCTCAGTGTGGTATTTCCTCATATGGTATTGCAGCGCTGATCAACTCCAGCTCCCCTGTTCCCCCGCCCTTCTCCAGACTCCTTTCCCCACCCCTGTCCATCACTATTCTACACTTAGATGACTTTGGCTTTTTGAGAGAAGATCTCTCTGTGTATAGTCCTAGCTGGCCCGAACTTTCCCTTTAACCCAGGCTGGCCTTGAACTTCTGGCATTCTTGCCTCTGCTGACCTAGTATTGGGATTACAGCCATGCACTACCATACCTCATGAAGACTGACTTTTTCAAGTTTCAAAATATGAGAGAACACACTGTACTTGTTTGGCCAATTTTGCTTAGCATGTTATCCCACAGTTCCATCCATTTTCCTGTAAATGACAAGATTTTAACTCATACATATGGCTACATAGTATTGGTATGTATGTATATATAGTGTATGTGGGTATATATATGTGTATGTGTGTTATACATTAGAAGATATTTTCCTCATCCGTTCATCTCCCCCTCAGGTATTATGAATAGTTCTGCAATATACGTGGACATGCAGTGATCTCTTTGCCATTCAGTTTCATTTAGAGAGATGATTTGCTTTTTTTTTTTTTAATTTTTTTTATTTTATGTGCATTGGTGTTTTGCCTGCATGTATGTCTGTATGAGGGTTTCAGGTCTCCTGGAACTGGCGTTACAGACAGCTGTGAGCTGCCATGTGGGTGCTGGAAATTGAACTCGGGTCCTTTGGAAGATCAGTCAGTGCTCTTAACCTCTGAGCCGTCGAGAGATGATTTGCTATTGTAGTTTTGATTTGCGTTTTCCTGGTGGCTAAGGACGTTTATCATCTTTCCATGTATTCGTTGGCCATTTTGCTTCTCAGGAGTGTGTATTCATTTGCCCATTCTTTAATTGGGTTACTTACTTGTTTTGTTAGGTTTTTTTTTAATTCCTTATGTTAACTTTTTATAAAATGAGTGAATGGCTGCTGTTTTCTCCCGTTCTCTTCACTCTGCAGACTGTCTCCTTTGATAGGCCTGATTTTACAGGATTCATTTGCAAGGTCTTTTGTGTCCTGTCCAGAGCATCACCTATTCCTTTGTCTTCAAATATTCCTCCTGTTTTCTACTCTTAGGTCCATCTTGAGTTGATTTTTTGTGGAAAATGTGGCAAGGATTATCTTCTCCATGTGGCCGTCGGGTTCCGCAGCATTTATTGAAAGGTCTCCTCTTTAGCTGTCTGTAGCTAGTGGGGCTCCTTTCTAGGACCCCCGCTCTGCTGCACTGGGCTGCACATCTGCTGGTCTGCTCCTAGCATGCTGCACTTTGTTACCATCCCTTCAGTTTGAAATCAGGCATTTTGATTCCTGCAATTTTGATCTTTTTTGCTCAAAATTGTTCCGGCTATTTTGGGTCTTTTGTGGTGAATTTCATATGAATTTTGGGATTGTTTCTTTTAGTTCTGTGATGAGTATAATTAGTATTTTGGTGGAGGTTGCATTCAAACTGTAGACTTCAGTGCTGGTACAGATGTTTTCATCAATACTCTAATGCATGGATTTGGAAAGTCTTTCCATGTTTTGTTCCTTTGATCTGCTTTTTCAATGTTTTTTTTAATTTTCACTGACAGAGTCTTGTACGTCCTTGGTTACATTTACCCCTAGGCAAGGTTTTGCTTTGTTTTTCTTTAAGCTATTGTGAAGGGGATTGTTTCCATTATTTTTTTTTTCACCAAATTTCATACTGATGCTGTGATTTTTGTATTTTGATTTTGTATCTTGTGCCTTTATTGTTTTCATTTATCATTTTTTAAATTTTATTTTGTATTTATGAGTGTTTTGTCTTTATATTTGTCTAATGGACCACATGTATGCAGTTCCTGAGAAGGCCAGAAGAGGGCATCAGATCCCCTGGGGCTTGGGTCACCTGTGGTTGTAGGTTGCCTTGTGGGTGCTGGGAATTTAACCCCCAGGTCCTCTATAACAGTAGCCAATGCTCTTAACCACCAAGCTATACCTTCAGCCCAATGGATGTCTTTTTGGATGATGGAAAGCTAGGCTGAAATGTTAGACCAGACATGTAAAATTTAATGTTAATAACTTTCAGGCCATTCCATGAAAGCTTCAAATATGACTTAAAACAATGTAGTGCATTTTGTGCTAATTTGCATTAGGCTATTTGGAAAACAAAATCCTACTTTATGTACAAAATTGGTGCACTTATCCCAAATCCAATTTTGTAAAAAGCCTAAATAGGAAAACAAAGGAATTGATGTGATGATGGCATGGTGGCAGCACCTTAGCTAGTGTTTTGTCCCCTTGTCACAGGAATAGGTCTTGTGTGCTGTCTCCTCAGCCCAGTGGGATTTCAGTGGGACTTCTAATACAACACTGATAATCACTATTTATTTATTTATTTATTTATTTATTTATTTATTTATTTATGTATTTATTGCTATCATAATGATTTACTTTGTTTAACCACAGCCCATAATGGACATGGTGTAAGCATTCGTTAAGCAGTAACGTGTAGTTACTATTCCATAGAGGGGGCTTTCGAATAGAAACGAGAGTTATGAAATGCTGTTAAGGAGACACACACCTGTCACAACATTTAGACTACCGTTTATTTTTAGAAGAAAGGACTCTGGGAAATGCTGCTGCTGCTGCTGCTTTGTGAATAAGAGCAGGGTGAGAACAAAATACACAAAGGGTGTGTGTGTGCCCACAATCTTTACTGCTGTGCGATGCTCGTCTATGGGCCTGAGCATGTGTGTGCAGGTGGCTCCTCTGTGTTTTTATAGGCACACGAGTCTTCGGATGGATAAGTGGTAAGGAGTTCTGAGGAGCAGAGCTGGATTGTTTTAAGAGTTATCAGCAATGTTGCCAGAATTGATATCTTCTCAGGAGAGGCATTTTTAAAATGCTTTTTTAACTGAGGGGAATGTGTCCCTTGGTAACACCCTGCTGGGAGGCTGTGAAGATTTTTCAGAAGCTGTTTCAGCTACCTGTGTCATGGCAGTGTAGTCCCAGGATGCTTCAGCCCTGGGAAGAGCCTGACTTCTAGCTGGGGTACCCTGAGTTTTCAGTTACATTGCCCAGTTCTGCTCCAGTGTTCCTTCAGATACTGATGACATTGACATGTACATCTGCTGAAGAATGGTGCTAAGACTTTTTGATGCAGAATGTCTTGTCGTCTATTTGTGATTGTTCCTTTTCTTTTTTTCTTTTTTAGATTCGATTTGGATTCTGGTTGTTGTTCCTATTATCCTCTTTCTAGTAGCTGCCCTGGTATTTGCATATTGGCATATTAAGAAGAATCCATTTAAAAGAAAAAGCATAATGCTACCCAAGTCCTTGGTAATATATTTAATTATTTATTTAATTGTACACCCTAACATTAATCTGAACCTTCTTTAACAGTCCCTTCAATACTAAGTATCATTCAGGAAAATGATGTGCTCCGATGACTAGCATTCTATTTAATCTTGTTATAGTCATTTCACTGGACACTAATCTTTCAGTCTGCCATATACCCAAAGCCACATATATATTTCACTGTGCACCAGGTACCTTTTTTATAAGTTTCAGGATGAAAACTGACAAGTTTGGTAAAGAGCTAAAGGTCCAGAAGGAACAGTTCACTCTAGTACGATCAGTGTAAGTGTACAGTGCGGTAGAGGCTTGTGTATGAGCCAGCAAAGACCTTGCCCCACTTTCGAGGATGGGGTTAGTTAGGCCTCTCCAAGAGGCAGTGATATGAGAGAGCCAGCCTAGAGCCCCCAAAACTTGGAGCTGCAGACACGCAAATACTTCTCGCAGTTGGCATTTAGAAGGAAAGATGGCCCAGAGTGAAACTATCACATTTGACATTGAAGTGTAGTCACACTCCAGTCTCTTGAGATGATTTAAAGACTGCTTGAAGGTAATGAAATGATGGCATGTTGACTCAGACATGACAGGAATAATATCTACGATGCTCAAAGGGCGCAGTGGGATTTGCTGAAATTAACAGTCTCTAAGGTGGCGATGGACTATATTTGCAGTAAGTAGACAGTACATATATGCTCTATCCGTCCTCCTCACTATAGGGAAGCAAGAGACCACCTTGTATTGAGCCATCCCTTCCTCATTAGAGCAGGAAAACGGACCTGACCCTCCAGCAGTGGTGGTCAAGACGTAACTGCATGCCCCTTGCAGGAAGCTGCTGGCCCAGCAGCCTTTTACATAATCCTTCCAGTCATTCATCCTGAGGAAATAATTTCATAAGTAAGAATGTGTGAAAGATGCAGCATGTTCTGTGTCTGTTAAAGAAAACATCACTCTAAAGAAATGCCGAGTCACTGACATGAAATGTACATGGGGAAGACACTTGCTGTAGCTTCCCCACAGACACATGGAAGATGGTTTGGAAAAGGCAATGTGCATTTATGAGATATTTAATGACTTCATATTTTTAGTCTTAAATAAGTTCCATTAAAAAGAAAAGGGCTGGAGAGATGGCTCAGCGGTTAAGAGCACTGGCAGCTCTTCTGGAGGTCCTGAGTTCAATTCCCAGCAATCCCATGGTGGCTCACAGCCATCTGCAATGGGATCTGATGCCCTCTTCTGGCATGCAAGTGTACATGGAGATAGAGCACCATATACATAAAATAAATAAATCTTAAATTATTAAAAAAAAAAAAGGAAAAAATAGAAAAGGCAGGCTGGGTGTGGTGGCTCACATTTAATCCCAGCACTTGGAAGACAGAGGCAGGTAGATCTCTGTGAGTTTGAGGCCAGCCTGAGTTTCAGGCCAACAGGAGCTACATAGTAAGACCTTGTCTCTAAATAAATAAATAAATAGTCAAGCCACATGGTGGCACACATTTTATGTCCTAGCATTTGGGAAGGCAGAAGTGTCACAAAGGAGTTCAGGGTTATCCTCTGCTACACAGTGACTTCAGGACCAGCCTAGGCTACATGAGACCTTGTCTCAAACAAACAAAAAGATCAAGGAAAAAAAAATGCAGTGAGCATATTTTAACTAGTTTTCCGAAATACGTCATTTGCTTTTTAGGCCTTTTCCTTTTTAACAGGCATTTAAGCTCAATAATTTTCCATCTTGCTTTCTTTTGACGTAGCTCTCTGTGGTAAAAAATGCCACTTCAGAGACGAAACCTGAATCCAAGTATGTATCACTTGTCACATCGTGCCACCCAGCTGTTCTAGAGAATGAGACGGTGATCTGTGAAGAGCAGTTGTCCACAGTGACGGTTCCAGACAACCCAGGAGCAACAGAATGTGAAGAACTTTCAGATGAAACCAAGGCTATGAACCCCGAAGGAAGCACTTCTGAGGTGGCCCCCGACGGCCCTCCAACCCCCATACAAAGGGGCAGTTCTTCCCTTTTGAGTAGTGACCAGTCGGAACCCTGTAGCATCACCACCTATCACTCTAGAAACGGCTCCGACAGCGGCCTCGTGGCATCAGGCAGCTCCATGTCTGACTCGGAATTCCTCCCACACACTAACCCGGAAACAAAGACCGAAGAGCTGGAGCCCACACCCGTGCGGAAGGCCCCCGCCTCCTTTGGCTATGATAAACCACACGTGCTGGTGGATGTGCTCGTGGATGAGGGCGATGGGAAGGAGTCCTTGATTGGGTATAGACTCACAACTGATGCCAGAGAGCCATCCTGAGACCACCTGAGTTCAGCCAGTGGCGAAGGATCTGATTTCCCTAGGTGGTTTTACTGCTTTGATTTCATGAAAAGAAGTTGTACCTCAGCTGGTATTAACCACATGGAATGTCTTGATTTAGATCCATGTGTAAGGAACCTGTGGGCCGTGCTGGGTTTACTCGGCAAACTCCAAGACTCTTTCAAAGGAATGTATTGTTGCTTACGAGCTCCTTTCTGGGTGCATTACCAGCGGTGAATTTTCCTGTATTAACCCTGCTTCCTGCAGCCGCTGCTACTCCATCCTTATCACCTCAAGGGACATGTTGGACAGTTTGGTTTTTTTTTTTCACATGTCTTCATATTGTAAGTTCATGTATATAGCATGTTTACAAGTTTCATTTTGAAAGAAAAGCTGAAAGCTACTCAAAGTTGGACTTAAAGTTTAATTCCAGCTGATAGAATCTGATAGAACATATCAGTGGAAGTTTGTACATATTTTTTATGGAGCATTACTTGTTATTTTTAAGTAAAATGTTTTGAAACCAAAACTTACTTGGGTATTCATTTATTGAATCACTTGGGCCAATCTTTCAGTTATGTGGCATATTTTTTATACTATTTATTGCTATGCATTAATGCTGTAGAATTATTTTCTATTTTATATGTATCTAACCTTTAAAGTAATTCTTAAAATAATCTCTTCTTTTAAAATGGGTTAGGAATGGAGGGGTGCTCAATGGGTAGGAGCTGAACTTGCTGCAGAGGACTGGGGTTCAATTCCCAGCACCCACATGGTGGCTCACAAACATCCATAACTCCAGTTCCAGGGCATCCAGCACCCGCTTCTGACCCCCATTGGCACCAGGCACACACATGGCATACAGACATCCATACAGGCCAGACATTCATACATGTAAAATCTAAAAACCCTTATAGAATGTGGCATTTCTATAGTAAGTAGCCAATGAGGAAAAGCCTGTTCCGAGTAGTTCAGAACGAAAAGCAGGTCTCACCAGACAGCAAGGGATCAAGGAAGCTCTCCCTGTGCAGTGAAGGAGAAAGCCTTGAGTGCTGAACGGAAAGAGAATGGTTGACAAGTGGGTGCCAACAGTTTCTGTTTTACAGGAACGATAGAAATCACTAAGACGGTAGAAATATGACCCCTGGCTGGAAAGATTGCTGCATGGGTGTGGTGCAGGACATGTATGAGGCCCCGAGTTCAGATCCTCAACACATAAAAAAAGCCAGGTGAGGCTTCCCCTTCTTGCAACCCCCAAACAGGAGGCACGAGGATTCCTAGCTCTCACGGACCAACCAGCCTAGCTAAAAACAGAGCATCAGGTCCAGAAAAGGGTGTATCTAAGAAGGTGAGTTGGAGAACAATGAGGAAGATGTTGGAAGTCCAGTCCTGGATTCTGCCAAATGTGCTCAGTACCAACTTTCTGTGTTAATGACTTGATGTGTTCATGGGACCAAATACCTGACAAGAAGCGATCTAAGGAGAAAGTGTTTGTTCTGGCTGATGGGTGGAGGGGCTACCTCCCATCACAGCATGGAAAACACAGTAGGAGGAGCAGGAAACCCAATAGTCGCTTTGTACAGCCCTTGGGAAGCAGAGAGGCTGAGAGTTAATAGGGGAAGGGGCGATTTAAAAACCTCAAGGCCCACCTCTAGTGACCCACTTCTTCCCATTAACCTTCCACCTCCTAAGATCATACAACCTTCCAAAATAAAAGTGTCACCAGCTGGGAACTGCATAGACATGACCATCCCAAGGTATAGTTAAGGGGAAGATTTTATTGTAGATATGAGGAAGAAAATAGCCAGAGGCATCTGAAAGAGTCCAGAGGAAAGAGAGGACCAAGAAGGGACCAAGGAAAATCGGGGAAAGCATAGCCGAAATAGCAGGGTTATAAGGAGAAGGGAGTAGCTGGGGGGAGGTTTAAGGTAGGAGGGTGGGCCTGAAGCGCTGAGAACAGCATGGGCTCTGTAAGTACTGTGATACTGAGGGAGCATAAGGCCAGCCTGTGCCTTGGTATGCTAATAGGGACCACAGATAGCCATTTGTCCTTTCCGCCACTGATAAGGGAACTGGCTCCTTTGGTGGAGGAGAACCAGCTTCCTGAGTTCCTGAGGAATGCTTGCTTTTGTCTAACCACCAGAATTTCGGGATGAAATTTCCTTTGGACTTGACAGGGACCAAGTGTTCAAGCTCATGAGCTGACAAGATTTCACATAGTTGGAATAGCGTAAAATACTATCCAATGATGGTAAGTGAAGAGGATAATAGACAACCATCTGGGAGGGAGTAGGCCTGCTATGTGGAGTGAGCAGATGAAAAGCCACTGTTAAGGCAATATTTAAACAGGCACAAAGGAGGTAAGGCAATGAGCATGTACATCTCAGGAATACCATTCAAGAGAGTGAGAGGGACTGTGCCTGGTATGTTAAGGCAATGTCAAAAAGGCCCTGAAGTCTGAAGAACTGTAGATAAAACCGAGAGTGTGCAGGGGATGACTTTAGAGGTAACAAAGTCAACTCATGGAGGATCCAATAAAGAACTGTAAGATCTTTGATTTTCATTCTGATTGAGATGGGCAGGTTGGCACGTTCTTGAGGGAAATATCCTAATCTCATGTTTAAAAGGAACACCTCACTTGGTGCACAGGACAGTAGCAGTAACAGGAAGGCTAGTCAGGAGGCCATGGCCACAAGTGTGCTAAAACACAATAATAGCAAGGACCCAAGATTATGATGGATGAAGGAATGGCCAGCCATTCAGATTCCAGTGAAAGCTCTTTCCAGGGTCACCAAGTACTTGAAGGTACTTTTGAAAGGACCTAATGGTTGATGATACCACAAAGGGTTTCCAAGGTCAGTGAATGACCTTGATCAAGAACAATCAAAATAGGCTCCCTAATCATAACCTGAACAAGGATGACAACAATCATGCTAATGTGGATAGTGGGGTGCACATAGGCCTCAACCCTAGACAAAGACTAAGGAATACCGAGATGTAGAGAAATAGCTCCCCCAGAGAAGAGTGCGTCAGTCAATTATTCAATACCAAATGGTCCATTCTGAAAACATGAAGCAGACCACACAGACAAGCTATTCTTTGAAAAAACAAAAACAGTCAAAACAAAACCAATAACCTCTCTTGTCCAGAAAAAAAAATAAAGAGAAAGAATAGAAAATGTTAATTTCATGAAGTTTTGCTAAGTTATGTGAATGGAGATTTTCAAATGTCATATAAATTGAGTGGCCTTTATCAGAAATGCTTAGGGCTGGAATTCTTTCAGCTTTTGGAAATTCTTTAGATTTTAGGATGTTTATTTATATATATACACATATATATATATATATGTATTAATATCTTAGGAATAGAGTCAGAGTCTCAATACATATTTCATTTATGTTTTATTAATATCTCAGTTTGCATACATAGCTCTGAAGGGCTCTGACTGTGGTGTTCTTAGTGCAGCTGCCTTTGGCCGTTTTCCATCACATGAGATCGACTTGTGGTATCACCTCAGCACTCCAAAAGTTTAAGATTTTGGACCAGTTTAGATTTCTTTCATATTCAGAGCAGGGATATCCAACCTGTAATATATTTTTGTTTAAGGCCCCAATGATCAAAATTAAACTTAGTTTGGACATCGTGCTAATTGCTTGTATTTGAATAACAAGGGTCCTTCTTTTCTGAATTCTACTCTGAAAGCAGTTTGGGTTACAAACCAATTATTCCAGAATTCAGACCTGCTGGAAGGTCATAGGCATTCCCTGGGGAAGTGAGTAAGAAAGGGTAACAGGTGTCCCACTTTGCCACTATAGACACCCACAGGTCTGGTGTTTGAGCTGTGATGACAGACTGAGGGAGGGTCTGGAGCAGAGACAAGAGACACTCCATCTGACCCACTAAAGATGGACACCACTCAAGTCACCTGAGCATCAGTTTTCAAACACCACTCTAAGGAGAATAAGGGGCGTGTCCATGACCATCTGCTTTTAGTACCTGGCTACAGAAAATGATCTCGGCTCTATCATTGCTGGATCTGCTGTCTAGTTCATTTTTACCTATTCATGCCTCAAACAGTACATGCATCTAACAGGCTAAAAAAAAAAAAAAATTTTTTATTTTGTTTGTTTGAGTATTTTATTCTTCTTTGATGCATTTCTATCCTTTTATGGGATGAATACTCCAAATGAAGAATAACAATGGCAATTTTATAATCCCCATACTGTGAATTTACTCCTCATTCTGGGGCTGTCTACTACAGAACTTTGACCAAGTACTCTCAGCCTCTCCATGCCTCAGTTTCTTCATCTGAAATATCAAGAGAACAATACCAACCTCCTAGGCTAAGAGAAAGTTTTAAATAAATAAATTAATTAATGCACAGAAAACACTTACCACGGTGTCCCATGATTATTACATGTTATTATTGCCTTTCCACGACTCTTGCTATTTTGAAACAAATTTCAGATATCATGCCATTTTAATCTGTAATACTTCAATATGTACCTCTAAAAAAGAACAACAAAAAAATAGTAATAAGACCCCATCTATGCCACATTTAAAAATAAGTTTTTTCCTCAGAAGAATTGTTGGTCTTCTAGAAGCCACCACAGGAGGATGGAAGAGACTCAAATCTGTCCAAGTCAGGGTCTTGGGTCATCTCCAGACCCAGCACAGTGGAGACACCGGTTGTCATAGTCAAGTAGACACTGCCTCCTGAGCAGTAGAGGGCAGGAAGGAGAGGACAGAAAATGTGTCTAAAGCTAGCATTTCATGACTGAAGCAAGGAGAGCAGGGGGCCCCCACTAACTCATGAATGTTCTTTTGACACAAGATGACTTCAGATTTCATTTGCAGCAATCCTGTACGTATTCCTTGGCTGCCAAGTTAACAGAGAAAGTATAATTTGTCTTTTTGTCTACCCAGCGAATTGTTAGCGATGTCGGCTTTCCACAGGTTGTCGTATTACTCACCGAGAGAGCTCACTGAATGGTGACAAGACTGATTTGGTGTCTGAAATGTGACCTGACAAAAGCTCGGGGTATGGAGAGAATTTAGTTCTTAGATATATTTTTTTCCCCTGTGATTTGGATGCTAAGGATCGAAGCCAGGATCGAGAACGTGCTAGACAAATACTCTGCAACTGAACTATCATCCCAGCCAGAATTCAGTTCTTAAGGATTCTTACATAACTCTCTCCCCTTCCTCCCAACTTCTTATTTGTTCTCCAAAGTCAGCAGCTCTGTGGAAACCTAATCTCACTCTCTGCTGCTCAACATAACACTCTGAACTCAAATATTTTCTCCTTCTCCTTAAACTGGAACTTGGAGCGATTTAATGGCTTCAAAATAAGATTCATTGATGGTTATGATATTCAAATCCAGATGATCACCTACCATTTAAAATATCAGGGCTGGTCTTAAGTTTAAAAGCCAGTGGGCAACATCAGCAAATAAGTGAAGGATGATACAGGGGAAATTGGGAGACAAGGTACACCAGAATCATGGAAGGGGAACACAGCATATGATGCATGATTTTTCAAAGAGGTAACCTTCTATACAACAGCAGCTTCCCTCGGAGAAGTGGAGGGCGTAGATTCAGAAGTCTGACAAGCACCAGGAGCTGACCGAGTTATCATCACACACCTCCATACCATCCGCATGCATTACAGCTATAACCCTGCTGTGTATCAGCAGCACACCCTATCCTGTGGTTCTAATGTGTTCTCCCCCAGCTTCCTACAGCTCCAGTCCTAGCTAATCCCTGTGGTGAAGAACAGAAGGCACCTTTCAGCTGCCTGCTCAAACCTTTTCTTTCTCATTTAAGATGGAGAGAAAGAAACAAGGGAGACATGGATAGAAAGTCACATCGCAACCTTAGCTCAGTACTGTCTACATCCCTGACCCCTCTAGAACTCAGCATCTGGAACTCAAGGGCAGTCTCTGTCTTATTTACTACCCAGAACAATGCCTGCTCTGTGGTGGGGCAGCACATATTTGCCAAGTATGAATGCACGAGGGGATGAATGAATGAATAAATGAATGAATGAATACCACTCAGCAGCCATCACCAAAGGAGCTCTTCAAAGAATCTGGATGAATCTGCCTGCATACTATTAGGTTTCAAACCTGGAGCAAATGGCTGACATGCCTATTTATCATATCAAAGCCAACCTGGCTGCTAGGTTCTCCCTGCCATCCCTCCAGTTACAGGGCCCTCCTGGCTGGCATACCCTGCCCCCCAGGCTGAACTCCCCATCCCAGAGGGCTGGCTGCCCCTCCCTATACAATCCGACCATTTTGGTTACCCACTCTCTTTGTAACTTTGGGTCTCCTGGCTGCTGCACCTGGCCCCTTCTCTCCTCTCTTCTTCCCCTCCCCGTCTCCTCACGGGGCTCAGGGTCATGCCCACTCTGGACTCTCCCAGATGTTCCTGCCTCTGGCTATGCTCTCACACATGTCTACAATAAACTTTCTCCTCCACCATACCTAGGAGCATTCATATCCTTCCTTTTTATTTCTTTTTTTTCCCCCCATTCATATATGGTGAAAAGGAAGCCAGAGCTCATTTCCTCTTTTGACCCAAAGAACCTCTTCAAAGCAGGAAAAAAAAGCAAAACAAAAAAACTATGACTTTGTTGTGCTTATATGCCAAACTTTTCAATACCTCTAAAAACACAAGGGGAATTTTTTTGGTGATGCAATATCACGAAGCTTTGAAGGAGTGGATGAGCTGGTTCAATCTGATTTCACTCGAGTGATGACACAGATTTGATACCACTCAAACCCATAGTCCTCCACGGTCAGCTTCTTCAGGCATCCTTTGGTTTGGCAACTGTGAAGATCTTCCGTGAGATGAATGGCTGGAAACTGTGGGCTGGAAATGGGAAAGGGAGACATTTATTGGAAGGGGCTCAAGGCCTCCTTGGAGAAGAAAAAGCTAACAGTATAGCACTGTGGGGAGTCAGGAGTGTCAAGGAGCCTGAGTCATAAATACCAGGGAGACTGAGAAACTATCCAACAAGAGTTGCCTACAACTCTTTGAACAGCTGCCAGGGGCTGGGGCAGCTCCACCTGCCAATCATATTACTCTGAAGTCCTGGTCCCCATAAACCATCCTGCCTCTTAAAGCCAAATTCCCTCAAGATTCATTCAACTCACCTTGCACAACTCCTATCCGACCCTACCCTAAGGATTTGCTATCAAACTGCCAGATAAACATTCAGGGGTGTGTGTGTGTGTGTGTGTGTGTGTGTGTGTGTGTGTGCGTGTGCATGTCTTTAGTGGTAAAATAATGTAACAAAATACTTCTTTTTTTTTAAGGAAACATTTACCATTGGTTGAGCCCACGGAAGTGACGGTCCGTGTGTGGATTTTTACAGTTCTCTCTTCTCAGCTGTCTCCTCACTGACAGGAACATTGGTCGCCAGATAGGCACACTTGCAACCATGATGCTGAAGCATTACTTTCTAGGCTTTCTCATCAGGTCCCTCCTGGCCAGTGGAACAGGTAAGTACGTTATTACTTCCTTTTAATTGGCCACTTTTGAGACTGATCAAGACAAGGAATGGCTTGGATGATTTTCTGGACTCTGTAAGGTCACCAAATGATCCCAGCAGACATGGGGGTCAGTTGCTTTCTGTATCCTAAATGAATAGCTCCATAGGGATTGAGTTTAGAACAGAGGGGCCACTTTCATAGTCAGGACCTAGGTTTCACCTGCCATTTGTTACCTAGAAAAACAGGCATCTTACTTAACACCCTGTACAAGACTTTTCTCATCTGTGGAGTGAAGACTGTAGGTCACTGCGTAGACTTAGAGTTAGTGTATATGCTGAGTGCTGAAAGCAGCCTCCCCCACAGAACAGAGACCACAAACAAATGGTGTTTATGGAAAATTCTTCAAGAACATTTATCAAGACAAATCTCTCAGAAAGGCCCCTGGTGTCCCAAGTCAATAGATGGGGACTGTCACTTAAGTGGCTTAAATAAGTGCCCACAACTAGGGAGCTGTTCTATGACCCTACATTAAAGCAACCCCAGCTTCTATCTAACAGAAATATGGGAACTACAGTAGGCTATTCCTCTTGTCCTTGGTAGCAAGGACTTACTTAGCAGGAATTCAAGGGCAAGCAAAATGACCCTGCTTCCCTACCATACCACATCTGTAACCTTGGGCATGACGTGTCACTTTGTTGAGCCTGTATCCACACCTGGAAACACAGTAATAATAATATCTCTCTAACCTAGTTGTCTGGGGATACCTTGAAAAGAATGAGCGCAGCTTCCAATGAATATTTCTATCTGTTCACTAGTAAGTGTCAAGAAGGAAGAAGTTGGAGGAGGCTTATTATTCTAAAGGCTTATTATTGCTGTATTAGTCTGCCTCCACCATTAGCTCTTCTCACCAGGACTTTACTTTTAGTTTTCAGTAGTAAGGAGCAGCCTGTTGAGTCAACCTGGGTACAAAACCAGCTTTAACACTTGCTCCTGGGCAGATTCGTCACTTCTCCAAGGCTCGGTCTCTAGACCATGAGAGGAAGACTTCAGTGGTATCTTTATCAATGAGCAGATGATGGGAAAAGCCCCTCGGTGCTTTGTGCACTGTGAGTTGTTACTGAGGACAGTGGTGAAGTAAAGCTGTGAGAAAAATCAAAGACCTAAGAGACAGGGGGCAAGGAGCCAACCATCGTTAGCAAGTTAGCTCTGCGTGGGTCTTCAAGAGATGGCGCCTGTCATCTCCTGATCATTTTTATATATTTAATAGGATTAAGCAGATAGTGATCTGGGTTCACAAAATAAGCCTTGGGCATGGGCTTTTTCCAAGTCCAATATTCATGCATACCAATATTTCCATACCAATATTCATGCATTGCAGGAGGCCTTCAAAACATATACAAAAAAATAGTAATAACAATGTCAACACCATCCAGCGGGTAAGAAGAAATTCCCAAGGAAGCCATCCTTTCCTCCCTTGTCAGAAACTTTGGATCCTGAAATAAATCTTGTCCTAGATCTCTGGCCTCTGTAAGATGAAATGTAGGTATAGCTAGGTCACCCATGTCATATGGTTTGAAGAAGAAAACACAAATAATCTTGCCATGTAAAGTGTTGCCCTTTCCTGCCTATGACTTCACACTCTCACCAGAGCCCACAGCAGGTCTTGGCTAATGCCTGCTACTGTAGGTCAGTGAATCTGAACAGCTCTACTTGGGTACTTGTAGCAAGTAGACAGGCGATGGGTCTTTCATCACAGTTGTTACAACCCATCGCTTTTTGGGAATAAACTATATTCTTTCCATGAGTTTTAGTTCCTTTACCCATGAGGGAGTCCTGGGGGTTGGTAGTATCATGACCTTTTTTTCCTAGTATGAAACACATCATTCTACAATTTTACCTTAGACTAAGGGTGTATGTAGCTCAGTGGCAGAGAACTTGCCCTGAGTTCACTCACTAGAACTGGAGAAGGGAGGGGATTTTCACCAGGCATCAAAATCATCATACTTAAGAGTCAACAATGTTCATTTCTAACTCACAGTCACTAGTGCCTTCACTTAGGGCGACTCCCCAAGGACCCCTGATGCAGAGATTACATGAAAACCTTCTGCCTCTCACAACAATAGTGATCACAGTAATGTCCAATGTTGTCCTTCTTGCCACTTTAGAAACCTGGCCAGTCCATGGATCTCTGAAGCCTCAGAAGGTCCAATTTCAGTCCAGAAATTTCCACAACGTTTTGCACTGGCAGCCAGGGAGCTCCCTCACCGCCAATGGCAGTGTCTACTTTGTGCAGTACAAAATGTAAGTAGATTCAGTTGGCAGAGAAGACCCCGGGGTCATATGTTCTGGAATGCAACGGAGTGTGAGGAGCTGAAGACCTCTGGATTTTGCTTTATTTTGCTTTTTGAGGAGTTCCGGGAGGGTTGAGAAGAAGCAGAGGTGGGGACAGAAGGCTGTCCTGTGACACAAAGGTGTGATGATGTGTGCTGTCTTTAAGACTGATACGTCAGCTCTAGGGAGCTCAGGAAGGAGTCCTTCAGCTACATGCATTTCCAGCACATGACAGCTTTTCAGTTTGTCCAATGAAGGTCAGCAGCCACTTGCTCAGCCCAGAGCAAACACTCATTAAGACAAAACTACTACTTGTGGTTGAACTTGAGGCAAACGTGAAAGTATGCAAAGTATGTTTTTAGTTGGTAAGGTTGTGTTTGGGTAGGTTTACTATCTAGAAAATTCTTTGTAAGTATTAATGACTTCCGTGAGCATGTCCACACACTAGGACACGCAGCAGCATGCTCCTGTCATGGATCTTCATACTTGTTTTGCTAGGTCAATGCCAAAACTCAGATGTAATCAACTTCGTTCCTTTGTCAAGGCTAAGAAATAGTCAGTCCTGATTGGAGAGAGGCTGGTATTCAGCTTACACACTCCCTAGGGTTTTTTGAGGTTTTCCTTTTCCTAAATAGTTTGGGAACTTGGCTAAGCAAAAGGCAGAAGCAATTGCAGCTTAGCTTTCATGGTCTATAGTAGAAATTCAGGAAATCAAGGGTAGATATGAGCCAGAATACCACCTCTTAATCCATAAATCCATCCATGTCCCTTCAGTTGGGGTGGGCTGAGGGGGATCCTTGCTCAGATTTTCCTATCAATTAATTTCAAAAAACAATTTCCCTCTATAAAATGTAGTAATCTTTTCAGTAAAAGTTTCTCTGTTTTTAAACTATGGGCCCAGCTGGAGAAGCTTGCGGTATGTAGGAAATAGGGACTGGTGCTCTATTCCTATGGTCTCTGCAGACAGTGCAGATGGGTCCATAATGAGCCTGTCGGTGTCCAAAGTAATAAGAGGATTTGAAACTGTTCTACCAGAAGCGAAGATTCAACTTGAGGCTCCATGGGTCTTTAATCTATAATTCTTTAAGTTTACATAAAATTCAGCGTATCTGGGATGATTCCTGCACAAGACATATGCATAATTCTGAGAACTTTCATTTGTTTATGTGGCTCATAGTTCATTAACATCTGCACTATTTTGAATACGAGAAACACCCAATCTTATAGTAAAGGAAACAGGAACAGTCAATCACAACAGATGTGTTCCCCTCACAAAGACAACGTGTCCTCCATAAATGATAGTCCAAGCTCATCAAATTGTGCTGCATTTGTGTTGCGGCTTCTGTTTTAATCCTGACACCGTGAAGCTGCTGCTATTACGTAGACTATAGAGTATAGGGACCAGCAATATTGCTCATTATTTGGCTACAAAGTAAGTCCTTCCACCAGGGACCTTCCTCCCCAGCTTCCCGCTTGCCACACTCCATGGTCCTAGGAAAGGAAGGCGTTTAGTCTTCCCTTGGGTTGTCACACCACCCATGGGCTCAGGCTGGCTTTTTGCTTCACCCCATCTTTGCAGTGTTCTTTCTCCCAGTCCTTAGCACCAGAGGTCCCTAAGGAGTGCCCAGTGCAACTTCTACTCAATTGTTAATAAAGAGCTGAGCCATGTGTGTTCATTCAGTAAGCATCGCCTGAGACGGCATGGAGTAGCAACTTCTCGGAACCAGCCTTATAACTCACCAGCAAGCTGATGAGAAGTGGAAGGGGGAAGAATTGTAGAGGTGAGGCACAGAAGTGGTAAGGATGTGGAGAGAATAGTTAAAATGGAAGCCTGTCCACACACCAGAAGAAACACACTGTTACATATTGAAGGAAATCAACCCTTCTGTTAGCGAGATGGAAGGCTTCAAAGTTCCATTTATCTTTCAGCAGGCTGTTGCCTTGGTTAATGTGAAAGCACTTTTGCGCATTCTTGAAGATGGCAATCTGTAGAAAGATTAACGCACTGGAAAAACGGGAGTCCTCAGATGGGAGAGAGGAAGCTCACATCCTTGTCTTTTTCCTTCTTCAGGTATGGACAGAGACAATGGAAAAATAAAACGGACTGCTGGGGAACCACAGTGCTCTCTTGTGACCTGACCAATGAAACCTTAGACCTGTATGAGCCATACTACGGGAGGGTGAAGACAGCCTGGGCTGGGAGGTACTCCGCCTGGAGCAGGACACCCCGCTTCACCCCGTGGTGGGAAAGTGAGTTTCAGCCAGTCGCTTGCCTGTTCTTTTCCGCCTTTGAACGACCTCTGGGTGGTTGGCCTGGTCCTGTGCTGTGCTGAGACCCATGCTGTCGTATTGATGGAATCCTCAGGACTACACTAGGCACTCACTTTTCTCATGCTTATTTGACAACCCTGGGAATCTGGGGCAGAGGTTCAGCCAGAGGTCCAGTACCCTGCTTACATGTAAACTTTTCAATCTATTAACCCCAGTACACTCAGAAGCAACAACTATCTCTCTTTATCCCAAAGCTTTCTCACTTCCCATACCCTGTCCCTCTTATTTACAGTCCATGTAAACAGTACTTTCCTTCCCCAACATTTGTAATTTTTAAAAAAGATTTATTTATTTTATGAATGTGTGCTCTGTCTGCACGTACAACTTTATGCCAGAAGAAGGCATCAGATCCCACTATAGATGGTTGTGAGCCAGCATGAGGTTGCTGGGAATAGAACTCAGGACCTCTGGAACAGCAGCCAGTGCTATTAACTGCTGAGCCATCTCTCCAGCCCCGTAAAAAATAGTCTTAAGTGCTAATATCGTAAGTCCAACAGACATTTACCAACCTTGCTACCAGGATTTGTGAGAGCATGTCCCAAGACCTGAACTTCCTTCTGGTTAACATCTGGAACAGTTCGGTTCCCCTGGTCTGAAGAGTCTGAGGGCTCATCTGTCTACCTCTGCTAAGTGATGCAATGTCCAGTTAGATTTAAACTTAGTGACTTAGGTTCAAAATGCTAGATGCAATGGAACTCAGAAGAAAGGTTATTTATTTATTATCTCGAGCTTTTTACTTAGGACATGAGCAGAAGAAGGTAACAAACCTGTCTATGCTCTCTAGCATCTTGTCTGGCTACAACTTGAAACTTGAGCTCAAGACACTCTCCATAGACAATTCTCTAACGAGGTAAAGGAGGAGGCTGCATGACTGAGCTGGTTTGTACCATTGAGTGGACTTGTGGGCCGGCCATCTGTTATATTTAAGCCGAGAAATGGGGTCAAGTTCAAATGTTTCTCGAAGTCTGACCCATCAAATAAGAACAGGCAAGTGGAGACTCTGGCTGTCTTACTTAAGTAAGGACTGTATCAGTTAACAAGAGTTTAGGTTATTTCTATATGACCTCTTCTCACAAAAGAAAAGGCCTTGGGGGGTGTTTTTTCAAAGCTTCACAGGGAGAAGAGAAACCCAGTGTCTAAAACAGTGAAGCTGAGCTCCTCCTTGGAGCCCTTGAGAAGAATCCCACCTCACTGCTCACTTTTATCTTGGCCCTCAACTCCTGAGGGTATGCAAAGATCCTGTTTTGAAAAACAGGTTTCTAAGATCCGAGGACAGTATGTTCCCAGAACCTGCCTTGCTGGCTAATGAGCCACCTGTATGCATGGGCGTTCCCAAGACCAACTCTGAGAAGCATCATGTCACAGTTCACTGAGCTCTGACTCCTGATGTCTATCTAGCAACAAAGCCGCTAATAAGGAAAATCATGATGTTAACAGTGTCATCTGGTGCTTGGTGAGACTTCAATTATATGATACCAGGATTTTTTTGGATTACAAATATATGGCTACAGGGGTATGAAAAAAATCAACTTGCCTCCTAGGTAAACTGGCAACATGACCACTCCGTGATGTGGATAAGGGGAAGGCTTTTATTGTAGATATGAGACAGAGAACAGCCAGAGGCCTCTGGAGCAGATGGGGAGAAAGTCGTAGATTGAACATGGCCAGCAAACGTGGCCATGGGAAAAGCAGGATCAGAGGGGGGGAGGGAAGAGGGGGAGGGAGGGAGGGAGGGAGGGAGGGGAGAAGAGAGGGAGAGAGAGGGGTGCATAGAGAAGAGAGAGAGAAGGAGAGCATGGAGAGAGGAAGGAGGAAGACAGGGAGAGCAAAACCAAAAGTTATATATGAGAAAGCGTGGAACAGGTACTTGTGAGGCCAGCATGAGCTTTGGTGGGCTAGGAGGCAACACAGAGAACCATTTGTCCCTTTTCGAGAAATGGAGTTTCCTTTGGACCCGACATCTCCTATGTTCACACAGCAACCATTTACAAGGTACTTATTGCACTTTCGTCTGGTCCAGAGGGAATATGGCAAGCAGAGAAGCAGACAAGTTTCTTCCCAGAGTTTTCTGCTTAGTAGGGAAGACACATATTAATACATTAACCACACCCCGCCCCCCAAGTGGTACCTGTGATGGATGCTGTAGAAACAAAATGAGCTCTATGAGATCCCAGCTAAGGAAGGACCTGGCCAGGGGTGTCAGGAAAAGCGACGCTGGAAAAAGACACTTGAGCTGATCTCAAGATGAATAGGTATTAAACAGACAAAAGGAAGGGGAGACATCCCAGGCAAAGGAAAAGGCATTTGCAAAGGCCCTCTTATAAGAGGAAGCGGAACATGTGTTAGGGACTGAAAAGCAGCTGGTACAGGGAAGCAGACACGCAGTGCGGGCAGCCTGGAAATGTAGCAGTTGTGAGAGTTTTCTCTTAATGAGTTATGACTTCCTCCAGAAAAGGAAATGTATTTTAAAACTCGTATTTTTGTGACACTGGGAATTAAACCCAATACAGTGCATAGCACAACAAGCCCTGTAGCGCCAAGCAGTGTCCCAAGCCTCACAAGATGTCATTTTGATTGCATCATCCGACTTCCCAGGAGACGGCATTATCAGCCTTGTGTTTTGTTGAGATCAGTGTGGCTGTATCGGTGGAAATAGGTTATAAAGAGCACACACAGGATGCAGGAAAGGGAAGTGGTAGGCTACTGTAACAGGTTACAGGAAACAGGCTGTGGCTTGAATTAGGATCACGAGAAGGACTGTAGAAAATGTAACACTGGCCGGGCGGTGGTGGCGCACGCCTTTAATCCCAGCACTCGGGAGGCAGAGCCAGGCGGATCTCTGTGAGTTCGAGGCCAGCCTGGGCTACCAAGTGAGTCCCAGGAAAGGCACAAGGCTACACAAAGAAACCCTGTCTCGAAAAACCAAAAAAAAAAAAAAAGAAAAAAAAGAAAAAGAAAAAGAAAATGTAACACTGGGTGGACAGGGTGAGAGGTTGGATATACTGGAGAGGGACAGCAATGTGTCAAAGATGGCCTCTGTGCCTCTCTGGTACAGCTACATAGACCAGAGATTCTTTTTTGTTGCAATTTCATGGGAAAAGAACAGTCTTGTGGCATGTTGGGTAATCAAGAATATGAGTTCAATTTTTACTGTGTTGAATTTAAGATGCTTGGAGCCACCCACATGAAATGGCTGTACAGATCCAGTTCTCAAAGCTAAGGACACCTTCTGTTAAAGACACAAATCTGGCCGGGCGGTGGTGGTGCACGCCTTTAATCCCAGTACTCGGGAGGCAGAGCCAGAAGGATCTCTGTGAGTTCAAGGTCAGCCTGGGATACAGAGCAAGATCCAGGACAAGCACCAAAACTACACAGAGAAACCCTGTCTCGAAAAACCAAAAAAAAAAAAAAAAAAAGACACCAATCTGTGAGTCACTTGCATATACTGCAATGGACACTGATAAATTTGGATAGGAAAAAATGTATTGAGTAACAGGTACTATTTTGTGAGTCTAGATATTAAGGATATTTCACAAAAAGATGCCCCAGCAGGAAAAATTTTAGAAGATTTGTAAGAAATAGCCAAAGCGATAGGAAGAGATTGACAATCTGGTATGTTCACAAACACCACAGGGAGATGGTATTTCCAGGACAGGAGTGTGAGGGCTGGGGGTCTAGCTCATGTAGAACATATATGGCCCTGCTTTCAATCTCTGCACAGAAAAAAAAAAAAAAACTAAGAGGAGAGTTGCCAGAGAGTTTTGGTTATGTTAACAGGTATTTCTAACTCTGTACACACTCCCACAAAAGGTTAAAAATACTGGTGTTTAAAATTAACAATAGCATTAAACAATAAGAATCTAAGATGATGAATTGAGACATTCAAAACACAGGTCCTGGATGCTGGGGATCACGAGACTACTTCTGTAATCATTGTCTGGGCCACAAGGGACAAACACTATATAAATAGTCTAATGAGGGAAAAAAAATGCACAATAGTATTTTGTAAACACAGAGTCACATTAAAGAAAGGGTGTTTGGAGATGTCAAATGTGATAATAATCTTAAATGTTTGTCTAGGAACAATTAAACACATATCATAATGTTCCACAAAACTAAACAGGACTGTTCTTCACATCTGCATGTGATGGCCAGAGAATTTGGAGCATGAAATGTGCAAGCTCTTGAAGGGGTAAAGTGTAAATAAATCCAGGGAAATTCCTTTTTCTGCAAGAAATCAGACAACAATTCAAGATGGCTAAAAATTCAGTTTCCTTTTGTCCCAGATTAAGTAGCCAGAGTGGGAGGTGTGTATTAAAAATGTAGCTCTTCCAAACACATAGAAGAGAAAAATGATAACACAACAAACTTACAAAATATAAAAAAAAAAATCTCTGAAACAAAAATTGTGGATTCAAGCTCAGGTCAGATAAAACTGAAGAATAAACTCACAGACAGGAAAACAGGTCTGGAGGAAAAAAAAAACATGTTAATCCTGAAGAAAAAAAATTTAAAAGTAAGAGAAGCTAAGATACATGGCAAATAGAATAAGAAAATTTAGCAGATATTGAATCAAAATTCCAGGAGAAAAAGTACATACAGAGTTCTGTATCTATATGGGTAGGATATGTGTCTATCTATCTATGACAACTTTCAAGAATTATAAAAGATGTGTACCTATATAGTGAAAGTTACAAAGAATTCCAAGTAAGAAAATCATCTCTGCAAAATTGTAGTGAATCTGAAATCAATTAAAATAATAATATTATTATTGATAATAATCTGGTTATTGGCAACAAAATGCATGAAACAAAAATTCTCTTTTTATCCAGCCATTCCCATAATATACAACAAAATTCTGTTGAATTAATTTAATAGCTACAAGTCTTTGAATGGTTTTAAAGCTGCTGAAATTTTACCTCTTTAAGGAACTTGATAATATCTTTCTTGTTCTAAGACCTCCCTCTACGTAACTTTTATACTGAATTTTCTAACAAAATCATAGTGTTGACAAAATGATTGGCAGTCGTTCTCTCAATATTGATCTAGACAGAATCTTATCAGTCTTTTGCAAATGGAAGGAAAGTTATCTTCATAACGATTTTTGACACGTTTCTGAACACAGCAGTAACTCACCATGATGCATAGTGTCAATTTATAACATTTAACTGTTTGCGTGCTTTATCAAATTTGCTTATTCTTTCTCCAGCAAAGCTAGACCCTCCAGTCGTGACTGCAATCCAAGGGAACGCATCTTTGCTGGTCCTTCTCCGTACCCCAGAGCTGCCATACAGAAACCAACATGGAAAAAATACATCTATGGAAAACTACTATGACTTAGTATACCGAGTTTTCATAACTAACAATTCACTGGCAAAGGTGAGTTCAGATGAATGGATGCCGGGTCTTTTGTTTGCTTAACTAACATTCTGCTCCTAGCCCACGACCTGTCTCTTTGATGTTATGTCTCCGGATCTTTCCCTGCCTTCTTGCTCTTTCATTGTCGCTGAGAAGCAGTCAGGATTGATGTGTGCATGCATTCCTGGGTGTGGAGTGTGTGTAGCAGATATGTAACCTTTCAGATAGTCAGCTTGCTTCTTTAGACTTCCCTGCATATTGAAAAGTTAATATTAATGTTTCATTCCATTTGTCCGATGTTAGTGTTTATTTCTATTAGCTTTATACTCCCTATTTATTTTAGTAGCTTTTGAATCACAGTATTATTTAGCAGTCTTGGGGGGGGTATTTATTTATTTATTTAATATTTCCGGTAGCAGTTTCCCCTCCCTCCTCCCCGCCCCCTTTGTTTAGCAGTCTTGCTGTGGCAGTTTATATTAGAAAGTCCACTGCCAGCACTTTTACCTAGGTTCTATGGTGAACAAAATGTCCCTTTTCTATATCCATCTAAGTCAGGGCATGTTTAGTTGGAAGGAAGAAAAAAAACCAACCAACCAACCAAACACTCAAACTGGTTCAAATACAAACGAAGAGGGCTAGTTCAGCCAGAGACAAGAAGCCATCCATGACAGCCAGAAACAGGAAACAGGTGCTGCCAGATTTTCTAAAACTCAGAAAAATGAAACGGGAGGCCAGGTCTGCAGACTCGCTCTCTGTCTTGACCCTCACTCTCCCCCTCCCCCACCTTGGGTCACATTTGCCACTGTGGTAACCCTTGCAAGTCCATGCCATTTCCTGACTCAGAGCTCACATACTTGAAGATGAGACTCTGGCCATGGCTCCCTCCGTCCTTAGCCTTCAAGGAGAAGTCATGTGGCTTGACCACTTCATAAGTGGCTTCATCCAGTTATGGCCCAGGGCTTTGGGGAAGGAGGCTTTACCTGAAGGTTGACAGTGATTACCTACAACTCACTGATTTCAACAAAGGAAAAGCGAATCAATGGCTCACGGGAGACCGTTTATCATCTGATTTCTCCCCTCGTGTAGGAGCAAAAGGCCTATGAAGGAACTCAGAGAACGGTTCGAATTGAAGGTGTGACACCCCGGTCCAGTTACTGCATAGCAGCTGAAATATATCAGCCCATGTTAGACAGAAAAAGCCCAAGAAGTGAGCGGAGATGTGTGCAGATTCCATGAGCCGGTCTGAGGCGCTCTGCAGGGCAGAATCCATCTGAGGATGGGATGACTCCTGCCTGCAACAACCTGCTTAACGTCTGTTTCTATTTTCTTAGAGCAATGTCTACCAACACCTTTCAAGGGTTTCTCTGTCAACACTTCCTTTTCTGTTTCAGTTATAAAGTAAATTTGAACAGATTCAAAAATTAGAGTTTAAAGAAGAGATAAAGAATAAAGAGCTTGTGATGGGTGTGTCTTTAATCCCAGCATTGGAGAGGCAGAGGCAAGCAGATCTCTGACTTTGGAACCAGCCTGATCTACATGGAGAGTTCCAGGCTAGCCAAGGCTACACAGTGAAACCCTGCCTCAGTAAAATAAGATAAGATAGTAAGGTAAAGATCTTCTATAAAACACAGAAGTTTATTTCTGAATATAGCAATCCTAACAATAATCGTTTTTTCTGTTAAAATTGCAAAATAAGAATAAAGGAATAAGAGGCATTTAATAAAATGTTGCAATAATTTTTAAATCATTATAAACAGGCAATTCTGCATCAATATTTTTCTGCTTTGCCATAGATACATTGATTTAATATTTTATATGAATGAATATATTTCTGTACATCTCTATTTTACATGAATATATTTTCATAACTTTATTTCTTATGAGATATTTTTACTTAGTGACCAACACTTTAAAAATAACCTCTCATGGCTCCGAATTAATCTCGAGATTAAGATTTTCAACAATAGCATGTAAATATTGAAGGAAGTCTCCATTATACAGTTTCTCCTCACTTAACACATAATGTTAGTAAGACTACCCTTTCTGGCTTTGTTTCTAATATTGCCTTAGAATTTCCCCATGGTGTCAAAGTGAAGCTAGCATATATGTATCAGCAGCAAAGACAGAAGAAACATATAGGCCACACTGACAACTCAGCCATTCAGGCAAAGGGGTAGCTTTCTATTAGAATGATAGTTGTGTTGAGGACCGTTGGAGTCCATGTAGGAAACTTGGCTGGAAGCTGAAGGCAGACAGTGGATGCCTAAATTGTTTCTGAGATTATAAAGAAAACCAAAACCCTGTGAACTCCACTGCCTCTCCTGAGCAAAGCTCAGGTGGCCTAAGGCTCAGAAAGTGGCTAAATCTTTCTGTAGCTCATTGAACTTAAGATATCTGCTAGCGAGGAGACGTGTATGAGAGAACATTGTGATCTTTATGAGAGATGCTCCAAAATATAATTTCTAAAAATACAATCAGTGTTAAATGGCCACAAATGTGAGAGAAGTGTGTGAAGCAATATCTGGAGCATTGGCTTTGCTGTCGTGTGTCTTCAGAAAACATTTGAATTATTCCATTTTTATTTCTTTGTGTGGCTTAGTACCTTTTTTATGCTTTTGTACTTTGGGAAGGGGATGACTTGAGGAGGAGGACCCCAGCATTGGGACTCAGGAGCATGTGTCACGGTGGCAGCAGTGAGGTTGTGAACTCAGTCATCTGAAGCCTCATGACACAGAGACCAATTGTTAGCCCATGAATGTTGTCAGACAAGAGAGTTTTGCTTTGATTTGGTTTTGCTTTGGGTTTGCCTTCATGCCTGAGCACAGCCGTGCTTATATAAGTATGAAATGCTTTGAGAAACATTACAATGTTCACATTCTAGATTATGTTAAGAACACATTGTCATATTATTTCAATAAAGCTCACTTCTTACTTTACACATTGAAGTAGTTGTTATTTGGTGTGAGTCAGTCTGATGAAATCCCACTTAGTCATTTGGGGTTTACAGGAAACTACAGCTAGAAAAGAGCCCTGTGAGCAAGCCTCCAGGCACTCCTTGAGAGTGTCCTGCCATCATTATATTGTGCAACTGAAAATATGAAAATATGTATTTGAAGTGAACGTGCCTTCTGTCCTGCATCTGAAACCATATTGTACCCAGGGCTGATAATCCTGAAATTGACTCTATTTAATTGGTTCAGACATTTGCCCCTTTTTCATGCCCATCCCTCATCTTAGCAGGAAGCCCAGAACTCCTGCATGACATCCCCACGTGCTCTCTCCCTTTCCCTGTCCCTGTTTGTCATCTTCTGAGAGACCACCTCACCTCCATCCCTGACATACACAGAGGGTAATCACCTGGTGGGACATGCCTTGGGAGTTTAGGGCAGAGTCTGTTGCCAGTGCCGGAACCATGTGCTGTCAGAATCAGATGAGAACCATGTGCTGTTGGGATTGGATGACCCTGGAACTGCCAAGGGCAATGGTCCCAGCAGCTGGAGAACACAGGGAAGAGAAGGAAGCCCCCAAGGACAACAGAGCAGACTAGGGAGAGAGGATCTTTGATAATATAATCCAGCTGAGCTGAGAACCTGCCCTATTTCAGAACTTTGGGCTCTAAGTGGACAAATAAATCACCTCTTTTCGCTACTTTAATTGGACTTGAATTTCTGTCGTTTTCCATCAGAAGATCAATGTGACAATCAAATGAGACAACAATACAAATGTGTGTGGTAGAGATTATGTACTATTTACCAAAGTAACCTTTGCCCATCATTCTTTAAACTTTCCATTTTCAGAAGAACGTGCTGGAAAGGGTTTCTTTCCATAGCTGACACACTGGAAAGCCCTACAGGAATGTTTCTGTTTATTCTGGTCAGGACTTTACAGAGATGGTTCCAACCACAGGCTTGTGTTTTCAGCAAATGCTCATTTGGCTGTACCATTTGGTCCAAATTTCTGTTTCCTTGGCTCTAAACACAAGCAAGATTTCATTTCTACTCATTAGAACAGAGAGTCAAGGGCCCATGTGATAGTGTCCAGAGGCCAGAGGCTGTGGAAATACCAAAGACCAATAGCTCTCTTTTGCTCTGTGAATATAATCTTCAGGAGCAAAACGTCTTTTATTTTTAAATTGAGAGACGGTCTTGCCCTATAAAAAGCCTAGGTTAGGCCGGGCGGTGGTGGCGCACGCCTTTAATCCCAGCACTCGGGAGGCAGAGCCAGGCGGATCTCTGTGAGTTCGAGGCCGGCCTGGGCTACCAAGTGAGTTCCAGGAAAGGCGCAAAGCTACACAGAGAAACCCTGTCTCGAAAAAACAAAAACAAAAACAAAAACAAAAAAAAAAAAAGCCTAGGTTTAGGCTCAAATTTATGATCCTCTTCCCTCAGCCTCCCAAGGACTGATATTACAGGCACAAGCAAACAAACTCGACTCAAAGCCGTTTTTCCTTAATATTCCAAATTCAGACCAGAAATGATTTGTGACATCCTAATACATGGGCAGGGCAGTGTTAGCAAATGAACTATGGATTTCATCTATAATGTTCTCAGGGCTTGGTCAAATAATTTCTTGCATGTTATCTCTGTCTATCTCTGTGTCTCTGTGTCTTGTCTGTGTGTGTGTGTGTGTGTGTGTGTGTGTGTGTGTGTGTGTGTGTCTTTCTCTGTCTCCTCCAACAATCTCTCAGGCTGTCATCTCTACTATTTTAAGAATAAGTCTTTGTAAAGAAGTAGCTGCCAGACCTCCTCAGGTAAATCTGTTTGTGCAACGGATGGTGGTTACCCACAACTCATCAAAGCACAGACAACCATGACTGTGTCGTGCTCAGGCACAAGCAGGACAACTATGTCATACCTCGTCCTCAAGGTTCAATGACTGTCTAGGAAAAAGGGGTGGACAATTTCTAAGAGTCAGAGGTCAGGAAGGATCGGAGCAAAACAGTGTCTTCTGGGCATGACAGAACCACTGCACTCATGAGCTCACAGCAGCTGGCTTTACCTGCAGGAGACGTGTACAAGATCAAGCCAGCCAACAGTCTGGCATGGAGCGGTTCATGAGCCCTAACTCCTAACTGAAGAGATACGTAGAGATGATGACTTCTGGGGTAGAGGGAGTCAACTTTCCTTAAAGGTTTGACTCTTGGTAAATTGACCATGCTTCAGTGGAGAGCATAAACCAGAATTGATGAGTTATTAAAAATTTGAAAAAGGAGGACCCAAAGTTGAGGGGTGGATCTGTGAGGAGTTAGAGAAGGAGTTGGGAATGAATATGGTGAAATACATTGTATGAAATTCTCAAAGAAATAATAAAACATTTATTTATTTTATTTTTGGTTTTTCGACACAAGATTTCTCTGTGTAACAGCCCTAGTTGTCCTGGAACTTGCTCTATAGACCAGGGTGGCCTCGAACTCACAGAGATCTGCCTGCCTCTGCCTCCCAAGTACTGGCATTAAAGGTGTGTGCCACCATGCCTGTCTCAAAACATTCATTTTTTTAAAAGAAGTAAAACAACAATTGCAATCGGAAATTTTAACATGAAATCTCTGATGTCAACAATAAGTATTGTAATCACCACCTTTATTTATTAATATTGTTTGATAATTTCTTTTAACTCTTACTGGTCTCCTCATTGTGTTTTTTATTCCAAAGTGTTATTTGCTAGTCATTTGTTGTCTTTATAGTATAAAAAGACATACACATGTTAAAACTGTTGAAAAGTATTTACAACAAAAAGTTAGTATTTCAACTTCTCAATACAGAGCTATCAGATGAATTCTTTGAATGATTCCTGGATCTACGAATCCATTAAGAATCTGGGGTCTGGGGCAGAAGCATGTTGAAGGAACAGAAAATAGAATGCAGTGGTATAAAATGGGAAAGAGGAATAATGGGAAGTGGAAGGGTTAAATGAGGTTGAGGGATAGGTAGAAGAGGAAGTATAGGGGAAAAACTAACACTGAAGACTTTTGAAAAAGTCATACTACTGTAGAAGCTTCATATATATATATATATATGCATAAAAAGATTTTAAATAGAGTTACCCTTTAAGGGGTCAATGCCCCTGCTAGACATCACAGGAGGCCAACAAATAAAAAGCCTAGTGCCAGGAGTGGGGCACCTCTTTTGGAGTTGTTGGCTAATGGGGTCCCATAGATCCCCAAACATTACAGACCATTGCCACTACTCTTGGTCACCATCTTGGCTTGATGGTAAGATCCTATTGCTGAAGACAATACTTACTTGAATCATTGAACATGAGGAAATCAAGCGCGTACTTGTCTGGAAGCCTCAACCCTACTGACTAGCTTTTATAGTGCTAAAAGGCACCATGCATGTGACTAGGGGAGAAAGACAATCATCAGTCTTACCCAGCTGTGAGCCCTGCAAACTACAATAGTGACAGGCCTGGAAATATATGTTCACTGTTATCAAAGGCAAGAATCTGTGGCTATTAGATCATAGGCCCTAATTAGAGAAGCAAACGCACTACTATGATTCTAAATGGGCCTAGTATTAAACCAACTCTTAATGACTTATCACTATACCCATAGCTTACTGCATCTCTCAACCCTCATCAGAGAAACTTCTATTTGTAGCAGACTGCAAGCAACACAGAGACCCACAACTGGTCAAGGTGCAAAGGATAAGAAGTGAGGAGTACTCAGCCTTAAATGGGACAATTCTATCACACCCCTTCCTTCCAAATCTCAGGGATCGTCATGGAAAAAGGCAGAGAAAAACTGTAAGGTGGTAGACTAGTACAAGAAACCAGTGTTCTAAGTTCCGTGTGTGAACTCACAGTAGTTGTGACAGTGTATACAAGACCTGCACAAACTTGTAACAAGTCTTTCTCTGTTCTGCCAGCCAGCTCCCAAATAATGACATGCAGACTTCTTATTAATTATGGAAACTAGGCCTTAGCTTAGGCTTCTCCCATTAGCTTTTATAATTTAAATTAACCCATTTATATTAATCTACATTTTGCCTCGTGGCTTTTTATCTTTCATTCTGTATGTCCAATTCCCCTCATGCCTCATTGGCATCTCCTTCATACCTAGAGTCCTACTCTTCTTCCTTTCTCTCCCCGGAAATCCCACCTATACCTCCTGCCTTGCTATTGGTCGTTCAACTTTTTATTACACCAATCACAGCAAATACATCTTCACACAATGTTCAAATAGCCCACAACACAAACTCAAGACAGAAAATAAATCCCAGCATAGAGGAAAGGAGAAGACACAAAGTCCCACCCCTGGCTGAGAATCTATCGCCAACTGATAGCTGCAGGAAGAGAGAGAGAGCTGATTTTCTTGAAGAGTGTGGTCCCTAGTAGGTTGACTGTGCTCGAGTCAATGGCCCCACATCCACAGCACAAAATGAACTTGATGGTGAAATGAATGAATTTAAAAAGAGGATAAAGTTGGGTGGGTAGGGATGGGTCTGGGAAGAGCTGGGATCTCAGGCCTGCGTTACCAATCTCTATGTTTTAAGGCAAAGGTAACTGTGATCATTCCTCTTGCTTCTCATAAACCTCTACAAGAAAAGTAAACTCCACAGGTCTAGAAGGAATCTTGCCACAATGGCACCCTCAAAGTGCACAAGTTCATTTCCTTTCTTCAAACTGCATGAAGAAACACAGAAAAAAATAATCTAGTAGTAAATCATCCCCAAGGACTTTCTTCACCACCATAAAGGCTGGTGCAGCATGGACACAGGGAAGAGCAAGCTAACGTGCTGAATCACCACTGTGCACTGCGCACAATTACATTATTCTTGCAGGAGAGTTCACACCAGAACCTCTTTCTGATGCTTGAGGCATCTGCCAAGTTTATGAAATCAGGGCAGATGTCATCTTTCCCAACACTTCTTGTAACTCACATGTGAAAATGTGTGTAAAGAATGCAAATTACTAAACTGTCCATGTGTAAATACATACATGTGTGATCACTGCTCACATAAAGACACACTAGTCACCCTTTATCCACAGCATGGTACCAGCTGACACTTGAAACCACAGATAATGACGAATCCTGTATATGTGATACTATATGTTTTCTTACATATATCTATAATAAAGATTAATTTATAAATTAGTCACAATGAGAGATGATAACAATAACAAAAAAACAGCACTCATAATAGTACACTATAATAAAATTGTGTAAATGTGATCTCTTTCATTCTGTCCCTCAAGATAAGTAGCATGCAATTGTTGGACAAATAGGTAATTCATATCTCACTTGGGGTATAGTGGAACAACACAAGATTTCATAATACTATGATCCATACTGTTGCTTAAAATTTAAGAATTGTTTGAGGATTTCCATTTAATATTTTCAAAGTGAGATGACTTTAAGTAATTGAAAGCTGGGAAAGTGAAAATTGAAGGTAAGGGGACATTGCTCTATAGAATATTTCCAATACATAAACCACTTCTTGTTAAAGCTGTCACAGTTAATATTGCTGCCAGTATGTAGTCTTTAGCATTTGACTGCTTGCATCCAATGTCATGTCTATAAAAACCATTGACATTTTGCTACAAACCAATAGTTTATTTTTATGTAAACAAATAGATTTCCCTTGTCTACTTATAATGCAATTCATATAGTGAATGGATGGGAATTTAGTTGTCTCTTATTTGGGGGCCATTACAAGGAGATTTTCTTTTCAGTAAGCCTAGTACAAATTTCTGTTGTCTGTATAGCAGGGAATGTAGGCCATAGGGTTTGAGTGTGGTTGGCTTAAGTGAATACCAGCAAATGGTCTTCTGAAGTGATTGTTTCAATTTCTTTTTGCACCAGCAATACAAGAGCAATATGAGAATTTAAATTAGTCTTATCTTCAAATAGTGCAAGATCATATACAGCCCTGCATCTGGTATCAGGAGAAAAGTGCATATATAATGGTGTGTGGGGTGGGGGTGTAGGTATTTAGCACTGTTAATTTTTCATTTTGATATTCCTGGCAGGAATTCCATGTTTAATTATGTGCACATACATATTTAAGTAAATATATACTGAAGACATGATCAGAAGGAACAGAGTTTGTTCAAGGAGTTATAGAAAAATAGAAATGTTTATAATCATTGAGAAAAAGAACACTAATGAAGTTTCAAACTTGATTAAAGTCAATGAAAGCACAATCTGCAGAGATATCTTTTCTGAAGGAAATAATTCTTACATTTGCAGAAGTTTTTCATTTTCCTTGCTTGCTATGGGAAAATATGAGTGTCAGATTTGACACATACCTAGGTATTATTGACTCAATGTTTAGGACAAACATGGTCCTTACCTAGTGCAAGATCATATACAGCCCTGCATCTGGTGTCAGGAGAAAAGTGCATATATAATGATGTGTGGGGTGGGGGAGTGTCTAAATCCAAGTTAGAACATGCTTGCCTTGCTTCATGCTAATATCAAAAACTTTATCTTCCTCCTTGGATCTGACGGCATAAGGTTCCAGTCATAAAGCTCTACATATGATTGTACTGCTTTTATTTATTAATCCTACATTGGCAAACTCCATGAGAAAAACCAAGCAGGAGTAGCCTGGGGTGATCACAACAGTTATGACTTAGAATGGAGTCAGGTTTCATTCAATGAACCCAGATATATGACAAGATTGTTCACCAAGCAAGCAACCTGAGGGTGCAGCGAGAACATGATTTCATGCAGCAGGCTGACCCAGTGGTCAGCAGTTGGCTTTCAAGTGCATTAGATGGTGCAGTATGAAGATTGGTGATTTCTACCCAGGAGTCAGGGAAGTCAGTTGGCCCAAGGTAAGCTTCATCTTCCTTTAGATTTTAGTCAGGTTGCTGAAAACCTAAGCAAGTATTAACTGATGATTATCAAAACCCCCAGGAGACATAAAAAAAGTGTAACTCTGGGAATGTGAAGACTAAGAATAAAGAGAAGTGTTTAATCTTTACTATAATCCTTTGGTCTAACAGCTTTAATTGGTTTTGTGGACTTTAAAATATTTTTTATTTTATGTTTGATTTATGAGGCTTACAGAATTAATGAGCTGTGATTTTATACTAATTACATTTTGAAAGGCTTTTTATCAGATTTCAATTAGTGTTAAATGTTTGAAAACATATAATGGATTAAATTTATAAGATTTTTTGTTACCTGTGTGAATATGTGATTATTCAGGGGAATGTTGCCTTTTTAAAAAATGCCATTTGACTAATTAAAAATGATTATTAATTGAACATTAAACTATTAGTAATCACTAAGGGTATGTTTTCTCATATACTAAAGCTCCTTGAACATTTTTTTTTTTAAATCTGTGAACTCCCTGCTCTGAGCTCCACGGCCTCAGCAGCACTAAGCTCATTTCTGTTCCTGGTGACCTAATTATGAATGGAACATATGAATATACCTTGTGCACTACATCCAGTTGTTGACACATAGAACACGTACTCAGAACATCTGTTCTCTTGACCAATACCACTCAGCTCTCAGAGAAACATAGCTCTCATGTGTTGTCCTATGTCTGGAAATAAAATAGAGTATAGATACGGGGGTGGGGGTGGGGTGGGGGTGGCTGTATCAGTAAAGCGTCAGAGTGAGGACCTCAGTTCAGAGCCCCAGCATCCACAGAAAAGGCCGGGTACAGCAGTGAGAACCTGTAATCTACTGGGGAAGTAGAGGTGGGAGGATCCTGAGCCACTTGGTCATTTAACCCAGCCAAATTGACAAGTTCAAGGTTCATAAGGAGAGTAAGAAAGACATGTAACAACAACCTCTAGCCTCCACATGCATGTGCAAATATGATACAAACACACACACACACCACTCACATTATGGATTCTGCTACTGAGTTTGCCAGACCTCGTAGCTTCATGCTTCCAGGGGAACCTGAGAGATGAGTAGTGAGTGTCTTAGTTACTTTTCTACTGCTGTGAAGAGACACCATGACCCAGGCAACTTATAAAAGAAAGCATTTAATGGAAGGCTGGTTTACAGTTTCTGAGGGTAAGCATATGACCATCATGGTGGGGAGCATGGGAGCAAGCAGGCAGGCATGGTGATGGAGCAGTAGCTGAGAGCTCCCGTCTTATCTGCAAGCGGGAAGGAGAGGGAGAGCTAACTGGGAATACCTTGAGTTTTGAAACCTCAAAGCCCACCCTTAGTGACACACCTCCTCCAACAAGGCCACGCCTCCTCCAACATGGCTACATCTCCTCCAATAAGGCCATACCTCCTAATCCTTTCTAAGCATTTCCACCAGCTGGGGACCAAGCATTCTAACATGAGTATATGGAGGCCATTCTCATTCAAACCACCACAGTAAATAAAAAGGCAAGTACTTTTGCTAAATCTGTCCTCTCTCAGCATTAAACTAGTTAATGTTAGCACCAGAAAGCATAATTTTCAAGGAGCACCCATTTTTCTACTTTCTGCCCATGTTTCTGAACATGTGTCTGAATATTTTAACAAGTTAGTTTATGGTATGCAGCAATTTCACACAGTATCTAAAAATTTCTGTCAGTGTTGAACAATTCAATTTTGTTCTTAAGATTGCTTACAGGCTGTAAAGATGGCCCAGTGGTAAAGAACAAACCCAGCCCTCGTAGGGGATCTTGCTCAGTTCCCAGCATCAACATCAGGGAACTCACAACTGCCTGTATCTCCAGCTCCAGGACATCTGACAGCCTCTGCTAGCTTCTGTAGGCACCACAGTCATGCTTACACACACACACACACACACACACACACACACACACACACACACTGTATATATATATGTAGTATATTATTTTAAGGTGTGTTGCTTTTGTTTATGTTGCATTTATTTAACTCTGTGAAGCTGTGTTACTTTGCCTGTCTAAAACGCATGCTTGATCTAATAAAGAGGTGAATAGCCAATAGCAAGGCAGGAAAAAGGATAGGTGTGGCTGGCAGACAGAAAGTATAAATAGAAGGAGAAATTTTGGAGGAGAAGGAAGCGTGAGAGAGAAGGAGAGGAGGACTCAAGGGGTCAGCCACCCAGCCAACCAGCTACACAGCCAGACACAGAGTAAGAAGGAAAGAAAAAGTATACAGGAATAGAGAAAGGTAAAATCCCAAAGGCAAAAGATAGACAGGGATAATTTAAGAAAAGCTGGCTAGAAACAAGCCAAATTAAAGCCAAGCATTTATAATTAAGAATAAGCCTCCATGTATGATTTATTTGGAAGCTGGGTGGTGGACTCCCAAAAAAGAGCTTAAACAACTAACAATAACACACACATACACACACCACATACACACAAACACATACACACATATACCACACATACACACACATACATATACACACACACACACCACACACACACACACACACACACACACACACACACACACACATACATACACACACACACAGTTTAAAATAAAATAAATCTTAACTTTTTAAAAAGATTATACCATTATCATTAAGGGTAGTGTCAACCCCATCTAGACAACAGGTATGAAACTGGAATTGTTTTTATAAAGATAAGTAATACAGTTTAGTTAAAATTTCAAAACATTGAAGTTTCATTTTAGTGCAAATAATTTAGTTTAAAATTTTATTAGTTATAAACATAATTTTTTACACGTGTGTGTGTGTGTGTGTGTGTGTGCATGTGTGTGTCATGGTGAGTCTGCAGGAGTCAGAGGACAAGTGTGGTTCTCTCCTTCCACCATGGGGATTCCGGAGATCTAGCACAGGTTATCAGATTTGGTAGCAAGCACCTGCACCTGCTAAGCCAGCTGTCTGGCCTTACCTGTATGTAATTTAACTAATTATAAAATAGAAACATTGTTTCACTTTACCGCTTATTGTGATAAAATGTTCTGAATAAAGTTTTCCTTTGTAATTCTTAGGGTCATCCCAGGGCTCTGAGCATGCTAGGCAAGTGTTCTGCCACTGGTCAACGTATCAGTCTGAGAATTTACTTTTTGAACTTTTAAATTCTCATAGTTTATAGTGTCATTTATTTTAATTAAATGCAGATTAAATTACAATCAAATTCCAAACAACCTGAACACAATTATATTTCAATACTACATAAGTGAAAATCACTATAGATTAAGAATAAAGCAGGAATTAATAATTTAGGCTTCATTATGTAAAAATAAGCCTGTAATTTTGGATCTGCCTAAAGATGAATCAGTTTGGTAAAACACACTTCAAAGAAGGGAAAGGCAAGAGAAAAAGCCACAGGATGCCTTTGAGGAGTTTTCAGCTTAAACTTTTTAAAACGAGGAAAACCACATTTTATAAATTTTAGAAGTTGTTTAATGAAAGTTTAATTCCTGACCAGATTAATGACAACAAGCAAAAAAAAATTCTCATCAAATGCACATCTTTATTAGCTTAGACAAAATCCCTAACCTTTACTGAAGGCAGCTTTATTCCAAATGATTAGACATCATCAACACACTTGCAACTGTTGGACTGAAAAGCCAGAATCAACAGGAACCAACAGGAATTAAGCACACACCAACAGAGAAAATCAACTCCGTGGTCTTCAAAGCATACACGTTCACCAGGTATAATGATATTTATCTGGCATTAATAGCACAAGAGTCAAGGAAGACACTGGATTTTCTAGACTCAGCAGAAATTATTTTGAAAGTTAATTAATAACAAAATAATTTTAAATGGAAAACATGTCCCTTTTAAGGGTATAGCATTCAAATGAGGATAATTCCCTGAATGGGTAATTTAATTGAAAAACTGAATATAATGTTTATCTACAGCAAGAGTAAAAGTCAGAGGAACAAATTTTATTGTGGATACTGCTGAGCTAACAGAAAAAAGTAGTCAGAGATGTAGAAATCAATAACTTTATTACTCTATACCAATTAAAAATTTTACAAGTCTGAAATTTTGAAAATTTCACTTGAAATTTTAGTTACAAGTTCCAAATTATAGATAAGAAACTAGTTAGCCTGAACTTGTTGCTGTAACAAGACACTTAACATGAAAGACTTAGCAGGAAATAAGGATTATCTTGGTTCACTGAAGTTTCACTCTCTGAAGTTTCTGTCCATGAGTGGTTGGCTCCGTTGTTTTAGGCTTGTGGCAAAGCAGAATGCCATGGTGAGGTACATATTTTACAGCCCACTTTACAGCCACTGAGAAGGAGAAAGAGCAGGAGGGACCATGGTCAAGACCTGACCTTCAAGGCCACACTCTCAGCAAACCACATTCTCCAGGCAGATCCACCTCTCGATAGTGCTATGGATTATGAACCCATCACAAGGTTGAACTAATGCTTAGGTCAAAGCTCTCATGATCCAGTCACATCCCCAAAGCTCCACTTCTGAACATTACAGAGGGAATCAAGCATTCAACACCAGTGCTTGGAGGGATAATTCTTATCAAAGCTACACAAAGCTTTTAACATTATCAATATGGCTGTTAATAAATATGGTAGAACATAGAATTTTGGCCAGAAAGTCTAGGCATATTCTTTATCACATATATGATAGTCAGAACTTATTACCATGAGATGAGACCAAACTGTGTCAATAATAATGAAATTCTATGAAACAATTTAGAGATTAGACCAACTGTTTCTATCAGCTTAAATACCAAATGATTTTCTGGAACTTAAATCAAATGTGATTTTACAAACCACTCAGACAAAAGAACAAGTGTGCTGAGGAACAGCTGTTAAATCAATGCTTTGTTTGTTTGTTTGCTTGCTTTTAATCCAAACAATAAATAAGTGGCCCTAAAAAAAAGCAGGGACATTCTCCGAAGAACTCTGCTAGAAAATAAAACTTGAATTTTTATCTTCTACAGTTTCTTGGTATGGAACATTGTATACTATCAAAAGCTTCCTAAAAACAAAGCAAAGATACCATCCTCACCAATCTCAGTTGGGTTGTTTCAATTTTTTAAAGCCATTCCAAGGCCTCAGTGGAATGAAAGTTTCACCAAATTAAAATCAGAAAGAAAGAAACTAAGGATTTAAACCATAGCAGGAAGGAGGGTGTGTCGTTGCTGTGAGGGAGAACAAGATAAAACAACCATGATTAAAAAAATATAATTAGTCATTACAAATAGAAGCTATCAGAAAGGAGCCATACGTGGAATACGTGTTACAGAGTAAGTAATAGTAGATATGTAGATTATTCATCTAAATATTATTGCTGCATTAATAGAAAGCTTAGATATATGTAATAATATTTAAGTTCAGTCATCTTTGATATTTGGCTGACATCTTTCCCCTTTTTATTGAAAACAGATTTTTCTTTCCTCACATACTACAACTTGATTACAGTTTCCCCTCTCTCTACTCCTCCCAGGTCCTCTCCACCTCCCCTCCCATCCAGATCCACCCTTTCTGTCTCTCATTAGAAAATAAACAGGCTTCTAAAGAATAATAATCAAATATAATTAATATATAATAAGATAAAACAAAAACTAACACATCAGAATTGGACAAAACAGAAGGAAAAGAGCCCAAGAGAAGGCACAGGGTGAAAAGAGAGAAGAATGTGTGTGTGTGCGTGTGGTGACCAGAGATGTCTAATTTGGGTTATGTCTCCCCCTTTATTTGGCTATTTCATTTATGTTGTTGGTTGTTTTTGCTCTTTTGGGGTTGCTCACCACCCAGCTATCAAATAATCACACATGGAGGCTTATTCTTACTTATAAATACCTGGCCTTAGTTTGCCTTGTTTTTTGCCAACTTTTCTTAACTTTAAATTATCCCATCTACCTCTAGCCTCAGGGATTTTATCTTTCTCTACTCCTATATACCTTTTCTTTCCTTCTTACTCTGTGTCTGGGCTGCATAGCTGGGTGGCTGGCCCATGGAGTTCTCCTCCTTCTCTGGCTACCTTCTTTTTCCTCCCAGATTTCTCCTATTTATCCTCTCTGCCTGCCAGCCCCGCCTATTTCTTTCTCCTGCCTTCCTATTGGCTGTTCAGCTCGTTATTAGACCATCAGGTGTTTTACACAGGCACAGTAACACAGCTTTACAGACTTAAACTAATGCAACATAAACAAAAGTAACACACCTTAAAATAATATTCTACAACAATTTAGATAACCTTTATATATGTATATATTTTAGGAAGCTTCGACTGTATTAGGTTTTTATACCACCCCTCAAACGCCCCTTAGTTTCAGCTGTCTTTTCCTATATTCCTCCCCTTATCACCCTCCCCACTTGGTCTCCCTGTTGCAGCCCCTACCATCCATCCATAACTATCTATTCTATTTCCCTTTTTTAGGGAGGTCCATCTGACCCTCTGGTCCCTTACTCTAAACCTAACCTCTGTGACTCTGGACTGCAGCTAATATCCACATATAAGTGAATACATTCCATATTTGTCTTTCTGGGTCTACATTACCTCACTCAGGGTGATTTTTTTTCCTAGCTGCATCTATTTACCTGTGAATTTTAGTATTTCGCTTTTTAACAGCTGAGTAATACTCAGTAGTATTGAGTAATACACAGCTGTTAAATACATCGCTAAATATATTGAATAAATGTACCACATTTATTATCTTTATCCTTTCTTTTCTGTTGACAGACATCTAGACTGTTTCCAGTTTCTGGCTATTCTGAATAGAGCAGCAATGAACTTGGTTGAGCAAATGTCTCTGTGATAAGATGAAGCATTCTTTGGGTATATGCCCAAGAATGGTGTAGCTGTATCTTGAGATGGATTGATTTTCGTCTTCCTGAAGAACTACACTATTGACTTTCACAGTGGAGATACAAGTTTGCACTCCAAAGAGCAATGGAGAGTGTTCTCTTTACCCCACATCCTCACCAGCATGAGCTGTCATTTGTTTTATTAACCTTGGCCATTCTGACTGGTGAAGGTTAAATCTCAAAGTAGTTTTGGTTTTCACTTCCCTGATGACTAAGGATGTTGAACAGTTAAGTTTCTAAGCCATTTGAGTTTCCTCTTTGGAGAATTCTCTATTTAGAGCTGTACCCTACTTTTAAATTGGATTATTTGTTTTCTTGATATATAGGCTTTTTAGAGTTCTTTATACATTTTGGATATTATCCTGTATCAGATGTATAGCTGGTAAAAACCCTTTCCCATTCTGTAAGCTGCCACTTTGTCTGAATGACAGTGTCTTTGCCATACAGAAGTTTTTAAGTTTCATGATGCCCCATTCATTAATTGTTGATCTTAGTGCCTGTGCTAATGGTGTTCTATTCAGAAAGTCTTTTCCTGTGCCAATGAGTTCAAGGCTATTCACTGCTTTTTCTCCTATCAGGTTTAGTGTATCTGGTTTTTATGTTGAGGTCTTTGATCTAGGCTATCATCTTTGGTCTCTTAGAGTCTATAGAACATCTTTCAGGGCCTTCTAGCTTTTTGGCTCCATGAGAAGTTGGATGTTATTCTAATAGGTTTGCCTTTATATATTACTTGGTCTTTTCCCCTTGCAGTTCTTAACATCCTTTGTTCTGTACATTTACTGTTTTGATTATTATGTGCCAAAAGGAATTTCTCTTCTGGCCCAGTCTATTGTTTTGTATGCTCCTTTTACATTGATAGGCATCTCCTTCTTTAGGTTAGGAAATTTTCTTCTATGATATTTTTGCAAATATTTTCTGTGCCTTTGACCCAGGTTTCTTCTCTTTCCCCCATTCCTGCTGTTCTTCAATTTGGTTTTGTCAGTGTTCCAGATTTCTTGTATATTTTGTGCCAGGATTTCTTTAGATTGAACTTCTTCTTTGACTGAGGTATTCATTTCTTTTATCTTGTCTTCAGTGCCTAAGATTCTCTCTTCCATCTCTTGTATCATGTTGCCTCTGAATTTTCTGTTCAACACCCTAAATTTTTCATTTCAAGATTTCCCTCAGTTTGGGCTTTCTTTATTGAGTCTATTTTCACTTTCAAGTCTTGAAGTGTTTCATTCATTTCCTTCCATGATTTGTTTGCATTTTCATAGATTTTTTTTAAGAGATTCATTTATTTCCTCTTTAAGGACCTCTCATATTCATAAAGGCTGTGTTAAGATGCTGTCTTCTTGCACTTCAGCTATGTTACCATACTTAGGGCCTACTGTGATATGGTTGCTGGCATGTAGTGGAGACATATTGTTCAGACTGTTACTGATTGTGTTTTTATGTTGGTATCTAGGCATCTGGGTTTTGGGAGATTATAATTCTAGATGCTGATACCTGGTCTTGTCTTTGTTGGGTGGGTGTTTTGTTCTGTTTCTGTTGCCCTCTCTTGTTCTTAGGAGAGTGTGGTGGCTGTGTGTTCCCTGGTAGGGAATTCTTCTTGGATCCTGATAGTGTGGCCACTGGGAATTACAGATAAAATGTGTTTTTAGGTATAGGGATGTACTGAGGTAGAGGTGTTGAGTGGGGGCGGTCTATGGGAGGGAGGAAAGGAGGATGTTTCTCCAGCATCTGCTTAGTCTTCTGGGAATTAGGGGCAGAGAGTAAGGAGAGGCCTTGGTAGGTGGTCTACTACAGAGCTGAGGATGAGACTTGGGGATTGGACTTGGAGGAATGGATGGAGAAGTGAAGATCTGCGTCTGGCCTGCTTCCCTGGCTGGAGTAGCCTGTAGATTGCCAGGGATTGCCTGCTGGAGTTGGGGAACTGGGATAGATCCAGGAGCTAAGGAGAGAGGTTAGGAGGGGAACATCTGTGTGATCCCCTGGAGATGGGGACAGGAGAACATGGGAGGCTGCAGCAGGTGCTCTGCTGCAGAGACAGAGATGAGACTGGGGGATTAGATTTGGAGGAGAGGAGGGATATGGAAAGATCTGCAGTTAGCCTACCTGCTTCCCTGGCAATAATATTCTGGCAAACTTATAAGTCACTTAAGAAGCATGATTTATGTTGTTTTAACTTTTGTTATGAGAGTGCATTTATTGAGGTTGCAGAGAAAGACATTTGGTTTAATGACTTTTTTTTTTTAAGCATTCAGGTATGTGAAGCATGAGTCTCATTAGCTTGTTCACTTGCAACACTTCTCATGAACGTGAAGTCTGCTCTTCAGACAAAAGGCATCCCCAAGAGGTCCTCCATGCTGGCACTTATGCCACCCCCACAACACATATCTAACAGGAAGTGAAATGAGATTCATCTCATCCTCCTGCATTGCTCAAGTATAGTATAGTATAAGGAATGCAGCCAAGTTGTGCCAGACATCTCTCTCCACACCCGGCAGGTGGAGGGCCAAGTGCACTGTTGACCCTAACACCTACACACCCCGCCTGTTTCTCTGAAGAGAAGAAATTTTTATTGCAAGAATTCACAGACATTGTGGTTCTCCTTCCACCAAGCCATCAGAGGGGAATTCTAAGAGAATGCCTGTGCATTGCAGGATGCAGGTGTCCCACTTCCTCATGGGGTTGGCCCAGCTGCTGGAAGTCATCGGCTTGTCACACCACCGCAGAGAAGCAGTTGGTGAGAGCTCTTAGGAAAATCTAGAATTCTGGATCCATGGGAGAACTTGGTTGTCCCTGGATTTGGGAATGTGTGTTCTTACACGTGTAGATAACAGGCTTCTTATGAAAAACGATGAATGCAGAAACTAGCCCAAATGGTCCGGGACGGAAGCAAGATGGGAATAGAAAGAACTGGAAAAAAATCCACATTTCTAATGTTCAGCATAGCAAGGGTAATGGCGTTCTCATGAGACCAGTGGGGCAGCTGGGTTCCAGCTGTCTTGAAGGAAACCTAGCCTTGGGGCTGATGGCACTGAAGGACTCCAGACAGAGTCATCTCCTAAGGGCTGGCATTTGTGGTGTGATTCCAAGATGGCCGTCTCTTCAAGTCCTTGCTTCTAGGTATTCACACTCCCATGGTCCCCTTCCTTATAAAGCAAAATCTAACCAGTTAGCAGAAGAGAGAGTATGCCACATAGAGATTGGATCATAAAGAGATAGTATGTATATTTATGGCTGTGCTTTCAGTCTCAATCTCTCAGATCTGTCCTCCGAGGGCAGCACACACCTCTCCTTGCAAGAAGAACTCACAGGGTTCATGGTTTTTCTTCCACCAAGCTATTCGAGGGAACTCAAGAATGAATCTAGCATTATAGGGAGGTCATCGTGCCAGCTTTTACTTCTTCACATATACTGAACGTGCTGTAAATGTGCCACATCATGAACAAAGGTATGCAGAAAGCTATGAGCTAATAAACTGAGCCCCACCCCTCAGTAGCTCCTTGATCAAACTAGGGCTTCTATTTAAATCATCTAGCCTCAGTTAAGACCTAAGATTACTATGTCCTAATCTAACAGCTGGACTCCAACATCATGAGAGACTGTGGTCCCAAACCACCCAGCTAATTCATTCCAAATTTGTCATTCTCAGCAACACAAGGAAATGAATGTTTGTTGTCTTAAGTGACTAAATGAAGAGATCATTTGCTGTGTAGTGATGGAAACCAATTGATACACCTTTGTGGGGTGGTTAAGCTCTGAAGATGGAAAAGAAAACAATCACCAACTGTGCCTTACAAATGCCTTCAGATGCCTGCCAGAATGCCCTTCAGGACCGTAAACAAGAGAAAAAAACAGCACCAACTCAGCCAAAATAAGATTCGGTTTTCAGTAAACCTGGTCCAAGACTTGGCCTGGGGAAGCCCAGAAGGACATAAGAAAGTCTAGGAAGTCAGAGGAAAGGTAAGTGAAAAGAAAATTAGTCCATCCTGTCGTTACCCCCAGAGCCCTGGGATTATGGGTAGACACCAACAAGCCCTGAGTTTTGCAGTGCTAGGCGTGGAACCCAAGGCTTTCAAGCCCTGTACCAACTGAGCTACATTCCCAACCCAGAATCCAGGCCTCCTCACTGCTGCGGGTGCTTACACCACAGTTCAGTCCAGAGTTGGAGAGAAAATAAGGTAAACAGAGGAAGTTTTGATTCCAATGGTGTCATGGTTGTAATTTAGCCTCAACTAGATGATTTTGATTTTTTTTTATTGTGGTAAAATATCTATAATGTAAAACTTAACATCATAACCATTTTAGGTACACAATACACATACACACTGCTATACCACACTTGCTACCTCCCATCTCCTGATCTTTCCCACATACTCTGAAATTCTCACCCTTCTGGACAGAAACTCTGAGTTTCCTCACTTACTTCCACCCAGCCTTTGGCCACCATCACTGGGCGTTCTGAGGTTAGCTTCTTCAGATGCTTTATTTAAGCAGAATTGCTCAATCTTTGTCCTTCTTTGACTGGCTTTTTTTCCCCTAAACTTAGTGTAATGTCAACATTCATCTCCATGTTAAAAGTATATGTTCTTTTGAAGGGTGTAGACTTAGTCTATTGTATAGATGGGCTGTACCCTGAATAATTAACTCTTCACATGAGTCAAAGGCCCTTTAGAAATGACATTGAGTATGTGGTTCCCATGATATTCAGACAGAGAGGGCCATGGCCAGGCCTTCATCTTCCATGGTCTATGTATTCAGAGCACAGAAATCTTGAAGAGTGTGTCTTCCTTTTCTGAATAATGATAATAGCATTTCTAGAATAAAGATATTAATTTCATAATGCAAAATCTATTCCCATCTATTCAATAGAATTTAGTTCTTTAAAACTATTGACCTTAAAAGTGCCATTTAAAAGAAAATATCAGTTCCAAACTTCTGCCCTGAGAAGCATAGAGAATGGTTCAACATATTCTATTGTTTGTTTGTTTTTGGATGCTGCAATTCTGTTTTTACAAGTTACAGAGGAATTTTACAATTCTAATCTACACACAAGACAGTTCTAGCCCAGTGGTGTGACATAAAAAGATTTTTCTTTTCATCTAACAAATTAGATCATATAAACATTTAGGGAAGAAACTTTTACTTACTTTAATATTTAGAGAGGTAATGAAACAGATCTCCTCAGGAGTGAAGACAGAAAACCATGCAGAAAGCGAACACTGACTTTGGAGGCTTGTGTAGTAAAAGTAAGGCATCAGCTGCCACGCTCTGTTTCCAGAGGCAGAACCTTATGCACTTGAAGTGGAGAGCAAGACAGAAACAAACGGAGCCTCCGGGAGGATCGAACGAAGTCTAAGCGTCAAGCGGAACATCAAAGCAGAGCAGGATAACTGAATTCATTCTTCAGTTTTGAGAATAAAGCCAGAGTAAAATCTTCAGGCATTAACTGGTTACTTCCCGGTTCCTGAGAAGTTTTGACATAGCGTTGTTCTTTGGGACATCTATCGGAAACAGGGACTGGACTGTCTGAAAAGTGCTTTGTTCTAAAACAGTGCTTCTAACATTCGTCTGTGTTCACATAGCTTGGCAAGTTTCCACTTTCTTTTTTTAAAGATAATTCTTTTATTTTTGACATGCAAAAAATTCTACTTTCTTGCCTTGACCTAAAATTTTTATTGTTTACAGCTAGGTGTGGGGAGGCAGACCAACCCAAGACTTTCTCAGAGGCCCCATCAAAGGACAAAGGGAGCTTTAGTCCTGTGGCCTTATCCAGGAGTGGCCTTGGCAAGGCTGGTTAGGGCTGGAGCCAGTGCCTCAAAGGAGTCCAAGTTGCAGTTTCTGGGGACCCAACTTTCTCCCTGAGTTGTGGTTATCAATCCTTAGGCAACTGTGTCTAAGATATCCATGTTCTCTTTGTCATCATTGTCTGGCTTAGCTCTCTGCTGACCTTGGCCATCCCCCACTCCACTTCCAAGTAGCATGATGCTGAACTTCTTAATAGACTAGCTTGGCATAAGTCATCAGCTTATGCAAGACTGCCTGGTCCCAGCTATCACTTTTGTTTTCTTTATTTCTCATCCCTGGTCCTCCTACTTGACACCTTATTGTCTGGCACCCTTATTTCTACAGTCTTGAGTCAGCTAGGGATGTACCTTACCTAGCATCCAGGAATCTTACCTGGATTCAATTCCTAGCATCACATGGGTCTGGCCATTTTTATAATCTCAGTGTTTGGGAAGTGGAGGAAGAGGATCTTGAGTTCAAATGCATCCTTGGCCACAGCTCGAAGGCAACTTGGGCTACATGGGTCCTGCCCGCCCCCCTAAAAATACTATCTACGATAAAGTTTCATTAATGCCTAAGGAATTTTTCTGAGCCTGCATAGCCAGACACAGGCTTTCTTGGAAAGCCCCTTGATGTTTCTCCCGAGGCTTTGGTTTTGGGGTGTCTGGATGTGTGTGGAAATGCAGAAGAGGTAAAAGGGAGCCTCGTGAGAAGTGACACCTTTTTAGACTTTGCTACTAACTATGTTACATTTCTCAGAATCTAACGAACTTGAAAAACCCAAGGCACTTTCTCAAGGCAGTGTTAAAAGAAGAACTAAAAACATTTATAAAGAAAGGTGAAAATTTGAACATAAAGAAATACAAACTAAAATGGGATAGTATCTTATATTTAGAAAGTCAGCCAAACCTAAAAAGTTTGAGAAGATGTGCTTTCTGTGTGTGACAGTGTGAGAAAGCAGGTACACATAACTCCCCAAATAGAACAATGAATTAGATTGCAGGATATCCTCAAAAGTCAACTTAGGTGCAGTTATCAAAATTATAGGGCATGGGGAAGGAGAGATGGCTTGGTAGTTACGAGTGTGTACTGCTCTTGCACAGGATCTGAGTTTAGTTCCTGGCATCCGTGTCTGGTGGCTCACGACTGGACACTTTCTAGCCTTGTAAGCACCTGCCTTCAAATCTACAGACTCACATACATACTCACTATAAATAAAATAAATTTCAGGTACAAATGTTTGATTTACTATGTGTAAGATGTATAAGGTATAACCAGCTAAGAGGACTTAAAACAGGAACAAACTGGAAGCTACCTAAAATGTAAAAATAAAAAGAACATTATCGATCATCCCCCACAAAAATCACGCTCATCATTTTCAGGGTTGAGGCTAGCCTGCCTGAGGTACTTTTTAGCCTTCTTTGAAGCTAGGCAAACTTACATATTTTAGCTCTCATCAAAGAGAAGTGAATGGAATTGGCATATATGAACCTGCTAGTTCATCCTCTGAAAGACAGTTAGTTACTTTGGAATTGTTCTTGATTTTTCTGTTTCTAAAGCCATGGGGCTACCTGGTCAAGATGTCTTTACTTGTATGGGTCCTGAATGATTTCATGGAACAGAACCCACTGACTAGTTCTGTGATGATAAGAAATGTCTGTCAGATTTAAGCCAGAGATCTTGTATTCTCTTCACATCTCAGTTCTTGACCTAAATAATACAGAAAGGGAGCGTGACACCACCATAACCAAATTCTAGAGCTGTGGTTCTCAACCTTCCTAATGCTGCAATCCTTTAATACAGTTCCTCATCTTGTGGTGACCACCCAACCATATAATTATTTTCATTTCTACTTCATAACTGCAATTTTGCTACTGTTATGAATTGTAATATAAATATGTGTTTTCCAACAGTCTTAGGTGTAAAAGGGTCATTTGACAGCTCCTCCCGCCAAGGGATTGTGACCCACAGGTTGAGAACCACTGATCTAGAATGTGGCATTGGTACAGTGAGGATGATGGGAAGAGAATCCTAACGAAGGCTGCTTAGACCAGGTTGGCTTGTGAACTGTTGGGGAGACAGGATTTTCTTGATCATGTTCATTGACGTGGAAAGACCAGCCTAAAAGGGTGACACCATTCTCTGTGTTTAGGTTCTGGGAAGTATAAAAAGGAGAAAATGAGTTGAGTATAAGCACGTAAGTGTTCATTCTCTGCCTTTAACTGGATGGAATAGCTGCTCCAAATTCCTGCCATCTTGACCTCCTCATAATGATGGATGGCAACCTGGGCTTATGACTGAAATAAACACCTTCCCCTTACATTGCTTGTTAGGATATTTATCATAGCATTGGGAAATTAAAGTAAGATTGTAGGCAGAGTTTTCCTGTCCCACTGCCTGCTCCCAAATAACCAGCAGCTGCTTCCCAAATGACTAACTTGGAGACTTAATATAAATTATAAATGATCAGCCAATAGCTCAGGCTTGTTACTAACTAGCTCTTACAACTTAACCCATTTCTGTTACTCTATGGGCTACTCCAAGGCTGATGGCTTTTACCTCTATCCCATTTTGTATGTCCGACTCATTCTCTGGCTGGCTGGTGACTCCTCCAACTCTGTCCTTCCTCATCCTCATCATTCTCAGTTTGGCTTTCCCACCTAACTTTATCTTGTTCAGCTATTGGCCAGTCAGCTTGCTTATTAAATCTATCATAGTGACATATATTCACATAGTGTACAGAAGGATTATTCCACAGCATAGGACAGTGGGAGATCGATGATGACAGAAGCCCAGGCATTTCACACTAAAAGTCTGATGACCCTGTTGTCACATTTGGTAAAAGTGTCACCTACAATAACTGAAAACACAGGCCCCTTCTGTTACTTCCATGGAGGCTATTGGAAGCCATGAAAATATTGAGATGTAGTGGCTGTCTTGCTATTTGTACAATTTTTTCCCTTAAAGTAAAGAATAAAGACAAGACATGGCAAGATTACCTACCAGCAGGGATGAGCAAAAATCGAAATCTAGACAATGAGACAGGTAAGGTTTGATAGGACAAATGACAATACATCCTAAACTGAGAAAGAGAAAATTGTTGCATGTAGGCCTTCTCAGGGGCCTGTTAATGAACTCCTCAGCCAAAGAGAGGAACTCTTGGGCAAAGAGATCTGTCTTCCTACACAACCTCATTTTTTTTTCAGGTGACCTCAAGGTACCTGCCATTCAAAGAAGAAAAGAAATCTGTCAAAAGAAAAACATATAAGAGGGAGACGTGTCCTGCTAAAGATGTGGGTACAGAGAAGAGCTGTGGGAGTCTTCACTGGCCCATATAGCAACAGGAAGCATAGCCACACTGCCTGGATAGGGGATGCTACAAAACACCTCATCTGCCCAATGCTATTGCCTTTACAAGATGTGATTGAAGTTGTTTAGGTTTAATAAAAGATTAGGACAGCCCATAAAATTACCTCAGTGGAGAAGCAAGGAGAGGAAGAGGGGGAGAGGGGAGGGGGAGGGAGACACAGAGAGAGAGTCTTTTCCTAGTCTGAGAGCCTTACTAATCTGTCTCCATATAACTGGTCGCTGTTGTACATGGAATGCTTCTGCATGCAGAAGTTTACCAGTAAGATGCCATGCTAACAGCAGACTGGACACATGACAGCGGGATGGCTGCTGTCTTTCATATGTAGATCTTATACAGTGGACCTGGAAATATGCATGGCGAGAGATGATAATGAAGAGGGGATGTAGGAGATTAGGAGGAGAGGGGCGCCAGTGCCATGACTCTTAGAGACAAGGCTGGCCATCTGACCAGAAGGATACAATTAAACGTTGTAATGATTAGCTCCCATTTCTCTTTGTTTCATTCACTGTGAAGTCTGGTCCCTAGAGATAGGTGTAAAACAGATCTCTGAGCTGTCAATCTGCTGCCCTCTCAGTGGTTCTGAATTTGGTGCAACTGAAAGATTCAGTTCATGGACTCTGTGGCAGGCAATACAAACTGGTATTCCAGTTACGGGAGCAAGGGGACCTGATGTCAGGTAAGTGTGGGTTCTTTCGTGAGAAACAGAGTTGTATGATGAAACATTCAGGAAGCTCGCAGTGCTGGCCACACAGGAGCATGATGGGCTATAGAAGCCAAACCAAATATAGATGTGTTCACTCCCCTGGGATATCACTGTTCCCTCCAAAGCCATGCCGACATGCCAGAGTTTTAGGAGTTGCCTATGACTATTGGCTGACAGAGTACTAAGACTGCTCAGCCTCAAAGAAAGGAAGCCCAGGCTGCCAGTCAACACCACTGAGTTACTTTTCTCGTTTTGGCGACAAAACACCCGACAAACTCGACTTTAAAAGGACAGGTTGGCCGGGCGGTGGTGGCGCACGCCTTTAATTTCAGCACTTGGAAGGCAGAGGCAGGTGGATCTCTGTGAGTTCGAGGCCAGCCTGGGCTACAGAGTGAGTTTCAGGAAAGGTGCAAAGCTACACAGAGAAACCCTGTCTCAAAAAACAAAACAAAACAAAACAAAAAAAAAAGGATAGGTTGACTTTTGCAGTTTGAAGGAACAGCCCGTCATGGCGGGGCAATTGTAGAGGCAGGAGTGGAGACACTTGCATTCAGGACTCGGGGAGAGAGGAATACTTGGGTTCAGCTTGTTTTTATCCAGTGATGCCGCCTCGGTCTATGTAATGGTGTTGCCACATTTAGAGTGGGTCTCCTTACCTGACTTCACTCAGTCTCTAGGTAACTAGAGGTTCTCACAAGCTGCCAGTATTCACCCTCACAGCTACATAGGACTCAATCCCTACTGCATAGAAGCTTGGTCATGAGCACATTGAGGAAAAACTGATGGGTCTGGGAAAGAGACGGAATGAGCGGGTCCCATTTTCACAGCGAACCCCCTGGCTCACGGATCCTAAACATCTTGCAGTCCATTTGTGCCACAGAAGTAGCGACCAGAAGAGAACCAGGATATACTAAAAGCAAAAGAAGAGCTGGTTTGAAAACAGGAGTGGCACTTTGGGCACTCAACCAAGGGCGGACCCAGGGTGTGTTCTGACCAGGGACAGGGGAGGGGATTTTTGAAAAATCAAGAAGATAGGGAGTGTAATCCTGAGTCACTTGCTTCGACACTTGGAGGTTGGTTGGTAGGGGCTGCAAAGAGAAGGCTGCAGGGTAGGGCTGTTCCGTGGCAACTGGAAGCATACAATCTCCCAACCAGCCAATTCTGGAAAGGCAGGGAGTTGCTTAGTCACGCACACTCAGCCAATTTACATTTTAAAATGGCAGTGTGAGCGTCACGCTGGGGTCCATTTGGCTTTTCATAAGTTCCAAAGGATATGGTTGCATTTAATCATGAAATGCTCCTCCTGCTTCATGGCATGAAAGAACAAAGCACATCCACCCATGATGGGACACTCACATCACGTGATCACATAGGATCCCACACGCAGGCTTCCAGCCTTCCTCTGTCCAGTGAATAAGCCAGTTGCATTTTCCAGACTAATTATTTGCTGGCAAAGGTAGGTAAGGGTCTTGGCTACAATCAAATCTTGCCACAGACTTCCTGTTTGGTGTGCTGCCCACTGCTGCCTCCTTCTTTCTTATTTTCATACATACATCCAGAGTAACCTTTCTAAAACTAGAACAGGGCTAAAATCAAATCCTTAATTCACTCAATCACAACTCTTTATACACATATTCAATAAATACCAAATATGCCAGTTCTAAACCACAATGCTTATACACAGAGCAAAAGAGAAGACCTTTGTTTATCCTTTGACTCTCAGAAATGGATGTTTGCTCCCACAGAAACTTAAGGGGCTCTAATTTCATAGTGAGAATTAAAAATCTGTCATCAGTCAGCCACTCTTGGGACAAAGCTGTTCACTTTTTTTTTTTTTTTACCAAAGCACAAATACACTTGACTCACAAACAGGAAGAAAATTCCCTTCTTGGACAGATGACGGTAAAACCTGGGCCCCGAACTGCCTCAATATTGTTTATATAAATATTATGAGTTCCTTGACTGAAAAGAAAGTGAAGATGATACATATTTTTAAATTATGTTTGTAAAAACTATAACTTCAAATTCCTTGAGTTTTTAAGTTCAACTAATGCATTTTTTTTCTGACTCCACTTATGAATCTGGCAGCTGTTAACAATCACTCTTAAGAAAGCTTCTATCATTTTCTTACTTTAAATATGCATGAACTTGGGGTATTTAGACTCCACGCTTTTCGGTGTTTCACCAAAGAACAGAAGAGTCATCAGGAACTGTAGGGCATGTGATCTTTAATCTACTTGGAGGCGACCGAGTTAACTTGTCAGCACTTCCGGGATGCCAGCAGAAGACAAGAGCCTCCCGAGTCTGACAAAGGTCCTTTGGCGGCATCAGAGAAGCGTCGTCTTGACGCAGTTCACTGCAACAAATACATCTAGATCAAGGCCTAAATATCATGCATTAATGACTTCTAGTGTGTTGTCCTGAGTGATATCCAGGAACAACAACCAAAAAGCACGAGGTAAAACCAAGGACATTTGTATTTGAAAAAGAGAGACTTTAGCTAATAATAATGTATTGATTAATGTAATGGAATGTAATGACGAGTGTGTGCTGCTAACATCTGATGCTATTAACGGGGGAAACCATGTGTGTGGTATATGTGAGCTCTTCGATCTACCTTCACGGTGATCTTTGCTAATTTGAAACTTTTGTGAATTAGTTTGCTTATTTTCTTGTTCAAGAAGAGTATTTGAAACATATTAAATGAGAGACAGGACATATTAGAACCATGTAGAAAATTGGAGCCAACCGACTGAAGGTTGGAAAGGCTGAGACGGGAGTGGTTGGACTTCCTGCTGACCCCTGGTTCTTTCCTACCAGTGGAGCAGAAAGATGTGTGAATAAACTGCAGCAACGTCTGCCCGCAGGTGACAATTTCAGCCACCGCTTCCGTGGCAATAATTAGAAGAGTCTTACCCCCAAAGACTCTGAGAATGAACAGCAGCTAACCACCGAAAGCAGAGCTGAAACTACTTGGAAAGTGAAACATCTTTATGTCTAGAGGGAACCAGGTCGCCTTGGCGGCTGGATTCTCAGGGGATTTCTTAGTGAAGTGTCATCGTCAACACCGGGGCTCTGGTTTACCACAGGGCATGGCTCTTTGGGAGCCTTTTTTTCTTTTAGCAAGCAGCCACCTCCACCCCATCCTCACCCCCAGCAAACATGAACCCTTTTCTGCAGACAAGACCCATCTCCTTGAGAGACAAGAAAGGGAGCTGAAGACCATTGCCAGTGGTGTGGATCCTCAATAGCCCTGTACACCTTTACCACCCTGTTCACAGCCACAGGAGGAGCTGGGGAGAAGCAGGTTACAACACAGGAAAGTGGGCCCACCTCCACAGGCCCATTCTTTCTGCAATGACTTGTATTTCTAACTGGTCCAGGGGTGATGGCGGGAGCCCTGGTTGAGCCCCACTTTAAGGTCTACTGGTCCAGTTGATCACCAGAGCAACTTTCTGCTTTCATTGTTAGTTAAATCTGTTTGTCTCGGACTCAGGATAGGCATCACCTAGAAATTTGGCCAACTCCACGGCTCTGCCCTCCCCACTTGGGGTTCCCAGCCTCTGAGCCTTTGGTGAGCGTCTCTGATGATTCTTATCACTTCATTACACATTATACAGTGCGTCATTGAATGTTGGTATTGGTGAATGTGGACATTGAGCGAGTCACGAAGGAATGATGGTAGACCTTCAAAGGTGAGTCTGTGGGTTCCAGGAGAAAGAGAGACAGTTGAAGTAGAGCCTGAGAAAGGACTGACAGGGTCCTTGCTCAGTATGTGCCAAGTGTTGCTGAAACCATCTCAACCACTTGCCAAGGGCTTTGTTAGCCATCCACTGATCTCATGGGTGGGGAGCAAAAGATCCAACAAAATATACACAGCCAATGTGTTTCCAGGTCAAGGGACAATATTGGAAGATCACTGAATGGACCTTTAAGGTCATTGAGTATTTTTTAACATTAGTGTCCTAAAACATTTAATGTATATGTGAAGAAGTCCTTTGTTCATTTGTTCGGTTGTTTTATTTCCTCTTGAGTGTTCAAAGACAAAGCAAGCATAATGAGTACTTAGAACATGTCTTTATCAAGATGAAGTTCTCGAAAGAACAGTCATATTTATTTGGGACTAGAATGGCCCAGCAATGAGAAGACACAGGCCATAGTCAGCTGTGAAAACATTCACATGTTGGGGCAATGGGAAGTTGTTAAAGGTACCATGAGGAATATAGAAGATACCTTAAACAACCACACTTGACCTTCAAGGACTTATAATGAGGTGGGTACCAGTGTGAACTAAATAGTGGTTTGGCCAACGGCCTTGCAAAAGCTGTGTGTGTGTGTGTGTGTGTGTGTGTGTGTGTGTGTGTGTGTGTGTGTGTGAAGGTTGTGCTCCTGACAGAGTTATTTGTGAGTTACTGCTAGTAAATCATGAATGAGTATTCCTGCTTTGTGATCTTTCTATTTTGTTTATTTTTTCTTAAACATTGTTCGTGTAAGAGACTCCATTTTCATAACAGTGTTCACATCTTCTAGTTCCTCTTATGGACAAGAATCCTGATGTGCAGGATTCTGGACCTTCATTTTTTCCCTGGAGGTGGTCCTTCCTTCTTCCTGCAGTATCATGGGGCTGCCCCACTGATTAGGGGCTCAAGGGTAAGGCTGTTAGGAAATTGGAAAGAGAGGCAGCTAGAGAGCAGATGCTCCTGCCTTATAAATTAGGAGAAGATTATGCATGGCCAGCTGTACCATATAAATGCCCAGTTTTTATACCACACCATGATCCTCTGTGTTTATCATATGGTCCAGCAGCTGGTCAATTCTGCCCCCGACTCCCATATATCTATTCCAATCAAGCATTGGCTGGGGATTTATTTGTGTATACTTTTCAGTCTCCGTCAGGATCCCTGCCTGCAGTCTGAACTTGCAATGTGGCAGGAAATTAAGCCAGCAAGCACTTTCTTTGTCTCACAGATAGGATCCTCCTCACTCACCTGAACATAATGGTGACTGCATGGCCAAATGAAAGAGAGAGAGAGAGAGAGAGAGAGAGAGAGAGAGAGAGAGAGAGAGAGAGAGAGAGAGAGGTTCAAAGTTCTTAAATATTGACAGAGACACTGAAATAAGGTAGAGCATGTATGGTTTGCCTTGTATAACTAAGAAGAAAGACAAGAGACTTCTCTGTGCTTTAAAAATCTTGAGCTAAACCTGAGGCTGTGCAAGCTGCTAAGCGTGTCTCCTTTGTTTAGTGTTTCCAGGAAGGAAATCCGTTGCTTACATTTCTTGGCCCTCATTTGCCTTAACTGCTGTTCTTCCTTCATTTGCATGGGACCTGGGTCTGTGGCCCATCTCTGTGGTCCAGTCAAGGGAGATGCTCTCTCTCCTCTCAAACCATCCATCAAAGAAACTCAAGGCTGACCCAAGAATCAAAGCAAAAAGTATTATTGACTTAAAATAAACTTAGAAGGAAGGAAGCACTTCTTTTTCTGAGTTCTGGGAGGAAAGGGGATTTCAGAACATAAAACTATGGGAGGAGTTATGCTGACAAAAACATTTCAAGATTTTGTAGCATACGTAAGATTTTATGAATCTTAAAATTATTATAAACTGAATTCAAGGGAGAACAATGAGATGTGAGTTTTGGAGCAAAGATCATGAACAAAGAGTTGGTATTCTTAATATTTAAAGACATCTCACAAATCAACAAAAATACCAGAGCAATGTGTAAGCAGGAAAGACATAAACAATCCTCAAAAGAGGAGATTTAAATTGCCATTCATTTTTATTATTCAATTCATTAATGATGTTCAAAATATCATTGTAGGTCTCAACTAGAAAAATGTGAAATTATAGTCAGTTTGGCAAAGATGGAGTGAGATCAAAATATTAAAGAAACCAATTTGGAAGGCAAACTGGCTTTAAAATGTTCACATCTTTTAACCGAGTAATAATATTTCTGGGCTTAGCTGTATCAAAGGCAAAAAGATTTTAGTGCAGATAGGAAAGAATGAAAATATTTCTTTATTAATTATTGTCATTGTGTTATTACTAATAATAACAAAACAAACGAGAGTGGGAACAATTGAAATGTTTTTCAATGTAGGGATTTTGTAAAGTATATAAGTGTGTCCATTAGGTTATTATATTCTCATTAAAAAAATTATTCTTGGAGCCGGGCAGTGGTGGCGCACGCCTTTAATCCTAGCACTCAGGAGGCAGAGCCAGGCGGATCTCTGTGATTTTGAGGCCAGCCTGGTCTACAGCGCGAGATCCAGGAAAGGCACCAGAACTACACAGAGAAACCCTGTCTCAAAAAAGCAAAACAAAAAAATTATTCTTGGGACTGGAGAGATAGCTCAGCAGGTAAGAGAACTGACTGGCTAGGGTTTCAAGGACCCAGGTTCCATTCCCAGCATCCATATGGTGGCTTACCATCATCTAGACCTCTAGCCCCAGAGAATCTGCTGCCCTCTTCTGGCCTATGCACTGCACACGTGTGGTGCACAGACATACATGCAGACGTAACACCCATACACATAAAACAAAAATAAAGCGGAAACGTAAAAATCTATGTTCTTACAAGAACTCCTATAATGACAGGAGTGAAGGCACATGGCTCAACAGCCTTTCCGTGGTCACTTCGTCTGTGGGTATGTTTTCTGGTAAAGCTATCAGCCATGCCGTGCATGTGGTGATTCCTTTATGGATATTAACTATTATTTTCCTATTTTTCAGTTGGTCTTTGGCATAGCCCTGTGAATTTGGCTTAGTTTTCTATGTTTCACTGGACAGTAAGCCTGAGGTCCTTGAGTTCAAGTTCAAGGGCATTCATCTGAGCTGTGGTTTAAACACAGATGGACCAAGCTTCACAGCCACGCTATTCCCATCACACTGTCAAAGGTTGGAGGGTTCAAGACTGGTCACCACACTCAGCAAAATACCTCTTTTAAGAAGCTGTTGCCATATGTACTATAGCCTTCAGATTAGTTCATTTATGGGACTCTTGAATGCGTGCAAGTGGGCCTCTGACTCTTGTGCTTGCTCTTGGGGCTCTTTTATTTTGCTGTTGGCTTGGCTTGTCCAACTTCGATACGATAGTTTTTATTTTATCTTACTATGTTTTATTTTGTTGTTATCTCTTAGAAGCCTGTTCTTTTCTAATGAGAGATAGAAAGGGAGTAGATCTGGAGGGGTGAGGAGGAACTGGAAAGAACAGAGGGAAGGGAAAATGTATTCAGATTACTTTGCATAAGAAAAGAATCTATGTTTAACAAAAAAAAAAAGTTGCAATTCTAACTTTCAAGGAGGTGGGACTGTGTGTTGCTTTGATAATAATACCTGACAGAGACAAGAAAGGTCAGGCTACTTTTCTCATGGTTTCAGAAATTCATAATTTATAGGCCCTGTGTGCTTGAGCAGAAAATTATGCAGCAAGAGTAAGTGCTGAACTACAACCATCTGCATCATGGTTGACCAGGCAGCAGAGAGAAAGTGTGATAGGAACCAAGGACTGGTTATCATCTCCAAAAGCCCACCCCCAGTGACTGACTTCTGCAACTCAGGCTCCATATCCTCAAGGCGTTCCACAGCCTTCCCAAATAAGGCCACTAGCTGGGGAGTAATCATTCAGTGCACCCGACTATGGGAGGACATTTAAGATTCAAATGTATCAGGGACCTTACAAAGACCATTAGAGAATGGAGAAGGAGCCTTCATAAACGAGATTGATATTCTTACCAAAGAGACACGAGAGAAACCTTTCACCTTGCTCTGAGAACACAGCAAGAAAGTGCTACTCAGGAACCAAGACATGGGCTCTCAGCAGATTCAAAACTTGTCCAGCCCCTAGAGCTGTGAAAACAAACAGATCTGTAGTTTAGAAGCCACTGAGGCTTTGGTATATTGTTACTTAAATCCAAGCTAACACAAGCCCTTTTACAGAGGACAAGCCAGCACTATTCTGGGTATTTCTCTCACCATTTCATACAGAATGGCAAACCATTTCAAGCTCTCAGCCATAATATAAAAAATAGCATCTTCAGAGGGTTTTTATATTAACTTTTGCATGTTCCATCAAGGTAGACTGTTACTTCTATTAGAGATCACACCATCTACATGACAGTGTTTTCTTCTAAGAACATCATATATATTTTGATAGGTCATTGCTCTGAGCCACTGACACACATCACAAACTGCTTGGAAGGAGCCAAACCACTGTTTAGTGCAGTCTTCATTACACAAATTATTTTTAGTTGCTTTTATTTTTCCTGTTTTCTCCCACGGAACTCTAGCTTCCTAAGGCTTAAATGTGTCTTCGTTGCTATTTTCAATAAGAAGCAAGGTTGAAAGACAATAATTTTGTATTAAGATTAAGATAGTTAAAGCACCATTTCTTGGTCAAGGTGCCTTGATCAACAATTCTTGGCCACCTAGATTCTTGATCCTAGATTCTTGGCTACCCCTGCAAATAAATGTTTTGTTGGTTGTGGGAGGGTTGGGGGCGGGGGAGAAGCTGCTGCCAGCTCCTTGGAACATCATGTCTTTTAAGTTAAACTGTGGAACAAGCCTGCTCACTACGACTTTAACAGGAAGGGGACATGTTAAGATCTCTGTGTCCTTTCTCATTTCTTAAAAGAAAGAACTATCATGCTAATAGTATTTACATGCCAGTTTAAAGACACAGAAGGAAAAAAGTAGAATCAGGAGAAGGAGAAAAGTAGAATCAGGACTCTTTGCTCTGTTTTTTTTGTTTTTCCTACTAAGAAATTTTCTGATACCGGGAGGTAAGTACGCCTCTAAACTACAGATCATCAAATCCAAACTTGGACCCTGAATCATCACTGAGTGGATGCTGTAAATGTGTCCCAGCTGTTAACTACACAGACTACAAAGAGAAGGGTCCCAAAATAGCTCATCAAATGACTTATAAATATCAATCATGCAAGAAGTAGCTTGGTTTTTCCCTGTGACACTAGGGTGCTAAATCTACCCTTAGATTCTAGTACCTTCATTTTTTCTTTGTATAGATTTTAACCACATCCTAGTCACATGTTAGGATGGAAGTATGCATGTTAGTGTTGGTAGAAGAAGGCCCTCTATCAAGGTCTTTTGTATCACGAGGAGTTGTGTAAGGCTATAAGAAGTTGTGTAAGGGAGTTTGAAAATACTTAAGGATTAAAGGAAAGTACTATTAAGCAAGACACATTATTTTACAAGGAGAAAGTTTAGAAAGCAACAGGGTTTGAGCTAAGTCCTTTTTTAAAAAAGGGTTTTATCACCTAATTTTCACTTGTAGCTGTTCTGCAAACAACCTATAAACATGGCAATTTCAAATCATGGGTCTCGAATCGGAAGCATCTTACTGAATGGAGTACTATAAACACAGCCACAGCTGTTTCCTCAGACACTTTGACACAGGTGCCCCCAAATGGTCAGCCAAGCAGCCTTTAAATAGTGATGACACGAGAAAAACGATCTTGGTTTTATACAGTTGGGCACCGTTGTGATTGGATTCTGAAAGGCTTCAGATTTAGCTGGTGAACACTGTAAAGAGATCATCCCTTGTTACCACTTTCTTCAGCTCAGACCTACTTCTCCAGCAGAAGTAGTTCCAAGTACAATCACTCAATTTTTCCAAGGTGGGTTGTCATCAACCTAGCGTACAGATGATGAAAAGATCTTTTCATCATAGGGAGTGACATGTGCATGCCCATCCACACTAGGTGACGGTCTTTGTCCCAAACTGCCTCATCCCCCAGGCCAGGTCTGGGGAAGCAGGCATGGTAGGGAGATGGGAGTTCTTTCCAAGAACCTTCTCCTGATAGTATTACATCAAGAAAAAAGATCCATTTGGAGAAGCAAATGGCAGCTGCTTGGGAGTTGGTTGTTTCAAGGTGGTAGTCTGGTTTTAGTGACTGGTTTTAAGTCATGGTGGACCATTTGAAAAACTGATGACATTTAACTTTAGAAACTGAGCAAATCATCTTCTAATATTATCTAATATTTGCCATCTGATGCAATGGTCATGTTTAGTGAATTATGCGTAGGAACCATGCTTTACTAAGGAAGCATGTCTGTACACACACATGAGTCCACAATGTTCCCACTGGTCTAGACCCAGGGGGTTTCAGAGGTATTTACCTTTTCTGCTGTTCAAGTTTAAGGGATGAAGTCACTAGTCCAATAGGAAATATAGCTTGAGTGCAGCCTCCGAAGAAAAGGAAACCAGGACCTAGTTACTGCCTCCCTGCAGCTCATGGCAATGGCTACCTCAGTTATTCTCAGACCCTTCTGTTCAGCCTCCAAGGTAGGATGGTTGAAGCCCTGTTCTCTCAGTCTAGGGAATACCATTACAGTCATCCTAATCTTTTTCTTTAATGTCTAACTTCTCCTTTACAATCAGTATTGTATTGTGAAATAAAAATCAGGAAACACTCCACTTTCTACCAGCTAGAATCCTTTTTCATCAGAAATTTTCACATTGCTACCAACTTGAAGTAGAAGCTTGCAGGAATCAACATTTCCTGACAGTTATTAGAAAGACACAAATTAGCTGTAAGAAGTTTGGGGCAAACTATGCTTCCTTAGGCAAAAACCAAGAGAGGCAAAGCCCCACAACATCCCCCTGGTCTCTGTTAATCCTGAATACTTGCTGGGAGTCTCACATCTGCAGCAAAAGCTATCCAAATGGCCCTAGACCTTTAGTGTGCACAGCCCAAATGGGAAGATCTGTTGACCACACATTGGCCGTGTGCCTATGCTCTAACAGCCACAATAAGAAGGATATTGAGGAGGCTGGAGAGATGGCTCAGCGGTTAAGAGTGCTGGCTACTCTTCCAGAGGTCCTGAGTTCAATTCCCAGTAACCACATGGTGGCTCACAACCACCGATAATGAGATCTGGTGCCCTCTTGTGGTCTGCAAGCATACATGTAGGCAGAACACTGTATGCACAATAAATAAATAAATCTTTAAAAAAAAAAAAAGGATATTGAGCATACAGAACCGCAAAATGTTAGGGCCTCGTGATGGACATTTACCTGCTGTGGTGGTTTGAATAGGAATGGCCCGGATTGGCTCATATATTTGAATGTTTGGTCATAAGGGAATGGCTCTACTTGGTAGAGATTAGAAGGTATGGCCTTGTTGGAGTCGGTGAGGCCTTGTAGAGAAAGTGTGTCACTGGGGGTAGGCTTTTGGGTTTCAGATGCTCAAGCCAGGCCCAGTGTCTCTCTCTTCCTGCTGCCTGTAGATCCAGATGGAGAACTCTCAACTCCTTTTCCAGCACCATGTCTGCCTGTGTGTTGCCATGCTTCCCACCATTCTGATAATGAACTAAACCTATGAAGCTGTAAGCCAACCCCAATTAAATGTTTTCTTCTGTTAAGAGTTGCTGTGATCGTGATGTCTCTTCACAGCAATAGAACACTAACAGCGACACCTATAATTATCTGAGTTACATGTGACAATAACTCTCTTATTTCTAATTTACTCCTGATAATCTTAAAGACAAAAATCCAGGCCACGAGAGAATGAGTTACCACCTGTAATGATTAGATTCAAGATGTTGAGGTATTATTCTCAACGTCAAAGTGATCTTCCACTATGTTTAATATAATTATAGTATTAGCTATATCTGTGTGCATTTTTGTTTTAAAGTAATGTGGTGTGTAGTAGCAATTTTAGCCATAGCATAGGTTTAATGAAAATATCCTTTTCCCCAAATGCACACTTAGCACAGCACATGAATCTTTATGAAGATGTGAGTGAATATCTGTTTTGTAGATTAAAATCATACCTTCTTCAAGCTAAAATGACATTTGTCTAAATGTTTCAAAGGAATAACATACTCCTAGCTCAGAACAGGAAATTTGTGGCTTAATACTATATTGAAGGGCTCCATTTTACTTCTTTATAGAATGCAGCACACGACTGACCCCCTGTGGCCGTATTCTCAAGGTGCTAATTTCCCACTTTAAGCCAACTTTGTTGAAGGGCACACAGCATCTGCAGCAGAGGTCCTCATAGTAGTGAGAACCGGATGTGTCATAATTGGAAAACTAGACATTATGCTTGCACATTGAAACAATGAACTAGTAAGCTCAATTTTGCCTTGATTTAAAACTTACAGGCTTAATCTTAATGGTTTGCACAAGTCTTTGCCTATAGCATACTATATATGCAGAAATATGTATGTATGCATGTATGCATATGTATACATGTTACAACATTCATTACTCATCTGTTATGTTTAGAACATTTGACAAGCACTTCACTTATGGCTCATTTAATCATTGTAATAACTGTATTGTCTTCATAATTTGATAGGTGAGAAATGAAAGTCAAGGATTAGTAAATTTAATACACCAAAGGAGATTTTGAAAGAATTAAAATCTTCTCCCCTCCCCTGATCCATTCATTTCTAACACATCCCACGAAGGTTTCCAGGACTATTCCTTCAGTATTTATTTATGTCTATGACTGTTTGCTTATCTGTATGTGTGTGCACTGCATTTGTGCCTCGTGCTAACAGAGACCAGAAGAGGGCATCAGATATCCTAGAACTGGAATTATAGACAGTTGCGGGCTACCATTTGAGTTATGGGAACAAAACCCGGTCCTCTGCAAGAGCAGCAAGTACTCCCAACCATTGATGCATCTCTCCAGCCTACCAGGACTACCTTTAACACAGAGGCATCACCTCCTTAAGACTTTAATACTTAGCATATATTTATGTTATTTTTATATGTATAAAGCACCGGTTTTTGGTGAGGTGGGAGGGGTGTTAACATGTAAATATTAAACAAAAAACATTTTTCTGGGAACATCATTTGTAGTCATGGTGAGAGAGAAGAACAGTGATGACTTGCTATACACCAGGGATATCTCAAAATGTGCTATGATTTGCCTCACCTCTGTAGTTCCTGAAGGTTCTACATTTCCATAAGAGAGAAAACCGAGACATTGAGAAGTTAAGCAAGCTGCTTCTGTAGATGGAATTATATCTTACCAAAATTCATGTAATGATGTCCTAAGTTCCAGTACCTCAGGACATATCTTTTCTTTGATTAAAAAGTTATTGCAAATGTCATTAGTTAAGATCAGGTGTCTGGGTTAGAGTTTCTATTGCTGTGGAGAGACGTCTTGACTGTGGTGACTCATAAAGGAAAATATTTCATTGGGGCTTGCTTACAGTTCAGAGGTTTAGTCCATTGTCATCATAGCAGGATATGGCAGCATGCAGGCAGATATGGTGCTGGAGAAGTAGTTGAGGGTGCTAGGGAGGTACAATTAACATTTTTAGAGGGTAAGATAACAGCATTTTTATAAATGCACATTTTCTAAAATAATAAATGACCTATTTGAATATCCTGCTTATTTTCTGCATCAGTAGAGTCTAGGATCTTGATTTCCAGTCAATACTTCTGTTTCCCTGCAGCACACAAGGACACCAGAGCACCTCTAACTGGATACAGCCTTTCATGGGAATCATCATGACAGCCATGTTTTCCTTTTTGGACAGTGATTCACCACTTTTGATGAAGTGACAAAAGGCAGAGGAAGATGTGACTCATTGATTTCCCCTTTCAGCAAAGCATCACCCCAGATCTCCCTGTGTACACTTCAAGATACTGTTGGAAGATAATAATGCCTTCCACTCATGCGGCACACTGCCTCTAGTGAAGCACCTTTCCCTTTGTTGTTCTGCCTCATCATCCCACTAGCTGACAAGGTAGGTGACATTAAGCTTTGCTTTTTGATGAACAGGGCCAGACACCCTGATATTGACTTGCCTTTAGTCCCTTTTAGCTTAGGGCACAGGGTCTAAGACCTTCAATGGATCCTAAAATCACAAATAGTAAACAAACTCCATGTATAAATGATACTCTTTCCCTAAAGGAATACTTCCAATAAAGTTTAATTTATAAGTTAGGCACACAAGAAGATGAGAAATAATTATTAATAACATAGAACAATTATAACAACATAATACATTATATGATCTCTCCCCACCTCCCCCCTCTTTCTCTCTCTCCTCTCTATTATCCTGTCTCATTTTATTTTCAACCTACCACTTCAAGGAAGCATTTTACAGCATCTCTTTGAAATACTCAAATTGTCAGCATCACTACTCTTGATATAGGGCCACTGTTAACTAAAACAAAGGCACTGAGATACTACGATGGTCAACCTCATAATCAAAGTGACTTGCAGGTAGGTAGTACCTACTATATAGATACATTAAACAAAGGGGTGGTCACATCTCAGGTGGGACAGAACAGAATGATGTGTGATTTCATGTGCTACTCAGAACAGTATGTAACTCTAAACTTGAAATGGTGCATTTCTGGAACTTTCCGTTTAATATTATCAAACCAAAGGTAACTAAAAGTCTGGAAAGCAAAACTGTGGATGGGAGGCTGGGAGGGTAAAGGGCAGAAGAAAAAAAGGACAGTCAGTTTCCCTAATTCAAAGATAACATAGTGCTATCTTCAGGTAGGGTCTAGATGTGCTCTATTGTGCAGAATTAGCATCTTATATGGAAAGAGTAGACATTAATATTAACTGAATAATTAGCATGTGCTGTACATTGCTGTGACTGCTTCAGTTATGAAATTTTACTGGAAATTTGCATCTACTTGCACATTTAATTCGCACAGCAACCCATAACCTAGTTATTTTTATTACTCTCCTCTATAATTGGTATCTCTCTCTTTGTAAACCTTGGTTTCATTCTCTAAGAAAATTTATCAGTATCATGTCAAAAACTGTTTTCTGTGAAATGAGAAAACCCAAAAATCTCTTTCTTACTAGGATGTAAGTCCATCATCTTTGATAATAAGCAAGTTCAGACATCAAATGACAGACATCACTATTGCATGCTTTCATCTTGCTATCACTAAGCCTGGAGTTCGGCAGTAACGTGTGCAGCTCTTACACATTCTGATCCAGGAACATGTACAACCCGTTTTTAAGCTGGTATTCTTCATATTCATCAGGAAAGCAAAACTGCCTTTTTCAAACAATATTTTATAACAATTGTGTAAAGTTTTTTTAGTTACTGTGAGAATTTCAAATGTTCTTCTGGGTTAGCTATATGAATAGTCCCCAGAGAGCAGGAAACTATAAACTTGGAGGCCTCTCATAAATGTCCACACTCCCAGTATTTTAGGCTTTTGGGACCAATATTATTCTGTGGTTTTGCAATCTTTTAAAAATATAAAATTTGTTCTTGGGGGAATGGAGAGATGGCACAACAGTGTGCTTACCATTCTTGTAAAGGACACAGGTTTGGTTCCCAGCACCCACATCAGGCAGCTCAGAAGTGTCAGTAAAAGAGGATATATTACCATCTTCTGGTCATCAAGAACACCTGTAGGAACATGGTATTCATAAACTCATGTAGAGACAAAAATATATACTTAAGTGATAAGTAAATACACAAATCTTTTAAAAATCATTCTTAGGTATTCAAAAACATCTTGATTTGAAAGCAAATTGTAATCTGCTAACTGCTGTGGGATATCTTTCCTTATGTTGTGAATATGTGTTGCCCCCATTGGTTAATAAATAAAGCTGCATTGGCCTATGGCAGGGCAGAATGGAGCCAGGCGGGACATCCAAGAGAGATAGAGAGAGAAGAAAGGTGGAGTCTGGGAGACACTTCAAGCTGCTGCCAGGAGAAGCAAGATGTGAGAGAACAGGTAATACCATGAAACCATGTGGCAAAACATAGATTAATAGGAATGGGTTGAGTTAAGTTGTAAGAGCTAGCTAGCAAGAAGCCTGAGCCATAGGCCATATAGTTTGTAATTAATATAAGCCTCTGTGTGTTTACTTGGGATGGAGCAGCTATGTGACTGGGCTGGACACGAGAAAATCTCCAGCCTAACTTTTGCTCTAATCCTTGAGAAGACATGTCAGAGAGATAAATAAGATGAGTCATGTGGTCAAGTGCTGTTAATCTTACCTGTTGTTGTGTGACACTGTTCCTGGGAAGACCTGAGCCAGCATCTACTAACCCTAAATAAGGAACCGATAACTGCCCAAAGTAAGGGTGCCACCAAAATTCAGCTTGACAAACCAGTGAGTTTATTGAGGTTATATACAAAAGTATTGATGAGGGGTTAATTTTAAAAAAATCAGAAATGACTCAAAGTGAGCTGCATCACCAAGTCTACTAGTTGACTGCTCAAATAAAACAGGAAATCTAGAGACCACTGCACAATCACAGGTGGTTCAAAGGGTTTGAGTAGTGGTTCTCAACTGTGGGTCATGACTCCTTTGGGGGTTGCATATCAGATATCCTACATATCAGATATTTATATTATGATTCATAACAGTAACAGAAATACAGTTATGAAGCAGCAACAAAATAATTGTGTGGTTGAGGGGTTCAGCACAGCATGAGAAACCATATTAAGGGGTCACAGCATTAAGAAGGTTGAGAACCACTGGGTTAGAGAGTGTCCCCTCCAGGCACCTTGTCTTGCCTAAGAGTATCTCTCAGCAGTCCTTACTGCTTAAATTTTCTTGGGAAGGGAGGGGCCTAGTAAATCTGATCAGTTTCTGGGACTTCCTGAAGCTATTAAGTTGCTTACTTCCTGGGCATGAAAGAGCTTCCCTACAAGATGGAATATTTCCCTCCCCTTAGAACATCCTGTATCTTAACAAGTTTACTTCCAAGTTACAAGGGTTATATTGAAGGAAATTGCTGCACAACACTTATTTATGATTGATATTGACTGGTCATACTTTCTGTTTCTTCTTTCATTGATATGGGGGTTACAATACCCACTATGAAAGCTCCCTGTGAAGTCTGATGCAACAATTGATGTATTTCCTTTTATATCATTATTCAGAATTGCCCATGAACTATTGCAACTATAATCTGTTTTAATAAAACAAAACCAAAAATACCAAAATGAGGAAGTACTGCTGTGGGATGGTCTGGATGTCAAATGTGTTGCTGATTGGTCAATAAATAAATCACTGGCCAGTGGCCAGGCAGGAAGTATAGGCGGGACTAACAGAGAGGAGAATTGAGAGAACAGGAAGGCGGAAGGGAGACACTGCCAGCTGCCACCATGACAAGCAGCATGTGAAGATGCCGGTAAGCCACTAACCATGTGGCAAGGTATAGATTTATGGAAATGGATTAATTTAAGATAGAAGAACAGTTAGCAAGAAGCCTGCCATGGCCATACAGTTTGTAAGCAATGTAAGTTTCTGTGTTTACTTGGTTGGGTCTGAGCAGCTGTGGGACTGGCAGGTGAGAGAGATTTGTCCTGACTGTGGGCCAGGCAGGAAAACTGTAGCTACAAAGTACTGTATCTTTAAATAGCTAGATGTCCAACAGCAGAGGAGGACAAAAGAAGGCTCAGGCCATTGTTATAAGACCCGTTTCCATTACTTTTCTGTCACTGTCATAAAACACCATGATCAAGGCGACTTAATAAAGAGAATGTTGAATGTAGCTTATGATTTCAGAGAGTTAGAGTCCATGATGGTTGAGTGAAGGAACAGCTGGGAGCTCACATCCTGATACACAACCACCACCCATGAGACACACACACACACACACACGCACGCACGCACGCACGCACGCACGCACACACACACACTGGGAATGATGCAAGGAAAGTCTGCCTCCAGTGACATACTTCCTCCAACAAACCACACCTCCTATTCCTTCTCAAATAGTTTTACCATGGGGGACCAAGTATTCTAATATAAATGTTGATGGGGGCTGTTCTCATTCAAACTACCAAGGTCCTTCAACTGTTTTATGCCACTGCAGAGGAAATTTTTTGGCTTTCTAGTATTGGACAATATCTCAAATTCAGCTCTACTTAGCACTGTTCCAGGCTCTGCCTCTGAAGACACATCACCTGGCATAGAGTAAGTGCAGATCTATACTAACTGAATGAGTGGTTATAACCAAGTATCTGAGCCCTTGCCTTCTGCAAAACATGAAGTTCTCTCAACCATCTAGCCACCTGTGTATTCCAAAATGTTGTTGTTGTTGCTTGAGACAGGATCTCTCTACATATACCTAGTTGTCCTGGAACTCACTATGTAAACCAGACTGGCCTTCAACTCAGAGAAATCCTCCTGGCTCTGCCTCTCAAGTGGTATTAAAGCCATGTGTGATACCATGCCCAGGCTGTATTTAAAAATTAAGGAGACACTCTACCCACATGGGAAACTATTTTCCTGGCTCAGTGAACAAAGTAGAAATGAAAGAAACACTCACTGTAGGCAACATCTATCAATCCATATTGTTAAGTCAATATCTTGCTTCCTTTACACCTTAAAATTCAACAAATTATAATTAGAATTATGTTCTATTGATAAACATATATTTTTTTAATTTTTCAAAATGTATTTTATATCTTCTGTATGGTGATATTTTATTTGTGCTGAAGTGTGATTTTATTTGTATGTTAATAAATAAAGTTACCTGGGGGTCAGAGCTAATAGCAAGCCATAGCAGAAGTCTGGCAGTAGTAGCACATGCCCTTAATCCTGATCACATGACAGGCAGATCTCTGTGTGTTCAAGGACACCACCAGTATGGAGACACATGCCTTTAATCTCAATACCAACCATAGAAGATCTGGAGGTCTGTATAGACAGGCAGTGACAAGGAGGTTATGTGGTTGGGTTTACAACCAATGAGAAGGCAGAACAGAAAGTCAATAAAAAGACAGACACACAGGAAGTAGGCCTCTTTCTCAGGGGAAGGATGGCAGCGGCAGCGAGGGGTAAGAAAGGGTTTTAGTCTCAGCTCTTAGCTACTGCTCTGACCTCTTGGGCTTTTAATTCTGTATTTGGCTCTGTGTTTCTTATTTAATAAGACCCTTACATATACACTTCTGTGTATGACTGTTATGCTTGCATATATGAATATGTACCATGTACAGACCAAGTACAGAGGTCAGAAGAATGCATCGGATATCCTGGAACTAGAGTTATAGTTATAGGTGGATAGTTTTGAGCAACTATGTGGGTGCTGGGAACTGAAACCAGACCCCGCCTCTACAAGAGCAACAAGTGCTCTTAGCTGCTGAACCAACTCTCTTGTTTTGATAAAAATGTATATATATATATATGTATTTAAAATAAAGAAAGAGAAGAAATCCCACTTCAGAACTGATCAAGAAATCCAACTCGAGAATTAAAGGAGAGGTGATGTGCCATGCTCTGGGATGGTCTAAGCCTTCTTCCCTTTCATTATTATTTGATGTTTACAAATGCTTTATAATAATTTATTCATCTGATGTGCTTTATGGCCAAGGGTTTTAGCGCACTCACAAAGATTAATTACACTAGAGCTTAGCAAAAGGTAGAGAGGGGCTCAATCCATGACTCACTAAATGCTTCCCTGTGAAAGGATTTGCCCAGCTCTGAGATGGCAAGTTAGCTGAACCATCGTGGGAGAGGCACTCAGGAGAGGCTACCCAAGATCCAGGGGAAGAACTGAACTTAGAGTAACGGAATTACATTTCTTTATAAAAATATTATAATTGCAGTTTTTTATTTAGTGACATTTAAAAAGGGTTTTATGGCTCAATATTCAAGAATGACTACTGTTCTTTCAGAGGACTCAAGTTTGATTCCCAGTACCCATGAGGAGTAGCGAACAACTGCCTGTAACTCCAGCTCCAGAGGATCCAACACTTTCGTCTGACCTCTTTAGGCACATGCACATAGATGTCATGCACACAGAGATAAAGATACAGAAATAAAAAGAAAGAAAATCTTTTAAAAATTGTTTTTGTTTTCATTTTAAATTCTAGTGTGCCAGTTAAAACCTAATCCTCATAACTCCACAGTCTCAGAAATCTTTTCTCTCCCCTCTAGGGCATGGACTTGGACCCCCTTTTTAACTAAAAATTCCACCAATCTTAAATACACCTCCATCTCCTAAAAATGTTTTTTATTGTTCAGCCAACAAGTTAAAGGGTGATGATTAAAGTAAATTTGTGAACCTAGTTTGTGAAAAGAAAGTAATAAATAAAAATCTTTAGATATCACTGTAAAAAAACAATATAACTGCACATACCTTTAACATCTATCACAAAATTCAGAAAAGAAGTAGGCTAGGAATTCCAAAGTGTGTTAGCACCTGAAAAGACATTATAAAATTCCACTGGAGAAAGCAGCAAGGGCCATTTGGAAAGTGGTATTGAAATAGACAGAAAGAAATCTCTGTGGGCCAATCCAGACTGGTCCACAGGTTTTTACTAAGTTATGAAATCACACAGCATTCTGTCAAATTCTACTTTTATTCATCTCAAGTGAAGCCACATCTTTACCAGGACGTTCATTCTCTGCAAAAGAAGACTGGAAAGACTACAAGCTTGTGAGGGTCAAAGCCAATAAGAAATAAAGGAATTTTTCACAGTGATTTTGGAGGACAGAGAGGATGAAATTCAAATAGTTCTATCATTACACAATTGGTCCTGAAAAAGCCAGCAATGAATTTCTATGGCCAAATCTCATAATATGTGCAAAATCTTCACCAGGGCACTGGGGATGTAGATTAGTTAGTTATATGTTTACTTAGCATGCAACAAGCCTTTATTTCAGTCACAAAATCTGATCATAGTGGTGCATTCCTGTAATTTGCACTAGGAAGTGGAGGCAGGAGCATCCAGATCCAAGGTCATTCTTGGCTACAGAGAGAGTTTGAAGCCAGTCTGGGCTAGAGACACTCAGAAGAGGCCATCTTGGCTATGCTGTCGTAAAATCATAGTGAATAACCACTCTCAATGACTTTGTCTTTGTGAATTTACTCATTTGTGGCCAATGGTAACATCTTAATCACCGATCATTATTTTCTCTGCCATTCCACATATTAAGAAGCATTTTTGCTGCCCTCCATTGATATACAAGAGAATAAACATGGTTAGCAAGTGGTCTGTGTTTCCCAAAACCTCTTTCCAAGAAATACCAGTTCTATGCCGATCTATAAAAAAGGAGATTCATTCTCAAATAAATTCAAGTAAACTGCTATGATTCTTGCCCTTGGTGATTCACACTGGACTGGATTTTAAATTCTCTGAGTGGTCTGGTGGTAAAAAAAAAAAAAAAAAAAAAAATCATTTATTTATAGATTTGGGGAGGTTGTTTCATTTTGTTGATATGTAATATTTGTTAACATCTCATGGAATTAGGGTTTACAGAGACCTTCTACAAATAAACTCAGAGGAAGAGAAATCAGGTGAAAGTTCATGGCCAAATATACCAACGTGCCAAGATGTAGTATACAGAAAAGAATGCAAAAATCTCTCCAAACTTTATGTTGATTGCTATCCTAATTTGCTTCTCCATTTATTTTTGTCAGAACACTGACCAAAGCCAACGTGGACAAGAAACTGTTTATTTTGTCTTATAGGTAAGTTACAGTTCGTCATTAAGGGAACTGAGGGAGGAACCTGGAGGCAGGAGCTGAAGCAGAAACCATGGAGGAATTGTGCTTAGTGGTTTGCTCCCGTGGTTTGCTCAGCCTGCTTTCCTTTTTTCTTTTTTTTTTTTATTAAGAAATTTTCTACTCACCCTACATACCACCCACAGATCCCACCTATTCCCTCCTCTCACCCCCAGTGCTCCCTCTCAAGCCACCTCCATCCCCACGTCCTCCAAATCAAGGTCTCCTATGGGGAGTCAGCAGAGCCTTGCACACCAAGCTGAGGCAGGTCCACACCCCTTCCCACCGCACCAAGGCTGCCCAAGGTGCCACACCGCAGGCACTGGGCTCCCAAAAGCCTGCCCAGGCACCAGAGATAGATCCCGATCCCCCCCGCCCAGGTGTCCCCCAAACAGTTCGAGCTAAACAACTTTCTCCCATATATCCAGAGGGCCTAGTCCAGTCCCATGGGGGCTCCACAGCCACTAGTCCACAGTTCATGGGTCTCCACCAGTGTTCAGCCTGCTTTCTTATACAGCTCAGGACCACAAGTGGCACCACCCACGTGGTGCCCTTTCATATCAATCATTAAACAAGAAAGTGCCCCACAGATGTGCCCACAGGCCAATCTGATGGAGGCAAACACCCAGCTGAGGTTCTTCAATGAAATGAGGACGTGGCCACTCCAAGGGTTAATCCCAAAGATGTGAGGAGAAAGACCACTGACCCAAATCATCACGGTCAAATTAATTAAAGCAAGCGTTTTATTAACATACACAGGCTGCCTCTTGCTAAAGCAGGGTTTCAGAGGTCAGCATTGGACCTGAGGAAGACAGGTTTCTATGGCTTAGGAATAGCTGGTTCCAAATGGGGGGTTTGGTGGGAAAACTGTCAGGGTTACAGGAGCATAACAAGTTAGTCATAACCACTTCCTGAAACAAAGACTTGGTTGCAAGTTGGTCATAAGAATGTAGTCTTAACAGCAGGTAGTCACAACAAGGCATGGTTGCTCTTTGCTGGATCCAGCTGTAGTTGGGTTACAGGTGATGCAAAGCCCAATCCTTGAGAAATAAAGATTTAATTATAAACAGGAATGAACCTAGCTTGTCTTTATTATAAGATGGCTTTCAAGCCCAAGATGGAGGCAGACTAGTTCATCACAGGTATGGTTGAGGAGAAGGTTTTTTATTGTAGATACAAGGGAGAATATGGCCAGAGGCATCTGGAAGACCCTCCAGGACAGAGAGAGAAAGTAGTAAACTGAGCGTAACCAGTAGACTGAACTAGGCCACGGTGGTGGTGGGAGTGAGGGAGGAAGAGAAGGAGGGGTCAGGAGAGAGTCAAGAGAACGCCCAGAACCAAGAGCAGGGACCAAGAGAGCACACGGCAAAAATGGCAGGGTTATATAGGAATCAGAAACTGAAGAAGGGGAGGCCCTGAGCTGGAGAAGTTTAGGGGCAGATGAGAAGCACTAAGAAGAGCCAGGATGCCAGCACAGGATTCTGTAATAGGTCCTTGCTGAGACAGCCTAGAGGCCAGCATACATGTTAGTGTGCTAACAGGCACCACGGTTACCTGTTCAGTCTGAGTTTCTTTTGACTCCAGTTTATGTCAATTTTACAAAAACTAACCAGCACAGTTGCCTATTAAAATACTTGGGGTATCTTAAAATATTTTTTAACTTTTAAAATCCATAGCTGTAATTCAAAGCCAAACTTCAGAATGGCAGACCCACCAACACAATATTGAGTACCAATCCATTCACTATTTCAAAGCTCTGCCCCAGAATATTAATGCTTTTCTCCTCCCCTGTGGCCTAGCTAAAGGTCCCCATTGGGATGGTTACTTCGTGTTGATTGTCAACCTGACAGAAATCAGAATCGCCTAGGAGACAGCACACCTGAGAGGGATTATTTAGATTAGATTAGCCGCTGGGTTGGCTGGCTGTGAGGATTATCTTGATTAGCTGGGAAGACCCACCCTAATAGCATCCTGTAGTACTCTTTGGGTTTAAGTTCGGGCTGCAGAAACAGGAGAAAGGTAGCTACGCTTGGGCATTCATCATCCTCTGCTTCTTGATTGTAGATGTGACTAGCCTTCTCTTTTTTTTTTTTTTTTTTTGGTTTTTCAAGACAGGGTTTCTCTGTGTAGCTTTGGAGCTGTCCTGGAACTTACTTTGTAGCCCAGGCTGGCCTCAAACTCACAGAGACCCACCTGCCTCTGCCTCTGCTCGGATTAAAGGTGTGCACCACCACCGCCCGGCGTGACTAGCCTTCTCAAGCTCTGGTATCAGGCCTTCTCTACCACAATGCACCATACCCAGTAACTGCAAACCAAACAATCTCCTTCAAGTTGATTTTGTCACAGCAGCCTGAGAACAAGTGAGACACTCACTAAGATGGGGGTGTTTTAAAAGACTCTTCTGAAGCTCTTTAACCCTGAGTGAAAATTGGACCCCTGACCTTACAAGTTAGCAGCACTTGAAAAAAATACATACATGTGAATAAGACAAAGTGTAAGAATGGGGTCTAGGGAAATTAGAATAAAACCATAAAAGGTGATTTAACAAAGTCTATTAGCGTGTGAGGTATATATTGATTTGAGAACCATATAAAAGTATCATAACTATAACTATTTTCCCATAACATTGTATTTATTTCAACACCAGTAGGTAACTGTTAAAAATGGCCAGAAGTGGACAGGAGAGAAGAGAGAGAGGAGAGAATGGAGAGGGGTGAAGAGCCAATGGAAGAGGTGAGGAAGGGAGGGGAGGAAGGGGAGGGGAAGGGGAGAGGAAGGAGGGGAGGAAGGGGAGGGAGAGAAGGGGACTGGAGAAAGTTGAATTCTGCATTTTTTTCCCCTGACAATGGCGAAGCTGTGGAAACACTTTCATTTGAGGATCTCCTGGTGCAAACTGGCTTTTCTCCACTTCCCTTCCTTATTTTCCTGTCATCTAGGACTCATCAGTTACTGGCTCACCACCATTGCAGTCTCAAGTCTCTGAGTGAAGCTGGTGTGTCTTGCTCATGAGGTTTATCTCATGAGACAAAGTCCTGTGTCTGCTTGTTCACTCCTGTGTCCCCAAGACTAGCACCTGGCCAGCACTTAATGGATGCCAATAAAAGGTTGACAAAGAATGAATTAATTTTGCACTTTTGCATCATGATGAATTTATCATCTTTTGCCTTGTCTTTCAGGGACCCATGGCTTAACGTTATGATCTGTGGCCATGAAACAGGATTAACCTAGTAGATATTACCAAATCCCAATGTCATGTTCATTTTCTCTGTAGTCTAGTGTCTCTTTGAAATAGAACACTTTTTTTGAGAGAGAGTGAGTGAGAGAGAGTGTGTGTGTGTGTAAAACATATAGCCCTTACACTAGATGAAATCCCTCTAAATTTTATACCTGTATAGAGTCACGTGGTCAGAGGAGACCATTTCAGGAATGAGGCGAGAGAAGTTAAAAGTGTGTTTTTTACATGTCACTGTAAGGTTCACATTTGAGCATTAGGGAAGAAGGCCGTGTAATGGGAATGTGGTCATTGCCTTCTAGTGCCCCTTTCTCCTACCAATAAAACCACAAACCATTACCAGGTGATCCAATAGAGTTCTTACATACCCACCCCCACCCCATGCTGTGATTTTGCTAAATCTGGAAATTGAAATGAAGCAGAGGCCATGACAAGTTTGCTCACCTTCCTGGCATGCCCTGAGACCATTCATACCGTTCACAGAACAAGATGGTGAAGGGCACCCTGATCAGCGAGAAGCCCACAAAGTCAGTGCGTTTTTTATTATTATGCTGGGAGGGTATAAAAAAGATAGTGCTGCTTCAACAAAATCAAAGAGGATTCAGGTGCTGTCGTATTTCTTTCTGGGGCCCAGGTTTGAGCAGCGCCATTACATTTGATTGTAATTCCTGCAGCTAAGCAGATGGGCAAGCAGTACAGCAGGAATGATAATAATCTATACGGAGTGTTCCTAAGACATGAGTTAGTGCTCTCGGACCCATAAAGCTTGCAGTTTTATGGAGATGAACCATATTATAGGCCCACGCGCAAGCACATGCTCATCAAATTATCTCAGCCAAATCAACAGCTCAGATCATTTGTACCTCTTAACCTTCTGGAATGGACCTGGGAGATACAGGCTCAAACCCATTTCTTCTGTATAAGGGTTCAAACCAGACATAGAAAAATGTGGTCCTATGCTTCAGATTCCTGACTCTAAAGTAAACATGAGGAGCTAATAATACTGTGCTGTTATTACCAAGTGATTATAAACTGCAACCATTGCCCCCAGCCTACAGCTTCAGGGATGCTGCCTTAGGTAATTCTCAAAGAGAAGGGCAGAATAGGTAAACAAATTCACCATAGAAAATTTCTGACCAGAAAAAAAAAAAAAAAGGCAGTGGTAGTGCACGCCTTTAATCCCAGCACTCCGGAGGCAGAGGCAGGCAGATCTCTGTGAGTTTGAGGCTAGCCTGGTCTACAGAAGCCAGGGCTACACAGAGAAACCCTGTCTTGAAAACAAACAAACAAACAAAAAGAAATGAAAAAGAAAACCTCACGATTAACCACAATTAACTAAGAGTCAATTTGGGTACAATGGGAAGAAGGTAGGGCTTCCTATGAAAAGAATCGTGACTCAGACACTATTTACATTAATCATAGAGTCCTGGAATTCTATAGAAGTAATAAATAAAGCTACTTAATAAGTATAGAGAGATGAAGGGCAGCATCGGGCACGCCCATTAGTTTGGGCCTCCGGTGAGTCACACACATTATAACAGAAGCAGCCCTTGGAGCAAGAGCTCACATCTCAAACCAGGAAGTTTACAGGGACTAAGAAGCCTCACTCCATGGTCCCACTTGGAGAGCTTGCCTCCAGTGACCTAAAGCCCCAAAGCAACTTGCCCCCGCCCCAAAGCAACACCCAATGCTGCCACTCTAGAGACCAAGCCTTTACAAATGGATGCTTCAGGGGACATGCATCCAAACCCCAGTGACAGTTAATGGATTCAAGAAATTGTTCAACCTTCCACCCTCAGACTCCTTCTCCTTTAAAATGTGGGAAATGCTACCTACTTGCTGCCTAGCATGGCCTTGTAACCACACATATGAAATACCCACCACCATACAGCCAACAAACACCATTTACTTTCCTTGGTTTACAATAACCATTTTGAGGGGAACGTCTTCCCACTTTCGAAGCTGGTTAACATGGAGTTTCTTTCTTTTCTTTTTGTTTGTTTGTTTTTGAGACAAGGTTTCTTTGGCTGTCCTGGAACTCGCTCTGTAGACCAGGCTGTCCTTGAACTCACAGAGATCTGCCTGCCCCTGCCTCCTGAGTGCTGGGATTAAAATTGTGTGCCACCACCACCCAGCAACATGAACATGACTCACCTTTCACTCACTAGAAAACAGGTTCATCCTAGACCCCAGGCTCTTCTACCTGTAACCCTGTGCTGATCCCAGTAGTCTGAGTACTGGGGCAGCTGAAATTGTAGGAGGAAATAAGTTCAAAACTTAGTTCTTTTGAAATTTGAAATATTCTTAGACTTCTGGTGGGTTTTCTTTTAAAGGCAGATTCTAAGTCAAAAACGTAATACTTTAAGTTTCTCAAGATGGCACTTCATTAAAGAGACATGAATATTATAGTAATCTAGGTGACATCATTTCATGGTATACTGCAGAATTAGGACCATAGAAAACTACAAATAAATACTTCGTTAAGAATTATAGGCTACATGATATAAGGGCTAGTGGATTTAGAAAAGCCAAGATATTATTCATTTAAAAATCATTCTTTTGTTTAAAATTTATTTTATTTTAAATTTGTGTGTGTGTGTGATTTTATGTGCATAGGAATGCATGTGCCCCCCAGAAGCCAGAAGAGGGTATAGGATTCTTGGGAGCTGGAGTCATAGGTAGTTGTGACCTACTGAATACAAACAGGTATGGGAACCAAACTCGGGTCCTCTGGAAGAGCAGTAAGCACTCTGGACTACTGAACCATCTGCCCAGCCCCTTAAATATTCGTTCTTGTACTTTTCAATAAATTTTGCTTGCTTGTTCTTCTGAAAAAAATAATTTTTAAAATTAAAAAAAAAATTGATTCTTGGTAGCAATTACTATTGGCAGAAACCTGCCGCTGACATACACATAAATATGTAAAGCTTTTATTTACAGTTCTTTCCACTGAAAAGCTATTGTTAAGCAGGACGTGTACAGCAGTTAGTAATACCATTTAAAGCATAGTAAAGTAATCCACGGTGTGGTTAAACACTACTAGGAAAACTTGTTTCTTTGTTTTTAATCTAGTTTTTATTTCCCTCCAACGTGCACATTTACGGTATCTCTTCTGGGAAAAAGAAACCTTTAGAACATTTTAAAAATATTTTTAGAAATGAAAAGTTGGGGCAAAGAGATAAAATGAAAGATTTCAAGACATTTCAGAAGAGGTCAAGAATAAAGGATGACGCTTGGGAGGAAGGGAAGCTTAAAGCACCCAGCCCCTGTCTGGTAGACTTTCTGGTGGGTTTTCTTTTCCTGCTGGGTGAAGATGTCTACAATTATAAAGGCAGAAATTATCAGCAAACCAAGATTCTATCTGAGAGCAGAAAGCCGACAGAGTGACAGGGCCATGCTTTACAGAAATAAAGATCACATCAATCAAGTTTTGTTTTCTTTCTTTCTTTCTTTTTTTTTTTTTTTTTTTTTTTTTTTTTTTTTTTTTTGGTTTTTCGAGACAGGGTTTCTCTGTGTATCTTTGCGCCTTTCCTGGAACTCGCTTTGGAGACCAGGCTGGCCTCGAACTCACAGAGATCCGCCTGCCTCTGCCTCCTGAGTGCTGCAATTAAAGGCGTGTGCCACCACTGCCCGGCTCACATCAATCAGTTTTTGAGACCTCACTATACGGAAGGAAGTCTGGCTAGGTGCCGGAAGTAAGCACTCCCAGCACCCACCGAGAACCCTACTTTAGACCGCACATTCGTTTCCTAGGGCCATTGTCTTGACTGCTTCTGGATGCATCCTTCTCAAGGCTCTGTCTTCGGCTGAAAGGAACTGCCCCCACCCAAAGCTGTGTTCTCACTGACCAATCCCACCTCAGATCCACCAGCACCTGCACGGGAGTGAACCTAACTTCTGCAAGGCTTCACCATTCCGCCTCTCTACTAACGTTACTCCTTTGCCCTGTTCCTGGTGTTGCCTGCAGAGCCCTTACTAGTAAACTGAATCACTGCCCATACGTTTCCATGCCAGAATTGTTTCAGGGGACCCAACCAAAGACACCGGGCTTCAGAAACGGCCCTACAGGTAATTTTTAGTGGAATTTTATAGATAAGATTATTTGCTGGCCCGTTGGCAATGAAGACCCCCCCACCCCTCAAAGATGGAACGTGAGAACTGATAGTAGTATGTTCCAGGGGTCAAGTGTCGTACTCCTTTAGCCATGGGACAGCAACAAAAAAGGAATATGCTGGTGGGGGCATCTGAGAGCTGTCGCGGGCACAAGCGTCATAAGGACTGTAGAACGGGCGAGACCTGGTTACCGCAAGACTCTGGCTTCACTGCAGAAGTGCACTGGAGTTCAAACTGGCATTTGAGTGAGCATGTGGTGGAGAGGAAGTGAGAGAGAGAGAGGTTACAAAAGAGCTTTCCAGTCAGAGGAGGCTTCGCTTACCAAAGCCCCCGATGTAGGAAACTGCCTGGCAGCAAGAGGAAGTGCGAATGGGCTAGCGAAATCGCCTGAGAGGAGGAAAAAAAAAAAAAATAGATGGTGCCTAATGATGCTGCGGGAGCGGGCAGCGTCCAAGTCTCAGCAGTGATAGGATTGGGGGGAGGGGAGGAGTTACTTTAAGAGCAACCATAAACCACTGAAGCATGTCAAGCAAAGAAGCTCCGTAGAGAGATTTGTCTAAACAAAACTGTTTTTTGTTTGTTTGTTTGTTTTGTGAGCAGCCTTCATCCGGCTTCCTCACGGCTGTTGCAGGATTTAATTCAGCGGCATGCCAATCTCACGAAGAAGCTGCCTCTGTAGATAGAGTCGCTAAGTAAGCCACTCTCTTGGTGATGGGAAAGGCAAGTCACCTCCACGCACTGACTGATCTCTACAAAGCAATCTGTGCCCTTCGGTTTGAGATCTCAACACGCGAGTACTTCAGTTCTGCAGGAACAGGTGCTGCATGTATTGTGTCCCCGCACAACCCCAACCCTGCCAGTGCCCAGAACTCAGAAAACAGCATCCAATAAATGCATGTTGCCGTGTTGAATAACAGAGTAAATATACTCTCAAGGAAGTGCCCCACAGGGAAGGTAGCAAGTTGCTACAGGCTTATTCACACATTGGAGTAAACAATGAATAAGTACATCTGCTCAATGACAATGAATGGGATAGGCAGTAAACAAAGAGGCAGGTAGATATCGTAGGTAGGAGGAAGGGGGCACTCTCAGGCTGTGCCTGTAGGTGGAAACATTCATGGAACTGGTGCGGGAGCCACCTCTGGTTCAAGCTGTGACCTTTGCTATTAAAAAGTTCTTCCCAAGGGAAAGCAGCTGTTCCAATTTCACCCTGGCCACTGAGTCCCATTTTGCACTTCCTGGTCTGTTTTAGAATGAAAGGATTTGGGTGTTTTATGTCTATACAAAGCCATGCCAGCTATGAAATGAAAACCAGTTGCAGTCCTTGATCCGAGGTGTCTGCGACCTCTTGACTGACAGGTGTGCTAACAGCTGTAATCCTCTGAGCACCACTTAAGTACTGAGCCTGAATCTGAAAGCCCCACGTGAACCCACTCATCCCTTCTCAACCACTCTCTGCTGCTGAGAATCAAAAGCCAAGTTTACGTAGGAACTTCAAGGGATCCCATAGTGAGGGGGTCTGCACAGGTGAATCTGTGCTCTCTGTCACGGTTTTATAGGAGGACATCGCATATTCATAGGCAGAAACCCGGGAGGACAGCTAGACTTGGGAGCATGAGAGAAGAGTGACATCCAGTGGCCAGTGGGTCACATTTCTGCGGTGCTAGGCGCTCAGTTTCTGAGAATGGAGCGCATGCTTCGCCAGAACTGATGTCTGTCTTTGTCCTTCAAAGCCCGGAAAAAGATGTTCCAGGAAGATTATGATTTCAGATGAGACTTCCCTACCCATATTCCCCAGCAGGCTTTCCACTTTCAGCTTAAGAGCTCCATTATCTCTCGAATTATCATGTTCTAAAATGCATCACGAAGTGTAATAAACGGAGGCTAGAGAGACGCTCAGGGATTAAGAGTACTTGCTGCTCTTGCAGGGGATCTGAGCACCCACATTCAAAGTCCCTTTCTGACCCCTTCAGGCACCAGGCACACAACTTGTGCACATATGTACACGCAACAATTGTACACATGAAGTAATTTTTATGGGGCTAGAGAGTTGGCTCCGATGTTTCAGAACACCCACACTGTGTGAACAACGGTTCATAACTCCAGGGGATCCAGCGCCCTCTTCTGGCGTTTGTGGACAATGTACACATGGCGACCAGGCATAAATGTAGGCTAAATACCCATACACACAAAATAAAAATAAATGAATGTTCTGAAATAAATAAAAATAAACTCCTAAAAATGTAATGAAAGTTGATGTTCAATAGTTAAGAAGTGTAAGACCCAAAATTATATTTCTGTATAGTTTTCAAAATAAGGACTATCATTCAACAAATGTTTACTGAGTACCTACCAAAAAATGTAGGGATACTTACAGAATTACAGGTTACATTTTTATCGGGAAAGACAGGATGAAATGTACACATACATGCACTGACAAGCTGCGGCAAATGTTAAGAAGAAAAATGAAATAGGATAAGGTCATGGAATTTGAGCAGAGGACTGGTGCTCTTTTGAGTTCACGCGACCAGGCAAACTCTCTATAAGGATACTTGAGCAGAACCAGAATTAAGTGAGGGTCCACTGAGGGGAAGCCCATCCGAAGGCAAACAATAAAAATGACTATGGGACAGAGTGGGGATCCGAGAGAAAACTGAAAGTCAGACCATCAGTGTTAAAAAATAATAATCACACCTAACAACAACTTTAATTCTGCTTTAAGTTAAAGGGGAAACCTGTGACAGGAATTGTGACCATTAGTGATGGTCGGTCTTGGGATTAGGAACCCAACTCAAGAGTCGCACAGTGTGGCCTAATGACCAAGCATCTTGCTGCAATGACCAAACAAAGAGACTGTTAATCAGAAGTGCAGGCTTCGGCTCTACTCAGCACCCCATCCCAAGCACCTTTCACAGGAGCAAGGCGGGCACCCTATCCTTTCTCCTTTGTCAGGTAAGGGCATTGTACACACACACACACACACACACACACACACACACACACACACACACACACACACATACACACACACAGGAGCTCATGCACACACGTTTCGCATTCGTCATACATTCGTATTTGGTTATAGAAAAGGGTGAAGTATTCTTGCTTTCTTTCTTCCTTACGGACACACAGCTTACATACAGTAAATCCCACATACCTTAAGGACACACGGTTCAATTTTTGCAATAACAGCATCAACTATTACCCCAGATCAAAATACAGAATATCGATCCTCTTAGGAGCCTCGTTCAGACTCCCTCTCCCTTTCCCGCTAAGGCGACCACTCTTCTGACTTCTGTCACTGTAGACTTGCACTCTGAACTTCTTATACATTATCTCATATAATATATATATATATATATATATATATATACACATATATGGTGTATGTCTGAGTTTTTTCTTAATATTCCACCTGTATTAATGTTGCTATGTGTAGTAACAATTTACTTTTCTTTGCTATTTAGTACTCCGTGATATGAATATGCCACAGTTTATTTCATTCATGGGCTTTGGGGTTATTTCTTATTTGGGATTAAGGAAAATATGTTACCAACATTTTTACATTGAATTAATACATTCAACTTTCAGTTTAGTGGTATTAAAAGGACTAAGAGAAACAAGTGTGTGTGTGTGTGTGTGTGTGTGTGTGTGTGTGTCCTTAGATGTCAGCCTCCTTTCTACATTCACAGCAGGTTCCAGTGTAAAGGAAAGCAAAGCCTCTGGAGGCATTCAGAGCCCCTCCCCATGCCCACCCTGCTTACCACATTCTTCTTTGAGTATCATTGAATGCACAAGTGCCTGGTTCCACCAGGACTCTGTGCTCACATGACTTGAGAACAAGGAATGGGAACCAACCACAGCAGATACCCCATGTTATAGAATATTGTTTTAAGGTGTGTTACTTTTATTTAGGTTGCATTTGTTTAACTCTGTGAAGCTGTGTTACTTTGCCTGTCTAATACATCTGATGGTTTAATAAAGAACTGAACAGCCAATAGCAAGGCAGGAGAAAGGATAGGTAGGGCTGGCAGGCAGAGAGAATATATAGAAGGAGAAATCTGGTAGAAGAAAGAAGTAGCCAGAGAAGGAAGAGGACTCCAGGGGTCAGCCACCTAGCTACACAGCAAGCCACAGAGTAAGAGTAAGGTTTACAGGGGGAAAAAAGAGAGAGAATGAGAAAATCCCAGAGGCAAAAAAATAGACAAGGATAATTTAGGTTAAGAAAAGCTGGGAAGAAACAAGCCAAGCTAAGGCCAGGCATTTATAATTAAGACTAAGTATCCATGTGTGATTTATCTGGGAGCTGGATGGTGGGCCCCCCAAAAGAGTCAAAGAACAAAAGTAAAAACTCCAACCCCAGTTGTACATTCCTCCTCTGTTCAGCTCCTTGCTCTGTGTCCCCTCATTTTCTAAGGCTTCATTTTCAAAGATCAAGTCAGAAGACAAACTTGACAAGAATTTCAGGATGTTGACAGCAAAGTAGTGAGCCATGCCTGGGACTCTGGAGTTTGAGGCAACAGCTCAGGTTACCTGTCTGTGAAGCTGGAATTTAAAAAAAAAGAAATTCTCAAAGTTCTACCAACGGACTGCTTCCACCAGCGATGTCTGATAGTCCCAGATGCTCCAGTACCCCACAACACTTAGCAGTATTTACCATCCAAATGGGAAGACAGTCATAACTCTTTGTACTTTTGATTCTCATGCCATAATTACCACTGATGTCAGAGGCTCATTTCCTAGTTTTATGTCTTCTTTTGTAAGGCACATGTCCAAACTTCTGCCCACTTTTACACTGGTGTAGTGGTCTGGATGAGAATGGTGCCCATAGGCTCCTATGTTTGAATACTTGGTCCCCAGTTGGTGGAACTGTTTGGGAAGGATTAAGAGGTGTGGCCTTGTTAGAAGAGGTGTATCAGAGGTGGTGACTTTCAAAAACCTATGCCATTCCCAGTTAGCATTTGCTTTCTCTGTCTCTCTGTCTGTCTCTCTCCGTCTGTCTGTCTGTCTGTCTCTCTCTTTCTCTTTCTCTCTCTCTCTCTCTCTCTCTCTCTCTCTCTCTCTCTCTCTCTCTCTCTGCTTGTTGATCAAGATGTGAGCTCTCAGCTCCTGTGCCAGTGCCATGCCTGCCCTAATGGTCATGGACCGTAAGCCCCAAATTAAACACTTTCTTTCATGAATTATCTCTGTCACACTGTTTTGCCACAGCGATAAAAAAGTGACTAAGTCAACTGGTCCCCTTTTTCTGGGTTATTTGCAGGAGACTCACATTCTCTGCCTTCTTTTGGCATGTGTGTTGCAAATACCTTCTCCTGACCTTTACTTGTCCCTTGACTCTTTTAGTGGTCTTTTCCTAGAATTGTGTTGGTTTTTTAATTCTAATGAAATCTAATTTTCCAACCTGTAGCTTTATAGTAAGCTATCACCTGATATTAGTGGACCAATTTTATTCTTCTTCAATGTTATTTTGGAGATTGTAGGCTTCTTTTGAAATCAAAAGCTCCAAAATTATTTATGTACCAACCAAGCATTTTCAAAACTCTCCCAATAGTAACTCCTTAAATTCCTTAGACGAGGGATGGTGGTGCATCTGAGGGGAAGCCTAGTATGTCTGGATTTGAACCGAAGGGGATAATGTTGTGCTCTGTTTTGACAAAGCAGAATGGAAGAATCTTCAGGACTTCCCCTGACACACACTGGCTCACTGGCTAATTAGCACACTCGGCAAACACAGGCACCAACTGAATTACTACCAATAGTTGTTATACTGAAGGATTCTCTTCCCTCCCTCCTTCCTTCCTTCCTTCCTTCCTTCCTCCCTCCCTCCCTCCCTCCCTTCCTTCCTTCCTTCCTTCTGCATCATGATTGGTGGTGACTGAAGTGACTCCTGTAGCTGTTTACAAACCCCCTTCAGAACTGTCTTGGTGATAGAAAAGCTTTTCCCTTATGCAGAGCAGTTCTCAACCTCAGCATGGAAAAGAAATGACCAAAACAGAAAAAAAAAAAAAAAAAAAAAACTTTGTTGAAAATATCTTTGTAGGTAAGTGAATAACATTTCCCAATATCTAAGATATTAAGAATCTTCCCATGTACTTTTTTCCCATTTCTATATCTTCCTTACTTGTAAACTTATCAACTGTCCTCAGACTCGGTGCTATATTTATTGATTTGTCTTTTTATTTTTGAGCTATAAGAGTTAGCGCTATATTTTAGATACACGTTTGAAAATATTTTCTCCCGTTCTTAGTGTCTCTTCACTGTTTTGATGTGCTCTGAAGCAAAAACCAAATTTTAATTTGATAATACATAATTTATTCATCCTTTCCTTTGTTGTTCAGGCTTTGATGTCACATGAAGAAGCCATTCTCAAGTCCAAAATTGTAAGATTTACCATGTTTCCTTATCTAAGTTTTATCTCAGTGCTCAGAGTAAGTCTCCGACCCATTTTGATTGTCTGAATGTGTGCCAAGGTAGAGTACAGTTTCCTCCCTTGATTCCTAGATTTACAGTGGTCCCACGCTATGTGTTGAAAAGACTCAACATTGAATTGTCATCGATGTTGAAAGCAATGGACCAGTCACTGTTATTATTAGATTCTCATGTATATGCCTGATGTACACATCATGCAATCCAACACCATCTTGACTATTGTCATTTTTTAGTAAGTTTTGAAATCAGGAACTACAAGTTCTCTTTGTGTTGGAAGCCATGGAAGAGAAACAGCAAACGGTTTTGGAATTCATGGAAAACGGCTCATCAGTGAGCATAATCATGGTGGGTGTGCCTCGGAGAGGTAGAGGCCCTCTGACTGCATTTCCTGAGAACCTTGTGATGTTTTTAAGCATAGCTCTTCTTATTGCCCTCTCGGTCACCACGTCCCTTGTAATCTATGAGTTGTATGAAAACTCTAAGGGAGTTTCTAACCCCTCACTGGGCAGTGTCACTGGACTTAGAATGATAGTGATTGACTTTTTCCAAACATTGCTGCTGGAGCAGATTAATGATTCAACCATCACCCTTAGAAAGTACTTAGAGATGCAGATTGTTAGTAAAGTTAGGTTAAGATGTTTTCGTTAATGGCTTTGATGAAGAAAATCTTTGAGAACAAGTTAAAGTTTAGAAAGGCACATTTTTAATAGTTGAGCAAGGGACTCGTTGAGCTCAGGGAATAAGAACAAAGGCATCCTGGCAATTACTAGCTGACATGCCTTTCTTGCTAAAGATGAGTTGGTGACCAAAGGTCATGATTCATTTCTTGTACCTATTTTGCCCTCTGCTTCCTGGTATGAATTAAGAAGAAATTGTTGATGAGTAAGTGTGCACTCTGAGTACTAAAAGTAGAAATGAGATGTTTTTTATAAATAAAAGTTTAGATCTGTGATTCTTTTAAGATTTTTTGTAAGATTACTTTTTGAGATAAATAATAAAATGATTCATCTTTTCTTTGTACTGCAAAATGCAGCCTACCAGTAAAAGAACTGGCTGAGAAGGAGACCTTGCTTGCTTACACTCTGTTAATCTGTGACAAGTTGCTTAGACTTGAATGTATCTGGGTCCTTGGGAATAATTTGTTTTTCACCTGTAGTACATAAAATGTTTAAACATGTAAGGGTGTTGAGAAACATGCTTTTTTTTTTTACTTGTATTCATTGTAAGCATTCACTTGAAAAACAGAATGTAACCACATTGTAATTTTTATATTGCTTGAAAGATTTTACTGGGATATATAAGCTGTAGGGGAAAAAATAAAGCAAGAGAAACCCTGACATGTTGAAGGTGTGTGTGTGTGTGTGTGTGTGTGTGTGTGTGTATGTGTGTGTGTGTGTGTGTGTGTGTGTGTGTGTGTGTGTGTGTGTGGTGTTTTCCTCCTTTTCTCCAGCCCTACAGAATTAAGTTTTGCCCCACTTGCTGACCCCAGAGATTTAAGTTTTGCTCCCTCAGAGAAAAAAAGTCTACCATGTGATCAGTCACCGACTCCATGTGTCCCACTTTCTCTGACCTGGTGAGAGTGGGGTCTTTTTATTTTCATATTTTGGCTCTTCTGAATGACTTAAATTTTCATATGTAATGACAAGATTAGCTTGTCGATGTCTGCAAAGATACAAGTTGGTGTTTTGGTAGTGATTATGCGTCTGTAGTCTGAAGAGTGGTTTCCTTAGGGTGAAAGGCAAAGGCCCCAGAAAAAGACTCCTGAGAAGCTAGAATGTTCTATATCTTGATGTGGGGTGATAGTTGATCCTGTCACTGAGAAAATCAAGTACACTGTACCTTCAAGATATGTGGGCTTTACTGTATATAAGCTGTGCATCAATAAGGAGAAAATAGGAAGAAAATGGACACCTCTCACCCTTTTCCATTACTAAATACCAATACTCAGGTCTGGAGAGATGGCTTAGCAGTTAAGAGCACTTGATGCTCTTCCACACAATCTAGGTTCAGGTCCCAGCACATACACAATTGCTCACAACCGTCTGTAACTCCAGTTCTAGGAAATCTGATGCCCTTTTCTGACCTCCAAGGGCACTACATGCACATGACGCATAGATATGCATGCAGGTAAAAACTCATACACATAAAATTTTAAAAATAAAATATTAAAAGAAAGCCAATATGAATGATATACAATGTATGTGAAGTGTGTGTGTGTGTGTGTGTGTGTGTGTGTGTGTGTGTGTGATATGTTTAAAATGCCCTTACCTGTCAAAGGGAGAAGGAGCAGATGTCGGCCTTGCTCTAGCAGATGTGTTCAGAGGGAGGTGCTGAGTTTCAGTCTGTACTCTTTTTCCCTCTGTGCCCTGTAGTGAACCGCTGTAAACAGCTGCACTCGGTTATTAGTCCGCACTGGATTACTCTGAGTCTGAATTCCTAGTACAAAGACTGGCTGTCGCTCACTTTCCTGCCTCCCGTCACAAATCTTTCTCTTTAACTAAATGTAGAACTGAAATAGTAAGGCGGGCAAGAAACATTGTACCGCCTTCCCAACTTTCTATTCTAGACACAAGGCACAAGAGACAAAAGCAGCCACAGCGGAAGGCCAGGTGTGCAGCTCAGTAGCAGTGTCCCTAAGTGTGATCCCCAGTGCCACAGACAATGAAAAGGTTTCTTAAAACCAAAGTGGTATTGGTGCAAAAATAAGGAAATAGACCAATGAGAAGAATCCACAGCCGTTTTCATGTGTTGTTAGTAGATACGTATCATGTGTATCGGGTTTCATGGGTCATCAATACACGATGATGAGCCAAGTGGGAGGGGATTCTAGAAGCTACAACCCTCCTTCCGAGAGAGGGAAGGACACCTTCTTTACTGTGAACAAATTCTCTAGAAACTCAATTAATCCTCCCAGGAAGGAGGAGGGGAAAGTCTCTCAATGAACTAAAAATGACTAAAGCAATTAAGTGTGGAAAAGTCTTTTTAAGAATGGAACAGAACCAACAAGACGGATGTTCAAACATCGAATCTCTTTCTTCACACATGCTCACAAGAACTCACCAAATATTATAGATCAGATTGGTAAAAGCTGAAAATAATGCAGGACAAAATAATCTTTAATCTTGAGATAGTCAAAAATTCCTCAGATGAGACACCAAAACACAATGATAGAGAAACAATAACTGAACTTTTTAAAAATTAAAAACATCGCCAGGTGGTGGTGACACACGCCTTTAATCCCAGCACTTGGGAGGCAGAGGTAGGCAGATCTGTGAGTTCGAGGCCAGCCTGGTCTACAGAGTGAGATCCAGGACAGGCACCAAAACTACACAGAGAAACTTTGTCTCGAGAGGAAAAAAAAAATTAAAAACTTCTGCTCTTGCAGACGTCAAAGTAAAAATGAAGACAAGGGGCTGGAGAGATGGCTCAGTGGTTAAGAGCACTGACTGCTCTTCCAGAGGACCAGGGTTCAATTCCCAGCAACCACATGGCAGCTCACAATTGTCTGTAACTCCAGTTCCAGAGGACCTGACACCCGGCAAAACACCAATGCACATGATATAAAATAAATAAATTATTTTTTAAAAATGAAGGTGAACCATAAACCGGGAAAACCACTGTGACATGCACATGGCCAAGGATCTGAGTGTGGGATATACGCAGATCGATGATGAGAAAGAAGCCAAGTGCTGATTAGCAGGAAATGGATACATGAGAACATACTAAAATAGTGCCAGGGAATCCATGCTCCATGTTTTCATGATCTCAGACGGTCTGTCGTTCTGAACCAAGGAAGTCAGCCTGCCACAGATTATCTGCTCTGCAGCAGACTCATTTCCTTCTCCTGTCCTAAGGGTGTTAGACTTGGCACCAACTGTTTCCATGATGAGGATAATAAAAATTATCACCTCCATAGCCAACTGTCTGCATTCCAGGGAGATACTTTACCCTTTGCCTTCTCAGGAGAATTATTGAAATTCTAAAGAATTTATTCCCATTGAAGAGGGAGGATTCTTTCCTTCTCTGAGGAGAGTAGCAGTTAGCAGTGTGCAGTTTCTAAAATCATCCCCCCTGCTCTGCTTGCTCAACATTTGTGGTTCCTTCTCCCATGCTGTGTTCATGTGAATCCCTCAGCTCATCTCATTATCTCAGAAGAGGAAGAAGAACTGGATGGCTCTGGGAATGAATGTCCATCATTGCTGTTAAAAATCACTCTGAATTCTACACTGAAAACTCAATTTGCCTTTAGGCTAAAAGGAGAATGAATATAGGCATTACATTTTATAGAATGTTGGGCATGGTAGCACACACTTGTAATCTCACCACTTGGGGGTTGAGGTAGAGCATCCAGAGTTCAAGACACTCCTGGAATACTGCGAGTTCATGGCTAGCCTGGGTAGACAGTGAGACCCTGACTCAGAAAAGAAAAGAATGACAAAAGGTAGAAAGGAAAGACAGACATCTCTGTGATCCAAGCACTTAAAAAGCTGAGACAGGAGGATCATAAATTGTAAACTAGCCTTGGAAACATAGTAAGACCCTGTTATAAAAAGAAGAAAAAAACAAACTTATGAAACACACTAACAGTAAAAAGAAGATAAAATTATGAGTGAATCACAAAGACATTCTAATTAATGGGTAGGTTTGTTTATGGGCAATATTCTGCCCCCATTAATCTGTTTATCTGTTATTATGTTAGTATACAATATGTGATCCTTTTGTCAACAGAACAATTACTTACGCCTTGTTCTCATTTAAGTACTTTGTTATTTTTCACTCTTTACATTTTCAAAGCCCTAAACAGACATCTATATTACCCACTTTAGGCCCAGTGAACATTGCAGAAAGACTGTGAGAGCCAGAGGGTAGGAAAGAATGTTATACAATGCTATCTTCTAGACACCACATGGCCACTATAATCACAAACACACAGCAGCTGTGAACTCCTGCACGAGACCTAGACACACGTACGTGTGTGTGTGTGTGGTGTGTGTGTGTGTGTGTGTGTGTGTCTATGACATGAAAGTGAGAGAGGTACTAGTTAGGAAAAAGAAAGAGGTCAGTAGGAAAGGGAGAATAAAAGCTGGTAATTGAAGGAAAATATAATCACAATACACTGTATACAAGTACATGCTGTCAAAAATAAAAACTTAAAAACACTCTCAGTGACATTCATCATCAGGAAAATGTAAATGAACCCCACATGGATACCATTACCTACCCTCTAAAATATCCACAGTTAGGAAGTGAACAGGATGATCTGGCAAAAATGTAGAAGAACTGTCGTCTGTCATAGCTGGTAAGAATGCAAATTGGTACAATTTCTTTGGAAACCTAGTTTGGCACAAATTATTTAAGTTAGAATCACATCTAGCCTATGGCCCTGAAATTGTATCCTTAATTATATAGATGACAGAAACACACATGCATATGCAAGTGGCATTTGCAAGAATGCTCAAAAGAGTACAATGGCCAAAAGACCCAAACTAGAAAGATACCATCAAAAATAGAACGAATATGTACCTTGAGGGAAAGGCATAAAATGGATAATTCTACAGTTATAAGCAACAACATGGACGCTTTTTTAAAAAAGGTAAGGTTGATTTATTTTATTTATTTTTATTTTATGCAGATGAAGGCTCGTCTGCCTGTATGTATGTGCATCACATGCGTGCCTGGTACCTGTGTTGGCCAGAAGAGGGTGCCAGATCCCTTAGAACTGGAGATATAGACAGCTGTGAGCTGCCACGCTGGTGCTGGGAACTAAATCTGGGTCCTCTGAAAGAGCAGCAAGTGCTCTTGACCAGTGAGCCATCTCTCCAGCTCCAACATGGATAACATTTGTAGGGGTCGTGTTAAGTGACAGGAGCCAGATGTGAGAGAACACAGGGAATTATTCTAACATGAAAGCTCTTAACTGGGCATCTGGTGTCGGAACATTATTCTGCTTGCTCCTGGGCCTTGCGTGGTGCTTACCAGCACATTCCCTTGGTGATGATTCAGAGAGAGCTACAACATCTACTCATTTCATTTTCTCTTTGAACATTACGCTTCAGGTTACAACGGTTTTTCAGGGCTGGGAGTTGAACACAAGGACTTCTAAAGGCTAGTCAAGTGGTCTGCTGCTGAGCATATCCAAGAATGACTTTTTTAAAAAGCATATTCTGTTTCTTTAGAAAAGGATTAAATGAAATGGTTTTGTGGAAAAGTTGGTGGGATGGGATTCCATGGGATTTTAGATATTATGTAAAAGTAGTATTTAAGCTGATGGCATGATGTGAAAAGTTGCTAAGACTCTGTAAATACCCACACAGGAAGACAGGATAACTGAAACACCTCAGGAACCACATAATCCCTAGATGTTTATTGCACCTCCTTCCCTGGACTCTGCTTTCTGCATTTGCACCCCACCCTCAACCTGTTACAAAGAACTTTATCTCACCGAGTTTCTCCTGTAACCGCCACCAACTCGTTGACTTTAAAAGTAGTCATATTTATATGGACCTGCCTCTGACTATACTTGACTTTCAGGAATGAATATTTTTCTCCCATTCACAAGGTAGTTTACATCTAGAAACCATAAATTAACAAATAAACATTTCAATTGGCTGTTTAATATATCATTCACACCTCATTTCTTAATGCAAGAGGCATAGAAGGAAAATATTAAAGGCACAGATTTAGAAATGAGAGCAACCAGAACTCCGGTTCCACTTCTGTGGCTCTTAAAGAACAACCTGTCCTAGCCTGTCCCTTCCTCTAGTACTCAGGTAATATGACTAATTCACAGGATTGTTGGCATTTAAGGAGTCAGCACATGTCGAAATCTTAGGGTCATATCCAGCTCAAATGAAGAATTCACTAACTTCATAGTATCAATGTTATGGAGCATACTTGGTGTTCTAGTTTCATTTCAGTTGTTATGATAAAAAGACCCCAGCAAAAAGCAGCTGTGGGGGCATTATTTGAGCTTACAGTTCAAAGCCAAGGTCCATCACTGGGGGGGAAGTCAAGGCAGAAACTTCTATTGGCTAGTTACACCACATCCACAATCAAGAGATGACAGAAATGAATGTGTGTATGTTCACTTGCTGGCTTGTATCAGCTCAGCTTCTACACTCTTGCATGGGGCAGAACCTCCTACCTAGGGAATAGTGTTGCCTGTAATGGGTTCGATCTTCCACATCAATTAACGTAAGGCAATCCCACACAGATACTCCCACAGGTCAACCCAATGTAGACAATTCCTGGTTGAGACTCTCTTCCCAGTTTGTGTGATACTAGCTTGTGTCGAGTCGACAAAGCTAAGCATCATGCTTGAAAACTATTTAGGATTTAAAGTGGACTAGAAAAAAATGTGTGATTTTGTGTGTGTGTATGTGTGTGTGTGTGTGTGTGTGTGTGTGTGTGTGGTGTTAGTGCTTGGAGGTGGGAGTAGTGAGGTGATACTAGTTTATGGTTTTTTTTTTTAACTACAAAACCCAGAAACTCCTAGTTCACTAAGCTCCATAAACTAAGATTTCAACACAATTAACAGTGACTGTAATGTAGATAAATAAAAGAAAATACCTATGTGATTAGTTATTTCACAGATCCTTGGAGGATACAATGGAGTTTATTGAGCCTGGGAAGGACAAGGACTGCATTCCCTGGACTTAACAGATTTGGTGGGAGTTTAGAATGCAAAGCTACTAAGGTCCAGCACCACAAAAATACATAAAGACGCTAAGGAAATGTCCTAAGGTGTATAGCCGGAAGGTTTATCCAGTCCTGCCCGGCTCCATGGTCCTGCAGCTGCTTATAAAGTAATCACTCAGAGACTCATAATAATTATGAACTGTAAGGCCTATGGGTCAGACTTCTTGTTTGCTAGTTCTTATAACTTAACTCAACTCATTTCTATTAATCGATATGTTGCCAAGTGGCCATGTTGTTACCAGTCTGCTGGCATCTTGCTGCTCCTTTGGCGGCGGCTGGCATCTCCCCTTATTATCTCTCTTGGATTTTCCCACCTGGCTCCATCCTGTCCTGCCATAGGCCAATACAAGCTTTATTTATCAACCAATCAGAGCAACACATATTCACAGCCTACAGAAAGATATCCCACTGCAAAGATGAACTCTGGGTGACAAGTAAAAACAAGATAATGATGCTCTCTACTTCAGTGCATGGGAAACGTCACCATCCAAGCTGAGCCTAAAGTCCTAGGACTACACTCAGCCTTCCTTAGGACACCATGCGGAAGAAGCCTGTTACCCTGGAAATGTCATTTCTTACAACTGAACCTTGGATTGGCCACCCACAAGCATTCCTAGCAGAGGACCACCAGAGAGGGCAGCATCTGGCTGCCTCTCAGCCTCTAGCCTAAGAAGGCAGGGTGCAGACTATCTCCCAAGAAATACCAGTGTTCAGGTTAACTAAGGGCCAGATATATGTCTGCTTGAGCTAGCCACTTTTAGGCTATGGATGAGTCATATTTAAACAGAAACTTTTTACAAGTCCTAACACTGATATAAAAATAATTTTTATACTAGCTTAGAGTCCTTCTTAGAGTTTTCAGGAATTGCATATGAATTAGTAAGAGCCGGGTTTGGGAGGAAGGGTGAGAAACACAATGGTTATCTTAAGAGGCAGATGTCAGAGAACTAACAGCTAAAAAGGAACGCTGAGATGGAAACTGAGTAGCTACTGATTGCATTGTGACTTCCCCTCTTAGGGCTGAGGAAACAAAGTGGGGACCCAAGGACTGCACAAAAAGGAGATGTGAGATTCGGACCCATGAGAACTGGGTCTGGCCAATAAGACAGAATCTTCGAGTACACGAAGAAGCTGGAAACTAGGACCAAAGGCTACTGGAGCTAAATTGCTTCTGCCAGGGTAAGGACCCGGAGAGAATTACTAAGAAAACAGCAAATAAACAGCGAACAAGTCCTGTCCGTCCTCCTCTAGTGCCCCCTACCGGTGGGAACTAGAGGCACAGCTGACACACTGGACCGCTTTAACCCTCAGAAGCCATCAGGAGACACTCGACCTGGACTCTTTGAGACGGAAGAAAACAGGAATTTAAGACACTCCGAAAATTACTGCCTTTCTAACCGCCTCCACCACCAGAAAGAGGTTTGCTTGTTTGTTTGCTTGTTTTGGTGCAATTATTGAGACTCCTTTCTTCCTAAGGGCAGTTGACGCAATGTAAGGGTCATTTCCCTTAATTTGTGCATTTGTAACAGGAATCTGAGGCGGGGGAGAGAGAGAATATGCCTGAAGTACGTGGTTAATTTGTTTGTTTTCGCTCTATGCTTAATATTTACAACTACCTAGAAAGGACTGCCGTTGAGATCTGCTTGCATATTTTTCTCACACTGTTCCAATGCTTACTCTTTCTTTCTTTCTTTCTTTCTTTCTTTCTTTCTTTCTTTCTTTCTTCCTTCCTTCCTTCCTTCCTTCCCTCTTCCTTCCTTTCTTTCTTTCTTTCTTTCTTTCTGTCTGTCTTTCTTTCTTTCTTCCTTCCCTCCTTCCTTCTTTCTTTCTTAGTTGGGGGACCACCTCTGACAGGCTCTTTGTTGGGTTTTGAGGCTGCGTCTGCCCATCTGTAAAACGCAGAGTCCTAACTTCAGGTGGCAGGCAGGGATGGAAGGAAATCCCGAACAAGGTAAGACGGCATGCCCAACAAACAGTACGTTGAGAAATATCTATTTCCCTCTTCCAGCATCTTCTTCCGGGATGAAATCTGACATTTCAAGTAAGGGATCAGACTATGCGGTGCTGGGGTGAGCCTTTACCTGCTTCGATCTGATTGATCTCCACCAGTCCTTGAAGCCTGTGGACCAAAGCTGTCCTGGCGCGCGGGGACACCCTGCGGGGAAAGCCGTGTGTGTGTGTGTGAGCGCGGGGCTCTGGGCTCCATCGCCCTCCGTCCCGCGTGTAGAGAGGAGCCCTGGAGAGGTCACGCCGCGTTCCCAGAGATGTGACCCGAGCTGTCTGCCCATGCGCGCTCCCGGGACCCCGGCTCCCGGCCGCCCGGCGCTGCCGTGGCTGCTGCCCGGGTTGCTGCTGCTGCTGCTGCTGCTGTTGCTGACCGCTTCGGGACGGGCAGGTAGGAGGGTCGCCGGGAGGTTAACTCGGCCTCCCGTGCTCCGGGACTGGGCTCCGGCTTGCTGGATCCGAGCTGGGACTGGGGGTGGAAGGGTAGTAGTAGCACTCCTGAGTGGTCCACGAAGCCCGTGACCGTGACGTCCAGGGGAGGCTCGCACTAATGCCGTGCCGGGTACAAGGCTCCTAGACCGAGCTGCCCCTGGAAAAAGATCAGGTCAGAGCTTGAAAAGCCAAAGATGGGAAATCCACATCCCACTCTTCTGGGCACAGTCTTGCCTCAGCAACCATGACATGTACAGATATGCACTCTGATTTTTTTCCGAAGTAACAAAACCGAGCTGTGACTTAAGGCCCTAGAGGGGTTTTTCTTTGTTGTTTGAAAGTTTAAGCTGTAACCGCTGTGATTCAGAAAGAGAGTATGATTCGCTAAACAAAGTTTATTTTTCTTTTCTTTTTATTTCTCCCATATAAAAACATACTTTTTAAAAAGCAAGATATCTCACACGCCCCCCCTTTAAGTTTTTAATTAAAGACAACAGCCACAAGGCTTCCCAAAATATCGATTGTAGTTTATATAAAATTGATTCAGGCACCTGTACCGTTTAGCCTGGAACTGAACGGCGAGTTGGGGCAGAGAGTTGTCCATGAGATGGCAGTCTGAGAAAACATAGAGCTCAGCGTGCTTTCAGGGGCAAGAAACGTGCACTCTGGCCTCAGAGAGACTGCTGGGCAGTATATTCGATACAAAAAGTTTCTTTGCTAACTTCTAAATTGATGAAAATGATTGTATTTTAATAATCTTAGATAAGCCAAATGTGAAGAGACTTATTCAAATATCGCCGATAAAAAAAAAAACGATTTTAGTTTTTAAAGCATAGTTGAAGTTTATTACAAAAGGTTTTAGCAGAGATTTAAGTACAGGCATCAAGGGGAATGAGGTGTGTGTGTGTGTGTGTGTGTGTGTGTGTGTGTGTGTGTGTGTGAATGGTTAAGGGAAGCTCTTCACATATAGTACATGCAATAGAGCCAGCATACTGAATTTGTTTGGTTTTAATCAGAGAAATAAAACTTGTTCATTAATTGGACAAAGAGAATGACATTAGAAGTCATCAATATTTCTAACTTAAAAGCAAAATTTGCAAGCAAACACACACACATAGAAACGTGCTTTTTTGATGCATGAGACCCAGAAACTTTCTCAGTGTTTAACGTGGGACTGTCCTCCAGAGATACTCTGAGAGCTACTAGGAAAACCAGTTAGAAGGTGGATTAGCTGCCTAGATACCATTCCTACACTTAATTGCTTAACCGGCAGATAAGCCTCCCACTCTACAGAAATGTGGATTTTTAAGAGTTGTATGACAAGCCACTCCTGGGTAGATAATACTTTAACCTTTTTGAATTTTCTCTTTTGCACAATAATTCAGAGTTTCACAACAGGATCAGGGTATATAAGCCAAAACACCCAAAGAGAAATGAATGTTGCATGCAGCACCAATATTTTATACAGATCTTGATGTTCCATTTAACGTAAACCATTACAGGAGTTCTGGATGTCTCTGCTCTTCCCTAAGGCTGGTGTAGCCCTGTTATTGACTCTCCTGGCTCTCTGGTTTTACCAGACAGTTTATCCCTCTGGCCTATCAAACTGGGTCCTGTAGATAATCCTGAATCTTCAGTGCTGTGTGTCATTAGTGTATGTCCATGAGGAGGAGGAACTCCATGATGATGTTTCATGTAAAACAGAGTTCATATAATGGCCAGCGTTATATAAACATGTCTTAAGCCTATATGAGACTGAAAACAGTGATTGCCCAGGACAATATGTCTCTGTTCAAAATCCCTCAAAGGCCTTCCATTGCTTTCGGAATTTTCTAAATCCTGCAGTGTTCTGTGTGACCTGTTCCCTCCTTTCCCTCTCCAGCTTTACTTTAATTACTCCTCTTCTGGTCTTTTTCCAGTTCCCAGAACAAGCCACATGTCCAGGATCCATCCTTGCAGTTCCCTCTGCTAGAATGCCCCTCCCCCATCTGTGCTGGCTATCCCTGCTCAGGGTCTGCATCTCACCTCAGTGTGACTCTCACAGGGAGGTCGTCTCTTAATCTCCAATGTGGAAAGAGCCTTCACAGGACTTAATGGTCATCCCACCCAACTGCTGCATCTTTGAATCACCCCCTGCAGCATCGGTCCAGGGAAATTAGTTACCTGTGCCCTGCTGGAGCACCTCTCACCCAGATAGGCAAGATGCCCCCGCTAACTACTAAAAAATCCTTCTGTAAACTAGCAAAACACTTGGTGCTTGTTATTTTCATCCATTGTTTGTATTTATTTTGAGCTGAAAAAGTCCCCATAGGATAAGGAAAATGTGTTCGTACTGGGGATGCAGCTGTCACATTTCAGCTGCCTCTTTAGTCTCTGCTCACAGCCTCTTACGTGATATTTGTGCCATGTCCCCTCCCTGTGCTGTTTCCATGACGTCTCCCAAGGTGTGTGACTTCTTGGGCTGACTCCCTACAGAGCTCGATGGAATGGCTAACTTACCAAACGTGGAACTGAGACAGATTGTCTTTACATTAGCCATTTATAAGGCCTACATGGGCCCTCTTATCTCTCTTGTCTTCTGGGGGACGAACTCTGCCCGGATTCAGAATTTCATACTAGTACAATTTCACTTGTCTGGCCGAGATGGCTTTCCTGCTAGCCTCTTGGGGTACAGAGAAAGAAAATATGGTTTAATGTTTCATCTAGAATTCCCGATGTCTGTGGTGGTGAGCCGTTAGTACAACCAAGGCACTCTCCAGGAAGGAAAATTTTAATTGACTTTAAACATTATCTGTACAGAATTCTTCCTGCTCTTTGAGGAGGGTGATCACGTTCCATCTTGAGCCACCAAGATGGCGACGTTCATCGCTCTCTCCACTACCTATTCTAATGCCAACTCTGCCTGGACCACACAGTGTGGAAATAAGTACTCCATCTTGTCCACACTTGTCCCAGTCACACTTCATTTCCTCTGGGATGGGAGTCAGAGTCTCCTTCCATACAGCTAAAGAATAAAAATGTTTTGTTGACAGTGGATATTTCCGGCACATGTGTTTACATGTTTCCACTATTTGATCCCCCCTTCTCTTCTTAGCAACTGTTCTTCCTACGTCAGGTTCCCCCTTCCTACCTTCAGGTGACCTAGCAGTTCTTACAGAATTCTCTTAAAGAAACTAGTTACTCTTTCTGAGGAAGTAGATAACTACATTAATTGTTTTAGGGCTGTCGTAAGAGTACCACAAGCTGGGTAGCTTAAAAATCACATAACTTTATTGCTCACAGTTGTGGAGACTGGAAGTCCAGGTGCCAGGTGCTGGCAGGGCCACTCTTCCCAAGCACAGGTGGGGAGGGTGGGGTCTGGTGCGTGGCTCTCTCTCTGCTTTCAGTTGCTAACAGTACTTGGTATTCCTAGACTTGTAGATATGCTGCCCCAATCTCTGCCCTGCCTGATCTTGTCTCCAAGTGGTCACCTCTTTGTGTCCCTTCACATGGTCTCCTTGAAGACTGTGTGTGTCTGCTTCTTTGTTCAAGTTTTGCCTTTTTATGAGGATTTCAACCCAACCTATGGATTATAAAGGCCATGTTTATATTATAAATAAGGGCAGGTTATGTGGGGGGGGGCATTAGAATTTCAGTTATTTCTCTTGGGCAGTACAGTTCAACTCACAACACCTACCATGCACTCCAAGATCTGTAGACAGATGGCAAGATGTGTGGACTTGGCATCTCTGATGGGGGGGAGGGGGTTTTCAGCTGTATCCACGGTAGCTCTTCCTCTTTAGTACCACTAGTGGTCTGTGTCCACTACTGAAAGGGAGTTTTGTGGACGTGTCAGACCTGGAAGTCTGCACTGAGAAGGTTGAGAGGAGATATGAGGTCTTCTCTTATGCTTTCTATATCATAAACGTGAAGGACAGCCACTGTGGGCTCTCAACAGAGACGGCTAGTGTTTGACATCTTGCATCCCGGAAGCTCTCTCCTCAGACTCCTGCAGAAGCTCTCTCCTCAGACCCCTGGCTCTCATCTCTGCAGTTAACTGCTCCAAATATGTGTGAGGCAAAACTACCCATTTTATTCCAACCCAGCTCTCCCTCCATTTTATATTAAAATATATATATATATATTGTAGAGTGTCTGCTAAATTACTTCCTAAGTGCTCAATGTGTTTTTTTTTTTTTTTTTTTTTTTTTTTTTGGTTTTTCGAGACAAGGTTTCTCTGTGTAGCTTTGCGCCTTTCCTGGAACTCACTTGGTAGCCCAGGCTGGCCTCGAACTCACAGAGATCCGCCTGGCTCTGCCTCCCGAGTGCTGGGATTAAAGGCGTGCGCCACCACCGCCCGGCTCCTCAATGTGTTATTTTAAAAAGTAGTTCATAAACTTTTAGTGCAAACTAGAATTGCATGTGCAGAGAAATGAGAAATTTGAAGTGGTCAGATTACACAAAAATGAAATTAGTGGAATGTCCTATGCATCCATGTTGAGTTCTTCCCCCTAAATTTAAATATATCCTTACTCAATGTGATTTTTAAATAATCTGTCTTTGAGGGCTTTCATTTAACTACCCACTCACTCATTCAGTGCCATTCATTCATACATGTAGGAACTGTCCTAGGCTCCTAATTGAACAAGAAAAAGACCCTTTCTTCATGTAGTCTCCAGAGGAAGACAGAAAAATTAGGGTGCAAATGCCAGAACTGAGGGAAACGTTTCATAGACATACAGAACAAGACATCTGAACTAGGGCAAGGTTGGACTCCTATAGGAAAAGTCTCACTATAACGTGGGAGTGTGGCGGTCTGAATCTGAAATGTCCCACTCACATACACGTCTTGAATGTTACTCCCCAGATCATAGGCCTGTTCTAAAGGCCTTAGAGCCTTTATGACGTGGGCTCAGCCAGCAGAAGTAGATGACTAGGAATGGGCATCACTACTCTCCCTGGTTCTGACCTGCAGTTTCTGCATCCTGGTCCATGCCTGGTGCACAGCCGTTGCCTCATGTTTCCGCCTCTGCAGCAGAGCTGCGCCACCACCCCCGCCCCGCTCCAACCTTCCTCCTTACCCTAAACATAAACTTCTCTGAAATCTTGATCTAAAACATGCCTTTCTGTCCTAACTTCTGTCAGGCGTTCCTGTCGCCCTGGTACAAACGCAACTAAAAGAATGAATCACATCACATTCTCCCTACGTCAGAAGGAAAGATACAACAGAAGATAAACATGTCTTAATAGAAAAAGAAACATTAAATGCTTTCCAGAAAACACATACAAATTCAGCAAATAACCAAAAACAGTTTCCTATATATTGCATCAAATATTTATAATTCAATATACATCTAATCTTTTTTAATTTAAATATTTGCAAAAGGGAGGCAGCAGGGGTAAGTCCCATACTGAGTGAATCCTATCTCTAAATTACCAGGTACTAATGTTCTTTTTTTCCCATAAATTTCTTACTTACAAAACACATCTGAACAAAGAAACAGCAACCTCGTAGAAAGGATACTCTTTCTGAAAGTGGTGGTTACAGAGTGGGCAGGAGTCAGGAGCTCTGTGGGTATAGACTGACCTCAAGGTCGTTGGCAGAACCCACAAGTCACTGTGGTCTACAGCCCTCTGCAGCATTGAATCAAACCACAGACAGTTATGAAAAGGCACAAATGTTAAGACGCGGTTTTTAATAAAGGTGCTGTGTCCCACTTCCTGCTTCAACACAGATCTTGAAAGGCCCTGCAAATTTTAATGAATAAGTGTGCAGTGGGTGGCTTATTGTTCCAGTTTCCACCCTGTTTCTAGAAAAGTCCTAATGCTGTCAGAGCAGCAATGGATTGGCTGATACTAATATCTGAAGATTCAGGTCACCCACAACCCCAGAATATGATATTTGGAGATGGGATCTTTGTGGACATAACTCAAAGATCTCATGACCCAGTCATTTTGGAATTGGGCCAGACTGGTGTACTTACAGGAAGATAAGAAAACTCTGAAAGACCCCATGGAAGCAAAGATGTGCAAAGGTTGAAGTTACAGTCATCGTAAGCCCAGAAACCCGGTGGGCCCCAGGAACTGGAAGAGATGGGAGAGCAGACTTTCAAAGAACCTTCAAAGACAGCATGGCCAGAAGACACTGTGGTTTGAGACATCTAGCCTCCAGAATTGCGATAGACACATCTATATCTCAGACCTACCCCTGTGTGGTACGTTACCATAACAACACTAGGAAACTGCCCCTGGTCTTGGATTCTTCTCTATGAAGCCATCATTTTTGCTGACTGCTTCTACCATGATATTCTCTCTTTTGGATAATGACACAATATAAGTACCTCAATCCGCCAGCCTTCTTCAAGGCATATGCAGCAAATGGAACCCCCATTCATTTTATTGCACATTGCTATGTAGCTTCCCCAAGGCATAATTCAACTCCAAAAAGGTCTGCCTCTCATCCTGCTCCCTCTCAGAAACACCAAAGCACCAACTTGCCACTATAGAGGAGAGCCAGTCTAGAGAAAAGCCATTCTCCTTTCTAATGGTGCTTGGAATGGTGGCTACACTCTACCTTTGTGGTGTTCAATTAGCACAGTGGTTCTCAACCTTCCTAATGCTGTGACCCTTTAATACAGTTCGTGGTGTCATGGTAACCCCAGCCATGACATTTCTGTTGCTACATCATAAATGTAATTTTGTTACTGTTATGAATCTTAATGTAAATATCTGATATGCAGATGATCTTAGATGACCCCTGTGAAAGGGTCATTGAGAGAACCCTTTTGAGAACTGCTGAATTAGACAGTCTGAGATCTATCTATTGACCTCATTTCCCTCAATATCTAAACCAACAGTGAACAGAAGTAGATTCCATTGATGACTTTCTTGAAACTTAAAACAAAATGGAACAAGGCTTGGGCTGTGTTGCATTTCAGCTGTCAAGAGTCTTTTGTGCATCCATTGAGATGATTGTGTGATTCTGTCTTTGAGTCCATTTATATGGCTCATGATATTTGTTTGTTTGCATATGTTGAATCATCCCTGCATCCATCAGATTTTCGGATTAAGGATACATATCGTGTGGGGGGGGGGGGGAGGGTGTACGCATGTGTGGTGTATGTGTGCATTTATGCATGCATTTGTGTATTTGTGAGTATGTGCATGTCTGCATGTGTGTTTTAAATCCTCACAGGACATTCTTCACTATAATTCATTGTTACAAATGGGGATAGGAGGGAATCTGCTTTCTTCCCTCTCTTCCTCTACTGCCCCTTTGTCCATCTTTTCCATTTTTTAATCACCTCATATTTTATTTCCAATTCTCAATATATTATTACTTTAAAGCTCCCTTACTTTATGGGTTTTTTTTTCACATTTTTTATCCTGTCAGCTTTCTGGATTTTTTAACAATGGTGATGTCCGTGAAGAATTATAGTGCCTCTTGGAGGAAGGATAGGAAGAAAAAGTTGTAAAAGGGAGTTGAAAAGTAACCTGGGAGATGTGCACTGATATTAAAAAGTGTCTAGTAATTGAACTTGGTGTTTCCAATCACAGTTCGTTCCAATACTTCAGTAATCCCAGATGCTTTGGCTCTGACCATATCCCTTGTCGGACTTTTCTTTCTGAGGCATATAATCAAGGATTAGAGACGCAGGTCTACATTTCAGTCTACTGCTCCACAAGTACTATGAAAATCTAACATCGTAAAACATGGAAAATAATTAGATGCTTATTCCTAAAAGGGTCCTTTTCTAAAGGAGAAGGGACAGGAAAGAGGAGGGGAAGAGAAGGTGACCCTAGGGATGCTGTGACAGTGGGCCGGGGTCTGTAATAGACAGTCCTCGGGCATATTCAAACGAACCACAGCATCTCCCAACTAGGCACCTGGCAGGCTATGCTCCATTGTGAGACAATGGAGGGTTTCTTTTTTTTTTTTTAATTTTTATTTTGCAATACAATTAAGTTCTACATACAGGCACAGATTCCCTTGTTCTCCCCCCTCCCGCCCCCCTCACCTTCCCCCCAGCCCACCCCCCATTCCAATCTCCTCCAGGGCAAAGCCTTCCCCACAGACTGAGATCAACCTGGTGGACTCAGTCCAGGTAGGTCCAGTCCCCTAATGGAGGGTTTCTTAAATCCCTTTTCTTCAGAGCTGCAGGTAGAGCCTCACATACATGAGTCAGGAAATCCCATTCAGTGACTGACCTGCCTCTTTGGGGGCGCAAACTGCAGTTCCCAAGGCATTCACCGTCACTTTAAGAACCTTGGACCATTCAGCTGTGAAATGCCACACTGAGCAAAAACAAAGCACGGTGAGTGAAGAGCAATGCTGGATTATGTTGCTTGTTTAGAAACTGCTTAGGAAGACACTGTTGCTAAAAGGAAGCATGATCCAAATTCCGCGAGCTAATCAGTACCATGGGGATGGTCATAAACCTCTGAAACTGTTTCAAAGACACATCGTCTTCGATGGGTAGACTCCAATATATTCATTCAAATAAAAAGTCTCTATTTGAAATCCTACTTTCTTTTCAAGTACAAGCAGCAAAACACACAAAAACATGTTTAAACATGTAGATTTACATATTGAGGTATTGAGGTGTGACTAAAAAGGAAAAGTACTGAATTTTTTAATTTATTTTTTATTATTTTATTTTATTTTATTTTGTTTTTTACTTCATGACTCTCCCATGTAAGTGTGCACACACCCAGCAGGAGAAGGATGAACAGTCAGCCCGGATTTGGAGCCCCTGACTAACTGTAGACATGGTTCCTCCCGGGTTCAGCTTGGTGAACCCAGGAGTGTCTTGGGTTTACTTACAGCAGAGTAGGTGACTGGGATACAAGAGTGTCCCTCAATGGTCCCATCCCAGCATAGGTGGCAGCCTGAAGGGAGCTAGCTGCCTCAGTGGTGCTTCAGGTCACCTCCCACCTCTTTTTCGGGTGTTTTGTTTTGTTTACTCATTTATTTTTTTTCGTTTTTGCATCCCGACCAAAGTTTCCTCTCCCTCCTCGCCTCCAAGTCCCTCCCCCACCCCATTCCTACCCCATCCCACCCACTCCCCCCTCTTCTGTTTCTCTTTAGAAGAGGGCAGGTCTCCCATGGATATTAGGCAGTCATGTCAGGTCAAGTTCCAGTGAGACTAGGCACCTCCTCTTCTATTAAGGCTGGGCAAGACAATCTGCTAGGAGGAAAGGGTCCCAAAAAGCAGGCAACGGAGTCAGAGACAGCCCCTGCTCCCACTGTTAGGAGTCCTACAAGAGGACCAAGTTACACAACTGTAACGTATATACAGAGAGCTTAGGTCAGTCCCATGCAGGCTCCCTGGTTGTCGGTTCAGTCTTTGTGAGCCCCTATGAGCCCAGGATAGTGGATTCCGTGAGTTTTCTTGTGGTGCCCTTGACCTCACTTGCTTCTACAATCCTTCCTCCCCATCTTCTGCAGGATTCCCTGATCTCCACCTAATGTTTGGCTGTGGGTCTCTGCATCTGTTTTCATTAGGTGCTGGGTGAAGCCTCTCTGATGACAGTTGGGCTGGGCACCAATCTATGAGTAGAGCAGAATATCACTAGGAATCATCTAATTGACTTTCTTTCTTTCTTTCTTTCTTTCTTTCTTTCTTTCTTTCTTTCTTTCTTTCTTTCTTTGCCAGTTGTGTTTGATTCTATCCTGTCTCTGGGCTATCCTGTCTTTGGGACCTGACCCTCAGGGGTGAGCTCCTTCTCACAGTATGGGTCTCAAGCTGGGCCAGTCATTGGTTGGCCACTCCCACAATTTCTGCACCACCTTTACCCCAGCATATCTTGTAGGCAGGGCAAATTGTAGGTGAAAGGGTTTGTGGCTGGGTTGGTGTCCCCGTCCCTCCACTGGAAGTCTTGCCCAGTTACAGGAGATGGCTGGTTCAGGTTCCACATCCCCAATTGCTAGGAGTCTTAGCTAGGGTCGCCCTCATAGATTTCTGGGAGTTTCCATTGCACTAAGTTTCTAGCTCATCCCAGAGATGTCCCCAGAATCCAGTTGTCTCTCCCAGTACTCTCTCCCTCCATCCTCCCCTGACCTGATCCCTCCTGTTCCCATCCCCACCCCACCACTTCTAGACCCCTCACAATATAGGTGACAACCTGGAGGAAGCCGCATCACCTCCTACTTTTTCTATACTCATCTTTTCTAAGAGCTCCAAGACCAGGTGCGGCCTGAAGGCAGGAGTGTTCAGTGGGTAGAATTCCAGGTGAACATCCTGTCACCCTGCCCCCACTTTCTACTGAGGAATGTTTATAGCTGTTATCATTATCATGGATGTAGCTGTTACTGCATCATTCTTACTTTTTATGTCATTATTTAGGGCTCAAACATTCTGTTGGTCACCACAGAAGTGTCTGCTTCATGGTGGCTGATGGTCATGTTAGACCCAGAGAAAATGGCCATTCTCTAATCGTACATAGTGATGGGTAATGCCCCAGATACAGAACCTTTACTCTGTGAGAGAGGAACCTTAGGTGTATTTCTGTTCCCAATCATACCTCAGTGCCTATCATAATTTCTATTTTCAGCCCATCATAGCTGCCCACTTACACCTCACTAAATGGATTATATGACTGTGTTTATCCACCACAAAACCTTCAAAGAAGAAGTAGTTTCCCTCATGGGCTTTCTGATGACCTGAGAAGCTACCATCTACAACATGCAAAACAGAGTGATTACATAATCCTTCCTTCCACGGTGCTGTTCTTTGGAGCATTTTGTGAAGTCAGTGGGTGAGTGTCCTGGCAGAGAGAGCCCTGCCAAGGATACTTGGGCTTATACATCTGCCAAATAACTGAATTATGCTGAGCAAGTCATCTAGCCTCCCTAGGCTTCCATCTAGCCAGCTATACAATGAGAATAGTTACCACAGAGGATAATGCCAAGCTAGCAATGATTTTATTCAGCTCTTTCTTTGTGCCGTGCTTTGGCAAGAGCTTTACATTAAGAATACTGTTTAATCGTTGCAGCAAGCCTGTGAGGCTGGTTGATTGTTCCATTGTTGCAAGTGCAGAAATGGAGACAAAAGTTAAGTAACTTACTTAGATGCTCTGCTGGTAAGTGGTAAAACAGGCATAGGCTCCGGTGTGTGTCTAGAACCTCTCTGACCTGCTCCTGTAAACTATTATTAGAGGCCAGTGAGATACAGCAAGTGGCAGTGTCCTATATAATGGACAATTCAGAGAAACTGAGGCACACACAAGTGCAACCGAGAGTACTCGAGAAATAATAGCAGGGACGGTGGCTAGAAGAAAATCAAGTTCAAAGGAACTGATGGGAGCACCAAATGGTACAGCTGGGCGGTGTGTATCTTCCTTCCCAGGTAAGTACTGAGTCATGAAGTACTGTTTGGAGGACTTACTTTTCAAGGGTACTTAGTGTGCAATTAGGTGGGCGGGGAAGAGAGAGCAGCTAATATGGTTCAAGGTAAATGGTTTACAATTTGAGACAGAAAAACGCCTTTGTTTCCAGCATGCTGAAGTCAGGCCAGAGTTTCAGACAACCCACTCAAAAGTAGGTGTACCTGTTTTGCTCTTTGGATATTAGGATACAGTCACTATGACTTCTACTCTCTGAAATGGGCCAGTCACCCTTTGGTGCTTTTTATACGTCAGCTCCCTTCAACCTTGTTTGCCGCAGAAGCAAACTCACTCAGGGCCGAGGGGCTCGTTTTCTGTCACGTTGCATCTTCTCTCACAAGCCTATTAAGGTATTTCTCCGTTGAGAAATGAGTTTACAATATGGACCAGCCACTTATCATAGACTGTTCTTCCTTAATTAAAAAAAAAAATCCTAATAAAACAGGTGCTGAGCATCTGCAGGTCATGCCGCTCCTGCGTGCCATGGGAGCACCCCCAGGTGATTTCAAGCTATCAATCAAACTGTAACGATTGGGTGGCTTAAGCTGTTTCACCACAGTTGAGATGCCCCAGTGAGTCTGGGGTCTGCTCCATCGCCATGATTCTGTCAGCCTGACAAGTCTCTGCTCAGTTTGGCTCCTAACAAGGCATGTATTCATCGTATGATGTATTCAAAGTCCGTAAGATACAACGTCCCCTCTGCCAATTAACTCAGAGCCCTGTGAGTCTTTACTGCTCCAGCTTAGAAGAACAGAGTGGGCATGGGCATCTGCGGACATTTTTTTTTTCCTGGGCAAGGCTGGGCAGGATGTCCTCCATCTGAAGATTTTTCTAGTTAGTCATGGGCCTGAGCACCTTGGTCTCGCATAAGTCCCCAGGAGTGGTTGCATGTGGCCCCTCCTTGTCACAGTCTGTCTCTTGTTGCTTTTTGAACTTTCTGATGGGAAAGTCAGAATGCCTCAATTTCAAAGGAGGGAAGTGTGAGGAATCCCAGAGACTGCTTCCCCTGGCTCTTTGTGCATTCTCTTAGAGCAATGCACTTTTTGTGAGTGCTCAGTGCACTAATCAATGCCTTCTCACTTTCTGCAGCACAGCAACATGATAGTGCCTTCTAAACCATCTGATTGGTCACCATTAGATACCCCCAGAGTATTCCCAGGCTTTGGCTCCACAGTATGGCTGGCTTGAAATGACAGAATTTGTTCCTTCATGGTTTGAAAGCCATGAGCAAAAATCCAGCGGTTGGCCACCTTGAGCTCCTGCTGGAAGCCTCCACAATAAGTTGTGTCTACCCTCCCCCTAACTTCTGGAAGTCCCAGGGAGTTTTGGACATGCATGCAGATGCATCGTCCTAGCTTTGGTCACCACGGTCACATGGGTCTTTTCATGTGACTGTATTTTTATAAAGACACCAGTCACTTGGAACTAAGAGTCCGTGCTGCTCCTGGGTGACCTCAACTTAATGGAGTTTCTGCACCAAGCCTATTTCCAAATGAGGTCACATCCAGAGATATTGAGAATTAGGACTTCAATGTATTTAGGGAATGGAAGGACACAATTCAACTTATAGTACAAAAAAAAATAAGTTAAATGATAAATAAAGTGATGAACCAGTATTTCACATTCATACAGGTGGAATCGACTATAGTGTGTTCAATATGAAAGGCAACGTGCTACAGTTCAAGGCTAAGGTGAAATTTTTAGAAATATATAGTTTTACTATGGTTCCAAATGAATAGAGATCCTATACTTATCAACTTAAAAGAAATTTGAATAAACTCAGACACAACAGTCTGGGAACCCTTACCTTTGCCGCCACCTCATGGTCGGGGAATGTGTTTAATAGGACACATTAGTAGATGGCTTCTACTTGCATTCTTCAGGGTCAGATGTGGGAGGATTCTGACGGGAAAAGGGAAAGGCCTTCTATTATATGATGTGGTTTTTTTTTAATGTGTTGATCAGGTCGGTATCAAATCATTGTAACACTTAAATTATTTTATATATCAACGTCATAGAATATCTGTGCTTTCCCATACGCTCTGACTTCTCTTTGTATAACTGCTTTGCAGTGGTGGTAGGTGAGCGATGTTAAAAGGGTATTGTGTGCTACCAAGTCCATTTCTCTTCACATTAGCTACATGAGCTTGTACAATCATCTTCTCTGTGCATCGGTTGCTTTATCTACATAGTTAGGATGATAACAGCACCTACCATAGGGCTTCTGCGGAGACTGGCTGAGTTGGTTGTATAAAACACATAAAATTATTCTGTCGCAGTAAGGATTCTAAGCCTGAGCAACTATTTCTATTGCACACTTGCTTGTCATCAACTAAATACTATAAGATATGAAGATATTCGCAATTCGTATGTTTTATACAGTCTTGTGCAAGTTGAGTTTTAGGAACATACTATATCCACAGTTTTAAAACAGGCTCTTAGCCTATCATTTTCAGTTGTCCCTAAAGACCCCTTATCTACTGAAATGAGACCTGGACAAAGAGAGAAAGCAGCTGTGAGAATACTCATAACCCCCTCACTGTAGTTAGAACCATTTATTGTCATTGACCAAAGACAAATCATTAAAATCCCATAGCTAACAAAAGGTATGGCTGAGGCAGACAGACAAATTACCATCGATCCACAGCAACTGATCGGCATCCATTTCTGGAAATAAACAGTCTGTGAGCAGAGGAACAAAATGTACTGTGCTTGAGTGAAGATGATTAACATGGCTTAATGTGCTCTGATAAAAACAATTTGGAAACCAGCAAGCCATGTCACAACAAGGAATATATTCTGTATCCTGGAGAGATGGAGAGATAAGATGTGACCTACTTTGCCCATAATGGGGCCACCCCCTGGATAATACTTTGATTCGTTGACAAGGAGATGATCCAAAACCAATATATTTTCTGCCTAAGCAATAAGATAAATAATGTCGATCCCAGTGACGAATCTGCAGGGCTGGAGACTACAGTGTTCTTCTGAGACATAGTAAGCGCGACAGTAACATCTGCTTTAAATGTGTTCCTACAAAAGCTGTGCACACTCTGAAACCCATCATCACCAGAGTTTTTATAATTAGGCCAGCATTTGTGAAAGTCCGTTTAAACAATGACAAAATTTTAATCAAGATCTCTGTTGAGGGGCTGTAGATATGGCTCAGTAGATAAAGTGCTTGCTGCAAAACCTGAGTGCCCGAGTTCAGATCCCCAGCACATGTAAAAATAGAAAAATGCAAGCATGGCAGCACACATCTGTAATCTCAATGTAAAGAAGGCACAGGCAGAGACAGGTGGATGCCAGTGACTCACTGGCCAGCCAATCTAGCCCAAACAATGAGTTTCAAGTTCAGAGTAGGACTCTTTCTCAAAATGAATAAATGGATAGATAGATAGATAGATAGATAGATAGATAGATAGATGGATGGATGGATGGATGGATGGATGGATGGATGGATGGATGGATGGACGGACGGGCAGACGGACGGACAGACAGACAGACAGACAGACAGACAGACAGATAGATAGATAGATAGATAGATAGATAGATAGATAGATAAAAATGGAGAGTGGCAAAAAAAGAAACATATGTCAACTTCTGGCTGCCATGCATTCATGCAGAGACAAATGTTCTCATGGACACATACATGCATATACCACACACACGGAAGAGAGAGAGAGAGAGAGAGAGAGAGAGAGAGAGAGAGGTCTATTGATCAGTAAACATGATGGTTGATGGTGTATTCCAGAGTATAATTAATTTCAGAAGCGTAAAATTGCTTTGTTCCCTTGAAATAATCAGCAAATTTAACTTAAATGAGCAATCCATTCTTTTTCATCCAAAATGTTTCTTAAATGTCTTGGGGGCATATTTTAGGCGTCTTTAGTTTATGCATTGTTCACTTATTTTAAAAGGCAAATAGAAACTAGTTTTTACAGAAGACAATCCTTATGTGTACAAACTTTGAGGAAATATGCCTGAACTATAAGATCTAAGATTATTTGGTATCTGTATCTCTAGGTCATGTTGCTATACATCAGAATATTCCATTCCTTATCAGTTATGTCTATAAAGCCATGTTTCAGCAATTTCTCTCATCAGTGGTATCATAATGCAGTCTATTTTAGTTTTATTTCTGATAAGATACCTCCCACTCCACACATGCCAGGGCCATTTAAAACTGTGGGATTTTAGACCTGGGAAGATCTTAGAGGTGTCTTTTTGTTAAAGCAGTTCCCCTCTCTTGAAGGATTGGAATGTTTTATTTCAGTCAACGGTACTGCCTCTCTACATTCCTTGTTCCCTCTTCAAAAATCTGATTAAAATTTAGGACCTTCTAATGCATGGAACGACATTAAATCACCACTAACTGCTCACCGTACATTATCCGTATTCTACATAAACTGCCAGCATCAGTGTCCACAAAGTGTTTCCGAAGAGAAGTGTGAAAAGCGAAGATGTGAGGGCAAGCCGGCCCTTCAGAGCTTCTCTCACACACATGACCACACTAGCCCTGTGTGCAGAGATTGGATAAGTTGATAGCACTTCTTTTTGAGTGTTTAACTTTCTTCTTAAAAATAATACTGAGGTATTTAAAAAAAAAAAAACAATCAAGGTGCAAAGTGGGAGACATGGCGAACACTGCGCATGCACACACATGATGCCCCGCACTCGGCCACCTAGCAGTTAAAGAGCTTATCTTGCTTAGAATCGGGGTCATATTGCAAAGTTTAATTCTAGAACAAATAATTTTTTTTCTTTTCCTTGTTTGCCTTGTGGTATTATAATTCATCATTTAGAGCTAATCTGAGCCGAGGATTGCCCAAAGCATTAAGCTAATTCCTTTCCTTGACATTAGTTCCAGCTAATTCACACAAGTGTCAAGGGACCCCCATGTCAGTGACTGAGCTAAATTGTATTTCCTAAGCTTCATTTGCAAATATCGAACCTTATGTTTTGTAGGTTCAAAGACTAGAATATGTATATTTACAAAGGGATAAGTTCCTCACGGAATCTGGTGGACTATTTATTATTCGATATGTTGTGATCTCTCCAGTGTTAATGCTTTGATTCCTACATGTTAACACTAAACTTTTTCAGTTACTTTAATTCATGGATCATCCCTGATCTTGGAGATAGCTCAGTGATACAGGACATGTTTAACATATTCAAGGCCTAGGATTCCATCCTCAACCCTGCCACACACCCCCCAAAAAAAGGATCAACCTATTTCATTTATTTTATTATATTTTATTTATTTTAGGGGACAAGGGCACCTGTCAGGGCACAGAAGTCCAGGGGACAGCTTTTAGGAGTTAGTTCTCTCCCTCCATGCTGTGGGTCCCTGGAATTGAACCCAGGTCCTCAGGCTTGACTGCAAGACATTTCTTGTTTCTTTGATGTTATAATAAATTATAAAGTGGTTGGTGTTTTTGGACCCAGCGAGTCATCTTGCTGGCACAGATCATCCTATTTCAGAAAAATGTATTCTTCCTATTATTTTTGGTAGCGTCTCAGTTCTCGATAATTTCTTTTAGAGGATTTCTATAAATAGATCCTTTGAGACAGAGTTTTGCTTAGAGAACAATTATGTGAGCATGCTAGTATTTAAAATGAAATCTCGGGGCTGGAGAGATGGCTAGGTGGTTAAGGGTACTTACTGCTCTTGGGGAGGACCAGAACCCATACAGTGTGGCTCGCATCTGTCTGTAACTGAAACTCCAGGGGATCCAGTGCCTTTTCTGCCATCCTTGGATCTGAGCACTTACACACATGTACACACACACACACATCCCACATCCCGTACATGCACACACTTACTCACATGCACACACACACACTGCACATGCACACACTCACTCACATGCGCACACACACACATAATAAATGAATAACTTCATCTTGCTGGCTAGTTTTCTGTCTGTCACCTTATTATACACTTTAGTGAATTCAATCAAGCTCCAGTCACCAACATGCCAGCTTTTCAATAATATCCATCAGAAATTTCCTCATCTTTAATACCATAATTGTGTATTTTAAAATGATTCGTGCTTAAATAAAACTTCGGGTGTATAGCCATAAAGGAAATTTTTTTCCAGGCTTCCCTATTAACTTTAAGATCTGGATAATGTCATCATGAGACTCCCAAACTTTTAAGGCCAGTTTCTGTTTCGATCTTTAAAACGGGCCTGCAGCCTGTACAGTCTCTGGCAGTTGCCACCGCACTTTAGAGAAGAGAAGGCGGGCAGGTTAGCAGGGGAGGGCCAGGCACTGTGCTCTGACACCCACAAGGGCTTTAGCTTGCTGAAGTGCATGCTGAGTCACAGCAGGAAGTGAGGAGTGGCTGGCTGTGTGGTGAGGATGTCCTCCAGTGCAGACTCATGGGTTTTACAGCTAACTCTAGAACATGGATTGTTCATTTCCCTGCTGGTGCATAACAAACTGCACCCAAACCAAGTACTGCTCTCTGTTCTCAGGGTTGCCTAGGGCTCAGCTGCACGGTTTGGCTGGTTTCCTTTGAGGTCCTTCCTGCAGCGTCAGTCTAGGGCAGCTGGGGCTGGAGTGGGCACAGCTACTTCCTGCGGAAGCCTGAGCTCAGCTGGGATATCGGGGTAGCCGACCCTCTCTCTCCTTCAAGTGACCCCTCAGAGTTGTCCTTCTCCATCACCCTGACTGCCATTTTGTACACTACTCAGGAGGCTAAAAGCACAAAAACTGGATGCTTCAAGGATGCTTATGCCTTAATTCCAGAGTCACATTTGCTAGATGCTCTTGGATGACCTAAATCACAGCCCCCACTCAGGTTGAGTGTGAGAAGAAATGCAGAGTCTGGGGCGTTGGGGCTGTCTTAAAGGTCAGCACTTACTTTAGGGATTAAGTTTTCCTTCCTTTCATTAAAACGCCAATTCTTTCCCACTCCTTTTCCAGTTCCTTGTGTCTCTGGCGGTTTGCCTAAACCTACAAATATCACCTTCTTATCTGTCAACATGAAGAATGTCCTGCATTGGAATCCACCCCAGGGTCTACGTGGAGTTGAAGTCACATACACGGTGCAGTATTTCATGTAAGTTGCTGCTTTTCTTTGCAAGTCGTCTCTAAGCACAAGTCTCAGACTCCTGCTGATTGTGTGGAAGCAAACTTTCTATGGCATTAAGTTCTTTGAAAAAGAAAAGTTCAGACATTTCCTGTTTCTTTGATGTTATAATAAATTATAAAGTGGTTGTTTTTTTTTGGAGCCAGAAATGTTGAACATTCAGGCAAGAGCATGAGGACATGCTTACAAAAATTGATAAAAGGGGCCAGCAAGATGGCTCAGCAGGTTAAGGTGTTTGTCACCAAGCCTGAGGACCTGAATTCCATTCTTGGGACCCACGTGCTGGAAGGAGAGAACTGACTCCAGCCAGTGTCCTCTTCCACCCACATGTGCACAGTGTGGTATGTGCATGGGCATGTGTGCACACACTAGTGCACATGCAGATACACACAGGGTAGGTAACAAATGAGTGGAGAAAAGAAGTTGGTTAGAGAGGTAGACTCTGGATAGGCAAACGAAGTGACCCACCAACTCTGAGATCTCTAAGCTTAAGGCAGAATTCTATGTGATGGCCTGTTCCTACTAAACAGAACAGCACATGGACCCTTTTCACTTGTCCTTCAGGACCCTTCACAGGCAAGAGAGAATGCAAAATAGACAAGACGGTGTCCATCTCTAGAGACTAAAGGAGAAGGACATAACCCAGACCACCAACTGTGAAGCAACCAAACCAAATCCTGTAGAACCCAGAGTGAGACCACCACAGATTCCAAAAGAAAACCAGCACTTCTTTCTTTTATTTTTAAGGACTGCTTTTTATTTAAGATTTCTTTTTCTTTATGCATGTGTGTTTCACATGTGTACGTGTCTGTGTGAGGGTATGCCAAATGTGTGCAGGTGCCCATGAAGGCCACAAGAGGGTCCAGATCACCTGGAGCTGGAGTTAGAGGCGGTTGTGTGCCCTTGGTGTGGGTGCTGGAAACCTCTGGAAGAATAGCAAATGCTCCTAACCACTGAACCATCTCTACCCCTTGAGCTCCATGGGTACGAATGATTCCTCAGTAATAGGTACTCAACTGCTCATCTAACACTCTAAGAAGGTACCAGTAACTGAAGAGACAGCCCCAAGGAGCCACAGCTTGGTGCCACAGAATGTCAGAGGAAGGGGACCTGCAGTGACACACTCATCATGGAGGCCTAGTCACAGGGCGGTGACAATTCTAGAGGAAGAGAGAGAGGCAGGAAGAAAGAAGCGGTAGAGAACAGTTGGCAGCCCAAGCAGACCGTGACCTTACAGGAATGCCATGAGCCACATCGGCCCCCAGGAGTCCACAAGCTAAAGGCAAGCAGGCGCTCCAGCAGAGGGAATAATAGATTTGATAAAAGAGAATCTGACAGAAGCAGAACTTTAAAATTCTGCACAGAGAAAGCTCATTATCTGACTCCCACTCGTACACCTCAGACTTTTAAATATTATTTTATTCTTTCTCACAGTTCGAGAACTGTGGTCTCGTGGGCTCGGATAGATGGTTCTTTTGCTGGTTTTGTTTGGGGTCTTTCACGCAGCTTTTAGTCTATGACAGATGAGGCTTGCCTAATTAGCCAACAGGTAGCCACATTCGAAGCCCTAGTAAGAAATTGGGATAGCACCTACCCATGATTATTGAGAGTGAAAGAGGCAAGTGAATTCAAATAAAAAGTTCCTCCAAGACCTTTCCCATGGGAGTAAGAGAAGAATTCATAGAATAATGGTCTATGTTGTTTTATTAAAGTAGATAGACAACACAATCTTTTCTGTATGTTTGCTTGTTCTTGTTTTTGAGATGGGGCCTCATGTAGCCCAGGCTAGCCTCTGACTTTCAACACAGCTGAGGATTACTTTGAACTCCTAATTCTTCTATCTAGCTCCCAAGAGCCAGGATTACAAGCATGTACTGAAAAACGGGGTTGAATGTAGAATTCTTCTAGACTGAATGGTGACAGGAAGTGTGACTGTAGACCTTTCTTGTTTTCTTGGCATCCATGAGGAATTGGTTCTGGACCTTCCACAGATGCATCAGACCTTTCTATTAGATGACATGGCATTTGCCTATAATCTGCACATACCTACCTATACTCCTCAAGCTACCCTAGGTTATTATAATGCATGCTACCAGTATAAATGCTATCAAAGTACTGCCATACTACAGATGTTCAGTAAAGAAGCAATTCTTTCTCCAATGTTTTTAATCCACAGCAGATTTAATCCACAGAATTGGAACCCATGGATACAATGCCTGTGTATCATCATTTAATAACTAACTTTTCCAGTAGTCTTCAAAACCATTTTCTTCATTTAGAAAGTCATAAGGAACTAATATTTCTCATGGTAACAGAACATTTGGATTTCAGCAATTATTTTCAGGTTACCTCATTTCTTTTGATTAAGATTCAAATAAAGTGAAAGTCACTGCTTTATTAGAAATATGTGCTTCAGGTACGACCTGATTTCTGTCTATGTAGCTGTCTAATCATCCTTCTTTCTGTAAGTAGGATAAAGTGCCCAGCATCATTCACACCAAATGTTTCTGGTTAATGAGTTGTAAGGGTAATTTATTTCTCCCTTGGTTATACTTCCTGAACTTTAAAAACATGAACCACATTTGCAAAAGAGAATGGCCATCTTTGTCCTTGGAAAATTAATTCGGACCACTAAAGCTGGGCAAAAACTTCAGGGAATACTCCTCGTTGCCTTTTTCTAGCACTCCATTCTCATTTCCAAGGATAGTCTCAGGAGCCGGGGTTTAAAGAAAGACTTCAGCTTTACACAGAGCAATGACTCACCAGCATGTCCTCACTCCTCCTTCCATTAGGTGGGGCAAAGAGCTTGCTCTGCCCTTCTGACTTCCCAGTGCTTCAGAAAGAACTTATAATAATAATAATAATAATAATAATAATAATAATAATAATAACCAGGATTGTCATTGCTGTATGAGAACAAATAAGTTATACTGTGCAACTTTCTAAAATGAGTCCTTAAAAAGACACTTGTCCCATAGGAGTTCTGACATCCCTGGGTATGAACCAAGTGGACAGGAACACAGGGTGCAGTGCTGGAATCGGACAGTCTTAGGTTCATGGCCAGGTTGTGAACCTAGCTGAGTAACCTTGAGCAGGTTACACGCTTTTATACTGTTAGGGAGGTTTGTTTCCAGAGCAAAATGTTTAAAGTTTATATTATACCCACAAAACAATTTGGTGTCGAAAATGGCATGGCACCCAAAACATCAGCTTTGACACTGGGGAAAGTGATTCCAATTTCAGATCAATTCTTGCTGCTTCTGCAAACTTGACTGGATCCCTTAATCTTCCTGAGTTTCAATTTCCAGCTCTGTAGAAATGGGGCAAAACCAGTGAAGCCCACTTCCCGGGGTTGCCACACAGTTCAGTGAGGTGAAATACGTAAGCCAGGAGAACCCCCCTCGTCTCACTGGGCACTCACAGGTGTTTGCTGTGCTTACTAGAAATAGATGGAGACCGGCGAGGCCCCCACAAGATTCGTCCTGTGGGAGATTATTGTCACTGGAATATTTGTCAGATCTCCCATTCAGATATCAGCAACAGGCATTTTCTTCTCGGTCAGCATCTGCATGGTAAGGAGGTGCCCTGCCCTTGGCAGGGTGAGGCAGTTTACAAAAGGAACACAAAGGAAGCAGGGACAGTATTTTTCTGACTTCAAGTCAAGACCTGCTGACAGGACAAGAAATCAGCATGAGGCCACATTCCTAATCCTAACACCTGGAAGATAGAAGCAAGGGATCAGGAGTTCAAGGTCATTATCAGCTACATAGAGAGTTCGAGACTAGCCTAGACCATATGAGACCGCCATCTCGAAAGACCAAAACAAAAGAATAAAGTGAAATTGAAAAGTAAATCAGTTTTGAGTAACACGAATAGTATCTTTTCAAGAAAGAAATGGAATGGTATGGACAACCAAATGCACAGCAAGAAGAGAAGTTTGGGTATAATCTGGTAAAGCCTGTTTCTCTGTGTTAGATAGTCTGTTTTACAAACTGAATCAAAATATAACTATATATGTAAATGCAGACCCATTTTTCCTTTCATCATTGATCAGAAAGTCCCCAGGCACTGTTGATAATCTACAAGGAGAAGGTGATTGAGATATGATTGTATGTCTAACATCTTTTGGCAGATGTGGCATTTATGACCTTAAAGAGATTTGCCTCAGGACTCTGTTGCCACATCTTTGGACAAATTTAGCAATACTCAGTAACGTTGCCAAATCCTCCTTATCAAGACATACTCTGCCATGACTTTTGTGATGAATGTTTCTCCACTCCCCACTTTTGCTGCTATTCCCAAGTCTATTTTGCACCCACCTTAATGCCTCTGAGGTTTTAATCCAGACTTTTCTCTGGGTATTCCTGCCTAAGCCATCCATGCGCACTCCGTCTAATGACTCCAAAATCACTGCCGCCCCCTCATACCTCTCTCTTGAACCCCGAGCTCCTGCATTTGGAGAACTCTCAACACAGCTCAAATGCAGCCTGGCACTGCTGAATTTATTAGTTTCCCTTCCTCCTATCCCTCCCCTCCCCAATTCCCAAACCCACTCTTCTTTGGTGATCTTTATCTTGTAAATATTACCATAGTCCATGCTCTTGCCCTAAACAGAAAGAGATATTCCATCATCTTTACTGTGTGATCCCTGGCAGGCACTCAGTCACCTGGTCCTGGCCCCTAACAGTTCTTGTTTTTATTGTGTCCTTATTCATTTCTCTACCATCCTTGTCCATACCGCTCACACCTTCCTCCTGGACCACAGCACTGCCTTCCAAACTGCTCTGTGCGTTGCTACCACCAACACACTGCACTCTCTAGAGATGAGTGGCCAGCCTTCTAAACCAGGCCTGTCATCTTCTTCCCCAAAGTCCTGCTTTAATGTCTTCAGTAGCCTTCAGGACAACCCTGTCTCCCCAGCTGACTTAGCACTTCACTGAGCTTTTTATGCCACAGTCTCTCTTACCTGAGAAGTGCTGAAAATGTTTCTCCCTCCCCATTTTCTCTGGATGTTGTATTTTAACAACAACAACAAAACAATATGGACAACGTCCTCAATTTAATAGCAATACAGTTATGGTACACTCAGACACGCTGTATCCTAGTAAAATTTCCCCCAGACTCTTTTTTTTTTTTTTTTTTTTTTTTTTTTTGGTTTTTCGAGACAGGGTTTCTCTGTGTAGCTTTGTGCCTTTCCTGGGACTCACTTGGTAGTCCAGACTGGCCTCGAACTCACAGAGATCCGCCTGGCTCTGCCTCCCGAGTGCTGGGTTTAAAGGCGTGCGCCACCACCGCCCGGCCCCCAGACTCTTAATACTTACTAAAGTTTTAAATTTTATGAGAATGTCAAAGTAATGTCTCCTCCAATTAAGAAAAAGGTTAACTTTCCTTTAATGCATCCATCAAACTAACTTCATATAGACTAAAAACTTAATTACTAGAGATTGATCACACGGTATATAAAAGTTTTACTGTCATTGAAGTATGAAACTGTACCATGCTTCCAGAATGTACTATGCACATTGTAATTCACAGAAAAGCATAGTGTTTGTAGAAACTCTGACTCAGGCTCCTGACAGCTAATAAAAATATCGACAGCCACAAAAGGGGATTCAATTTTATCAGAATGACAGGCATCTGTGTTTTGCTGAAGAGAAGGTCCTCCGTTCACTTTTATATAATGACTTTTTTAAATCGTAAAGCATGTAAGGGGGCTCATTATTAATTCATAGTTTCTTTCTTAGCAGATACGGGCAGAAGAAATGGCTGAGTGCATCTGAATGCAGAAGCATCAGCAGGACCTACTGCGATCTCTCTGCGGAGACCTCAGACTATGAGCATCAGTACTACGCCAAGGTGAAGGCCATTCAGGAAACCAAGTGTTCCGAATGGGCTGAAACAGAACGGTTCTATCCTTTCTTAGAAAGTGAGTAATGCCACTGTCCACTAAGCATGAACTAATCTGGATTGCTGTTGTGATATGCTGGCCTCATAGGCAACCTTGCCCAGAAGAAAGGGTCTGCTTGACTCTGGTTTGTAGAGCTGGTTGAATAACCTGCCCTGGTGTTTCATGTGGGTGAACCCCAGAGTCAAATCCATAGATCAATAGATTTGGCCAAGGCATCTTTAAGGTCTCTCTCAGATTTAGAGTTAAAGACAGGTGTCAATAATACCAAACTTTGATTTTGTCTTGTCATTGTTTTATCATAGCAGAGGCTATGCATTAGAAAATACATTATAGGTTAGTTCATCGTTGACATGTGCCCTGAATGCACAACAAAAATCTCTTTTTCATTAAACTTGGCATTGTGCTGTGGTTTCTAGGTGTAACTCAAATTAAGGCAAGAATACTCCTGCTATTTGCTTTTATAATTTTCCTTCCCCTGATATGTGACTGGCCCAACCATGAAGAATGCAGGCAGAGCCACCATAATGAAACAGCCAAGGGCTGCAGAGGCCCCAGAAGGTGGTGCCTTTTCCAGGAGTCTGCCCGGTGGGAGGCTGGTAACCCGTGCCCTCAGGTCAGGTCTAGCGCCTCTGGTTTTCAACAGGTCATGAGGTCATGAGCTAAGAATACTATTTATATTTTTAAAATAGCTTTGTAAGTAAAACAGTATTTTTGACGTGTGAAAATGATACGAAATTTAAATTTCAATGTCAGGGGCTGGCGCGATGGCTCAGCAGTAAAGAACACATGTTGCTCTTTGCAGAGGACTCAGGTTTAGTTCCCAGCACCCACATGGTTCACAACCACATCTAACTCCAGTTCCACAGGATCCGACGCCCTCTTCTGGCCTCCACCGGCAATGCATGCAATGTGGTCCACAGACATACATGCAGGCAAAACACCCATAACACATAAAATAAAAATAAATAAATTTTAAAAATAAATTATCTATAAAATATTTTGTAAATTTCAGTGTCTGTATCTAAAATTTTCCAGAACAGCAACCTTGTTCACGTATTTATACTGCTGCCAGTGACTGCTTTTGAACCACAAACTGAGTAGAGTCCTTGCAGTAAAGATCCTGTGGCCAGCAAAGAACATCTGGGCTTATATGGTGGCAGGATCTCTCATAAGAGGGTGGTTTTAGGTCTTTGATCCAAGTAGGATTGTTCTGAAGTTTTACCTCAGGGTTTTTTCACACCTGAAAATGCTAATACCCTCTTCTCCTCTAAGCCCAAGTTGGCCCACCAGAGGTTGCCCTGACAAGTGGCGAGAAGTCCATCTCTATTACCCTGACAGCACCAGAGAAGTGGAAAAGAAATCCCACAGATGACTCTGTTTCTATGCAACAAATATACTCCAATCTGAGATACAACGTGTCTGTGTATGACACTAAATCGAGAAGAAGGGTGAGCCCTGCCTGGGATGGGGTCTAGCCTCTGGGTGTCACTTTCTGGGCTGCCACAGGCAATCCTGGTGCTCCAGTTCTCTTTTGAGAATGTGGCAGCTGACACTATTCAAAAGAGATATTGCACAAGATAAAATGAGAGCTGAGGAGACTTCAGGCCTTTCCCTGCAGAAGTGTACTGTTAACAGTGCATTAAGTCACAATTGAAGTATAGAGCGATCTGGCATTTCACCTGATGAAGCATCTTTACTTACACAGCATCTATCAATCACTTTCCAGGCAATATATATATAATAGAAAATATACATATATATATATATATACATATGAGCAAGAACACAGGACAAAGTTAAGCAAGAACTCTATCTTGAGTTATTACTTAGAAGTGTTGCTTGAATTGGTCCATTTCTAATGATGTTCTACTCAGCTAAATGAAAATATATTTTTGAACCTATGTTGAAAAAAAAAAGCTTATAGTGACAGAAAGGATCTGGTGGCATCTTGGCCTTTCACTTCTATCTAGAGCTGTCCCTGGGGAGGTCCTAGCATCTTTGGTTCTAATCTCTGTTTGCACTTCCCTACCCCAGTGGTCACAGTGTATCACCAACAGCACATTGGTACTCAGCTGGCTGGAACCGAGCACTCTGTACTGTATCCATGTGGAGTCCTTGGTGCCAGGGCCGCCTCGCCTCACTCTGCCTTCTCAGAAGCAATGCATCAGTACTCTGGAAGGTAAGCTGCAAGAGACTTTAGCTAGCCTTAGGAAAGAAAGCTAATAAAACAGAAAAAAAATATAACAGTTTAGATAGAGTCTTAACAAATCCATGTCTATGAAAATCAGGCTAAAACACTGGTAAAACATCTACTTCTCTAAATACATTGAACTGTCTGAGGTTTTGCTATTGAGCTTGGTCAGTATTAAGGAGGGTTGTCACAACATCTGGGAACTGTCAGCAGGAGTCCACTGGCAACAATCCTCCCCAGTTAACAAAGCTTCCTACCTTGGGAATAGAATTAAGAACTTTCATACGAATCATTTTTCATCTATCCAGCCATAGTCACTCTAGCCAAGCCTTGGAGAACACCCAAGAACTATAGAGCAGGAAGCAAAGCATTGCCCTGGGAACACTTTCAAATGCCACTGCCCTGATCTCCCTTGGGATACAAATGACAGGCCCCTTAAGTTGCCTTCAGACATCACCTGTCCCTTGTCAGCTGCGGACGGATGTGGGGTCACCAGAATCACTCTCTTACAGTTGCTTCTCTCTGCCTTCTTCCTGTGTTTTCTGAGCAAGGCTCCCAGGGAATTGTGATTTTGGGTGCTTCTTTTAAGAGACCTGGAGTTATGAGCCTTGTGTTTGTTTAATAAGTCTGCCCTAGAGTGAGAACTTCAACTCAAACCCTGGAAATGGAGGACAGATAGACACTCAAGTTCCGCTGCATGATCAGATGGTCTTCATCCATGATCATTCTGATCCTCCTACAACAGGATGGTTTTCATCCATTATCATTCTGGTCCTCCTTCATTGGATAGTCTTCATCCATGATCATTCTGGTCCTCCTTCATTGGATGGTCTTCATCCATGATCATTCTGGTCCTCCTTCATTGGGTGGTCTTCGTCCATGATCATTCTGATCCTCCTTCATCAACATGGTCTTCATCTATTATCATTCTGGTCCTCCTTCATCATGGGATCTTCATCCATTATCATTCTGATCCTCCCTCTAACATGCTTTCAGCCTCTTGCAGGTTCTGGTTCTTTCCCCATCCTTGACTGAGAACCCACAGCCCTTAGCCAGTCAGTGGTGACACACACCTTTAATCCCAGCACTTAGGAGACAGAGGCAATGAATCTCTGAGTTCGAGGCTAGCCTGGTCTATAGAGCAAGCTCCAGGACAACCAGGGCTACACAAAGAAACCCTGTCTCGAAAAATGAAAAGAAAAAAAAATAGAAGTATCCCTAGCCCCTGTCCCACCCTTACCCCTCCCCCAACCCCACCCCTGTTGCGTTCCTCTTCCTTTTCAAGGTGAAACAATCCCCAGGAAAAGTAAAAGTGTTGGAAGCACATAGGAGCAGTAAATAGCTTTACTTTTGAGTCTCACTCTATCATGTTATCTCTTTGACAAGAAAGGATTCTCAAACCTAATACAAATAAACCTCAAATGCCAAGCAAGCAGGAACGGGACACAAAGCAGGCCGGAGGAATCCATTTTGTGTCCGGAATAAGTGCTGTGTTCCCTATCAGTTTGATCAGTGCCGAATGGCAGGTCATTTACCTACCATCCGAAGGAGCTCGTTTACTCAACCGGCAGAGCTAAGGCAACTAAGAACAGCTCAACCAGCTTCTTCCCTGTAAGAACATGGAGCCCATTTCCTCGATGGTGTGGTAAAAGGAACAGATACAGGCACACCATTTCTAGTACTGAAGTTTCCCATAATATCTCACTCAGTCAATGACACCTTCCAAGACACTGCTTTCTCTCTCTCTCTCTCTCTCTCTCTCTCCCTCTCTCTCTCTCTCTCTCTCTCTCTCTATATATATATATATATATATATATATATATATATATATATATATATATATATATATCAACTTTGTCTCTTTAGGGACTTTGCCTTGAAAGGAAGTTTTTCAACTAAATCCTCCCAGATGAAAATGTAGCAAATGTGCTATTGCACACTAAGTGCCAGCAATTGTCATGATCTCCTTAGGCAGGATAAGCCCGGTCTAATGGTGACATCAAGGGCTATGCTGAGGGCTGAGCTACCATCTAAACCAGAACAGGTCCCATCTAAAGTAGGACAAATGCCCAACAATTGCAACATTTACATCACAGCCTTGGCACATTTCTGTGTAGGCAGACAAGCACTCTCTCTGGGGACTGTGGAGTGGGTAGAAGAGCCTTCAAGGGATGCTCAGGATGGATTTTCCCACTGGTGTGGTTGATCACCCACCACCACTATCATAATACATCTGTTTTCCATCTATAGATGATAGTGGGATAGATGCTATGCTGTTTTCTCTCCATCAGACAGTGAGAGTATCCAACCTCCACATGGATTAAATACTTCTGTGACATACTGGCTGATTTTATTAGTGCATAAGGAATGTTCTATGGTTTTATTGTTTATGCTAAGTTTGCACGGGATGTGTGTGTGTGTGTGTGTGTGTGAGTGTGTGTGTGTGAGTGTGTGTGTGTTTCTGCAGCACTTAGAGTTCTCTGGAGAAACATGTAGCTAAAGTTTTCTCTGGTCCTGCCAAGCCCCATGAACCCTGCAGCCGCTTATAAAATAATCACTCAGAAGCTTATATTAACTAAAACTGCTCGGCCATTAGCTCAGGCCTACCACTGACTAGCTCTTACATTTAAACTCAGCCCATTTCTGTTAATCTATATGTTGCCACGTGTTCCGTGGCTTTACCTGTGTGCCGTTACATGCCGCTCTCTGGATGGCAGGCTGGTATCTGCTGACTCAGCCTTTCTGTTCTCAGAATTCTCCTTGTCTTTTTACCGTGCCTATACTTCCTGCCTGGCTACTGGCAAATCAGCTTTTTATTTATCAACCAATCAGAGCAACACATTCACAGCATACAGAACATCCCACAGCAGAAACAGAACCAACAAGATAGATAGATACAACAGAGGTTTTAAGGAGTCAACTCTTGTCATTGTGTAAGCTGGAAAGCGCAAAATCTTTAGGGTAGGCTTCAAGCTCGGGACTCTAGGGACAACTGGCATTGTAGTTCATTCCCAAAGGCCATGTGGTAGTAGAATGCCCTCTAACTGAAGTTCATCAGTCTCTTTTATTTAAGAGCATCAGTTGAGTAGACGAGGATCAGCTACATTATAGAGAGCAATTTTCCTTGCTCACAATCTACTCATTAAAATGTTAAATCTCATCTAAAAACTATACATCTAAAAGAACATCTAGAATGGTGTTTAGCAAATATCTATGGCCTATACAAGTTAGCATATAAAATTAACCAGCCCAACGTCCAGTGGTTCCCACAAGCTCCACCACTTTGTCAGGCACAGTGGAGCCTGCATCAGCTCTGTGATCTGGTCAGCAGCCAGCCAGGGTATTCCTCTTCAAACTCTTCACTAAGCCTTTTCATTATGGGACAGACTTTCAGTCATTACAGTCCTATGGCCCAACAGGACCAAGAGTGAGTTATTACCCGCCAACAATTATCCCTAAGCTTTAGCTCTACCCAGAAGGACTGGTCCGCCAGCACAAAATGAATCTGTTAGCCACCGTATGAGGGTGCCATATCTTCATGTCACGTACTGAATATATACAGAGGACAATGAGACCCACCAGGAGCATGGGAGAGTATGAGATCTTTTGTTTTAACTTAAAATTTTTAAGCTTTTTTGAGGCTTTCATATATAAGCACTGAATTTACATAATCTAGCCCCTCCTTCTTCCCCTCCAACCCTCCCTCTGTGTATTACCCACTACTTCTCAAATTCATGGCCTCATCCTCTCTCTCTCTCTCTCTCTCTCTCTCTCTCTCTCTCTCTCTCTCTGTCACACACATACACACACACACACACACACACACACACACACACACACACACACACTATAACCTGCTCAGTCAGTTTAGTGTTGTTTCTATGTATACATGTTTAGGACTGACCACTTGGAAATAGATAAGCTACCAGGGTCCTTGTCCCTGGAGAAGAATGGCTCTCTCAGCAGCCATTAATTGCCTATAGCTCTTTATCTATGGGTTGGGGCCTTGTAGCATTTCCCCATCCACATTGCCATGTAAGCTGGTCTTGTTTAAGGTGGCCATGATGTTTAGATTCCGTGGGTGTAGCTTCCTTGTCACATTTAGAAGACACTCTCTCACAGGAGTCATCCTGGTCCTCTGGCTCTTACAATTGTCCCACCTACACTTCAGAATGTTCCCTGGGCCTTAGATGTAATGACCAGTTAGGTATACAGATCAGTTGGGACTGAGCACTCCACAGTCAGTTGCATTTTGTCCGGTTGTGGATTTCTGTAATGGTCTTTGCTGCAAAAAAACCAGCTTATTTGATGAGGGAGAGGTAGGAGCTACACTTGTCTTTGGGTATGAGGATACAGGTACATATTTAGAATGCAATTAGAAATTATATTGGTTTAGGAAAGTGGCAGTAGGCAGTAATAGATTCTCCTCTGAGGTCCATGACCTCACCAGCCATGGATAGTTGGCTAGGTTTATAGAACCAGGCATGAATTCCCTCCTATTGAGCCAATGTTAGGTCAAATTAGATGGTTGTTGGCTACCCCCGAAATGGAAGAGCCACTATTGTGCCCTTGAGTATATGACGTCATGCTGATCGTTATTGAGGTCTGCAGTCTTTATAGTAGGGTAGGGCTAGTGATTGCTTCTTTCTCAGCAGCTTGCATTGTACCTTTAAATACTGAGATCTGGTTCTCAGGGAAAAGGCCTCTAGGTCAAAACCAGCTTGATTTCTCCAATTTCCGTGTTCAGAGTGTGTGGTATCTTCAGTAATAGGGTCTTACCTTCAAGTTCTGGGAAGCCACAAAGGGCAATGACAGTGGTCTATAACATTTGAGGAGTTTCCTGGACTCCTCTGACTAACTCAAAGGGAGGTTTCCCTTGTCTGGCACTAGGGATTTCGTTAAAGAGGGTGCTGCTGTTCGGTTTGAAGAGCTGTGAATTCCTGGGCTGACAGATCCATTGATTTTCTCATACATGAGCCAGGATGAATGTCAGAGCCTGACATAAGATTTTGGAATACCCAGTAACTTATATTATTAATGCAGCCTTACTGTAAAGATGAAGGTGAGTTTAGACGGTTCCTTGAGAACTTTATTGCCAGAGAGATGACAAATTCTGAGACCCTTTACAATATTAGCTGAAACTTTTCAGTGTATAGATGAGAAACACAACCGTCCAGCCCTGACCCGTGATTTTTCTTTAACAGATCAAATGTCAGCACTGAAGGTTAAAGTCATCTTCTGGTATGTCTTGCCCACATCTGTAATCGTCTTTCTTTTTTCCGTGATTGGCTACTCAGTTTACCGTTACATCCACGTTGGCAAAGAAAAACATCCATCGAATTTGGTGAGTGCTTGGCATGGTGGGAGACTGTTATGGCAACAGGAAGAGAGGAGAAGAGGGGTAGAATAGATACGGTCTCACATCAGAGTGGAGTGGCCTTAAGCCGTTGATGAATTCTAAAACACATTCTGAGCCAAGAGTAACTGAGTAAGAGAGTCCTTACCCAGCATGTGTGCCATCCTGCGTGTGACCCCACCTGCACCTCAAAACCAAACAAAAAACAGCTTTTGTACTGAATTCACTCGCAAATATACCAACACTAAAACTTCCTCAGGTTTGAAACACTTTCATAATTAGTGAGTGCTGGAGATAAGGCTGTGGGATAAACAGAGAATTTAAGTCACGATCACTCTGTCTTTCTCAAAGTTCAAGCCTCGTTAGAGATAGCATGTGAAAGCTAAAGAGAACAAGTTTTTGAGGACTCGTGGAGTACAATGAACCCCTGAAACCTTTAATATGGGGGGGGGAAATCAGTTCTCATGTTCAAGAATGTAGAAGTAAGAGCTAGAATGCTTATTACAAGCAGAAGAAGTAGCAGGACAAAGGGAAGTGTATACCATGGTGGGAAAGCTTATCATATGAACAGCCTATCATGTGACCAGCGTATCACATGACCAGCCTATCATGTCCTCCATGAGGAGCTACACTGGAGAACAGGCATCAGGCCCCGTAGTGGGAGTATGTGGTACTCTTCTCAAGGTTGAGCTTTATTTAGTCTTTACAGAATTTTCAGCAAGGTTCTGAGCTGCAATGTTATGATCATCATTATGTCTTAGATCTTCTAGAAAATAAAGACAGCTTGTTCTAGTAAAGTAAATGCAGCTGGGGAGAAAAGAAGAAGGGAATGGGACATGGGGGTAGGGGTTTGGAACATGGAATCTAAACACGCTTAGGAAGCACAAGGCCAGGACTTGAGCATCCACTGCAAGAGGAAGCAAGTTGAAGAAACAAATGAGATGTTACAGGACCATCTGATGAGAGGACCCAACGGGCTCAGCAGTTAAATGAAAGCATGTCATGGGGTGACAGGAAGATGGAACCTTGTCACTGATGTTTCCCTCAATAACAGCCACCTTCCACGGACCCCAGAGCAGAACAAAAATTATGTCTGTGGTACTCAGGATGGAGCTTAGGGCCTTCGTCATGCAGATGATATTACACCCCTTAGCTATCTCTCCAAACAATTCTTTATCTTTTCTTCTGAGACAAGATCTGGCTGAATTGCTTCAGCTGGCCCTTCCTCTCTTAGCTTCCAGAGTAGCTGGGGTTATGGGGATCTTATTGGTTTTCTTTATTCTTGTGTGTCCTTGACATGGCTTAGACTTTTTAAAATTTCCCATATACTAGCAGATGAAATGACTTTTTCTCCCTCTTTTTTCCTTTTTGCCTTTGTCTAGCACAATTTGAACATTTTATCCCTGTATCCATTCCCTTTTCTGGTACTGTAATTGAATACTTTGACTAAATCTCTTTATAGGGGAAGAGGATTGTTTCAGCTCATAGTTCCAGGTTACAGCCTATTAGTTGGGGGCAGGGAGAGTGGTAGGAGCTTGAAGCAGAGTACCACAGAGAAGCATGATTTAATGCCTCCAAGGCCCAGGGTAACTGAAGTTTTCCTGTGTCCCGCCCAGTCCACAGCTGCTCAGACCCAAGTAAACACACAGAGGCTTATACTAATTAAAACTCCTCAGCCGTTAGCTCAGGTCTACCACTGACTAGCTCTTACACTTAAACTCAGCCAATTTCTGTTCATCTATATGCTGCCACATGTTCTGTGGCTTTACCTGTGTACCATTACATGCTGTTCCCTGGATGGCGAGATGGTGTCTCCTCCTCAGGTCTCCTTGTCTGCTTATTCCACCTATACTTCCTGCCTGGCTACTGGCCAATCCGTATTTTATTTATCAACCAATCAGAGCAACACATTCACAGCATCCAGAACATCCCACAGCAACCCAGCCTAGGAAAAGATGCTGCCCATGTTCAGGGTGTGTCCATCTCACCTCCCTTAGCTTAATTAAGAAAACCTCTCACAAGCATGCCCGCAGACCAACCTAATCCAGACATAGACACTTCCTCATTGAGTTTCTCCTCAGGTGACAATAGAAACCAAACATCATACTCCCTTTTTATATCCTATTTTTATGCCTGTGTACATTTCATATCCACAGTCTATCCAGGAAAGGGCTAGTAGTCTGGGCAGCCCCAGCTTACTAACTACAGACAGAATTCACTTTCACTTGTCTTACTCATCACCAGTCTTCATCTAGCAGAGTTTCCAATCTCAAGGAATTGAGAAGATTCCAGAACTTAATTGACTCACCAGCAACCCCTCTCTCAGTCACACCCATGAGCCTCACACCAGACGAACATTCACCAGTGACGCAGTTCACTTCCAGCTGCATTTTGTGGGTCGAGTGAGGTTTCCTCTCTAGGCCAAGCATAATGCCCTCTCCTGAGTTGGTCAGAGAAGGTCTCACACCATTGGGTGACCCTGGAAGTTCTAGCTGGCCGCTATTTGTAACGTCTCTCTAAAGTGAAAAGGTGACGTCCATTCTCTTCTCTCTGCAGATTTTGATTTATGGAAATGAAATTAAAAGAGTCTTTGAGCCTGCTGAAGCAATTACGCTTAATTTTGTCACCCTCAATGTGCTGGACGATTCTAAAATTTCTCAAAAGGATATGAGCTTCCTGGAAAAAAGCAGCGATGATTCCAGCTTTAACGACCCTGAGTTCAGTGAGAGCCAGGAGCCCCATCTGGAGGAGGTGGAGGGGCAGCACGTAGGGTACTCTTCGCATTTGATGGACGTTGTCTGTAGTGCTGAGCAAAGTGACAGCAATGCTCACCTAGCCCGTCACGAACGGCTCAGCAGCACCACGCCCACAGGGAAGGCAGACGCTGAACATGAGTATAGTGTCCCAACTGATTTCTACAGGCAGGCCGAAGACCACCAGTTCTGTGGGCAGGAAGAGGCATCCAGAACAGGGGAATTACCTGAGCCTCGGGCAACTTTAGCAAACTTAGGCCCACCTCTTGAAGACCTACATCACCTGGGACAGGAGCATCCTGGCTCAGAAGAGGGGCCAGAGGAAGAGCCATCCACAACCCTGGTGGATTGGGACCCTCAAACTGGCAGGCTGTGCATCCCCTCCTTACCTAGCTTTGGCCAGGATCCTGTGGACTACGGACATTATGAGAGAGACCGGCTCTTGGAGGATGGTCTTTTGTCCAGATTCTATGAGAACCAGGTACCTGACAAGCCAGAGGATGGAAATGAAAACTATCTTATACAATTTATGGAGGAATGGGGGTTACACGTACAAATGGAAAGCTAAACCCGGACTTCCCATTGACTGACATCTCCTCCAGTGACGGGACACGTGCCTGTCAACAAATGAATGAACCATTCCAGTGAGTGAACCATGGAGATGAGTAGGTCAACCTGTGTCCAGATTCCCAGTGTCAGACATGACTTTCCTGTCTCTGTTCATGCACTTGGTCGGCCCTGCCTCCTCCAGGTGGTTGACTTCTACAGGACCATCGTCCCAATCCATAGCAAATCCTGGAGTACAGGAACTTTCTGGAATACAGAGCCCTGAGCGTTGTTGTAGACAGAGTAAGCAGATCCAGGTTGGATGGGGACTTTCTACAGGAGCTTGCACTGTGGACGTGGTTTATTATTTTCTAACAAGTATGCCTGGAGTACAGTTATTTTCTAGATTTTTATCATTCATATGTACCATGATAAAATGTTTCATAAAAGTCATTTATTTTATAAACACCCCTTTTCTAGAATTTGTTGATAATGAGAATGTTAGGACACTTCAAAACACACCCATGCCACTAAATGGACAGAGAGTGGTTTTCATATAAAGAACTCAACTCACTGTTCAGTCATGATAATCCATGCTCAGAATGAGCCAATCAGGCCAGCCTTCATGTGTCTGTCTTCTGTAAGGGGCAGTGTTTATCAATTTTTGAGCAGCAGTTCTGGAGTGTGAGCTTAAGTGACTATTCTTTTGTAGTTAGGAAAATGCCCACTCAATAATTTAGTAGGAGCTATTGTTGCCCGAAAGACCTGCCACATTTTTATAATAGAATACCACACTTATTTTGGGACATGTATTGATAAAAATATACTTAAGTAACTGTAAACTAGGAATGTTCCATGGCTGAAATGCTGAATCACTAATTAATTGACTAAGGGGCAATCAATACTGCAAAGTCTCTTAGGAAAATGTGTGAATGAATACAATCTTGCCACATAATAGTAAAATCAGTAGTAAGTAAACACGGGGCATATAAAAGCAAGTTAAATGAAGATGTGAGGAAGGGTTTATTAAAGTTTGATGCCATTTATTGTGGGAAGTGAAGTACATCATAAAACACCTTCCTGGTAATTCCGGTAACTACCCATCGTCTTCCCTACTTAATTAAATTCTACATCACACTACATTAAACACGACAAAATCTATAACGTTGAACCATGGAAGACGGTTGATGTTTCAGTGTTTTAGACCTACGGAAACAGCAACGTTCTATGTATTTGTTTAATTATAAACTCAGTCCACAGAGTCTCTCTCAGGAAGACAGATATGATCCTATTTCCTTCGTCACATGCTTGGCAGAAGCAGACAGCCCTGGTAGAAGAGATGGATTCTGGGGTCATGGTCTTTTGCAATTATCCACAAATCCAAACAGTTTCTGATTTAATGGTTTAATTTAGAGCATAATCATATTAATCAGAGTGTTCTGTTCTCCTTGGTCTTTGTAGAAATGATTCTGGTGGCTTGGAAGAACAGATGTATGTTACCAACTGGAAATGAAGTTCAGGATGAGGAGAGAATAGGTTGTTTGTAAGAGCAAAAAGGAAAATAATGGGTGAGATTTTGGCTTATTAACTTCGCAATATATTTGTTTATGAAGTGCCTACTCCATTCTCCAATGTCCTCATCAGTGAAATACAAATAAAAACTCCCTCATCACTGTTTTGAGGATGGAAAGAGCTAGATTACAGGGGGCACTTAGAGCAGGACGGTGCATGGAATGGTGGCTATGTGAAATTATCTGTATTCTCCACCGATCTGTGTGCTCAGCGTCAGAGCTGGAAACCATCTTGACATGAGAGTGATGCAAATGTATGCCTTGCCTAACTTTGTTTTTCTCACCTGAAAGTACAATAGTAATTTGCTTCCTACTCGGTGCCTTTGCTGAAATCTTCCCGTGTCAAACCACATTTTTTTTTTTTTTTTGCCTTTAAAAGAGAAATCTAATTTTGGGTTGTCTTTCTGTCTCTTGTCATTCTAAGCATATCAAAAGTATTCAGCATTTCAGTATCTTGCAACATGTGAACATACACACAGGGGGAGGCAGAGACAGACAGAGACAGAGAGACAGAGACAGAGGAAGAATCCCTGACTTAGGATTCAACTTAGAATTTTCAACTTGCTCATTGGATCAAAGGTATATGCACTCTATAGAAACTACATAGCTCCAATTTTAAGAGTTGATCGCTGTGTATCTAGTGGTACGCCATTGTTTCTGTTAATGCCTTAATGCTGGGGAGTCACAGCTCTCAGTCAGCCCTGTGGTCACGAAGGAGAAATAGCTCTATGGTGAACTTAGTTGCCATGGTAGCTGGGCCAGTGATGCTAACATTTGAGTAGCTCCTCAGGTCCATATGTTGAAAAGTTGGTCCCCAAGATTGTGCTATGAAAGTAGACCATGGACCTCCAGGGGGTGGGGCTTAGTAGGAGGGACTTAGGTCACTGGGGAAACACCCTTGAAGGGAACTGTGAGACCCAGGTCTCCCAGTCTTTGTTTCCTGGTTTGTGCTGTGAACGCAGGTTTCCGTGTGCACTCTTGTCTATACGCCACACTCTAAGAGGCCCAAATCCAAGAGACTGTCCACTTTTTAGCTCAAACCCCCAGAATCGTGAGCCAAAGGGCAACATTTCTTTACTTTGTGAGTAGCCAGTGCTAGGTATATTATTATGACTATGTGAAACTAATATAGCATATTAAATTCATTTTCAAAGTATATTTTCCATCTATAATGGATAGTCACATCCATACATTCAAGCAAGCCTATAGCATATTTCTTGTAGGAAGATCACTATGTCTCAGATGTGGGAAGCAACTGTCCTGTGTCCTTTCTTCTGTGGTCAAGCCCCAACACCTCCTCTACATCTTCATGGGAGTCTGTCTCTGAGGAACAAGTGTAGCTGTGAAGTGTCAGGGTTCTTGACCAGTGCTACTCAACTTATCACTGGTTATTGCTCAAGACCAGGCTTTACATACTGCTTCCACATTAGATTTATTTTACTCATGAAAACATTCATCACTGAATCTATACCCATAACCCATAACTCCTAAACATCTGATACATCAAAATGCCACCACTGGGGCTGCAGATATGGCTCAATGGTTAAGAGCACTGTCTGTTCTTCTAGAGGACCCAGGTTCAATTCCCAGCACCCACACGGTGGCTCACAACCATCTGTAATTCCAGTTTCAGGTATCAGATGCCCTCTTCTGTCCACAGGCACCAGGCACGCATGTGATACACAGACATACAGGCAGGCAAAGCATCCATACAGATAAAAAATAAAGTAATATTTTGCCCAAGGGATGAGAGTGGGTAAAGAGAATTTGTCTCCCAGCAACAGGAGAAAGAGCTGATGCTCTGGATTGTACCCAGCTCCAAGGAAATCAGTACAGCAGGGAAAAACTCTTTGTACAGCCCAGAGCGCAAGCCTGCCCAGTGTGATAAACATAATGAGAGCATTAAACAGAGAGTTGATCATCAAGGCTGGGTGCATTGGGTCATAAATCATATTCTCTCTGGCCCACACATTACCACCCCCACATCTTCTAGATGAATTCAAGCTAAATTACCTTAGAATTGTTTTTCGCTTTTTCCTTCTTTGGTTCCTCACATTACATCAACCACAAATCTCCTAGCTACAGTTGTTTCTCAAAGCCTTTATTTTTTAAAAAGTGTCTAAATTTTTAATAGTTTGGCTGTGGGTATTTTAATTATTTTTATTATAGAAAATACATGAATATGTCTGCATATATATATTGATCATAGACCAACTAGAAATGGAAATAGTTTTAATTATTTATAATTAAATCCCACACAAATTTAACCACTCTAAGTGTATTAGGGCAGAGAAACTGTTCTCAGTTTGGGACCATTTTGTCCCCCAGGGGACATTGGCAATGTCTGGAGATGTTTTTGTTTTTGTTTTCTGAGTCTCGCAAGGCAGCCCAAGTTTACCTGGAACTAGGTTTGGAAATCAAGATGCTGTTGGATATCTGAGCTCAAGTGGTCCTCCTGCCATAGACTCCCTGAGTGGCTGGCCCTAGAGGCATGTGCCATCCCACCTGGCTTGGAGACATGTTTTTTATTTCCATGCCTCAGAGGGAAGCATCTAATGGTTCCTAATGGAGATAGAATCTGAGAATATTCTAAATGTTTTATTTAGAAGCCCCTATAACAAAGAATTACCCAGCCCAAATTAGTCCTGCCGTAGAACTTTCTAGACTCTTACACGCATATACTCCTAAATGGAGATCATGTTGAGTTAGTCTGTGACTTGGTCCTTTCACACACACATACACACACACACACACATACACACACACACACACACACACACACACACACACACACACAAATGTCTAATGAACTGTTTTATTTTAATAATGACTACATGTTGGTGTACCAGTCTTATCTGTGGCAGAATTTAACAGCATAGTGGGAATTACTTTCTCTGAGCATAATATTTTTGTTTTGTAATAGCAAAAACAGTGACCAAAAATTGGAGATATTAGCATCCTGCATAAGCCACACATGGTGGCTGTGCCTGTAATTCCAGCACTTGGGAAATGGAAATGGGAGAATCAGGAGTTCAGGGCTAGCCTTAGCTATGTGAGTTTGAAGCCAGCCTTGGCTATATGAGACCTTTTCTCAAAAAGATGAGGGGCGGCCTTATAGATTCCATAAGGATTCAGTTTGACATGGATCCATGTTCATACACTAGGACCTGGTTGTTCTGGAACATACAGAGTGTGTGCTTTCAATATGACTGAGTCTCTAAAAACATTGTTTCTTGATGATCACTACCTCTCCCAAGTTCCTTGATGACTATCAGATGCGTCTGCACCTATGGGTACTGCCTTTGGTCCTCTATCACTCTTAAGGACTGCCGACCCTCATTGCAGACAGGTGGTCGAAGGCCGCCATGTCTGTGCAGCCATACCATCGCCTCCCTGCCTGGGCAGCTACAGCATTCTGATACTACTTTTCTCATTTTCATATTTAGCAACTTTTCCCATTGTTTTTGTTGTTGTTGGTTTTTTGTTTTTTTGTTTTTTTTTTTTTTTGGTTTTTTGAGACAGGGTTTCTCTGTGTAGCTTTGCGCCTTTCCTGGAACTCACTTGGTAGTCCAGGCTGGCCTCGAACTCACAGAGATCCGCCTGGCTCTGCCTCCCGAGTGCTGGGATTAAAGGCGTGCGCCACCACCGCCCGGCCTTCCCATTGTTTTTCATTCTGACTTTAATTCCAGGAAAATCGAGATTAATGTTCTTCCTGAATGGTTACCCACCTAATATCAGCTGCATTTTTGCATCATCTGACAGCCTCATGTTAATATTTGTGTTGGTGGGGTGAAAATCTTTCCAGCAGAAGGAGATACATCTGCCTTCTGCTGCCTAAGGAAGCATAGGCGTCATGTTCTGCCTTATGCTTCTCAATAGATGTCTTTTTTGTTTCTGGATCTGTCATCTCTGGGTAAGGCAGTACTCACAGGCTTCCCCTCACACACAGACCACTGAAACAGATGAATGCTGATGGGGAGATGCATGACCAGCCGTTTGCACCTCTGCAACTAGTGTCCATGGGAAACAAAAAGCTAGACACTGCTCTAAAGGGCTTTATATAGTTGTGATATGTTACATAGTATGCTTTCTCTTCATATATTCCCCAGTCTTTGGATGGAGATTGACGGATGTATTTAAATCTACTTATGCTGATTTAATATGTAGACATTTCAGGATATTTGATGTGAGAGGGGAAACATGAAGATTTCCATCCCAACCCCACAAAAAGGAGGTGTGAGGTTGACGCTCTAATTCACTGTTTTGCTTTTAAAAGAACAAAGTGTCAAAACTATAAAGAAATGTGGACAAATGAACAATGCAATATGTGAAATCACAGTTTCCTTTTGGAATCAGAGGACAGAGTGGGGGAGTGGTCATTAGAATTGTATTAGTCTTCTTATGGAAGTATAGACAGAGTGCTCCTTTTATTATGTTTCCTCAAATTTAGTATGCTATATGTGCCCTTATATGTATATTTACTTTAGCAAGAATGGAACTCCAAAGCCCCTGGTATACTTTAATGGCATTCTCAGAGGTTCCATTACTAATTCCTGACTTCATGATGTTGGTCAAAGCCTTTGGAATGACAAGGCTATTATTTTCACTTGTAAATCTTCTTTCTGAAGAACTTAAGCTGAGCATCTAGACTCTCCTAAAAACTGTATTTATTCAAGAAAGGAACACCTGAACCCTTCAGGAGATGAAGAGGACTGTGATTCACACAAACTTGAAATGGAGGCACTTTTTGCTGCTCACGGGTACTGATAATAAGTAAAAAAGGCACATAAGCAGGCAGTCCCTGTTACCAATGCAATAATTTCCTTTCTGAACGATTGGTCTCTGTTAACAGACTTTAGTGTGCAGAAAAGAAAGATGTCAAAATGTTTGATCTTTTCACTTCAGGGAACTGTCCTTTCCTCTGCTAAGTTGGCCTTGGTTACAAATGCATAGTGATCGTTATTAAATAGAATGACTTTGCTTTTTCTAGGTTTCACATTTCCTGGTAGCTTATTGTCACTGACTTCCAAAATGAAAGACTGCATAATTACAAATTTAAACAACACTTTCAAGTAGGCACATCTTCAATCCACATATAACAAAGAAATTTAGAAAAATAAAACAAAAGGAAAGAATAAAAATAAAAATAGAAGTATAATTAAGATATTTGTATAATCAGAAGTACAATTAAGTATAAGTGAGACATTTATTGGCATTCAACTACATCTTAGCTTTATAAAAAAAAACTAGTTGTACTATGTTCCTTCTGAGCATTACACCTTGGCAAGATTGTTAATCCACCAGAAAGCTATTTAAAGGGATCTGGAGTCTAAGATGTACAGAGAAGCAATAATGGAATCCAGGATTTAGTGATATTCTGAAGGAGCCACAGGCAAAGATTCTCCAGTGAAGGGGAAATTAGACAGTCTGGTGTGTCATAGATTGGAATTAGGGCACAGTTATTTGCTAAAAGACAGAGTTCAGTTCCAAGTCAGGAGGAACTTTCAATAATTAAGTGGCAATCTTGACTCTTGATCACATGAGGCTGAGTTCCATTGCTGGATGGATGAAGCATAGACTGGTTTATCCTAAAGCTTTTGAAGAGAGAAACCTCACCTCCCCCCTAGCCCCTGCCATGGAGTAAAGGGTTAAAATAGATGGTCTCCAAAATGTCTCCCATGTCTAAATAACTAATATAAAATATAAAAATAAAATTACCTGGGATGATTGGAATGATCTTTATTTCTTCTTTTCCTTCTTTTTTTCTTCCAAGCAATTCAGTAGCTTGAAAGTGTGTTTCCCACAGACTACCATGATCTTGTCCTTGGCCACATGCCTACAAAGAGCCATGTAGTGCCTCTCCTGGAAGGTGACTCATGACAATTCAGAAGTTTCCACTCAGGAGTCGGCACTGGACAGCCGACAGCCCTGAGCTCAACCTTCCCAGAACTTAGTTTGACTCTTCAACCTCATCCTTTCCTCCCTGTCCCGTCTCTTCCCATGCCTAAGCATATTCCTTTTTTTTCTCTCTCTTAAAGAAAATTTTGAGTTATTGAAAAAGGAAAAACTATGCAAACAGACAAAGAAGTCATTGTGTGCCCATCTCCAAACGCTATACCAAGTCTAGACATTACACGGTCAATGCCACAGTCCAAGGGTCTGAATAAGTCATAGACTTAGAGCTGGCAGAAACTGCCTGTGTTCCCCCTCAATCTGAGTAACATTTCTGTTCTTGACTCGGTTGTCCAGAATACCCCCAAGCCAGTTATTGTGGTTTGGATATGAAATGTTTCCCCAAAATGCTCACGTGTTGAAGGCTTGGTCCCCAGGTCATGGCAGTATTGAGAGGCAATTGGATCACAAGGGCTCTAGCTTCATCAGTGGGTCAATGTACTGAGTTTGTACCCAATGGGCTACAGAAGAGGAGGAGCCTGGCTGGAAGAAGTAGGTCATTGGGAGGCACGCCTTTCAAGAGCACATCTAGTCCTGACCTCTTGACTCTCTGTCCCTGCTTCCCACTTGGCATGAGGCGAGCAGATTTCCCTCACCATGTTTCTGCCTCTTGTCAGACCCCTAGCAATGCAGCCAGCCAGTCACGACCCAACACCTCTGAGAACACGAGCCAGAAGAAACCATCCCTTCCGTAGATTCTTTCTCCCAGATATTTGTCACAGGGACATTGTAGGTAACACTAGAACGCAGGTTGCTTTGCTGGAGTATGACTACAGGGTTAAATATAGCTTGACTCATTTTCCCATTTCCTACTGTGCTCAGTGTCTCAAGAATGCATAATCACACTACTGGGATTTCTCAACAGGTTAAAAAACATGGAAACAGAGTGGAAGGCAATGGGAGGGGAAGGGGGTATGTTCATATTACCTGTACTTTACGTGGTGTACGACAGCCAGCCCGAGTCTGTGGTGAACAAGCAGATGCACCGGAAGCCCATGAAGTGCCTAGCTGTGCAACAGTTATAAATAACTCCGAAATCAGCCTTCTATCAGATGTGGAGTTGATTAAGATCTTTTCCCATTCTGTAGGCTGCTTTTTTGTCTTATCAACAGGGTCCTTCACCTTATAGAAGCTCCTCAGTTTCAGGAGGTCCCATTTATTAATTGTTGCTCTCAGTGTCTGTACTACTAGTGTTATATTTAGGAAGTGATCTCCTGTGCCAGTGGGTTCAGGACGACTTCTCACTTTCTCTTCTATGAGGTTCAGTGTAACTGGATTTATGGTGAGGTCTTTGATCCATTTGGACTTGAGTTTTGTGCATGGTGATAGATATGGATATACTTGCAATCTTCCACATGTAGATATCTAGTTATGCCAACACCATTTGTGGAAGATGATTTCTTCTTTTCCACTGTATAATTTTAGCTTCTTTGTCAAAAATCAGGTGTTCATAGGTGTGTGGATTATTGTCAGGGTCTTCAATTTGATTCCATTGATCAACATATCTGTTTCTATGTCAATACCAAGCTGTTTTTATTATTGTAGCTCTATAGCAGAGCTTGAAGTCAGGGATGGTGATGCCTCTGGAAGTTCCTTTATTGTATAGGATTGTCTCCAATATGTAATATGCCACATGACTTCTGCAATGTCAACTTTATCAAGACAAGGATGTTTTTCATTTATTTGTGGCTTTTGGGACAATGTTGTCTTTTTCAATATGAAAATGGCAAGAATTTTAATCGTTTTCCCACTACTAGAATTCCAGTAACTAAAATAGTACCTATCACATTGTAGTTACTCAGTTAAATATCTGCAGATGGAAAGTATGAATAAATGCATCTTGAAATCATATGAACTGGTGTCAGGAAATGAAGCCACGCAAATGTATTCAATTGAGCTTGGATAAGGACACCAGTCGTTCAATAGAAAAGGACAGTGTAGATTCATTATGTAGTGATGAACCAGCTGCACTTCTATTGCCAAGAACGTTAAGAAGAATTTAAACAAAAGCCTCTCCTTTTTTCATAAGATTTAGTTTTATGTGGGAGGACTTCTCAAAAGAAAACCACAGAAGAAAAATCTAACTGACCTCGGTTTTCAAGATGGTTTTGAGTTACAATACACAAAGGCCAATCCAGACAGGGGTCCATGGACCAGGGAAGGGTCAGGGGAGATGTACAGTTTCTGGCTTGTGTGTGTGTGTCCTTGAGAGGAGGTGAGAGAGGTGCCACTGGTCATAGTGAAGCTCCAGCAGCCAACTGAGGGGGGACATATGAGGCAAGGGACAGAGAGGGGGACTGTAGAAGTACCCAGGACTATACTCTTCTACCAGTGGGAAGCCACTGGAGAGCTTTACACATGAGACTGATAAAATGTGATAAAGTCGATAAGATCTATTCAATTTGATCTATTAAATTTGACTGTGGAAGTGGCTCAGTAAGCACCTTCAACTTTAAAAAGTTAACATGGGCCAGCCAGATGGTCAGAGAGGCCGCCTGAGTACCAGCCGTGACATCCTGGGGAGAAGGAGAGAACCGACTTCTGTATGGTGCACTCTGACCTTCACACGGGCACTGTGCCACTCAAGTATAGGCATGCACACATACACCTACAATAATTAAATAAGATAGAATAAAATATTCTCAAAGATTACACACACACAAAAAAAAGAGGAAAATGACTTAGAGGTTTTTCCTGGGAAAGGTTGGTTGTTGTTTTTTTTTAAATTTTTCTGTATTTGTTTTGATTTTGCTGGAATTTTGGAATAAAGCATGGTTTGCATCTGGAAAAGTTAGACTTTGAGATGTATAAAGAGAGGCAAAGAGGGGCAATGTTGAGAGATGACAGGAATCACGAGATTATCAAGGTCAGCCTGGCCCACTCCAGACAGCCTCTAACCCAGAAAACCCAAAGTGAGAAACAGCAAGAAAAACAGCAGCTAAAATCAAGAGTCCACACCAGAGGAATGAATATGAAGAATCCCATAAAGGCAACACCATCGTCTGCATCACCAAAGTCAGTTCACATCGAAGCAGACAGGTTGAGGCCACGAGCAGAGCTGTGGTCAAAAAGAAACTGGGTCTAGTGAATTTATGTCATAAAAAAGATTGGGCAAATGCACAGGGACAAAACTCTAAGATACCATCCTACCATCTCCAGTAGCAAAGACCTAAAGGGAATTTGGACCTCCAATAAAAAGATCGATTAAATGAATTCCATTGCATCTCTACAAAGCAAAATTAGACCACCATTTGAATTAAGGAAAATAATCAAAATATGTTAAACAGGAAAAGGTTTCAAAGCAATGAGGTATATCATATTTTATAAGTATACATGCATATTTTTAAAATACATATTTCTAAACATATACATGTAAGTACATGGTTTTTCTTTCTTCCTTCCTGTTTTCATTTTTAACCATGGGTATGAATCACTTGTGACATTTGAAAATTTTTATTTGTAGTGTGTGTGTGTGTGTGTGTGTGTGTGTGTGTGTGTGTGTTTATGTGCCCCTGCAAGCATATTTATGGAGGTCACTTTCCACTTTATTCACTTGAGACAGAGTCTCTCACTGAGACTTGGAGCTGGCAGCCAACAAGCCAGTGGTCCCCTTGTCTCTGCCCTCCTCCCCATAGCGGCAATGTTACAGGCACGCAAGATCGCACCTAGATTTTCACATGGGTACTGGAGATTTTGAATTCAAGACTTCATGTCTGTGTATCAAGCATTCTTACCCACTGTGGTGGTTCGAAAGAAAATGGCCCCCAAAGGGAGTGGCACTATTAGGAGGTATGGCCTTGTTGGAGGTAATGTGTCACCGTGGGGGTGGGCTTTGAGGTCTTTTTCTCCAGCTTCACTCAGTGTGACAATGAGTGGACTTCCTGTTGCCTCTGAATCAAGATGTAGGACTCTCAGCTCCAGCACCACATCCACCTGCACACTGCCATGCTCCCCATCCTGATGATAATGGATGGAGCCTCTGAAACTGTAAGCAAGCCACCTCAATTAAGTGTTTCTACTTATATTTGCCTTGGTCATGGTGTCTCTTCACAGGCACAAACTAAAAACACTCACTAAGCCACTTCCCCACCTCTAAAATTATTTGAAAGGGGAACAGAGGAAATTAAATATATTTAATCTGTGATTGGTACCACCCCCAGGAACAGAGAAGCCTTGGGGCTAGTGAATCTTTAAGGACTAAAGCCTCTAGCAAAAGTTATGAAGATGGAATAGTGAGAATTCAATAAGTAGTATCCTTCTAGCCATGTTAAAAAGGTAGACACGTCATAAAAGCTCAGATAGGAACATTCAAAATGCATCAGAAATAAGGAAAGGATGCCTGACAGGAGCCATCCTGAAAGAATCAACAGCCTCCTGCTGTCGGTAAGAACAATGGTGGTTCCTCAGGTCAGCCCCAGAAAACGTGCTGTCATCCCAGGGATGCTTCAACTGCAATTGTCTAAAATAGCAGTTCTCCACCTGTGGTCCAGACCCCAACAGGAGTCATACATCAGATACCCTGCATATCAGAAATTTATATTACAATTCGTAACAGTAGCAAAATTGCATTTATAAAGAAGCAATGAAATAATTCTATAGTTTGGGGAGGAGGTCACCGTGCCATGAGGAACTGTATCAAAGGGACACAGCATTAGGAAGGTTGAGAACCACTGGAAGAACCTGAAGGTCAGGTTCAGTGATGGAGAGCTTGCCTAGTGTGCTTGCACCGTGGACTGAGTCTCCATCATTGTAAATAAATGAGTCGATGATGAACCCAAGTGAGCTGTGCCGTAGGCTGCCTTCTGGTTTAGTGTTAGGTACCAGACAGAAGTTCACTTAGGAGAGCCGTGCTGGGCTTGGTTAGAGCCTGATACACAAATGTATAACTGTGTAAACAAATGTCTTAATCCATTCAGTATCCTCTGAGGCCACACATTATACATGACCGAAAGCAAAATTACTAAGGATTCAAATTTTTCAAGGATTTTACAAAGCCCTTACATGTCCAGTGGGGGAGTGAGTAAATACAGCCATTTCCGGTTTGGATTTGCATTTCCAGCTTGAGTCCAGAAGACTGAGTTTGGAATTAAACTTTGGAAACAGGGGTAGGAGGGTTCTTTGCAGCCTCATGGAGAGGCAAGTAAAATATCCTGCCTTCAATCTCCAGCACCAAAAACAACAACGCACACAACCAATTTTTCGTTTATTGTAACATGCACAAACTCCAGCCTCTCTCTCTTCAGCAAGGGAGGTTCCGGGTTTTACTTTGTTCCTCGGACATTGTTTGCACCTAGTCAAAGGAACTTTCCTCAGACTGCTCGGGCACCCTCTGCTCTCCTGCTCTCACGTGCAGAATCCCAGCAAGTCTGGCATTTGAGGTGGTGTTGAGTGTGGGACAGAATCGTGGCTGCCTGCCACGTCTCTGTGGAGCCTGCAGATGTGCTTCGGGAAGGTGGGTGGTGAAGTGCGGGAAGAGGAGTGCAGGGAGGCAGCGCACAGCAATTAAGTCTTCCTTGAACTGCGCAGGAGAAGAAGCCACAGGCGTTTGTATCCAAAAATGACTCCATCTGATCTCACAGTCTTCTCAGAAAACTCTGCCGTGTCCTGGAACCTTTCCTAATAGGGAGATGACAATGTCTGTGACCCCCCTCTCCCCAGTTCGGAAACGGAATAGAGTCTCTTCCCTGTCCCACCCATTCACCCGCTGCCCACTCTCAGACTTTCCTTTCTATTTAATCTTCCCACACCGGGTCAGTTTTGATCTTGACCAAATCCTTATCTCGTCACCATGGCCCCTCACTGGGGACAGTAAGTAGGATGGTAAGAGCCAGAGCTGCCCACGTGTCCTGGCTCCTGCATCTGCTCCAGGCAACCTCAGAGGCCTCCCTCTCTCCTGCTAATTATTTTCCTGAATGAACTCCGAGCAAGAGTTTCTCTAAGGAGAAAACAGCTTACCTCGGGTTTGTAGGAAGTCGCTCCAGTTTCCGAAAGACTCAAAAGAAAGCAGATAAAGCAAAAATGGTTCCTCTGGCCAAGAGACTAATAAGCCCGCGGCTGTGTTGCCATTGTAGTTTAATGATTTACACACAATGATGCTGTCAACCAGAGATCTGGGCGTGCAAAGTGTGCTATTCAGCCTCACAGATTGGGTGATCGGATTCTAAGATAGTAGAGTATATCTTTCATGCAAGAATGAACACGATTGGGGGGTTTTGGGGATCTTGTTTCCTTGTGAGATTTTTGTTTTGTTTGTGTTCCTGCTTCCCAGCCAACTGAGATTTTAAACTGCTTTTTTTTTCTTTCCCAGAGAGATCAACCATGACTCAGAACTATTTGATAAAGGATAAAATTGCTTCCATTTCTCAGACTTGAAAATTAAACATCCAAATGGGAAAAAAAAAATTAAAGTAATTGCCACAGTAGCCGCCAGTAACTAAAATCATGAAAGCATTCTTTTCCGAGAAGCTCCATAAGGCATCTAGACTGTTCTTTCTCTGTGCCCAAACCTGACCTAATTCAGATCCTTTCCTTTGAGTATGTCTTGATTTGTTTGCAGGCAAAGATGAGCTCCCCATCCCCATCCTCACCCCTAGGTACGTGCTGGGGAGAGGGAAAGCTTCAGGGCACAATTTGCTCCACAATTTGAAAAAGGGAAGCTTCCTCTGTTGAGGGAGTGGCAATCCTGGCCTGGCTATGTAAGCATACAGGGTGCCAATGGCTTGTAGACTCACAGATTGGGAGATGTCTCTTGGCGCTCCTTGCTCCTGCTGAACCATGCAGATGATTAGCATCAGCAGCTTAAAAAAAAAAAAAAAGCCAACAACAACACAAACAAACCAGCTGGGGCCTGAAGAGATGGAATGGGTGATATCACAAGCTCTTGTCCCATTGGACAACACGGACCTTTAAATTCCTTGCCAAGAAACAAGTTGAAAGGTAACTATGGTCAGCTGTGTTGGTATATGGCTGGAGTCAGGACGTGGAGAAAAGATGAGGCGTTCAAGACCAGCCTTAGCTACATAGCAAGTTAGAAGCCAATCTGAGGACACAGCTATGAGTTAAGGGACAAAAGACATCTACGCATTTGTCTTATTGTGCGTGTTACTGGGAGATGTTGAGAAAAGGGCCAGGTGACTTTGATTGTTTTCTAAGAATCAAATGAATGCATTATTATTACTAGGTAGCTGCCATATTTGGGCACTAGGGATGTAGGATAAACGATGTGTGCTCTGCCCTCAAGGAACTTACCATGTTCTCTGTGCACCAGTGGTTTAAAATGAGACATTTCTTTCCCTGGCAGGGAAAGTCACTACTAAGTGGATTTTGTGCTCCCCTGACCTTTTTTTGATGATTTCCAAGCCTTCCTTTCAAATGTCAGCCGGATGAAAATGATGCTCTCCAGAGAGTTAGGAGCCCCAAACACTTTCACACCAGCCGAACTCCCGAGCTGGGCCTCCTCTCCTCCCTGTACCTAATCTCACAACCTCAGCAGTAACTCTGTTCACTTCTGTGATCTTTCAAGTCTCAGCAGGGCCTTAGCTTGAGGAAGAATGTCCCCCATCGGGTTGTGTGTTTGAACCCTGGGTCCTCACTTGGTGGTACTTTTGGAGGAAGTTTAGAAGATGTGGCTTTGCTGGAGGAAGTACGTCACTGGGGGTGGGGTTTGAGAGTTTAAAGACTCCCGCCACTGCTTTGTGTTTGGGTTCAAGATGTGAGCGCCTGGCTGTTCTAGCTGCCTTACCATGCTGTCTCCACCACCAAGTACTCTGACCTTCTGCAACTGTAAGCCCAAAGAAGCTGTTCTTCTCTAAGTTGCCTTAGTCCCGGTGCTTAATCAGGAAAGCAGAAAACCAAACTTACAGATCCACTCTCCAATTTTATAGCCACTGTCTTAATTCAGGCTTTTAATCTTCTCATCGGGAGCACTTAAAGGCATTTTAGCTTATTGCTCTGGCATAAGCCCAGTCAGTCTCCGTTCACATTATTATAATGTTGTTTTATGCCATGTTGTAACTCTCTGAAGTAGCCACCAAGTTTTTGACTGTTCTACCCTGGGAGTGCGGACTGTGATTGGCTAGGGGCAGGCCCTTCACTCAGGCTATCACAAGCATTTAAGAGTGGTGAACGACACATGTGTCATTGGCTCTTTTCAAACAACTGTGAGTTGTTTTTTTTTTCCCCCTTGAAAGAGATCAGTAATCACTCTCCATATTTTAGAAGCACTCTCAACATTTTACTTAAGAAACTGTTGTTTTCATTTGCCAGGGGCCAGCAAACCAAATCAGCACACTTATTTGGACACCATTTAAACCAAGAGTGTGAACTCCGTGAGTCCCTCTCCAGCAATAAAGCGGAGGAGTTTCGCGGCATTGATTTTTGTGGAAGCAGTCTCGGCGGCCTGGGGAGCTTTGTTCTATGGCTTCGGTCCAGCCTGCAGCTGTCACTTACATCTAGCTCATTAAAGTGCTGCAGTGTTCAATTTTCGGTAATCAATGATTCTTAAGTTTTGCTTTCATCTTGGCGGAAAACTTCCAAATTCACCTGTGAAAACATATGACAAGGGTCTTGAGTTACCATCCTCTTATGATTTGTTATTATTGCTGTGTGCATACCATGGTGTGCGTATGGAGGTCCCAGAACAGCTCTGTGGAGCTGATTCTCACCTTCCACCTCTGTGTGGGATGCAGGGCTCAAACTTAGGTAGTCAGGCATGTGTGACACTTTATCGGCAGAGTCATCACACTGGCTGTTAGTGTCACTGTATTTTTATGACAAGCATGTACCGAGCCCTGGATTCAATACCCAATAACGCACACACACACACACACATACACAGAGAGAGAGAGAGAGAGAGAGAGAGAGAGAGAGAGAGAGAGAGAGATACACACAAAAATGAATTTAGATACCCTTCACTAAAAATGAGTAAATATTTACATTATTCTGTTAAAATTTCCAAGTAATCCTAAGACAGTCCTGAGATAATCCCCAGCATGCACCACTGATTTCTTCTTCTCTTCTTGCAACTGTAGTTGAAGACACTGAACGCCCTTGTAGGAAGAAGGTGAGCTGGCAATTGAAGCCGATCTCTCTTCTCTGTCCACACTGCAACCATCTCACCTAGGAGCATGAACCCAGACCGTACCACCACCTTTGGAGCTGCCTTCCACCTGAGCCTCACAGATGAAGGCCAAGACAGCAAGTCGACCAGCGTGGCCCCAGCGCACCAGAGCAGAAGGACCTGTGACATTGTATACATAGACCTGGAGGCTGGGATAAGCCAGGGAGCTTTTCCCCCCATGCATTTAGAATTTGGGCTCTAATGAGCTGGTTACTGTGGAGTATTTGGCCTGAAAGGTCATGTAGAGTCGGGATGAAAGCAGCTGATCTCGGGAGAAGAAGCTGAGAGAAACGCCATTGTGAAGATGGAGAGAAGGCACAGAAAGACCTCAGTTCAGGAAGTGACTGACTGAAACTTTTCAGCACCTACCTGGTGAAAAGCTTGGGGGTGGGGGTGGGGGGGTAGGGGGGTGTCAAAAGCAAGGAAGAAATGGTTTTTTAATATAATTTTTTATCAAAAAATATTTTCTTTCCTTTTACATACCAACCTGTTCCTCTTCCTTCTTCTTCTCCTGCTCCCCCCACCTATCCCCATCCCACCCACAACCCCTCCTCATAGAGAGAAAGGCCTCCCATGGGTAGTCAACACAGGCTGTTATACCAAGTTGGGGCTAGACCTAGCCCCTCCCCCATGCATCAAGGCTGAGTAAGGCATCGCACCATAGCGAATGAGGTCTGAAAAGCCAGTTTGTGTACTCAGGGTAAGTCCTGGTCCCATTGCCAGGGGACCCACAAACATATCAAGCCACGCCAAATTTCACCCACACTCAGAGGGCCTAGTGCAGTCCCATGCAGGCTCCCCAACTGTCAGTCCAGAGTCCATGAGCTCCCACTAGCTTGAGTCAGCTATCTCTGTGGTTTTTCCCATCATGATCCTTCCTCCCTCTCTTCAACTGAACTCCAGGATCTTGGCCAAGTGCTTGGCTGTGGGTCTCTGCATCTGCTTCCACCAGTCACTGGATGCAGGTTCTATGATGACAATTAGGGTAGACATCAATCTAAGTGCAAGGGAAGGCTAGTTCAAGCTCCCTCCCCATCATTGCCACAAGTCTTAGCTGGGGACAATCTTGTGAGCTCCTGGGGTTTTCCCTAGCTGCAGATTTCTCCCTAACCCCTTAATGGTACACTCTGTCAAGATATCTCTTTCATTGTTCTCCCTCCCTGTCTCTGCCCCATGTTTCCACCTCCTATCCCCTCCCACCCCCTCCCCTCTACTCCCCCCTCTCAGTTTGACTGGAGATCATAACCCAGTCTCCTTCTGTGGTATTGCTGGGTCTTGAGGCAGGTGGATTCCCAATTTTCTGAGATACCACCATACTGATTTCCAGAGTAGCTGTACAAGCTTGCATTCCCACCAGCAGTGGAGGAGTGTTCCCCTTTCTCCACATTCTCTCCAACATATGCTGTCATCTGTATTTTTTATCTTAGCTATTCTGACAGGCATAAGATGGTATCTCAGAGTAATTTTGATTTTCATTTCCCTGATGGCTAAAGATGTTGAACATTTCCTTAAATGTCTTTTGGCCATTTGAGATTCTTTTGTTGAGAATTCTCTGTTTAGCTCTGTAGCCCATTTTTTAATTGGATTATTTGATGTATTGCTGTCTAGTTTCTTGAGTTCTTTATATATTTTAGAGATCAGTCCTCTATCTGATGTGGGGTTGGTAAAGATCTTTTGCAAGGAAGAAATGTCATTAAAGGTACGAAAGTATGCTGGACGGTGGTGGCACATGCCTTTAATCCCAGCACTTGGGAGGCAGAGCCAGGTGGATCTCTATGAGTTTGCAAGGCCAGCCTGGTCTACAGAGCGAGATCCAGGACAGGCACCAAAACTACAAAGCGAAACCCTGCCTCAAAACAACAACAACAACAACCAAAAAGGTACTAAAGTACAAAGATTTTTTTCCTTAAACTATCTGACAAGGGCCAGAGGTATAGCATAGTCTGGTAATAGAGCATGGCCCAGCACTGCAAAAGAACAAAAAGGAAATTGTTTCTAAGACATAGTAAAAAATTACCTATGTGCTGATTAGGTCCGGCTGCCATAAGAAATACAACCATCTGAATAGCTTAAGCAAGAGACTTGCATTTCCTCACCATTCTGGAGAACAGACATTTGCAACCAAGATGGCACCAGGTTGGTCATGCTGCGGCCCTCCTTCTCAGCTTGTAGATGCCATTCCTCATCGCACCATATCCCTAGACAGCTGTCCTCAGTGCTTGTGGGGAGAAAACTTTCTAGTCTTCCTCTGCCTCACACAAGGACAGTGGTCTTGCCAGACTAGAACCCCACACTCACAGTTTCATTTGAACCTAGCTACCTCATTAAAGACCCTTTCTCCAGATCATTCCCACTGGGACTCAAAGTGATTGTGTTAACACACAACAAGAGAGACTACTAACCTATAGTTCATTGTCTTAGTCAGTGTTCTATTGCTGTGAAGAGACACCATGACCATGGCAGCTAGTAGAAAGGAAAACATTTAATTGGGGTGGTGGCTTATAGTTTCAGAGGTTTAGTTCATTATTATCATAACAGGACACAGCAGCATGCAGGCAGACATGGTTCTGGAAAAGGAGCCGAGAGTTCTACATCTTGATCCACAGGCAGCAGGAGGAGACTGTGTGCCACACTGGGCATTGTTTGAACACATGACACCTCAAAGCCCACCCCCATAGTGACACACTTCCTCCAACATGGCCACATCTACTTCAACAAGGCCACACCTCCTAATAGTGCTACTCCCCATGGGCCAAGCATTCAAACACATGAGTCTATGGGGACCATTCCTGTTCAAACCACCATACTTATAAATTAAAGAAAACATTTAGTGTCATAATCTTGGATACTAAATAATACTTCGTGTGATATCTTGGCTGATCATCACATTTTTCTGTCATTTCTACATAGCTATATACTAGGTCATCAAAATGTATTCTTTTGGCAGTTTCATTTTCAATCAATATAATTAAAAGCAATATAAGTTCCTCTTAGAAAATATAAATTGCAAGCATTTTTTTGATAATTTTAACTTTGTGGAAGGTATTTCTGCTGATGCAACCATTAAGTGTATTTTATGAGTTGTGGCAATATTGAGTAAATTTCTGATAAATTATATTGAAATATGAATATCAGTAAACCAGGGCTGATAATTATTACAGAAGAATATTCTACAAAGATTTGCTTTTTCATACAAACCAGTTTCATGTCAGCCTAAATTTGATTTTAAATGCAAATTTGTACAATGGTATTTTAATGTTTCCTTTTACATTTTCTCTGCTTTGTGGAGACTGTGAAAAAAAAACTGACCCCACAGGTTGTGTATAACTCAAACTCCTGTTTATCGGCTATCACTGAGTCATTAACTGCAAAAGAAAATTAAATTTAAAATGGCCTGCTTTTTTAATGACTGAGTCATCTGAGTCTTCACATGTAAATAGCATTCTGTTCCATCAGGCAACCCCATCTTTAAAACTGATTTCTATTTCCAAGTTTGTGAATATTTGTCTTTCAAAATGTGATAATTTTCAAAAAAAAAAAACCCATAACCCCCCAAAAGACTTTATCACAACATCAATGTGTACATTTTTATTTTGTAATAATTTACTAGCAAACTTTTACTTGCCAAGAAGGACCAATTATTGGCTAAAGATGTATGTACTTCAGGGACAGACTGGTAAACTGGTCCCTGGGCAGAGTCTTGGTGAAGCTGGCATAGAAAACTTCCTGCTGCTGCTGCCGCCACTCGCTGGATGAAGAAGAAGAAGAAGAAGAAGAAGAAGAAGAAGAAGAAGAAGAAGAAGAAGAAGAAGAAGAAGAAGAAGACACTGCCATCACTACCAACCTGGGCCAGGGCAAAAGTCCTGGTTGAGTGACCAGATGCATTGCATTGAAAAATAAAGACATATGCTGGGCAGTGGTGGCTCACACCTTTAATCCCAGCACTTGGGAGGCAGAGGCAGGTAGATCTCTGTGAATTCAAGGTCAGCCTGGTCTACAGAGTGAGTTCCAGGACAGGATCCAAAGTTACACAGAGAAATCCTGTATTGGAAAAGAAAGAAAGAAAGAAAGAAAGAAAGAAAGAAAGAAAGAAAGAAAGAAAGAAAGAAAGAAAAGTGAAGTGAGGTCATATTAAGCTTAACAGAGTTGATAGTAAAATACAAAAAACAAAAAACCAAAACAAAAAAACCCAAAGATTTGAAAAGACGATGTTTTAGTTTCATTTCTGATGCCATCTGAAATACACCCACAGAATCAACTCTAAAGGAGAAACTGTGTATTTGGCTCTCCATCCAGGTTAAGCCTGTCGCTGTGGGGAAGCCAAGCCAAGAACTGAGAACAGCTAGTCACAGCTACAGTCAAGAGCTCAGAGAGAATGAATGCGTTCATGCTCAGTTTGCTCTCTACACTTAAATGACCATCTTCTCCTGCCTAGGGAATGGAGTCACCCAAAGATGACTGAGTCTTCCCACATCGATTAACATAACAGAGACAATCTTTCACCCACACTGTCTTCCCAGGTGAGTCTAGATTTTCTCACACTGACAATTAAAATTAACCATCACAATAACTGCATATTGCTTGATTCACATGCACCTTGATTATGTTAGAGAGTGTTTCTGGTACGTTCCCAACTAAATCTTAAGCATGATGTAATTCAGTCTTCACAGATGAATTAATCATCTTTCCATTAGCTCTCATTTTCTCTTCTCCCCCCCCCCCACTGCTTTTGTTCTTTTACTCTGCACTCTGAAAATGATCAACAAGATACTTTGAAAGATATGCAATTGTATGGGCAACTTCCTTATAAAATGCAAAATGAATCTATTTCTTTCAAAAATAAACTTTGGAGCTCAATCTGATTGTACAAGCCTATAATCTCCAGCAACTTGGGAGGGGGAGACAAAGGTTCAAGACTGACCTGAGATACAGAGTAAATTCAAGGCCAAGCCCAAGTAACTTAGTGAGACCCTGTCTCCAAACGTAAGGAGAGGGTGTTCTGGAGCTAACAGTTCAATGCTAGAGCCCTTGCCTCCTTCCTGAAGCCCTGGAATCCACTACTGGGAAGAGGCACTTCTAGGAAGAGGGAGATTAATTAAATCTAAAAGTTTATAAATCAATATACTGAACCAGGCTCGGTATTGCACTCTTGTAGGCCCAGCATTTGGGAAATCAAGGCAGAAAGCTCAGGAATTCAAGTTCATCTAGTCATTCCTGAGCTACACAGTGAGCCCAGCCCCAGGCTACATGAAACCCTGTCTCAAACAAAACATAAAATAAGTTTCTCTTTTCCCACACAGTACCACAGGCCTAAGCCATGAACTGTGTTCTGCTTCGCACAGCACAACCATCCAGTCAGATTCACGTACAAAACAGAAGCTCAAAGATGAAGATATTCTTTATTTTAACATAGCAAGGGCAGATGTTCACCCAAACATGGGTCCCTTCAGAGTTCAAAGCTCTTATAAACGTCCTCTCCCATCTTCTGATTGGCCAGCTCTAACTTCCCAAGCTCCAGTTCTGTCTTCTCCATGGAAACTCATAAGATGGCCTATTATCTTTTTAAAAAGAAGAAAGGAAAGGAAGGAGAAGCAGAGAGAGATCCCCTATTGGACAGCTACTACTATTTACCCATTGATTTTGCTTTTTTAAAAATGTGGTTCTTCTCAGGGGAGCCATGTGCCATCTTCCTGGAATGCCTTACCTGAAAAGCATGTGATGATCAGTTATGGCAAACTAAAGCCGAAGTCTGCTAGAGGTTTCTGGGAAATGTTTGCCTTCTTCCTGTTTCCCTTCCTCTTCTGAGGAGGAATGAAGATGGAAGGTTGGAGGCTGAAAGGTCATCTTGTCATTCTGAGAGGACAGAGCTGGACCACTGTTCACCGATAGCATCATGAAGCTGCTACACAAAGCCTAAGCTGCCAGCCAACCAATCTCTACATGTGATGTTGCAGTGGAGACACTCTGGGTAACTCACTACGTCAGGTTTCTATCCGCTGCAGCCAAATGCAGGGTTAATTGAGATACCACTTACAGCTTGCTGCTTGTCTCCATCCACATTCTCTGATATCTCTTCTGTTGCCCGTGTCTTCTATCACCCCGCTTTCACTCCTGCCCAGCAGTGCCTACCCCTCTCTAGCCTAGGACTGACCTCAGACTATGAGCCACTGGAATTTCCATCCTCTGGCTGCTAGTCTACTCCTTTCTTCAGTTGGGAAGTTACATTGTGTACTTGGAGTATTACATTGTATACTACCTTGGAGTATTACATTGTGAACCACCAAAAGTGTTACATTGTATACTACCAGGAGTGTTACGTTGTTGACTTCCAGAAGTGTTACATTGTGTACTACCTTGGAGTATTACATTTTGTACTACTTTGCACAGTTCCTTGCCTTCCAATTCCCTGCCTCATACCAGTTTCTCATGGTCGTATTTCCTATAGATCATTCTAAAGGATTGTTCATTTTCTGGACCACTTCTTAAAAACCCAACCTAAGACACATTCAGAGATAGCTATACAGAACAGGTATTACAAGGGATTGACCAAAAGTAATTTATAAAAGAATCAGTTTTGTGTTTCCTTGCTTTTTTGTTTTGTTTTTTGAGGTAGGGTCATTCTATGTAGCTCAGGCTGGCTTCACAATCATGATCTTCCTGCTTCCATCTTCCAAGTGATGGGATTATGGGTGTCACTACCATGCTCAGATGGCAAAGCCAATTAGTTTAAATAATGGTTCCATGTCTGAAGAAATCCTCATCTCTCCTCACACATCCCAGCTGAGACCATCCCAGGAACCTTTAGAAAGTTCAAACGTGTTGTACTATCATCACACATACATTTAATTGGTTTAAATACACTGTAACTGATGTCACTATCAGCCGAGACTGCCCCAGCTTGATACCAACAAGAAGAAAGAAATACAGGGAATATGAAACATAGTTGTTACAGTGTTGATTGGCTCTTTTTCATGCCTGAGAGCTGTGTTAGTGAAGACACTTTCCAGCATGGTGCCAGCTTCTGTAGGAGCATAACTTGACATTCTCCACCTCCTGACACCTCAAAAAATGTGATTACCTATTCTTTGGGGGGGGGGAGTTGAGACAGGGTTTCTCTGTGTAGCCTTGGCTGTCCTGGAACTCACTTTGTAGACCAGGCAGACTGGCCTCAAACTCAGAGATTCACCTGCCTCTGTCTCCTGAGTGCTGGGATTAAAGGTGAGTGCCACCACTGCCAGGCTATGTTTATATATTCCTAAAGTTCCAGCAATCATGCTGGTCTTTCTAGATAAGGTGATAAGAAATCCATTTCAGAGTTCTGTTTTGCATATAAAAAAGGTTTTATTCACAGAGTAGATCTCTCTTATCTTGATGTTGATGTTGATGAGGCTGGTAATTGCCTCTAGAGACCTAAATCAATATGTTCACTGAGAAAACTGCCCAGTTCTGGCACAGAAACTCAGAACAAACCGAACTGGGTCACTGAGGCACTGTCTATCAGTACCCAACTGAGGCTGGAGATGTAAACTGATGGTTCATCCTCCCTTGAGGTGAACTAGATTACCTCTCACTGCTGGGGGACTGGTGGGTTAGTAAGGAGACACACAACAGCTGTAGTTACACCTCTTAGGAAGCAAAGGGACCCTCTGAATCCAATGCTGGAAGGGCAAAATACTCCTTCTGGTTTGAAGAAGAAATAATTTTCTTAAAATTGAGAAGTTCTCCCTGCCTTAAGGGATCTTTGTCAATAATTCATTGCCTCATGGCTCGTACTTTTTACTGAATCTTTTGTTAATTTAGAGTTTTACTGAGCTGGGTTTAGAAAATGCCCCCGATACAAAGCTTCATTAATTTTAAAGATTTGCTGAACTACATGGCCGGGAGGAAACTTCCACCTCGGGTTCATTTAATGTTGAGCTCAAAGCTTTTGATGTTAGGAAGAGGAAAGTGATCCTCTGCATTCTGGGACCACAGAACCACACACTTTGCCCTGATCTATGGTGGATAAGGAGGTGGCAGTGTGCCCAGGGAAGGCTTCTCTATTGCCTAATCAAAAACCTACTCTGAGTACCCTAAATGAAGAAGAGGGAAATGTGCAAATAAAATGACCCTGCAGTTTTTCACAGCATCTGAGGACAAAGTACGTGTGAGCTCACTGGAAACAAGAGAAACATAAAAGCCCACCGGAAGTCATGAGCACCCTGTTCCACTCAGGAACCTCAGGGCTTGCTGCATATCTGCACGTCTATCTTGCACATGGCCCAACAGGCTTGCCACCTGGTCTTCCTGGCATGAGCTCTCAGCTCCAGAGCTCATCACGAACTGACTGAATAAGCTAAACCCTCAAAAGGGAAACTTAATTGGTCTCATTCACTATTGTGCCAACCTGGCCACTGGTTCCCTACCCTCGGGTCAGGTGCTCAGCCCTACCAGCCACCTGATGCCTGCTGCTGTTGGAAAGAACTGGGCCACTTAATGTCAAAGGATCTCCATGGCAGAAAGCAATGAACAATGTAAAGCTTTAGGTGGTTTGTTTTCCTGAAAACACTGTCAAGAGAAATCATATCATGCAGCGTATATTAGAGATTATATAATACAAGAGCAGTCTAACATATCATTTACCTTTTTTGTAGCAGTATAACACATCTATGGATTTAAAAGCAAAGCAAGAAAGATTATCAATAGGTACCAATGAGACATTTGATAAAAGTCAGTAACTATTTGTGGTTACCTAAAAACACCATTAAGAAGGCAAATTACAAACCTATTAAAATTTGTGATAGACAAGAAGTTAGAATCTTTCATATAGAAACAATTCTTACAAAATAATAAGTTTCTTTTATTAGCTCTCAGTGGGAAAAAATGAATGGGGAATGTGAAAACATCATTTATACATACAAAAAGAGTCTTGTGAAAAATTAATATGCAAGTAAGGGAAGATTGAAGCATATGAATTCCCGAGGGTGTCTAGTGTGGATTATATACACAGTCTCCTGCGATGATTTTAGATACGATCAGAAGAGCTTGGGGTGGCATGACCACAGACCCACAATGACTTCAGGAGCACATCTCGGTGAAACCTTCATGTATCTTTTTTATATTATTTACCAAAAGTCTTAAAATGTTTTATCAGTTACTTTTCTAATGCTGTGATAAAACACCACAACAAAGGAAATTTGTAGACGATGAAAGTTATTTGGGCTTATGATTCTGGAGGGGTAAGAGTCCATCAAGGTGAGGAAGTGGTGGGCATGGAGACAGGGATGCCCCAGCGGGACACTTAGTCATTTCCACCTAGTCATTTCTGGGTCATGCATTCTATGTAACCCATGCACTGTGTGGTCACGTAATCGCGCAAGGCCTGACCAAGTGATCTATGCACATGCGTGGAGTAGCCGTGTGAGCCTGTGTGCACATGTGCGTGCGGGGTGACTCATAAAAAGACAAGCCCCATGTCCCCCTGCCCCCCTTCTCCCACACATGTCCTTTCAGCAGGCCTCATCACATCGATCCCTTTCTCCTTGTCTTAATAAAACTCTTGTTAGTGGATTCTGCTGTGTTCCGTGACTTTTCCTCTCAGGGTAAGAGAGCCGCTAAAAACCATCAGGAAAGGCAGCTGGAATAGCAAACCCAGAGCTCACATCTTGAACTGCAATCATGAAGCAGAGAGAGTCATACTGGAAATGACTTGGGCCTTTAAACTCCCAAAACCCATCTCCAGTGACATACTTTCTCCAACAAAGCCACACCTCCTCAGCCTCTGCAAACAGCTCCAGCACCTGGGGACCAAATACTTAAATATATGAATCTGTGGTGGACATTCTCATTCAAACCACCACAAATGCATTATGCACTGTTTACTGGGAATTTATCAGACATGTCCTAACATCCCTTACAATGCAGGAAATTATAAACAATGAAATTACATAGCAAATATGAATTATAATTATTTATGATATTATGAAACAGAGGTAACATCACAAGCTGAGAAAGAATTCACACAAAATAGTTTACAGTCTCATTTTAGGTAGAATATTTGTATGTTATCTGTGGTTTTTATTTTATTTCATTGTGTTCCGCCCAACCCCGAAGTAAAATTTTATGATATGTAGGAACTACTCATGGAGGGGGAAAACTTTTATAAGAACATGAAAATAAGAGGAAAACTATGAAGAGACATCACATTCATTTCTCCTGGACATCAGTAGCAAAGAAAAGTAAATATGTTAAGCACTCAACAATTTCGTATTTTGCCAATCCTAGGGATCAGACATAATAGAACAGATTAATCCATAGGAAATGGTTTAGAAAAACTAGTCAGATGCAATAAGATAGCAATCGTGGGTCAGAAAAAGTAAAGTGGCAATAAGAAAAATACACAAGCGCTTGCTTCACAAGAGGTAACTGTCTACTCTAAAGTTGTGAAGATTCAAGAAATTAATAAACCTCTTTCATGTTTTCAAACATGGTGACATATTGGTGGTAATTAGATGGATGTGTTGTCGTTCAAAGTTATAAAATTATGTAATCCTCTACGAGCAATAGTCACTGCTCTCTCTTGCCAGAACCTTGTGGTGTTTTATTTTATTGACAGACAACAAACACTCTTTATTCCTTCTTCCTGGCCATGTGAGGTAGAAGAGACAAGGGAGGAGCGAACTGGGGCTATAAGCTCACGCCTTTCCACGCATATACAATAGGAAAGGGGCTGAAGGAGTTTTTCTGATAACCTGAGTCTTTTATCTGCTCAGGAAAGGGGCGATTCTGCCATAGACAGTCTTTGGGGCACAATTATAGCAGCTGGTGCCATTGTTGAGTGCTAGTCTTACAGCTTAAAGCTAGCCCCTAGCGCTGGCCATCAGACCCTGCATATGAAATAAAGGGGGGGGGTTTCCAAGCTGAGTCCATCTCTAGCTCATTGTGAGCAGGTCAGCAGATAAAAGCCGGCTCATCTCAGTCCCCTAAAGATGGGAAGCTCACTGTTTCCTAGCAAGGATTCTCCCTGAACTCTGCCAAGACTTTTGGTGGTGTGAGCATATTTTCTGGGCAAAAGAAAGGGTCAGTTTTTAACAAGGTTGCATGATCTCTAGACTCGTTCTCTCTCTCTCTCTCTCTCTCTCTCTCTCTCTCTCTCTCTCTCTCTCTCTCTCTCTCTCTGATGTTACTGAGTGCCATTACTATTCTCATAGTTGAGCTCCTTTTCTACATACCACACAGGGAGAGCTTTTAATTTCATTTGAAATTCATTGTTGCTGAGTCATAAAATTACTAGGGAGGCTGTGGCAGGTCTGCAAGTTCAAAGCCATCCTCGGCTACATGGTAATTTCAAGACTAGCCTGAACTCAGTGAGACACCGTCTTAAAAAACTAAAGGAAGAGTTGGGGATACAGCCTAATGGTGGAACACCGAGAAATCACACATGTATATGTATCCAACAAACTTGCCAAATAAATGTATGCATTCGGACAGTTTGTCCATCCACATTTTGGGATCTTATACACATAGCAGTCACGTCTTCTGTGAGTAATGACATTTTTATTCCTCTTGTGTTTGTGTGTGTGTGTGTGTGTGTGTACCTGTATGTATGTATGTGTGTGTCTGTGTATAGGGATAGATGAATGAGTGACTGTATGTGTGCAGGTATCCCTGTGCATGCAGGTGTGCACTCGTGTGTGGCGGCCAGATGTCAATGTTGAGTGTCTTCCTCTGTCTTCTACTCCACTGTATTTTTTTTGAGACAGGGTGTCTCTGTGAACCTGGAGTTGGCAGATGGGTTAATTGGCTCTCCAGCCAACCCACAGAAACCAAAACCCACATGAGGATACATTCATTGTTAATATCCAGGGGAATAGAGGTGTAAAAAAGAATGATTTATAGCAGATAAAAAAAATTACACCATTTCCATGACCTCCCTACATCTTCTCAGGCTTGACACACACAGAAAGCTACACACAAGAAGAAGGCACGCAGGAGCCCTGTCTTAGAGAGCATAAGGGCCTTGAATATAAGAACTACATAGGCTGGGCGGTGGTGGCGCATGCCTTTAATTCCAGCACTTGGGAGGCAGAGGCAGGCAGATCTCTGTGAGTTCGAGGCCAGCCTGGTCTCCAAAGTGAGTTCCAGGAAAGGTGCAAAGCTACACAGAGAAACTCTGTCTCAAAAAAACAAACAAACACACACACACACACACACACACACACACACACACACACACAAGAACTACATAGAAGGTGAACTAGAGTTATGATGGTGTTACTGTCTAGTCCAGTGGTTCCCAACCTTTCTAATGCTGCCACCCTTTAATACAGTTCCTCACACATTGCAGTTACCCCCCCACCATAAAATTACTTTTGTTGCTACTTCATAACTGTAATTTTGCTACTATTATGAATCATAATGGAAATATCTTTGCAGACAGAGATTTGCCAGAGGGGTCGCGACCCACAGGTTGAGAACCACTGGTCTAGTAGCTGGCAGGTGTATATGAGTCCAGGTCATTTCTGCTCTCCAGCATGTGGGAAGGAGTGAGTGGTGGTGGTGGCTCCTGTCCGCCTGACATGGAGTAAGAATCCCCTGTGGAGGGAGCTTCCATGAGGAATTGTCCATCCTCCTTCAGCCTGTGAACATGCTTGTGGGGAATTTTCTCAATGGGGCTGATGAGGAGGGAAGATGAAGGACGCACCCTGGATGTGGACAGCACCATATCGCGGGCTGGGCTGACAACTGGGTGATAAAAAGGAAGGGGGCTGAGCATTAGCCTACATGAATTAAGTCATTGCGGTCTGCTCTTGGCTATGGATGTCATGGGACTAGCTATTTATTTCAAGTCTTTGCTGCCTTGGTTTCCCCTAGGGTGATGGACTGTAACCTGGAATTGTGAACCCTGTCTCATATAACGTGCTTTTTTGTGTGTGTTTTTTTGAGACAGGGTTTCTCTGTGTAGTTTTGGTGCCTGTCCTGGAACTCACTCTGTAGACCAGGCTGGCCTCGAACTCACAGAGATTCACCTGCCTCTGCCTCCCGAGTGCTGGGATTAAAGGCACGTGCCACCACTGCCTAGCCGTAAGGTGCTTTTATGGGGGATATTTTATCACAGTAACAATAAAGGAAGCTGAGACAAAACGGAATTTTCCCTAGAAATTCAGAGGATTGTGGCTAGAAGAAATAATAGAGAGAAGGCAGGGAGTTTAAGAAGAAACCAGAGTGCCTAATGATGGAGGTGTGTCTGGAGCTACAGTGACGGCTCCATGGGTAAGAGCGCTTGCTATGTGACATGAGGATCTGAGCTTGTCCCCCAACACCTGCATGAAAAGGTAGACGTGACTGAAAGTGCTTGAAACCCCAGTCTTGAGGGTTGGAAGCAGGCAGATCCCCCAGAGCTTGCTGGCCAGCCAACCTGGCCGAAACGGCAAAGCTGCCAGTTCGGTGAGAGACCCTGTCTCAGAACAGCAGGACTGAAAGTGATGCAGGAAGACAGCACATATCCCGCTCTGGTCTCCACATGCACGCACACCTACACACTGACATGCACACACTGCACAGATGTTTTTGTGTGCACCCTGGGGAGAAGAGAGAAGGAAAAGGAAGTAGCGAGGGAGGGGGAAAGGGAGAGGCAGAGGCAGGGTGGTGGCGGGCGGGCACGGGGGATGAGGGAGTGGGGGGGGTTGGGGGAGGGGAGGGCTGATTTCATGTTTCATGCCAGGTCACCTAATCAGACAGGCACAAGCTCTTAGGTATGGACATCTTGCTTAGGAAAAATCGACCCCTCTTGGAAGTTTAGAAGGACCTCATCAATACTGCTGCACAGTTCTCTGCTTCTCCAGGGAAACCAACTCCTGGGCTGGACAATCAGTTTCCACTAGACTAGATCCTGGCCAAGCAGCAAAGTTCCATCTCTAGAATGCAGATAAAACCCTGGGAGCTAGGACAGCGTGGAAACGGGCATGTTCTGATTTGAAATACTGCTTCCACATTTGAACTCAGCATTTCCCTTTGTTTTGCTCTGATTACCATCTTCCAGACCTCTCACTTCAGGGAATCTGATGTATATCTGTCTACTCATCAAATTATTCTAGGGTATCAGTTTCTCACACATTCACTTGATCTCAGCAAAGGCTTTTTCTGACAATATCATTGCTTGTCAACAGAGCCAGGTGGGGAAAAATGTGCTCAACTTATATTTCAGTGTGTTTTTATATTTCCTTCTTTCCTAACATGGCATTCCATTTTCCTACGTCACTACATATTATTGAATAACCTTATAATAGCTTTATGCATCTGTAGTAACTTATTTAACTAGTCCTGCAGGAAGTGATGGTTCTAATGTACAACTTTGGTGTCTATGCTACCCAAAATGTTTCCCTGGGACAGATTCCTGGACACATAAGGAAAGGACACATAGATTAAGAACTTTTTTATTTTTATTCTTAGGAACAGGATCTCACAATGGAGCCCAGATAGCTTCAAACTCACAGTGATCCTCATTTCACAGACTCTTGAGTGCTGAGATGACAGATACAAGCTACCATGCCTGGCTTTAGCAACTTTCTTGATGCACATTTTCTCATTGACATCCAGTGGATAAGATGGTAACAGCTTATAAATCCCAATAGTAGCTCCTATCGGCTTGACTACCAATATTTATAAACCTTGAAGTTTGCCAATTTCACATGAGATAAACAACAGATTTTTAAACATATTTTCACACATAGTTTCTCTCTTCAGCTATTATTTACTGGATGCCACCATACACCACACGTAGATGTACCTACGGTAGTGAGCAAATTATTTCCTGTATAGACTTTACCTGCTGCCGATAAGTAATAAACAAGACAATTTCAAGGCAGATGACCTGTGAAGAACTGTACAGCAAGGTATTGGTGTTGTTAGGCATAGAGTGGTATTTTAGGCAGGAGTCAGGGAAAGCCTCTTTGTCGAGGTCATAGGTGATCAAAAGTCTCAAGGAACAGAGAGAAAATAAGATAAGCACATTCCAAGTATGTGTAAATATGCAGAGAAAAAGAATGAATGTGCTGTGTCCAGGAACTGCAAGAAGGCACTGGTGTTAAGTGGTCCTTTTGGGGGCAGGTGGGTTATTCTAGGTGACAGACAGCCTCACCATCCATTTAGGTTATATTCTGAGTATAATGGGAGTATCTGATAGGCTGATGGAAGAGCAATCATTCTAACACAAGTTGCAGACACTGGATGGAAGTGAGTTTGCTGGTGAATTCATAGCATAAGTCTACAAGGAAATACAAGAGACTGTATTGCTTCTGGGAAAAGAATTTGGTGATCTGGGGGACAGGAAAGGGGGCGTTGTGTTATGCTCTTTTGTATAACTTAGGCTGTGGACACTGCATATGCATTCCTGAATGGAGAAGATCAATTTCTGGGGCTGGTGTGAAGATTCACTGCAGGAAGCAAGACCAGAAGGAAGCAGCAGCCTGTGAGAAGCAGTGGAGCTTGACCTCAGGGGATGTGGGGCTGCAGATGTGAAGAAGTGATCAGACTTGGCACATTTTGACAATAAAGAACTGGCTAGTGGATTGGGTGTAGCCTTTAGAATGAAGAGATATCAGCCATGACCTCTAGATGTTTGAGCAATGCTAATGCTATGGAAAATGGAGCCAGTTACAGAGATGGGATCAGCCTTAGGAGGATGGCAGGTGGGCTGAACACAGACCCAGAGGTGTCAATGTGACAGAGAAGACTTTAAAAGGAACATGGGACCAGCGACAATAATTATTGGCAGGAAAAGTAATGTGAAAGTGGAGAATTGATTTAAGAAGGTCGTTAATGGCCTTGATAAGTGCAGTATCAGTACAGAGGTAAGTTAGTAATGTGTACTTAGTGTATGATTAGTGTTTTAGCTCCTCCTAATTTTTTACCACTTTAAGTTTCCATTGATATTTTAGGCTTTTTCATATTGAATTCAAAGAATTCTGCATGTGTTCATTGTATTTGTTGTATATGGTTCCTCTTGATTCTATCTTTTATTTTCATTTAATTTTCCTAGACTTTTTATTGATTTAAATGTTCATAAACAGCTGCTATTACCTTTGCAGTTAGAGTCATTGACTTCCTAAGAAGCAATAAATAGGAGCCTGTATTTTCTTCCTTTCCTTTTTTACCTTTTCATATTTTATGTTTAAATTTATTCATCTGAAACCTGTTTTCCACCAAGGAATCCATCGAACTCCCTCACCTTAACTCCCATAATTTAAAAAAAATCTATTTTCCATTTATTGAACAATTATTTCTTTCCTTCCATTTTTATGTTACTGTCTATTGTAGGACATTTTGTGTCCTCCAGAGAGACATTACCATTTTCCTCATTTGGAAATAGGGTCACTGCCGATGTGATTGCTGAAGGTGAGGTCATCTAAGAGGAGGGTGTGCCCTAAATCCAGATGACTAGTGTGATATTATAGAGGAGAGGAGAAAGCCAGATGAGTACAGAGACACGGGACAAAGATGGACAGCCATACGAAGACAGAGGCAGAAATGGCGTTACTAAAGCCATGACATAGACGGAGCCATAGAAGCTGAGAGAAACTGGTATCCCGAAACTTCATCAAGTTCATTCTCTACCAAGGTCTTGATGTCAGACTTTTGGCTTCTGTAAAAATAGAAGAACAAGTTACATTGTTTGAAGCTGAACTGTGATGTTTCCTTACAGCAGCCATAGGAAACTCATACATCATCTACACCATACAGGGAATGCTCTTATAAACCGGAGCCTAACCTGTGACTTCAGTAATCTATATCTACTATGGTACCAGTGCTTTTATTAAGAGTATTACAGTTTATTTTAATAGCATTCTTCCATTGGCTATCTTTTCTGAATTTTTGTAGGTAACCTTTGAAGTTTTTCTTAGTTACTGTTCTGTTGCTGTGAAGAGACATCATCACCAAAGCAGCTTATAAAAAAAAGAATTTAATTGGGGCCTTGCTTAGAGTTTCAGAGGGTGAGTCTACGGCCATCACGGTGCAAAGCATGGCAGCAGGTAGGCAGTGCTGAGTGCAGTATCTGAGAGTTCATAGCTGATCCACAAGTTACAGGCAGGGGGAGAGAGAGAAGAGAGAGAGAGAGAGAGAGAGAGAGAGAGAGAGAGAGAGAGAGAGAGAGAGAGAGAGAGAGAGGCTGGGCACGGGCTTTTGAAACCTCAAATTTCACCAACAGTGACACACCTCTCCTACAAGGCCACACTTGCTAATCCTTCCTAAACAGTCCACCAACTAGGAAGCAGACGTTCAAATATGTGAGACTATTAGGGCCAGTCTCATTCAAACCACCATCAAGTTGATCTTTACACTAGCGTTATTTCTAGAATTGGATGTGTCATGCCTTATTTCTCCTCACACAAATTCAATAATTTCCATATATACATTGCCTGATAAGTTAATAATAATATAATAATAAAATCACATTACAGGGTGGAGATTAAGCCCAATGGGGGAGCACTTGCCAAGCATGCATGAGGCCCTGGGCTCAATCTATAGCACTGAAAAAAAAAAAAAACAACGTGGTACAAGATTACACTAAACATCAAAATCTATATAGTTCACAAAAATATGCTTGCAATTTTTAAAATCAGTTTAAACTTAGCAATTTACATCTCTTCCAGAAATTTGGTATACTATGTTTTTAAAACATTTCTAAAGCCAGGTGATGGTGGCACATACCTTTAATCCCAGCACTCGGGAGGCAGAGGCAGGCAGATCTCTGAGTTCAAGGCCAGCCTGGGCTACAGAGTAAGTTCTAGGAAAGGCTCCAAAGCTACACAGAGAAATCCTGTCTCAAACAACAACAACAACAAAAAAAAAAACATTTCTAGATCATAAAGTGTAACAAAAATGTATACTTAAAGAAACTTTTAAAATAATTATTATTGGTCATTATATATATCTCTTTCATTTCTACATGACTTAAAATTCTTAAAAATTCCTTCATCTTTTATTTCAAGTAAACAGTGAAACAGGATTGGATCTGATGACATTCACATTCACCACATTCCCAGCCAACACCCATCACCAATCACGGATGTTTATCCCAAGCCCCACCCTACTTTCCTACATCTTCCCCTTCCCTGGATTCTTGCCTGTATCAATCGTTCAAGGTCCCTCAGGAGCTCCTTACATCATACTTCAAGCCATCCATGTTAGAAGTATTTTTTTTCTCTTGTTAATGTTACTAGTTCCTGCCTATAATCCATCTTGTATTTATGTGTTATATGACAACATTAATTATCTTTCATCTACGAGTTAATAACTTATATTAGTTTGAACAATTTTTTTGCTGTATTATACCCATTAGCCAATAAAAAATTAGATTAACTAATTCCACCTGTCCCTCCTAAATTTGTTCTTCCAAATCACCAGTTTTGGGGGATATGTGTGACGAGAACTCATGTTTTCGTACCCAGCATTTAAACACATCCTTACATAGGTCATTGTTAGTCCCTGTAACTATGCCTCCACCTACTAGACACCTACTGAACATCAGTACTCCTGAAATATTTTCCAGTGGGCTGAAATCAGAAAGAATGTACACATTTGCTTTGCTCTCCATCCTGCAACTCCCTGTTGCTTCATCCGTTTAATGATGTTGTTCCAGTCCACTGCGGGTGATCAGGGCTTTGGGGCTTCACTTTGGTTTTGCTTCATATTCAGCAGCAGGAGAGACCCGTGAGAAAATTCAAGTGAGAGAGGAGTCAATCGTCAAGATGAAGCTGAAGAATGGGGTGGAGATGTGCCTCTAGCCCGTCCACCCTCAGAGCGGCCTTGGAGTCTTGAAGCCCAGGGTAGTGCCTGAGAACACTCCCTGGACCAGTGAACTAGGTCAGGCTTACCCAAGCACCACACAATCACACGTCACCTTAGCATTTCCGCCAGAATTAGACTCTACCATGCACTTTTTATCCAGTTGTCCATTCAACAAAGACTTAAGGAGGACTTGTTGTATTCTGGGACCCAGGGACCCAAACCTCTTTGTCCAAGGTCTGATCAGATTCTAGAGTGGAATGTTCTATGATGGTTGGAAGTCTGGATATGCAATTCAAATTCTTCTGAATCTGTCTGGATTCAAGCAGATTTGCCTTCTCTATACACAAGAATTTGGGCAAAAGATTCAACTTTTTTCTTTGCTTCAATTCAGGTTTTCTTAAAAATAGAGTTCAATGAATTAAATATTACATGAAGAGCCGCATTCAGAGCATTGAATAATAGCTGCTATCTCTGATCTACATTTTTAACAAAGTCATTTCTTTAGCTTATCCTCAGCAAAGCTATATGATATGTTTGTTTCGATGTGTGGAGTACATTTTGAAAATATATGCACAATAATTTCATTTGAAAGTGGCCTACCTAAAGTCATTTTGGCATCTACAATGTATGTGACACATTTGAGAAGCAAAATCACCATCCTTCCTTCTAGTACTAGCAAGCAATCTGTGCTGCTATAGAATGGAGTGTGGGGCTTCATTTTTCCTTTATATGCTCTCCCCCCTCCACCTTATAATAACAGCCATTCAATGCTTGATTACTGCAGTGTTTTGTACCTAGGAAACCGCCTGTACCCATTTCTTACTATGCAGATCAAAGCTACACAGGACATGTGTCATCTGGGACATCAATCGAGACAATAAATCAGTGACTGGAAAGGTGACAACACGTTTAATCATATGAAAGTTGGCTATCCCCTCTCCAGAACATTTGAGAGTGTTTCAGCTTTTAGACCAGGGTGGAGGTGGGATATTTGCATATGCATGATGAAATATCTTGGGGATAGAACCCAAGTCAAGACATGAATTTGTTTATGCTTCCTATGCACTTTGTACACATAGCCCGAAGGCCATAAAATATTATGTCTTCAGTGCACCTGCGTTTTGGCGGTAACCAATCCTGTAAGATCTAGTGTGGAATTTTCCACTTGTGACATAATGTGGGAGCTGAAACATTTTGGATATTGGAGTATTTCAAATCTTGGATGCTCTGTCTGTATTGCTTAAGGACTTTGAAAATTGAAGACAAGAGCAAATCCTAGTGAAGCTGCCCATGGAAGCTCCATGTTCACACCCCCAAGACACAGGCTGTAAACCCTTGCACACTGGGGAGCCTGGGCCAGGGATTTTTTTTTTTTTTTTGACCCTTGGTGAACTTGAATAAAGGCCAGGGCTTTCCAAACACTCTTCCATCCGTGAGTACACACACATATTTTCTTTCACTGTGAGTTACTGTCTACCATTTAGAGTCAAATGGCAATCACACAAGTGTGTGTGGAATCTGTAGTGAATGGGTTTTCTAGTGGCTAGGCTGTGGCTGGCCCTCAGTGTGATTCAGAAATTCCCTGTACATGCAACTGCTGCTTCAACCCTCACTAGAGGCTGCCACCCTCCTTCCTCACCTCACCCATCCTTATAGCTCACAGCCTGAATGGTGAACGTATCTGGGTGTAGCCAAAAGACCTGTGTTGTGGACTCAGCTCTGTCAGCTACCAGCTAATCCTGTAACAATGAACAAGTGTCACTTTCTTGGCCTTTTTTTTTCTTCCTATAAAATGAAGAGTGTTTTATGGGATTTTTAAGATCCCTTCCAAAGCTAATATTCAAGCAAACGGATTCTAAACTCCTCTCAGTGACAGCAGCCCTTCAATATTTAAATGAAGCTGTCACATCATTTCTCCTCTGCAAATGTTCCCTTCCCTTCCGAGTATCCCTGTCACTTCTGGTTTCCAGATCCCTCTCTTCTCTGGCCATTCTCCTCTGGAAGTAGGCCAGTTCATAAGCTCGGTTCAGATAAGGGGCACAGTGGAGCCTGCCTGGGACTTCTTCCAGGGCACCTGACCACTGCCAGAAGCAAGACTGGCAGACTCAATTAGAACATCTGGTCACCTCCCTTGTCCCCACAACCCTGTGGCACAACCACCAGCTTCACAGATCTAATGAGTTAGATTTAAAATATGAGCTTTTAAGAAAAGGTGATAAAAGTACCTGAGATGATGTTTCCAAGACTTTATAACTTAGGTAAAGAGAAACAATAAGAAAATTCATTGAAATACATACTCTGGTGCCCCTCAGTTCCCAAAGAAGGACTTGTTCTGAAGGGATGAAGGGAAGAAAAGGAGAAGAAACTGAGCCATCACCCACCAGGCTAAACAGCCAGAGATGTTGCTGCCACCGTGTGGCAGTTGCTAAATTCTGTCTGTGCATGGACAGAAGGACGGCCCTCTAATGCCTGAGAATAAGATTTTCATTTTGGGGTCCCTTGCTCCCATGACTCCTTTCCTCCGAACCTCTATGATATTAGAAGGATACATTCTTTAGAGGAACCACTGACATTGGCTATCCATCCACATGGGAGCAAGGGCAAACCAGTGCTCAGCCATACCAGGGTGTGGGACAGTTGCGCCGCTCCCTCTAAATCCCCCTTCCCCCAACTCTTACCTTCAGCCAGCCTGAGTGTATCAAACTTTCTCATTCCTTTGCCCCTACCTGAAAGACAAAATAAATATTTAAGAGTGATCGTTACCCAAACTGGAGAGGATACAGCCTTCCAGAGACAATGGCAAAAATGAAAAGGAAGAGAAATACTGGAAAGATACTTCGGGGTGGAGACAGAAAAGAATAAAACCAGAGCTTGTGACACACCACCCTGTGCCCCTCACAACCCTCACACCGCCCTTCCTGCTTCTTTTCACCCTTAAGTCTCCAGAATGTTGTCACTGCACAAGAGGATGAAGCGTGAGGCAGGGAAAGAATGAGATAGAATGGCCTCGAGACAAAACAATCTCCAGCGATACTTTGTAAGTATGCACACAGTACGGGGGTGTTATGTAAAGGAAACTGCAATGCCCCTATCCTCTCGAAATAACCCCATCCTTATAATAACATGCCTCATTATAATAACCTGTTTCTGTCTCTTCCTTTGGGCTATTCTTCAAGAACATATTACTGTTTAAAGCATGAGGCATGGGTCTACATGCAGTGTACATACATGGTGCATCGATGCCATTACATTTTCAGAGAAGGCATCAGAAAAGAAATCCAAGTATGTTCTTTAGGAGCATGATAATGGGGGGGAGGGAGCCACCAAGGTTGAGAAGCCCTACCATAATAACAAGCACCTTAGAGTCAGGGACAGATTCACACACTATCCCACATGCCAAGCAGAGAGGCTGTATGTAATGGAGATTGACAACAGGACAGAAGAAGAGAAAGGAACAATTGCATCCATGTGTGCATGTAGGGCTGCAAACAAGGGCAGATGTGCAATGTGCTTAAACAATAAACAGCAATGGCTGACTTAGTTGGGGTGCCTCAGATAATGAAGTTCTAACCTGATCTCCCCCAGAAAGTCACCCCAAGATAGAAGACACCTTGTTGGAGTCCCCGTCACTCCCACCCCCTGGCTGCCACAGGCTCCTCTTCTCTCATGCGCCTGGCCTGAATACACACCTTTCCAAAGGGTAAATACATCTGACACTTGTGTGTTCAACTGGCCCAGAGGTAAGAAGGTAGGGTGACCCCTGAGCCACAGACACTGCCCAGGGCTGGGGAAGAGGGGTCGAGAGACAGAGTTCCAGCCAATCATAGAGGCCATTTAATTGCCAGCTCAGAGAGCAGTTTTATTAGGAGTAGCAGGCTTCTCCATGACTCCCATCGTATTTTGCTACAACTTGATAAAGCTTGATGTAACTTTTAAATGCATTGTCTTTCTCATACTAGCCATTAATTTAGACACATTAACTATGACTGTCTCATCATGCCATATGCACACGTATGTTCTAGTCCCTTGTTTAAACAATGTGAAAGAAGACAGATATGTAATATTGAGGCTCAGGAACCAATACTTCAAAGTCTGATGCATCAACGTGCTAAGAACTTTGAACAAAAATAACAGCCTCACAACTAAGGTCTCTCTGATCTTCTTCCACGCCCCGAATCCCTTTTTCCCTCAAATGTTGACACCAGCTATCTCCAGTGATCCCCTCTTTGGGCAGATCCTCCAAAGGGTTAAGTGGTCAGAAAAGCTAGAGGTAGACACCACATCAGGGCACAGGAAAACTTCATCACAGACTGAGGTCTGTTCTCGGGGTTCATTCATAGACCCTAAAAAAAAAATCTTCCCTTGTCCTCCAAGACTGTTTCCATCCTCCGCTTCTCCTCTAGAAAGAGGGCATTTCATCTTCCAGCTGTCACTAAGTTGTTGGACATACACTTACCTGTGAGGTGGCCATGTTTATAATTAACTGACGTACCTCTTCTCTGAATCTGTGTACTGCCTGCTCATTTCAGGGGACTCCATTTCCAAACTTTTGAGGGCCAGGGGGATAGAGGGAGTGTTTCCTTTATCCCTATGATAAATACATGAGTGCATAGATATGTAGACAGACAGACAGATAGACGAGGGAGAAGGGAGGAAGAGAGGGATGGATGGAGGGAGGGGGAGAGAGGGTTTTGGGGGGGGACATAAATAGGATATCAGAAAAGGAATATAGATGTGAGAACAGGGCTTCCACTTTAATTTTTCTGAGTTAAATGGGTGATGCTGGGTAAATACTTTCTTCTCTTCAAATCTTTATGTTCTCAGTTATGAAATAAAGAGTTTGTTAAAGTCCCATTCATCATATTCTGTGTCTTGGAGAGTCTTGCCATTTTTGGCGTAGTGCAGGGGGCGAGTATTTGAATATGTCTGGCAAATATTTTGTGTCTTCTTTGTAATTTTTCCTAAAGGTTTGAGCTGATCTGAGCTGTCGATTATAGTGCTGTTTTGATAGGAAGCTGCAATCCATTTAACCACGATCCATCATATCACAAATCCCCATGAGAGAGAATTTGTGCCAACAGCAGCAGCGTGTTACATCCAGTTGCAAATAATCACCCTGTCTTTGAGGTAGATAAGTGGGTGGATGGACAAACAGAAAGAAAGAGGGATGAACAAACATGATCTTTGCTGTCTAGTATTAGGTATAATTCACTGGGGGCACCACGGAAATTAAGCGGCAGGTGCATGTCTTTCAGCAATTATAGGATTGGACATTGTCCCAGTTCTAAGAACAGGTGCCTAGTGAGGTCTGTAGCTTGAGTCCACACAGGCAGGGCCTCTGTTTGCCATCTTTCCAGAGGGCTCAGCAGCATTTGTACTAGACTCTGCTCCCTTTCCGCTGACACATCGGAACCAGGATACTGCCCTTGCAAGAGAGCCAAGACCTTTAGAGCTACAATGACAAGAAAAATCCCTGGCGATAGATATGTTTCTCTGGTCCCTTTTCCCTCACAGATCTGGGAATTTACAGAGAGTTCCTAACAAGTCGGAGTCTATTTTCTTCTTTAAAGTATTTCATGTAAACACAATAAGTAAACAAATACTTGGGCACACCACCATGTATACTCCAGACCACTTTCAAAGTGGGTCAATTTTGAGAATCTTAAGAGCAGGGACGGATTATCAATGTTCCCACACAGACATTTTCATCTCGGGATTTTTATCAAAGCCACTTTCTGTTAATTCTATGAAATAGTTGTGCTGTTTGGTTATTCCTGGTTCATACAGGAAACCCCAACCACCAAAGCTCGTGTTAGGGTCCCAGGATAAGACACTCCAGGCACTAGCTTCTTGGTGGCCCCTCAGCTCAACCGAAGCCCTCAGCTGTCAACACCACCTTGTGACTGTCACTTTAGCAGCCACTTCCTGCGGCTGCCATCTGGCTGATTAGAAGGGCTAAAGGCCTCTGGAGACAGCCCTCAGGGCATCTCTCCAACCCTTTAGGAAGCAGAAGGAAACAAGGGATTCTAATTAGAGACCCAGAGACCACTAATAAATAGTTGGAGCAGCCTTCAAGAGAAGAGCACAAGGATCTGAGCGACTGGAGGTCCTCCTGTATCATTTCCCACGTCTCTACCAGCATCTCCATGCTGGCCTATTCTTGTCTACCTTTCTTCACTTCTTTGTTTTATTTAATTGTGAATTTGAGTGTCCAGCCAATGGTCCCATAACAAAGAATTAGAATTTCTGCTCTTATATCAGGCCTTTGTATCTATTACATTAGTATCTATCAGGCACCAGGCATGGAGCTAAATGCTGGGAATTCAAAGACGGCAGCAGTATAAAACCTTCTCTTAAAAGGACTTCCAGCGTAGATGATTCTGTGTCTTGTACCATCTCTACCCATTTCCCTCTCGTGTCCCTTCATCTCTGTTTACTTGTTTTTGCTCAGTGTAGCCATTGGTTAAGAATTTAGGCTCTGAGTCCAGAGCTAAACTTCATTTGATTCTAGCTTTACCTTCCACATTCTGCATTTCTTACCTTCATTCACATATCAAGGTACTTAATCAAAGTCCAACAACCTTTCCGATGTCTTAAAATGAGTAGATTCCATCCATCAGTCTGGCTGCATGCACTAAACCACTATGTTGTATTGCTTTCCCAAACTGCACAAGGCTTCTTCACTTAAAAATATAACACAGAGGTGGGCCATAGGTCCATGGTACAGCACATGACTAGAATGCTTGAGTTCAGTCCCCAGAACTGGAAAAAACAATGTTAAATACATAATTTTTTATGTACTCAATATATATCTATATAATTATTTAAATAATTTAATAACTCTAGTAGTATTCTATCAATATCTGTTCACATAAATGTAAGTGTATATATATATATACAAATAAATACAGTTCTCAATTATTGTCTTTATAGATTCAACCAACTCCCTGATTTACTTTGTTTTTTTTTTCCCTCTCTTACTGTTGTAAACAACACTGACCATCATTCTTACAAACATAGGAATATCTATGACCAGGATTTTCTCAGGGTTAATCTTTTTAAGGTGAACTCCAGATCAAAGTCCCTTCCCTCTTTAATACTCTAGTACAGTGCTTCTCAACCTGTGGGTTGCGACTCCTTTGGGGGTCAAATGACCCTTTCACAGGGATCGGCTAAGACCACCCCAAAACAGATGTTTATATTATGATTCATAACAGTAGCAAAATGACAGCTATGAAGTAGCAATGGAAATAATTATATGGTTGGAGGTCACTACAGCACGAGGAACTGTATTAAAGGGACGCAGCGTTAGGAAGGTTGAGGACCAGTGCTATAGTGGCTGACATTAAGGTGCCCAGGAGGCTTCCAGTCAGCACGCACCTCTGGTCCCTCGGACCTTTACCAACACTAATTTCTTCGTGTCAGTTTTGAGAAATGAAAACTTTTCAAATATATACTTATACTTATTACTATACGAACATTTCTTTATTAATTAACTCCCACTTGTAATTTAATTCTTTGGAAAATGGCTTTTCCCTGATGTTTAATGGTGCATTTGAATTTTTCTTGTCGACTGTAATGTCTTTCTTACGCATTAGCACTAACCTTTTGTCTGACACAGGTTGAAATATTTTCCTCAACTTTTAACAGTGAGGGGTTTGCCACCTTAAAATTCACATATGTGTCCACGTATAGATGAGCCATCAACTCCCAGAGAATGAACTGATTCACTCTCTTTGCTTCTGGTCCTTCTAAAAAGTCATTTTTAAAGCTAGGATTTCCACACAACTCTCATGCATGTGTAAGAAACAGCTGGCATGAATAAAGGAAATATTTTGTAAGCAAACTGTATAAGAATATTACTGTTGAAGGACCTCAACTTTTTGAACCATAATCTTATAGTAAGACTGAAGACGGGGGGGGGGGGGGGGGGGGGGGGGGGGGGGGGGGGGACGACAAACTGATGAATGATTCACAAATGAGCTAAGGTAGCACAGGGCAACTGAATGGTGTCCCGCAGTCCCACCATTATAACTGATCAAACAGAACCGAACCACAACCATCTGGCTTCCGTATGAACTCCACAGCAGGCAATTTCTCTGAAAACCAAGATTGTGGGTAACCTAACTGTGGAGGTCTGTGTCATTAATCTGAGCATGCTAGAGGTGGAGACCAGAAGATCAGAAATTCAAAGTCATCCTTGGCTAAAAACCAAGTTCCAGCCCCTCGTGGTAGATACATGAGACCCTGTCTAAAGAAACAAAAATTAGATCTCTCCAATCCCGCATCCCCAGGCTTATCACCGCTGTCTCAAATACCTAGTATGGCAGCTTTGGACACTTTGACGATGTTGTCAGGATGGTGGCATCTCACTTTTTTAGCTCAGGAGAGCTAATGTGCCCCTCCTACCGCAAAACGAAAATGCCTGGCTACCGGATCAAAATCGAGTGAGAAATGGGGGCTTTTTCTTTTCCCACAGTTTTTTTTCCCCCAACTCTTTCCCTCCTTCCTAGTGTTTTTTATTTGCTAGTTCATGTCACGATGCCAGGGGCATAGGAATACTTGCAGGGTGAGAGAAGTTGGCATGCTCCGGAGGTGGGTGGGAGGGTGGGGTGAGGACGGTGGGTGGGATCTCTGGAGGACCGGAAAATGAGAAGTGGCCGCCGAGGCTCCAAGCCCCCAGCTATCCCATTCCTACCTCACTTAAAGCACACAAGTTGAAAAATGGCTCAGAATTGCAAGGCAGCTTCTGACATTGGGCTGGGAGCCCCTTTGGGGGCACAGATCGTGGCAGGCAGGACCGGTCCTGGCCTCCCGGAACTCAAGTCTGCGCGCACTGTGCCATAATTAACGCCGCCCCGCAGGCCACCAGCCGCAACCCCCACCACCCGCGACCCCCACCACCCTCAGCCACCAAGCTGGTAGAGATAAACAGAGGCACAGGGAAGACAGAGCCCTGACGCCCTTCCGTATGAGGTCGGCTCTGGCCCAGAACACAGGCACTTAATTACCCGCCCTCTAGGGCTGCTTTTTGATACTATTCCTAGAACCAATTAGCCTGAACCTTTCATTTAAATGCAACTTGAAAATGCACAAACAAATGACTATGGCACTGTATTTTAACAGTTTAAACAGCTTCGTTTGTTCAGCTAAAGGCGGATGAATAGCTTTCCAGAAATACACAGAAGGGCACTTCGGGCCTGATGAACGCCTAACAATGACAGCTGCGAAGTCACAAAGGAAGTACCACTTAGGTGGCATTTGCTAATGAGTTGTCTTTGGGAGGAGAAAGAAACAAGTTGTTAGAATGATGAGAATGCCTAAGTAAAAATCTTCTCCCAACCACTTTATGAATTAAGGACTCCCTCTTAATTCCCCCTTCAGGATATGACCTGCTTGGGACCAACCAGGTGATTGCGCTGAATGAGAGCCCAGCCCCCCTCTTTTTTAAACAGCTACCGTCTACCCAGGAACATCCCATGGTTGTGTCATATCACACAATACATTATCGAGAGAGAGAGAGAGAGAGAGAGAGAGAGAGAGAGAGAGAGAGAGAGAGAGAGAGTTTGCTTAAAAGCTACAGTGAGCAGAATTTCAGCAAAAATCCAATAAACAGTTTATTTCAGCGAACACAGTTAAAGGTTATGCTAAAAACTGAGAAACTCATTTTCATTTTTTTTTTCTCCCAATTTTGACAACACGTATTCAGAATTAGTTAGCAATTCGGTTCCGTGAACTTCGAATCAAGCGAAGATTTTAAATTTTAATCTTGTTTCTCTTCCATTCTCATTTAGAGATGGTTTTTAAATATTAGCTTAATTGATTTTCCAGCTGGAGTCTAACCCTAACCAGGGTGATTTTTGAATTACATCCCTAACCTTGTCAATCCAAAAGCAAACATTTCCCTGAATTAATCCAGACCTGTCAATTTGCAAGTGAGTAGACGGATCAGAAACATAGCCTGCTTCTGCGTGACTCCGGAAACGATCATAAACATTGCCCTAGAAACCAGGTCCCACGCAAACGAAAGGCCAGAAGAAGTTTTAGTGAAGAAAGATCCTATTTCCAGTTGAGAGAGAACCGGGGCTGAATTATTGCAGCTCAAAGGACGTTTTAACTTAATTTGGGCTGCGGAAGCAACATCCGCATATAAATCTGTGCTAATGACAGAAACCAGGGACACAAAAGCCACCTGCACAGCCTCGATCATGAGTCCTCCTTCCAAACTGTCCCCTCTTTATCTTCTGATCCGGACTTCCTCGGTGAACGCCATTCTGGTCTTCATCTTGGTTCCTTTCTTCATTAAATCCAATGTTCTGCCTCTCAGTCAAACATGCATTGTTCTGTCGGGCTGGTTTTCTGCACGCAAGTCATTATCGTTGGGTTCTGAGTCTTACGCTGGTGGCATGTGCCAGTGGCCAGTGAATGACACCAACAGGCCAGACACAAAAGTGAATGAATTATTTGTGTCCTTCAGTTCTCGATTTTTCTACTTGACCCTGCTACCTTCTCCCTACTCACTGACCTCTCTACACCCTGTTCTCATCCTCCTCCACCCCAGCCTTCAGAGCAGTCTTACCCTCTTCTCATTAAAGTCCACCACTCCCTGCTCCAGGGCTCCTTGTATATCATTATGGAAATTGGTTCACAGATCCTTAAAGTCTATATAAGTTGCTTGTTTTGGTTTGGTTTTTTGGTAAAACCATTGAGCTGAAGAAGACCCTGTGACCCTGATAAGCCAGAGATTATCCAGAGAACACAGCAGCTCTCTATGCCCATCCCTTATTTTCTAAGATCCTTCACCACAAAGAAAAGGAAGCACTCACCTCACCTACTGTTACTGGGGAATTCTACCCTCTTTTCTGTGGGTTCTTGGTCTCCTTGATAAAGCAATCTAAAGACTGACTCAGAAGGGAGCTCAAGGGTCATTTTGTTAGACTTTGAAAGAAAAAACAACAGGGCAGATAAGTTCCAAATCCCCACACTACCAGGAAGAAGGAGCTAGAGAAGAGGAGAAGTCCTTGACTTTTAAGTAAGTAGAGATAGAAGGCCTGGAGAGGGGTTACCTTCAGAGAAACAGTGAGGACTCCCAGAATGTTGGGGGAAATATTGTCAGACTTTTGGCTGGTATCTGAAAAAGAGATAGAAAAAAGAAAGTTGTGGTTTTTAGTCAGGATTCAGAAAAGCAGATCGACTTGGCTGCACTGTTGAGAGGAAGTTCTGTAGGCAACTGCATGGGCGAGGGGCTTCTGGGAGGGGTAAGTATGTTATCTCATTAAGGGGGGATAATTATTCCTCCCTTTGCCGCACCATGTCTTCAGGTGAATCCGATTTTCTGTGGGGTGATCTTCCACCCAGGTGATTGTTAGGTCTACATGGATTAATTCTAAGAGAGGAGTGTGTATTATGAGATGTTCTTGCCTCAGTAGTTTATCAGAATGGTGTATCTCCACCAAGGGCCAGAAATGGAACTCAGATTCCATTCTTTTGACAGTTAACAGGGTTCAGCAGAGCCCTGATACCTTCACCTTTTCATCTGGTATTTTAATTCCTAAAGAGAGGTGATTGTGAAGTTGTTCTTTCAGATATTTTTGGAGAAACAGAGATGGGGTCCAAAGCTAACTACGAAGGAAGGTCCATCCTCAATGGTCTCCAAAGCTGCTAATTTTCATTTAGTGACTTTAGATTACCAGGTCCTAACATTTAAGCCTCAGGACTTAAAACCCTTAGAGCCATCCAGGATGATAGTAATTTAAAATCTTGGGTTTGCTACCAAATGGGGGTTAACCTTCATAGAGCAAAGGAACCTGAGTTTTCAAAAGGAAAGGTCTTTTTTTGTGTGTGCAGTCATCAAGCCAAGAGGCCAGGAAAGAAGAGGGAAGGAAGAGAAACTGAGGGAGAGAGACACAGACAGACAAACAGACACACACACACACACACACACACACACACACACACACATACACATGAGTGGGACACCGAAATTTGCCTTCCGTATCAGCTGGGAATGAAGTTTATTGGAAAGAAAGGGGGTAAAGTTGCTTGTTGGTGAGATGTTCAGAAACCAGAATTTTCTGGTTCTTTTGCCCAGGTGTAAACAGTCACACCTCTTTACAGGTCACCTGTTTCTTTGGGTGGATTTTGAGCTTGTAACGTCAAAACATCGTTGACCATTGAAATGATTTCTGCGCATTTCTGTCCTTGAAAAGCAGATTTCAAACAATCCGAGAATGGATTATCGTAGCTTTTCCCAAAGAAAACTTGAGAAGTTTGCTATTTAAGGAGGGTGTGTCTAGGTGTGTCCAGGCCTAACCTGACTTCAGAGTGTTGGTGTTGAGATGTTGAGTGGGTCACTACTTTTCAAACCAAGTGACATCCAATCCTTCATGTAGATCATATGACTCTGTTAGGATGTATACTTGTGGGTCACTTAATGGCAGGGATACATTCTGAAAAATGCAACGTTTGACAATTTTGTCTTTATGCTAACCATAGAGATGCTACAGGCACAGAGCTGAGTCCAGAGGGCATCCACTCAGATCTCTAGGTTCTTGTCCCATTCAAAGAACTGGACCAGGCACAAATGGATGGGGATAGATGTAGAAAGAGTTTGTTAAGGAAGAGAGAGGCACTCTAGAAAACGCAAGTGGACTAGAGAGCTGGAAAAGGCACAAGGGCCATGACTTGTAGCCTTTCATAGGCCATTTAAACAGTACTCACTTTCTCCTGTGATGGCATTCACTGGGTTTTTCTTGTGCATGCTCTGTTTTTATTTGTTTGAACATTTGGTTTTAGATTTACTTATTTTATTTTATTTATGTAAATGTTTTGCCTGCATCTATGTATGTGAATCACATGTGTGTCTGGTACCAGCAGAGGTCAGAAGAGCATGTCAGATCCCTTGGAACTGAAGTATCTTCAAAGATGTGGTTCTATGTGTTTGTGGACGCTATTCTCACAGGAAGCCTAGCACTTACCTCCCTAAACTTTGTTAAGAGCCTTACTTCATTTCTTCTTACTTACTACTGAGTTCTTCTTTTATTTAGTTTCTCTGAGCCTCAGGATCCCCATTCATAAAACAGGAAAAATAATACCACTTGACAGCATTTCAAGGGGAAGTTGAAGTAGAGAGATGGCGGGGGGGGGGGGAGCATTTGGCAAAGTGCTCGTCTATGGCCGCTGTTTAATACAGGTTGTGGATGTGTTCGGCCCAAGGAAAGTATCTCTAAACCTCCTAATGAGGACTCCTTGCCTCTCTCTCTCTCTCTCTCTCTCTCTCTCTCTCTCTCTCTCTCTCTCTCTCTCTCTCTCATACAAACACACACATACACACACACAGCCAGTTGACTGACTGTGAACACAGTCTACAGGGGAGAAAAAGCATTATCTTATCTTCACCCATGACAAGGTTCATAGCCGACACCCCTAGCACAAGACAGATTTATAAAAGGGGAGCATGCAAATCTGCTTAAGTGATGCTTTACGTGGCACTAAAGCCCTCAGAAATGAAGCCCAAAGACCCCAAGGCAAACTGTGGGTTGCTGTAGTTGGGTTTAATAAGTGATGAACAGTCATGGAGAAGTATGACTGGCCAGAAAGGAAGATGGCCCAATGGTGATAAATGGGGAGGGTAAGCAGCTCAGCTCCTTAGGGGCTTCTGTGTGTGGTCAGGACTCCTCTGGGATGGGGGTCCAGCAGTCTACTTTCAGGTGAGGAAAGTCAGAGGATTCCCTCATGGCCACTTTTCAAGAAAGGCAGGGGAAGGTGGGGGTAACCTTGCTTCCACAGCTTTCTCAATTGCAAGGTATCATAATGGGGCTGTCGTGCTCTGAAGGCCTCAACCTTGCTCCCTATCTCCTGCTGGCCTCTCTCTTCCACTTACACTGACTCATGCCCTCTTTCTGCTCAAGCCTGTTGCTCCATCTCAAAACAAATGCTAAAGGGCAAGCTCTGTCCTTTACTGTATTTGTACATATAAGGACTCATATATATGTATATATGAGTAAATGAATATATGTATATATAATATATATATATATATATATTCCCAAATAGATTCTTATTGGGGTTTGGTATTAATTATTTTTAGTAGTTGCACAGGTAGAGAGTTTCATGTGAAAACACATGCAGAAAGTATGCTCTGGTCATACCCCCTCTATTACCCTCTCCTTTCCTCCTTCTACATTCATGATAGTTCCCCTTTTATTTTCATGTCCTCTCCCCATCCCCCAGATTACACACATGGTAGAAAATGTGTGACGCTCATCCTGCTAAGTCTGGCTTATTAACTTACTATGATGATCTCTAGATCTACCTGTCTTTCTCAAATGGCATAATCCCATTCTTCATGGCTACATACAATTCCATTTTGCATAAAACTCCTGGTCAATTATTTCTGAGCCTCCAGATCCCCATTCATAAAATGGGGAGGATAATAAGACTCGACAGCATTTCAAGGGAATTTTTCCTTTTTCATGGATGGACTCTAGGGTGATTCCACAACTTGGCTATTGTGTTGCAATCAACGTTGGTGTGCTGGTTATACTCAGCTGACTTTGGTTTCTTCTCTTCTTTTCTTTTTCTTCTTCTTTTTTTTTTCTTTTTGAGGCAAATCTCAGAAATGTACAGCCGTTCTATTTTTAGCTTGGTGAGGAACCTCCACACAGAGTTCCCTAATGGCTATACTAATTTACATCCCCACCAACAGGGTAGAAATATAGACATTCTAACGGGGATGAGATGGAATCTCAATGTAGTTCTGCATTTTTAATTTGCATTTCCCTAAAGGCTAAAGATACTGAATAATTTTTCATGTATTTCTATGGCCATTTGCGTGTCTTCATTTGAAAATATACTACCACTTAAAGATGTAGCAATATAACCTAACAGCATGGCCTCCCAAAGAGTGTTATGAATGGAAATGCAAAATAATGCCTCGGAATGCTGGGATCAGACTTGAGTGAGATACTTAGATACATGTGTTTAGGGAAGATTTAATCATCTTCTCTTTCACTCTCCAGCTGACTGTTAGGATCCACCTGTAGGACCTGGGTCTACCCTCAAGTTTCCAGTCACCAAGTACTGGGTGAAGATGGCTGGAGACAACATGCCAGGAAGAAGAGAAAGACGAGAAGAGGAAATTCAAGGCCACACCCTTCCAATCCTAGCATTAACATTAAAAGGACATATTTGATTCCCCCCACCCCATCCCATCCCTGGCTGCTGTTGCTTTCTGGCTTCACAATACCAAATAGATTTGCCTTTGTTTTGTAGAGTCATGAGGTATTAAGTGTTCACTCAACTTGTAACTGTCCTGAAAGGAAGAAGACATTATAAGGACACATACTTGTGTCCCTAACATTGACCACCAGATTTTTGACACAGTGGTCCCCAAGGAATTAGAATTACCTCTAGAGTCTTTTTTTTTTTTTTTTTTTTTTGGTTTTTCGGGACAGGGTTTAGCTTTGCGCCTTTCCTGGAACTCACTCTGTAGCCCAGGCTGGCCTTGAACTCATAGAGATCCACCTGGTTCTGCCTCCCGAGTGCTGGGATTAAAGGCGTGCGCCACCGCCACCCGGCACCTCTAGAGTCTTATGCCAGAAGAAGGAAAAGGGCTTTAGCTAAAGCCTACCGACCAAGAAGAACTTGTCTCCCAAGAAGAGGTTTCACAGTGCTGACAACTTATCAGACTATGGAAGAGAGTCTGTAGCCAGGTTGCCAGTGATGGATGAGACCACACCTTGACCAGAACTGCCTAGTTATGCATACCTCTGGGCCTCTATTCAAACCTAAACCTTACATCAGGACCCTGAAGATAAACTTGGGGTCCTTGTTTGCTCCTCCCCCAACATGACCAGGTGTACAGAGAATGACAACTGCTTGTGCTCAGCTCACTCTCTTGTTTTTTTTCAGCCCAGGACACCCATCCAGGGGAAATGGTGACATCCACAGTTAAGGTGGATCTTTCTATCTCAAATAGCCTCATCTTGATGATCTTCAGAAAACATAAATAGGCTCTCACAGGTATGCCCAGAGACGTGTCTCCTAGGTGATCCTGGATCCCATCATGTTGACAGTCAATGCTAATCATCACATACAGCATTATAAAAAGCAATTTCACTGCCCTAAAAATCCTCTATGCTCCACTTATTTACTTCTGCTCTTTAGCCACTGATAATCACTTTTTATGTGTCTCCACAATTTTGCCTTTTCCAGAATATCATATGGTAGAAATCATATAGATGGACTTCTTTCAATCAGTAGCAGATACTTTAACTTCTTCCGCTTGTTTTTTGTGGCTTATATCTGGAAACTCCATAGCTTATTTATCAACTGACCTTCTGAAGGATTCCTTAGTTCAAGCTTGAGCAGTTATGAATAGATATGCTATATACATCCTGCACAGGCTTTTGTATGGACGTAAGTAATCAACTTGATTGAACGATGTATTAGTTAATTTTCTATCACCGTGGCAAAGCATCATGGCCAAGGCAACTTTCAGAAGGAAGGGTTTATGTGGTACTTAAGGTTCCAGAGGGATAAGAGTCCATGACCATCATGGTAGGGAGCCATGGCAGGCAGGAGGCAGGCATGGCAGCAGGAACAGCTGAGAGATTGCATCTTGAACCACAAACAGGAAACAGAGAAAGAGTCAACTTGGAATGGTATGCGACTTTTGAAACCTTAGAGCCCTCCCCCAGTGACATACCTTCTCTAACAAGGCCATACCTCCTAAATCTCCCCAAACGCTGCCCCAAACTGGGGACCAAGTGTCCAAATGCTTGGACTAGGGGGGCAGCTCATCCAGACCACCACAGGCAACTCCTAAGGGCTATTGGCTGCTGCTACTCATGGCAGGAGTATGTTTAATATTCTAAGAAACCACCGAACTGCCTTCCAAAATGGCTGTGCTATTCTGTGCGTTTGTTGATGCTGAAATGCTGCCAGGGCTGCAGATTCGGGCCATTCTGTTAGGTGTGGCTTCTCACTACTGTTCTATTTACATTCCCCTGGTAACGTGGAATGTGGAGACTTCTTCATAGGTTTGTTTTCCTTTTGTAAGTTTTCTTTACAGTAGTGTCTCTGAAGGCCTTTGGCCCATGTTTTTGAAAAGTGTTTGTTTGTTTGTTTGTTTGTTTGTTTTGTTTTTGTTTTTTAATCATTGAGTCTTGAGGGTCTTTTATGATTTGGAATGACCAGCCTTTAGGAGATATGAGGTATTTTCTTCAATATTTTCTTCAAGTCAGTGGCCTGTCTTTTCATTCTTAAATTTGTCCTTTGGAAAGGGGAAAAATTAATTTTAGTGATGTTCAGTTTATTATTTCTTTCACAAATTGTGTCTTTGATGTTTCATCTGAAAGGTCATTGTTAAATGCTTTAGATTTTCTTCTGTGTTATTATCTAGCATTTTTATGGGTTTACATTGTGTGTAGGTCTGTGATCCACTTTTGTTTATGCTTTTTGAAGTGGGTAAGGCTTATGTCAGATTCATTGTTTTGCAAGTCGATGTTAATATGTTGAAAAGTCTCTTTTCTCTGTTGTATTGCCTTTTCCCCTTTTTGAAAATCAATGGACTATGTTTTTCTTGGTCCATTTCTGAACTTGATACTCATTCCCATTGATATATTTATTGACTCAAATTTTTCAATCCCATTGTCTGATTACAATAGCTTTATATTAAAATTTTTGTTTGCTTGACTGTTTTTGAGGCATGGCCTCATACAAGCCAGGTTGGCCTTGAATTTGCTGTGTAGCCAAGGTTAACCTTGACCTTCTGATCTTCCTGCCTCTCACTCCTGAATGCTGGAATTGCAAGCGTGTTCTACCACACTCAGTTTTATGCAGCACTAGGGTCTAATCCAGAGCTCATGCACCCGAGGCAAGCACACTTTCAACTGCACTACACCCCAAATCCTCCACTGACCTCTTTGTTGACTCATTTACCAATATCAATTAACTAATTACTGACTTTACAGGAAGATACTTTTGTTTTGTTTGTTTGCTTATTTTATTCAAGTCAGGGCCTCATGTATTCTAGAATAGCCTTGATTTTGCTGTGTAGCCAAGAATCCTTCCGCCTCTATTGCCCACCTTGAGTACACTACAGACATATGCCACCCTGTCCAGTTTAACATGGTGAAATCCTCAGGCTTCATGCAAGCGAGGCGAGCGATCTACCAACTGAGCTCCAGCTCCAGCCCTTCAGTAAATTTTAAAGTAGTAACAGTTTTCTTTGCCTTCAATGTTGTGTTGACTCTCCTGCGTTCTGGGTTTTTTGACACCCATGAAGTAAATAACTTACTAGGTTTCCTGAAAATCTTTTTCTCCATGTCTTCCATGAATGTATAGTGCTGTAGTTATTTTTTTCCCCAATAAATGACTCAGTCAATGATCTCCCTTTCAGAAAAAGACCTTGTCCAGATCAACACAATGCAAGATTATCATGCTAAAACTCTGGATAAATAGAATAGTCCTAAAAAAAGGTCCTCTTCAGCCAGTAATAGGGAGTCAACCCCATCACCTCCCAATCTCAGAAACCCAGTCTACTAGAGAGTATTTTCATTTCACAGGACTCAAACTCACTGGTGAGCCCAATATGCAAAAGTCCCATTAATAGGTGCCATGTAAACATCGATGCCAAAGTAGGGTAAGAGGATATCAGAGGGAAGCCGAAGCTGGGCGGCCCCTTTGCAGAGAGGAAGGAGTGTAGAGGTGAGTTGGGAATTGACATGGAAGCCTGTGCCACTAAGGGACTCGACTGTGGCTTTGCAATTCCAGCTTCATTTCTTCTGTTTTCAATTGTCTCAGCAGCAACAGCAGCTCATAGCTGAGCGCTTGGTTACAGCTGAGGAATTAATGTCTGTGTTTACCAGTTCAAAAGATGTGTAGGGAAAAAAAAATAGACCTTGCTTATTAACTGTGAAAGGAAAGCTGCTCAAATAATTATCCTTGCATTCCCATTTTATTAGGAAAGCACTGAAAATGGAGGAAGTCTGACTAAATAGTACCTGCAAGAGATGTTCTCTCACCTAGGCAATGGGAGTCTTTATTATTGTGAGGTAGCTGCTTCAGAGACTGACTTCCACAAAAGGCACAAAATTGCCTCCCTGTTGCACGCTCCCCCCCTCCCGCCGCCCCGTACCATTTTTAACTCAGTGACTTCCCAGCCTCACATAGTCATGGAAGAGATATTCTTTTCCTTATAAATTAAGTGGGTCTAGACTTTGATGTAGAATAGCGATGAAGAGAGTTATTAATAAAGGTAAGATTAAGCTTAATCATTCACCTTTGAATTTTTAGCCTCTGGTTTATGTTAGTCCTTCTAAAGGGAAACAGATGGGGTCAAACACATCACAAGCAGCATTGACTTATGCCGCTTCAAAGGGAGAAACGTCTTTGTTGCAATGGGATTGTTGGAGCCCCATTTGGCTTCCATTTCCCGCTAATGGACACTCTGTTTTCCATTTTACAATTGGGATTCTTTTTTCCTGTTTTACAGTTGGGATTCAAATTCCATATTTCACTTTGATGCATTTACAAGAAAGATTCAAATTGTCGGTTGTCTCCTTTAAGGTCTCATTCTATGCCTTTCTTCGAGGTGCTTAATAAAGGATTTTTCAAATCAATAACTGTGTCCTATCCGCAGTGGTTTATTGGTGGTGGAGAGGGAGGTTGGAACAAGGTGAAGAGGATGAATTGTTCCTGAGATGAGAAAGCTCCCAGGCATATGTAATAAGTTTGAGACAAGTTAGGAAAAAGCGGGCTGGGAGGAGTCTGGAGCTGTGGGTGGCAGCCTCAAGAGGCTGCTCATAACCTGACATGTTTCAGATCTTCTGACACGGTCATGCAAGCAACAGAAACGTATATGGTTTTTAGTCTCCCAGGTAGCAGAGAAATGATGGATGTGGGAGGACTGGGGGAAAAGATGAGTTTCTCAGTTTTTTTATTTAAATTACTTTCGAGCTGGTTCTAGAATGTGGCACAGCTGATAAACTGCTCAGTTCACAGGCACTCACGTCTCCTGGCTCCTCCACAGCACAGCCCAAGTTTCCAAAGGACTTGTTCTAACCGAATCTCAGCTCAGCTCCCTCAGATTGTATGTGTGGAAGGACCGGTCTGTGTTGTCATGGTGTTCATGGCCTCAGAAGAACATAGTCCGTGCCTCTAGCAAGAAAGCCAGACAAATATGCACAAAAGGGGAGATACTCAGGAGGTCTACTGATGGACAAAACACAATGTGCCAGGCCCCTACCCTGGCTGGGACCGCATACAGAGGGTGACAGACGCCTTCTCAAAGGAGATGACAGCTCACATTCCATGGAAAGGTGGACAGAAGTAGTTCCGGGAAAGGGAAGACATGGCCAATAGTCTCAGCTGCCTGTTTCCCAGATGTAAGATTATGCTATAGCAAAGGGGGGTTTGGAAAAGAGAGGTCGTCACAGAGCTCCACCGAGGCTGTTCAAGAAAGAGTCTGGATTTCATTCTGGAATGGGTGGGATGTCATCGTTGGCACAGTAAAGGGGAATCATTCCGGGTTTGTACTAACAGAAGCACTGCTGTGAATAGCCTATGTTGCTACTTCCTCCCTGAGGGACTCCAGTCAGGGCTAGCTGGCTGGGACAAAAAGCACCATGGAACTCCTGTATACGGAGAACAAAAGAATGAACGCATAAGCCTCTGGAGATATTTATAAGAAAGGAGGAAGCCAGAGGAGCTGGTGAGCTGGATGGAGTCAATGAACGAAATCCAAGGCACTGACATTGATGGTACAATTTGGGGCTCAAAATAGGGGTGCCAAAGGAGGAGGGAAAAGTGGGGCCAGAGGCACGTGTGGGCACAGTTGGGTGGGATGCATTTCATCAGTGGAAATATCCCTTGGACAACCGATACAGAAAAGCAGAATTCAGTTAGAAAGCAGGGTAGAAAGATACATTTGGGTGCTACTGGGGGGTGTGGAAGTCATCAGTGAGGAGACATGGAGGCCCTCCCAGCATGTAAGGGGCTGTAGAAAAGAGATGAAAGAGAGCAGGCAGATGAGCAAAATGAAAACCCCAAGAGCCCTGTAGATCCTAGATTCTAGCCCTAGTGAAGAACCCCGGGGAGAATCCAGAGTTCAGAGACTAATGGGTCTGGGAACTCAGAAGGGCACAGGGAAGGAGACTCTGGTTAAGGGAGCCCAGCGCTGGAGACAACTCAAAGTGTGTGTGCGTGCGCGTGCGTGTGCGTGTGTGCATGCGTGCGTGCGTGCGTGCGGGCGTGTGTGTGTGTGTGTGTGTGTGTGTGTGTGTGTGTGTGTAAGAGAGAGACAGAGAGAGGGAGAAGTGAATTTTGAGTGTGCCATGCCATTTCTTGCCTAGAGAAAGGTTTTACCGAGCATTCACAAGTTAGAATCCCCAATTTTGAAAAAGAAAATTACTGCATAATACATACACATTCATCTGTACATATACACGTATTTTTAATGTTCTTTTACTTCCTGTTCAGTAGGAACTCTGGGTCTAATCTAATTCTCAGGTAAAATAGCGAATACTAGTGTACGTGGTCCAGGAGCTGATGTTCCTGGTGTCTGTGGTCTAGGAGCCGACACTCACAGTGGAGATGGTCTGGGGATCAATACTCCAGGCACACTTCCATGCATCAGAGTCTTCACTGGAGTTTGTTCCTTTGTTCTCCAGAAATCCCACCTCACGGACATTTTTGCACTGCCTCTATTCAAGCTTCAGGGAAACTGAGTCAGAAATGTCCTCTAGCCTGTCCAAAGCCTCCTGCTGGTATCTACACAGCTGGAATGTGGGTGTAGGAATTAGTGGCGGATACTGGGACTAGAACCAGGGCCTTGCGCATGATAGGCGTGTGTTCTACCATTGAGTCACACAAACCTATTCCTTCCAAGTTTGTCTGAGGCTAAAAGGACCGATGCCCCGGGGTGACCGAAGGCTTTGCTGTGATGACTTCTCTTTAGAGATCTGTTTCCCCATCAGTGGAATGTCAAGGCTGGGCTGGGAGGCCTCACTCTCAGATGCGTTTGGTATAATTTGCAGTTAAGACCCAAGTGGCCGACTGCAGAAGCCAGCCATTGACAGGCAGACCATGCAAAAATCCATCTATTTGAATTCCTGCCCTTCTAACTCCCATCTATACACATGAGCACACAATCCTATTCTTTCCAAACTCTATTTAAGTCTAGGAGGAAGTGGGTTGATTTTAGCGCCATAAGTGGCTGGCTCAGCATGTTGAAGTCTTTACGCTCAGCACAACACCTTCCCTTGGCGGTTTCAGAAGAGTTCACCCATTAGAGGGTTTTAGAAATTGTTTTCTTTGTATCAGGCTTCTTAGAATATTTAAATTTAAATTTGTCTGGGCATGGCATGGTGGCATACACTTGTAATTTCAGAGCTTGGGGTGCTAAGGCATAAGTTCAAGGGCACCTTGCGCTCCATAGTGAGTTATAGGAAAGCCTGGGCTACACGGTAAGAAGATGTTTTGGTGGTGGTGTTTAAAAATAAAAAAACCCTCTGGGTTTAATTCCCAGCACAGCATAAAACAAGCATAGTATCAGAAGTCTTAATTCCAAAGTGAGTTCGAGGACAGCCTGGGCTATATGAGACCCTGTCTCAAAAAGTAAACAAATGAATAATTTACCTTGTAACTTTCTTCTGCTCTGCAGTGTGTAATAGTGAACACATCTGAGCATGTTGCTGGTAAGTTGTCGTGAGATTAACACACCCAGGTTACCAGCACCTAAGTGACTGAATCCTTTGGAGGATTTTTTGTTCTTTGTTCTCACGGTTATAAAGCTTACTTGGTAATTCAACTCTCTACCTCAGAGTGAATTTAGAAGGGCTAGCTAATTATAGCTTTAAATGTAAAAACACTTTGACAAACTTGAAGTAGGTAGAGAGCTTCTTAAATTGATTATAATGTCACATGGTTCCTACTGAAATTATTTCACCTGGGAGAATGTCAAACTGTCCTTATTAGCAGATCACAGAAGAGATGTGTTTGAAATTCAACTTAACAGAGACTTGTGAATTTTTAAACTAGTGACAGCTTGTTACCTGAAATATTCCTGTTTAGATTCTCGGAGTCAACCCTCTTCCCCTTTCCATTGGGTTCTCTCGCTGTCCTTTCCTCCAGCAATACAAAGCTCTGTGTTGGAAATAACATTGGTTGCCTCGACACAACCTCCATGGACTGTGAGTTGGTTCTGTCCTCAGATGCCACAGGTCCCCAGCCTTAATTTCTAGTTTGCAGACATTCTTAACACTGCTCTGTAGAGAGCCATATTCAGGTTCGAACTCCATCCATCCGTGGGCTACCTGAGATTGCTGTTTGTAGCCTGGAAGGTCAAGGCTTTGAAACAGCTCAGGTGGGCTCAGCACATGAGTGATGCAAGAAAGCAACTGGTAGGGCTGGAGAGATAGCTCACCAGTTAAAAGCCCTGGCTGCTCTTCCAGAGGTCCTGAGTTCAATTCCCAGCAACCACGTGGTGGCTCCCAACCATCTCTACTGGGATTTGACACCCTCTTCTGGCCTAAAGGCATATATGCAGATAGAGCACTCAAATGAAAGAAAGAAAGAAAAAAAGAAAAAAAGAAAGAAAGAAAGAAAGAAAGAAAGAAAGAAAGAAAGAAAGAAAGGAAGGAAGGAAGGAAGGAAGGAAGAAAGAAAGAAAGAAAGAAAGAAAGAAAGAAAGAAAGAAAGAAAGAAAGAAAGAAAGAAAGAAAGAAAGAAAAGAAAGAAAGAAAGAAAGGAACTGGTGCTTCTCCTACCTCCCTGAGTAGGGGTGGGATAAAGAAAGGAGCCTCCTGGAACAGAACAGTGATGGAACAGAGTCCCTGTCATAAATTGCAAGAAGAAGACAAGATTCCCAAGCCCAAAGTCAATGATAGGCTGGGAAGTTGGCCCAATGAGTAAAGTGCTTGCCTTGCAAGCAGGAGAATGTAAATTTAACTTAACAGAACCCACATTAAAAAGCCAGGTAAGACTGCAGTCCCAAGCACTGGAAAGGCAGAGACTGGCAGATTCCCAGGGCTTGGTAGCCAGATAGGTAATGTTACATCAGGCATCATAGGATAAAGATAAACTAAAGAACAATGACGCTCCTTGAGGTACAGGAAGAAGGTCTCCTTTGCACTATCAATTTTGTTGTTTTTATCCATAACCTAACGGAGACTCTCTGGAGTGATTGCTTCTCTTTCTGCTGTGGTTTGAATGGGAATTATTCCCCACAGGCTCGTGTGTTTAAATGTTCAGTCCCCAGTTGATGGCACTATTTGAGGAGAAATTAAAAAATCTCTTGAAATAGTGACGTGGTTTGAAATAATAGTCAATATATGTTTGGGAGGTTTCAGGGATCGTTGGACATGGTCCCTGGTTGGCAGATACCAGGTCATAAGGGAAGGCCTTAAGACTTATAGGCCAGCTTGCTTTTTGCCCAACTTCTCTGCTTCCTAGTTTATGAATATGTAAAGAGTTCCAGCTCCATAGTCCTGCTTCCGTGAACACCGCCATGCTATCCTTGCCATGTGGATTGTACTATCTCAATCCATGAGCCAAAATAAACTCCTGCCCCCAACCTTCAACTTGCTTTTCATCAGCTATTCTGTCTCTCATTTTTAATTAAGACAGGGCGCGCTCACTGTGTAGACCAAGCTAGTCTTCAACTCACAGAAATCCACCTGCCTCTGTCTCTCAAGTACTGGGATTAAAGACAAGCACCACCATGCTCAGCACTAACACACCTTGTACTTCGTTCATTTCTTCTTTCTTTCTTTCCCTTGTTGTTGTTGTTTTGAGACAGGGTTTCTTTGTGTAGCCCTGGCTGTGCATAGATCAGGCTGGCCCTCAATTCAGAGATCTACCTGCCTCTGCCTCTCCCTCCCAAGTGCTGGGATTAAAGGCATGCGCCACCACTGCCTGGCTTGTTTGTTTCTTAAACAAATTCTGTTTGTGTAGCTCTGGCGCTAACACACTTTTCAAGTTATTTTGATCAGCCTAGTCATTTACATAACCTCAGGGAATTCATTTTTCTTTTGCTTCCCATCTGAAAAGATCCTGATACTTTGCTTTGAATTCTGTCTTTTTTGTTATCTTAGATTTGTAGATCACCTATCATGTGTTTCTTGTCTTTCTAAAACTATTAATTCTTTTAAAATCAGGAACAAAGGCTTTTTAAAAAAATAAAAATGTATTAGTTAAAATCTCTTAAAAACAGCAACATAGTTTGGAACAATAGTCAATAAATATCATTGTGGAAGGGTCCTAAAACAGTTTGACCACACAGCTGCCGTGACAGACTTAGGGGCCCAGGCACAGCTTCTGTGACAGGCTTACTGGCAGGCAACACTCAGACCCAAGAAAAGCCATAAGCTGACCCCACCCAGGGATCCACCCAGGGATGGGGAAGTACCTAATATCCCAAACATTCCAACCATTAGATAAGGTGGCCAGATGTCCCTGAGTCTAGCACACATCTGTTTTTGTTCTACAGATACCCCTAGACAATTATCAGCCAATCAAGATCCTGAACCCTAGAAATCCCTTCACCCCAACCTCTGCAATGATAAGAACCCCAACCCACCTGAGCTCAGGGCTCTCTGCTCTCACCACTGTGTGGGACAGACAGACCAAGCCCCTGAGCTTGAAATAAAGGCTCTTTGCTTTTACATGTGGGACTCAGTCTCCATGGTGGTCTTTTGGGGGTCCCCGAAATCTGGGCATAACAATCATAAACATTTATAATTTAATAACTGGAATAACCATCAGCTGTAAGGACACAGGTATATAGTTAGAACAGCTCCCACGGTCAGCCAAAGCCTATGACTGAGGGCTTATGCTATTGACTTCAATGCCATCTACCAGCCTATTTCTCTTGATTTTATCATCTCTAAGTTTGTCTCTCCTCATCTGCATTTCTCTATGCCATATGAAACCTGGTTTTGGCATTGATCTCAAGATCCAAAACAAGGGTGCTTTGGATAACAGGCCAGTCACCTACCTGACTCTTTCTGAGAGGAGATTCAACAACCAATAAGAAGACTGCCAGTATTTCTCCTTCTGTTGAACTCTTTATCTACTTAACCTATGTCAACTACCAACTAGCTACTTCTATCTTAGGTTGGCTAATTTTGATAAACTTGCCTAGGAAATAACTCTATCTCAAATAACTGTGTAACTCTTAACAATTTATTAATGTTCAATTTATTAATGTTCTCTCTATGAAAACACCTTCCCAGAAAGAACAAAGCCTTACACTTTCTGGGATGTCTAAGGTGCCATCCACAGCAGAGTGCTAATCGATATGTGTTAATTAGGTGATTGGTTATAAAAGTCACTTTTAAAGTCAGTCCACTGTCGCAGACAACAAGCAAAATAGCTACCTACCAAGGTTGAGCATCAGAGAGAGCAACCCCGGTCCTCTCGGGATCCTAACTGTAGCTTCTTCAGCTGACCCACAGTCTCTGTCGCTCTTTTTCAAAGACCTGTCCCCCAGGGTAACTAACAAAACCGTCACACACAAGTGGTTCCCTCCAAAACATCTTAGATTATATTCTTGTACTCAGCTTCAACCACTCTGTATCATCTCAAGAAAATATCCCCGACATGCTTGCAGTGACAATTATTCTCTTAGCGGAGTACAACACCCCTCCTTGGGCAATCCATGGGAGCCACATGAATAGCGGGAAATAAGGAAGCTACTTGAGGATGCATGTTAATGAGTGAGGTAGGGATTTCATTGACCTTCTCAGACAAAGGACTCTTTATGAATCTTGAATACTAGTATTACTGAGTATTTCAAATGCAAAATATGCACATATCTGTTTTGCTCATTAAGATGTCTGTTCAGCCAAGTGTGCAGCACCCCATTTAAATAATTACCTAATGGAGTATATCCCCTTCTATGCTGTGTCTTAAGGGTGTTCAACTAAGAGACTCTCTAACACGCTTAGGGATGTTTGTTAATTAAAAGATGTGGAGACTGAACTGGAATATGTCCAGCTTTGGGAGAGTGCTCAAAGTTAAGTCAATAAAAATGACCACAGTCACTATTCATCAGGAGCTAATAGTACACTCTAGCGGAAATTTGAACACGCCCTTGGATGCACAGAGGTACCTGTGTTGAAGAGGCCATTTTTAGAGGGCCGTCTTTGCTAGGCTTCCACAGTCAGGCTCTTCCTGTTTGTCTAGGCTTGCAAATATCCCTGAGGACCCTTTTCCATTACTGAATCTGAAAATAAAGCCAAACAACAAAACTCGTGTATCTCTAACTGTTTAACTTACATAACACCTTTCTCACCCAGGTTTAAGGAGAGCCTCATTTTTTCAGCAAGAGAATAATAACTCACTTTAATGAAAAGAGAAGGAGAAATTAGATGTTGTCTGGGCTGTAATTTGGTGCCGATATTTTCACAACAATCCCCAAACAGAAAATTCAGTGTGGATTTCAGCAAGTTGCCAATTTTCAAGGGTCCCTTTGTTGCCAGTATGTTGTTGTTCATTTTCATAATAAATGTGTTTGGGGAATTTAGGTTAGTTTAGAAAATAATTCTAATAAGTCTAAATACATGTTGGATGCACCAGATGAGGTTTGTGCATTGAGTAAGTAAGCACTTACTTAGTGCCAACCAGATTCAAAAACCCAAAGGCACAGGAAAACTAATAGAGACTGACCCCTGCCCTGCTCCGTGGCCACTTAGCCTAATGAGGACAGAAACATATATAAACATACAAACTGAAACATATATAAACACACAGGATGTGGTCTCATGTCAGGTTTAATAGACTCTTCTAGAAAAGCCAGAGGAGGTTGGCAAGACTTTTTAGATTGTGAAAATATCCTACTTAAAGAAACTGTGTTTAGACTATTTCTGCAAAGCAAATCAATTATTGCATCTTTAACTTCAGACGAGGAGCTGAGCACTGGGGATGCGGCTCAGACCATTTAGGGTGTGTGAGACCTTGGTTTAAATTCACAGTAAAAGAATATAAAATTAAAAAGCGGTTGGGATATACTCATTATTTTGTTTTAAGGATGTATTCCTGGAACTCTTGGAGCATCTTGGTTTTCAAAGAGGAAAATGAAGTGCCCCAAGGCAACAGGAGACTTTGCCACAAGGCACATGCTGGCTTCAGGGTCTCCACCCAACTCCTTACTCCCTCCTAATGCTAACAGCAGACTCGGTCCTTAGGTCTAGTACCTTGCTCAGCAGTTGGCTGGCTGCCTTCTAAAGGGAGCCACTTCCCTGACTTTCCTAATGGGAATACTAAACTTCAAATTCTCCTGGACCAACAACTTCTGCTGGATTCTAAAAGAGCATCTCTAACCATAACAACCTTTATGCTGTTGCATCTGAGTGAGTGACTGTAGCTGTACATTCTCATCAGGACCACCAGCCTGCAAATAATAACATGGAGACTTATTAACTATGAAAGTTTGGCCTGAGCTTAGGCTTGTCCCCAACTAGCTCTTATTACTCAAATTAACCTGCTTTTATTAATCTACATTTTGCCACATGGCTTTTACTTATCCTCAGTACAGACCATCCTACTTTCTCTATGTCTGCTGGCAAAATCTGAGGGCCTAGATTCCTCCTTCCTTTCCTGTCTCTCCCTGGAAGTCCCGCCTATCCTCTTCTGCCTAGCTATTGGCCATTCAACTCTTTATTACACCAACCACAACAGCGCATCTTCACAAAGTGTACAAATATCCCACACAGAAGTGACTGCATTTTCTTCTTCATTATCATTATTTTCTAGTCACAGATTCTCTTGGGTGTGACATAAATTGTGTTGGTACTAGGATAATATTCCATGACACTGGCACTCCTAAAATTATCTTAGCTATCATTAAGGTCATCCTCTTGATGTTCTTAAAGAAAGACTTCCTTAGATAAGCCTGGTAGCAAAGATCTCAGCAACAGGGGAAAATGAAGCCAGAGGATAGTAAATTCAAGTCTTGCTTGGTCTATACAGTGAATACAAGCACAGTCTGGGCAATTTAGTAAGACCCTGGCTCAATATTTAAAAGTAGGAAAAGGAATGAAGATATAGCTCAGTAGTAGAGTGTCTAGCATGTGTGAGCCCCCAGGTCTAATCTTCAGAATAATAATAATAATAATAGTAATAATAATAATAATAATAATAATAATAATAGGAGAAGTGGGGAGAAGGAGGAGGAATAGGGAAGAAGAGGAGAGAGAGAGAGTTAGCTAGTTTTATGTCAATTTGACACATGCTAAAGTCATCTGAGAGGAAGAAACCTCAATTAAGAAAATGCCTCTGTAAGATAAGGCTGTACACAAGCCTGTAGAACATTATCTTAATTAGTGATTGACAGGGGAGGACCCAGCCCATTATGGGAAGTGCCATCCCTGGGCTGGTGGTCCTGGGTTCTATAAGAAAGCAGGCTGAGCAAGCCATGATGAGCACACCAGTAAGCAGCACTCCTCCATGGCCTCTGTATCAGCTCCTGCCTCTTAGTTCCTGTTGCAACTGAATTCTTGTCCTCATTTCCTTCCATGATGAGCAGTGATGTGAATGTGTAAGTCAAACCCTTTGCTCCCCAAGTTACTTTGCTCATGCTATTTTATCACAGCAATAGTCACCCTAAGACAGGAATGGGGGAAGAGGAGGAGGAAGAAGGAAACAAAGATTCTCCTGCCTTGTTCCCATCCCATTCTTCCTCTTCTTTCTTCCTTCAGTTCATGTTCTTGCTAGCTCCTTTTTTTTTTTTTCTTTTTAGCATTGTCCTTATGTACTGCCTACCTTCATTAACACAAATCCTTCTTAACTTAGTGGCTGCTAGCTACCCCATTAAGGCCTGCATTTCTCCATTTGGGGCATGCTAGGCAGGGATTCCAGGATAGCTTCAAGTGGGGCCACATTAGGGAGGCTTCTAATATCATATACCCAGTCTAGTCATTTCGTTTTTATTAGTTATATCGATCACCATCCCCAGAGGAAAGACAGAAACTCTGGCACAGATATTTTGCAGAAAAACTTGCAGCTGCCAAGAGCTATTTCAAATACTGCTCAAAGATTAAAAGAAAGGCCAGGACAACGTCACCCTTTGTTTCTTGTCTGTCCTGTTTCTATCTCCCCTGTCTGGATCATTAACAATGTTCTGTTTTATTTTTCTAGACAAATATCCTAGCCACTCAAAAAAAAAGTTTCTTTGAGTGAAGGAAGGTCTAAAAGCTAGCTGAAGTGAGCCCCGGGGCACCAGGATGCTGGGCAGGGGCACTTCGGGTTGATTGGAAGTCCAGTCTCTGCACCAAGCCATCCTGCTTGGCTGCCTTTGATGCCGACACCACAAAGCCTGTTCCTGCATCAATTCAATTCACGGCGCTTCCTTTTCCAAGACTGGCACTATGGGCAAGCCAGACTTGGCTCTCGGACCATTTCGAAGGGAGATGATAACCCACAGTGGCTCCCTACTGAATGAGAAAACTAAAGTCGAGCTTTCATTTCATGACTTGGCTTTCTTTTGTCAGTCAGCCAACTAATATATTCATTGAGGGTTAGACCGTGGTCCGAGAGTGGCGGTAGGCACACAAAGGATGAATGCAGATAAGGAGGCTGGAATGCCGCCTTTTTGAGGTCTACTGTCTGGCCTCTGTCTCCCTTTCTACAATCATCTCTCCATATGGTTAGGAAATTAAAGAAGAGGCTCTCTACTTACAAAGCCATTCATCAACCGAGAAAGGCAATGCGGCAGTGCTCTGGAAGGCTAAGGTAATATTCAGCAAAGTGGATTTCCCTTTGTACCACTGCATTGACAGTAAGTGCCTACAGAAATGGCTGCTTACCAACTCAGTAATAATGTTTATGAAATATATTGCAGAGTTTGGAAGATGGCCACCAGGTGCACTGCAAAAATGTAAAACTTTTTTTGCTTGTCCAATTCATCAGAAAACTGATCATTATTCCTTAAGGAAGAACAGGAACTAGTCCTTCGAACTGAGTTGCTTATTATAGACCACTGTCAGGGACCTGGGCATAGCAATTATTGATGAGGAAGAATGGGAGTCCTCTGGAGAGCCCAGCAATCAGTGGGAAAGCACTCTGCATATAGCCAGGCTATTGGATTGCAGTCATGACCGTGAATCCAAGGTGGGGTGCTACAGAGCAAAGATTCATAGCTGGTAGTGTTATCATAAATCACACAATAGCACTCTAGCCATAACCGCATGAAAAGCCAGCCCCAGGATCAGCAGCACTTCCTATTGGTTACACAGTCTTAAATACCAGGAAACACACTGGTACAGTCTACATGAAGCCCAGTAGCAAAACAGAAGTCCCCAGATTTGATCATGTTACCCAAAACATCAAGATGAATATATTTTTATCCGGACATTTGGCATCAGATGATTTGAATCAAATTTCCTCTCTTCTATTCACCAAAAGGGGTTGACACAGAGAAAGGGATGCATCATGCATATTTGCCATCATAGCAGGGAGAGGGACCATGATGCCTGTCCCATTACTTAGCATGTCAGCAAAGGCAGGAAGCCAGGATCTTCCCCATGCTCCTGGAAGCTGCCTTCAGTGTGGTGCTCATCCTTGTGATTGTCCCCTCAGAGTGGCAAACTATCAGACATCACCTCCACCACCTGCCCCTAAAGGCAGAATCAAGGGAGTCTCTTCCTAGCATAAAAAAAAGGCCCCTCCCATGACCCTTCTCTCAAACACTTGTTCCTTCATCTCCTCTGCTAGAGCTTGGCCATGGGTGCTTTCCCTAAGCCAATCACTAGCCAAGAGACACCTATCTGCAGTGACTGATTTCAGCACAGCGTGACTGGTACCAAACAACTTTAGAGTTCCCGGTGCAAAGAAGCCTAGGGAAGGGGAGAGGGCAAATGGACAGACCAGAAACTCTGCAGGTGGTAAAATTCCCCATGATAACCCTTTATATGAGTTTGGTGTAGTGGGGTGATATTTTAACAAACTGTTGTATTGTTAGCTTTGCTGTGGCTGTGACGGAGTACTCACAGAACCTACTTCAAGAGAGAGCCAGCCATGTTGGCTCCTGGTTTCAGATTGTTTGGTCCGTGGTTGTTTGGGCCCTTGACTTGGGGAGAGCATCATGGCTGCTGAAGCCTGTATCAGAGGAGGGCAGGCCATACATAATTCACAACAGGAATCAGAGAGCACCAAGGAAGAGGTCCAGGGACAATACTTCCAAGAGCCTGTCTTCAGTGATCTACTTCCTCCCACTTGGTCTCTTCTTCTAGTGTCTATCATCTCTAAATTAGGACCACCAGGTAGAGTCCAGTGACTCAGAATGCCAGCCTATGGACATGATTTCCTATTTAAACCATAGCAACTGTCTTTGACATTCCAAAGAGTGGTTAAAAATTATATGAAGTAATTCTGCCCTTTCATTTTAGAAAACACTTTCTAACCCTTCTGGTTACTTCTTAAGAAAAACTATTAAGAAAATAGGAGCTTGAGTCCACAGTGAGGGTGACCATGAGGAAAGGCTCCCTCTGAATTAGAGGAAATAGCCATGTAGCAGCAAGAAGGGCCCAAGAAGAGACTGGAAAATCATGGAGCAGGGGCTATTGAGTCTAGACTTTGCCTTTCCTACATTGAAACACCCTTGTCTAAGGAGGCTTTGAATATTCAGTAAATTGTAAAACGTATCCCAAAGCTAGCTTTGTATTACCAGCATCTTCAGTAAAATAAGTGTCCAGGAATAGGTTGAGAAGAGTAATCTGAAAAGCAATTTCTAAAGAGCAAGAGCTCATCAGTCCAGACAGGCAAGCAAATCCAACTAGGTGAGAATCGCCCGGGGCTGGCCAAGATTGGTTAGAAAGAAAAACTTACAATGGATGGATGACTTCTTCTTAGGGTAATAAACATGTTCTAAAATCAGACAGTGGGTGTCCTAAGTAGGTTTCTCTGCCGCTATGATAAAACACTGAGCAAAAGCCACTTAGGGAGGAAAGGCTTTATCTCATCTTAGAGCTTATAGTCCATCACTGAGGGAAGACAGGGCAGGAACTGAAGCAGAGACAATGGAGGAACACTTGCCTTGATCCTCATGGCTGTCTCAGCCTGGTTTCTTATATACCCCAGGACCACTTGCCCAGGAGTGGTACCACCTGCAGTAGGCTGGACCTTCCCACATCCATCATTAATCAACAGAATGCTCCCAGAGGCTTGTGTATTCACGTCAGTCTGGTGAAGACAACCTCTCAGTTGAGGTTCCTTCTTTGCAGATGAAGCTAGCTGGTGTCAAGAGGACAAAAACTAACCAGCACTGTGGCAATGATTGTACAGTTCTATAAATATATTAATTAATTAATTTATATGCCTAGTAGTTGAGCACTTAAAATAAGCAATTTTGGGGGCACCTAACATATTTCAATTGTACTCTAAAGATTTTTTTTTTTTAATGATCAACACAGAAGCCATCAGCAGCATTGAGCAATGAAAGCAGGAGAGGGAGGATATGCCAGGAATCCTGAGAAACCCAGTGGAGGACTAACCTTTTGAAAGTTATAGAAGGTACAAAGGTGAAAGAGTTATTTTAACTTGAGTATTAGAGGAGCCATTGATCCAAACACTGGCTAGCCGGGTATATTGAGTTATAACAGCAACTGAGCCCTTTTCCTCTACTTGGCTTGTCAGAGTGCCTCAACTCTCTCTGGTCAATTACAGACAGAATTACACACACACACACACACACACACACACACACACACACACACACACACATTTTTCTTAAAAAATAAGTTGTCATTCACTCCCATCCTCACGGGGGGGGGGGGGCCGGGGTGATGAACAAACCAAAAATCAATGACTTCTCTTGGACCCATTTGAGAATTGGAGACAAGGAGCAAGTTGACACCCCTAACTCTGGAGGGCTAAGTGGATGGAGAAAGTTACAGCTAGGATCTTATATGAATCAGAAACCACTGGGGCTGTAACTTGTAGAAATGATTAAATGATGATTTTCATAATTCATGGATGAATGTGGCTGTCTATGACTATAATGAATAGCTAACCGGGGACCACAGTCTTGGGTGCACTCATCCATTCATGGGTTTGACATCCAGGAATCCCACAGTTGGAAAGGAGTTGAAAAGGGTTCCCTAGCCTTTGGGCAGAGGAAGATGAAGAGTGACTTTTGTGAGACATGCCCAGAGCATTTTCCCCAACAAAGACTCCCTCTCCAGGTACCAAGATGTAACAGAGCTTCTTGTACCTCAGGGAAGGGTCTTTATTCCTCTTACATTAAACCCCTCTGGCTTTCCTGTCTCATCTATGAGGAGGGGAGAAGCTAAGAAACACAAAGAGGGGAATACCTAAGATCATAGGTCCACTAAGACTGGGACTTATTAAAATGCATAGCCAGCTGGGTGGAGGTGGCACATGCCTTTAATCTCAACACATGGGAGGCAGAGGCAGGCAGATCTCTATGAGTTCAAGGCTAGCCTGGGCTACAGGAAAGGTGTCAAAGCTACACAGAGAAACCCTGTCTCCTGTCTCAAAAAAAAAAAAACAAAAACAAAAACAAAAACAGAATGCACAGCCAAGATAGGGAATCATCTAAGGTTTGGATGGATGAAGAAAGGATTGATAGATTGAAGATGGGTAGTGCGGGGCGTTTACCCACCAACCCCATAGCTCCCCAGAGTTTTCTTGAGTGCGAGCAGCAGGAAATATTAGATAGAAAGATTTAGATTGTGGAGATAAACAGATAGAAAATAAAGGATAGCCTTGAGAGGGCCTGGAACCTATTCCAACAAGCCTTGACTATCTCTGCCTCAGGGTATTTATAGAGATGCCAAGGGGTGGAGCAAAAGACCTCCCCCCAGCTCAGCCAAGTGCAGACCATCTCAGACACCTGCACTCAGGCCTGTGGTCCTAATCATCTTCTCTATGCGGACCTGCTGGGTAAAGCCACGAGGAACCTGAAAACGAGCTCCCACAGGGTAGATGGATAGATGGATGGATGGATGGATGGATGGATGGATGGATGGATGGATACATGAATTCATGCATCTGTGGATGATGGGTGAATAATGGATAAAATGACATTTATATAATATAATACTATTCAGTAATAAAAAAAATAAATTCCTTTACTTGGAGCACCGTGGATGGAACTGGAGGATACAAAGTTAAATAAGTCAAGCCCAGAAAGACAACTACCACATGCTCTCACTCAAATGTGCAAGCTAAAAATGTTGGCTTCACAGAACTAGTATTGGACAGTGATGAGTTAGACCCTAGAAAGAAGGGTGGGGGACTTATCACAAAGCACAATATAGTTAAATAGAGGATCCTAAGAGTCATCAGTCCAGGGTGACCGTGGCTCACAACACTTCATATGTTGTATAAACAACTAGATGAGAAGAGTTGGCAACTTCTCAACACAAAGAAATTATAAACATTTATAGAAAAATGTTTTATATTCTCTTCTATTGTTGGGATAAAATGCTCTTGCCAAAAGCAGCTTTGGAGGGGAAAGGGTTTATTTCATATTACATTTCCAGGTCACAGTCTATCATTGAAGGAATTCAAGACAGGAACTGAAAGGTAAGAACCTAAAGGTAAGAGCCATAGCGGTATGCTTACTGTTGGCTCATGTTTTATAGTTTCATTATGGAGCCTGGGACTACCTGCTTAAGGAATGGTGTCACCCACAGTGGGCTGATCCTTCCTACAATTAATAGTCAAGACAATCCCTTACACATATGCCCAAAGACCAATCTGATCTAGGCAATTCCTTATTTGAGGCTTTTTCCTCTCAGATGACTGTAGGCTGTGTCAAGTTGTCAAAGCTAACTAAGACCAGAGGAAAATGATATTTACCCCGAAGTGGTCCCTACACACTATTGTAGAGTATCTCTCTTACCCCCACACCATATAACCACACCAGCAGGGATCCATTAATAATGTCTGGATGGCAGCAGAAGGAGCTGAAGACATCAGAGAAAGAGAACAAGTACAGCAGAGGAGTTTGAAGTCTAGCACTATGGTTGCTGCAGACAGTACAAAGCCCAATTTCTAGCCCTATGAACACGACACCTCGCATGTAGAGGCCTCTTTGCCTCGGATCCTGTCCTCCGGCATTATCGATCATCTGGCTTTCCACAATAAGAAAATCATTAAGTACTGGTGTGGAGCTGTTTCCTCCAAAGTGAAACATCTCCCCCCGATAGTGAGGAGCCTCCCGAACTAAAATTCACAAGGAGGTTATAAGAGTCACGAGGCCCCCCCTTGAGCTTATGTAAGAAATAAATAGTAGCTGGAGGAGAGGAGACTCTTGAGAGCGCAGGATGCAAGTTAAGCAGAGAGCTCAAGGATGCGGCTTTTGTGAGTCATCGCTTGTGCTAGGTGGGCCTTGGGTGACGCCACTGTCTTTGAGTCATTCCTGCTCCCGTAACCCCTCACTCCTGCCCCTGCTCTGTGTAAGAAATCCTCCAAAACTCATTACTTCCCTAAACTCGACTTGGGTGGAGTCATTTCTTAGGCCTGTGGTTGGTACCTTATCTAAGATGAATAGCATCTGTTCATTGTCTCCTCAGGGAAAGTCATGGTAACGGGCGTGCCGAATGGCAAGAAGACCAAGCAGGTCTAAAGAGACGAAGCAAGCCTCTGCATTGGATTCGGATGTGAACACCGCAGGCTTTAGAATGATCTGAGAGGGAATGATGAGCAACCACGTTGAGGTCTCTCAGGCAAAATGCAGACAGCACGCCAGAACAGACAGATTCTGAGCATGGAGAATGAGCAGCGCAATGGAGAAAACTGAGGAAGGATCGAAAGGAAATGCTAGATGTTGATAACCAAAACACATAACAACAACAACAAAAAAAAGTGAAGATTTCTCTGACTGGCTGGCTCCTCAGTGGACTAAACTCAGCTAAGGAAAGAGTCAGTGAACTTACAGATGAGTCCATGAAAATAATTCCTAAGCTGAGAGCTGGGTGTGATGCCTGTAATCCTGGCATTTGAAAGCAGAGACAGGAAGATGAGAAGTTTAAGGCCAGTCTCAGCCTCATAAGAATGTGAGGCCAGCCTGGTCTATACAAAGCCTATCTCAGAAAAATAAAAATAAATAACCTCAAAATTAATTCATTATCCTCTTCCAAATAAGTAAATAATCCCCAAAACTATGCAAAAAGAAAACCCTCCTGCCAATTAGATTAGGATTTGTGAATTTCTCCTGTGGTTGTTTTTTGTTTTGTTTTGGTTTCTGAGCATTGCTATCAATGACCTAGAGAATCGGGCCCCGTGACAAGGGGTGACTGCTCTGTAAACTGACTGGTCTTATGGGAGTTTAGGTCACTGGTCAGCTGGACTTAGCTTTCTGCAGTGATAAGCACCCCACCTTCTCATCTGCACAGCTCTGCCGGTCCTTTCCCCACTGTTTCTGATTAACCTCTGCCTCAAGCATTAGCTGAGAGCTGGATAGCATTCAGGAGGCCCGCACAAGGATAACACTCTGACACCTTGTTGTCTTACAGAGAAGAGTTACAGAGAAGTCACAGGGCATGTGAGGCAGGCTCCTTCTGTGGTCTTGAGAGCTAAAGACAGTGGAGGGATCTGACCTGCCAGCGGCTAGTGACCAGGGAAGGAGTCCCACCACTGACTTGTGACCCTGGGATGTCCTCCCTCCCCGGGAATTCTTCATTGCTGTCTTGCTGGGTGCTTCTGCTTTCAAATTTTAGCATTTCTTTTTGATCCTTCCCTAGCTTCCACCCATCTGCTTATGGTACCTGTCTTCTCTTGTGTTCTGTCTGCTCTTGGCCTGAGAGACCTTAAGTAGAGACGCCCAAGTTTTGTCTAAATAGTATGACAGAACTTTCCTGATACGTCTTTCTGGGTTTTTCTTATCCTATCACCATAATCGCCTCCAACTGGGCTATATATTGTAGTGTCAGACCAATCTGATTAAATAGCCATCCAAGTGCCGATCTGGAGGCATCTTAAATATGTAATTAACATTTAAAACTAATAAGTAAACTTGGAGTAAACCAAATTATCCTCCATTAACATGGATAGGCCTCCTCCTATTAGTTTTGAGCCTTAGGGCCAACGCTAAGATTTCTGGGAGGAATTCTGCCTCAGGATGTCAACACAGGGGCCTTGCCTGTGTTTGCCATGGATTTCAGACTAGCCACCTCCACAATCATAAATCCTTGATGTCCCGACCTCTCCTGTTTCTCTAATAAACTCTAAAAGAATGTTTCAAGTTTGTTGGGGAGAAAGGGTTCATCTTTTTGCAATATGTGCAAACCCACACTTGTGACCAAAGGGGATTTGTGTTCAGTAAAAAAACAATTATTTGTTGATGGTATAAAATCCCAGGTGGGATTCGTTGACGGTATAAAAGAAATCCCAGGCTTCCTTCAACTTTGTTGCTTTTAATTACTTCTCAGCTTTATACTGGTGTACCAGGACATTGCCCTCTGGCATGCTGATGTCAAAATTGGTGATTTTTATTTTAATTTTTGAGAAGCCATTGTAATTCTGGCTTTTCTTATTTATCCACTTCTAACTTCTGACCTTTGTGGCACTCCTGGAAGCAGCTGGTATTGCCTGGAAGAAGCAGGCAAGCAGGAGCAATCACGGCCACAATTCCATTTGCTTACCAGGCTGCAGAGACCTGCTAATGGCCAAAATTTGACTTCTGCTCCTGCTTTTTTAGGTTGTTTTGATTTCTGTAAATGACAGAAAACTGTAAGACGACACTATCTGAGCCTCTCAGGAAGATGCTGGCTACCAAGAGTAGCCTCAGTGTCACGGTCCCTCTCCTGTATTCCCTATTGGTGGCTGCTGCCATTTATTCTGTCTCAACTTCCATTCATACTGCTGTCTAGTGTGGGTGGCTTTCTTTCTTCAGTCTGAGGTGGTATTTTACTTCTTTATGGTCTTCTTCACCGGAAACTCTTTGTTGTCGTTTGTTTTTATCATTTTAAATCCAACTGCTATGGGTAATTGCGAAAGCTCCCCATGGCAGCTGGGAGTGTAGCTCAGCTGGCAGAGAGCTTGCTGGGCACACAGGCAGCCCTGGTCTCCCTTCACAGCATCACAATCGCCTGGGCATTGCATGCTGGTAATCTCAACCCTGGGAAGGTAAAAGCAGGAGGGTCAGAAGTGAGATGTCACTGTTGAAAAAGGTCAGACGGAAGAAAGCTCCCCAAAGGGTTGGTACCTGCAAGCAACCACTGTGTTCCACACATGGAAACTGCCCAGCAGAACATAAACGTGTCTGAACCAAACTCTGACAATTCACCCCTTTACAGATAGACTCACGCTTTATTTTTGACAAATATAAGATAGAAAAATATCATAATGCGAATATAGCAGTTGCTCTTCTTTGTAACAGAGTTTGGGGGTGTGCAGCGTGATTGGGTTGCTTTCCAAGGTGGCCTGTCTCCCTTCGGCTGTTCTTCAGTCAACACTGACTTACGTTCCAGCCACTACATTTGCTTGAAAGAGGGTTACACGGAGGGAAAACAGGCTTTTAAAAAGGTTACAGCATTCAATAATAAATATTATAAAGCAAGGAACCCAAACAGCCTTTAAGATATATAATTACAAAGAGCAAACCTTAGACTTCGTCATTAAAGCCAAGAACACGTCTTCAAAATAGCTTCAACATCTCCTATTAATATAGAATAGAATAATAGAATACTCATTTAAAAAAACGAAGGAAGAAAAATTCGAGTAAACACGATATTGCAGATGACCCGAAGAGTAAACAATTCAGTGTATTTATAAATGTCATTTCAATAATATACTCTTTGCCTCACGGGCAATAAAAACTATAGTCCTGTCATCAGAAATATGCCCCTGAATGTGATCTTTGAATTTATTAAGTGATGTCATCATTGCTACAAGCCATCTTTGGAAGGGGTGGCTGAGGGACTCTTGGTACATGCAAATATTTGGTTATGATTATAAAGACAAAAAAAAACCCATGTCCAGGAGTCTGAAGCTGAAATCACTTTTGATTTTGTTAAGCACCTGCACGGGTGTCTTCCTTCTGTGGCACCCAAGTCCCACTAGGTAATTAACAGATAAGAAATAGGTGCTAATTCGTCTCTGTCGGTCCCTTTCAGCTTTTGTTTGCTTCCCTTTCCCTGCTCCTCAGAAGAAAACTGGAGGCCCCTCCTTAGACCTTATTTCTGCCATATAAAATAACAGTATGTACATATGTACATACGTGCATGTCTTTTTCAAGGACTAGGTAACGCCTCGTTTTCTATCAAATAATCTTTCTTCATGTACTTAGTGCCCCTGACTAACCTCCACACCTCCAAGTAAGCATCCTTGAAGGACCTCCTACCGCCTTCATCAGAATGCTCTTCTATTCTTGAGACCCCTCTGAGGCTGCCCCTTGCCCCTTGCCCACCTTGCTGTAGGGAGCCACCCGCCCCTTCTGCACCCTCTGACCCGCTACTTCCACCCTCGGCGGGCAGCTCCTCCATAGCGAACGGCAGCTGGTCCCCACTTGGCGCTGGTTCCTCTCCCACGGCCTGCGATTCCAGATCCTCATAGTTGCTCTGCCTTCTGGTCTCCACGAATTTGGCCACGCAGTAAATGATGGAGCCCAGGGTGTTCACCACGACTCCGGCAATAAACAGAGAGGTGGGCTCCACGTCGCTGAAGGCCACCATGCCCACCGTGATCGTGGCTATGCTCTTCACCACGCCCACGAAGCTGGTGGTCACCGCCGAGTTGATGTAGGTGCAATGCAGTGTGGTGAAGTTCATGGCACAGCCGATCAGGATACAGGCCACGAAGATGGAAACCATGATCGGGTCCTTCCAGCCCGGGTAGGTCCAGGCGTGGATCAAGTCCGTGCTGGCGAATGAGCAGATGACCAGCAGAGGGGTAGCGGAGACTGCGATGACATACTGGGCGGTGAGAGGCCCGTGCTCCGTGTCTGCGCTCGCCTTCTGGATCAGCACCAGGTAGGCAGCGTGCACCAACACCGCCAGCACGCCCGTGACGTACCCAATGGGGTCGCCTGTCAGGTCGCCAGCTCCTGAGTGCAGCAAGACGGGTCGAGCCAGCGCGGGAAAGAAAAAGAGAGGAGACACAGGGTTGGTGCGGGTGGGTATCCACTCCAGGTAGCATGTCGCTTTGGGGAAAAAAACACACTTCGCATCCCGCTTCTGAAGCCCACACATTTCCCGGGTACCCAACAGAAGACCTCCGTGCCTCCATCCATTACTGTATCAAAATGCTACAGTCAAGCCCAGTCAGTGCACCCCATCTTCCTTTGGCCGGGAGGAAGGCTCCCGGGAGCTCAGATGCTCTCAGGGGTGGGCGCCTGGGGTCTCTGAACCAGCACGGAGGTCACCTGGGTGCGTGGTTCCTCCACCCCGCCCCGTGGGGAGGGAGAGGGAACCCCAGCTTGTAGCCTCACCCGAGCGCCTGCCGAGCCCCGGGAAGAGAGTGCCCCCCCCCCCCGGCCCGCAGCTGGATCCCGCAGGGTCCTCCCCGCCCCTCCCGCACCTGAACCCCAGCCCGGTCCCTTCTGCCTAGCGCCCGGGTACTCCGAACGAGCCTGGGCCACCCAGGCTTCCCTCCCGTCTCTCTAGCTTCCCGACCCCCGCGTGATCCGAGGAAGTTCCGGGCCCCCTTCCTTCCGGCTCAGTCCGGGGCTGGACTCCAGCTCTCGGCTCAGGCGACTCTCCATCCCTCCCGCAGGAAAAGGGCTGAACAAGAAAGACCTGGGTGGGGGCGACGCGCTGAGAAAAGGGGCGGGGGGCGGAAACCGGGGCACCTGGGGGTGGGGAGCGCTGATGGAGGAGGCTGGAAGGCTGAGGAAGGCTGAGGCTGGGTCTCAGGAGCCAAGTCCCTTTTGTGAGCCCCAGGACCACTCAAAAGCTCTGCGCCTGCCTCACTCTGCCTCAGTCTCCCCATCTGGCACTGAGGGCGTTGCACCGAGTGGTCCCCGCGATCTCTCCCGGGTGGGGTGGGTGGGGTGGGTGGACCGGGGGTTGGCGCGGGTCCCGCTCACCTGCCAGGGCGGCGCCGCAGGTGGTGATGAGCACGGCCGCCAGCACCCCCGGCGAGGGCGCGCCGTTCTTGAGCACCAGCACGCCGATGAGCATGGTGACTAGGGGCAGGCAGCGCTTGAAGACTACGTACATGGGCAGGCTGAGGCCGCGCAGCGACCAGAGGGTGAGGCTGGACTGCAGCGTGGAGAGCACCGCGACCCCCGCGAAGGAGCGAGCCAGGCTCAGGCCGAAGGGGGGCACGGCGATGAGCCCCAGGCGCCGCAGCAGCTCCAGGCTCAGCGCCGCGGTGGAGCTGGTCAGGCACTGCACCAGGGTCAGGAAGGAGAACTGGTAGCGGCTGATGAGGAACTTGAGCAGGATGTTGAGCGAGCCGGAGAAGACCCCGTGCGCGATCGCCACCGAGATGCCCAGCACGCGGCCCCGGCACAGCTGCCGCATCGCGCCGGCCCCGCTGCGCGCACTCCGCGGTGGCGGAGCTCGGGACCGGCGGGAGGGTTAGCGGCGAGGCGCGGAGCGAGGGCGGCGGGGGTTCGGGCTCGGCGGCGGCGGCGGCGGCGGCGGGGCGAAGCGCAGGGCAGCGAGTGCGGGCTCGGCTCTACCGAGGGCAGCTCCTGCCGGGCGTCCTCGCAGCTCCGCGGCTCCGCGTGCGACTGCCCCGCAGCTCCCCCCCGGGAGGCGGGGGCGGGGGACTCCGAAAAGTGGCAAGGGTGGGGAGGATGGGTCTGAGAGGAGTGGCGGGAATCCTAGCGACCGCGACTTGGAAGTAGGTGAGCAGCCGCGATGAGCTGGGTCCCGCGCTGTTCCCGGGTCAAGCAGGATGCTCGGCGGAGTGCGGGGCTGGCGGCTGGACCACTGGGGCGGATGCCCCGGGGCGGGATGAATCTGCGCCCCCCGGGCATCCAGCGCCCACCTGGGTCGGCTGTCGGGGTGCGGCTCCTTCTCCCCTCCCACAGCGGCAGAGCAGTGGGGTGCTGGCTGGGGGGGGGGGATCCCCTGCACGGCTCAAGACGATATTAGAAACAACAACGCTCCAGCATTGCACACCGTTCATTGGTCGCAACAAGTGACGGCGCCCCCAGCCCGGTGGCCCGCGAGTTGCAGCGGATTTTCCACCCACGGTCTCTCCCAGCGCTGCACGGGAAACAGACACGTCGGTGCTGGAGGGCGGCGGGGGCCCTGACACTCAACATCCCAGTGCCTTGAAAGAACCCGCTGCCGCCTGGGAAGGCTTCGTAGCCCGAAGGCTGACCTTTTTCTGGTGCCAGGCGATGAGCTCGGAGTCTGCTTTCCTCCCAGGAAAGATCCTGGGATCGTGCATGGCCCTGCGGGAGCTTCCTCATGGAGGAGAATGGCAGTAGATCGTGGAGGGACACATTTAATTTAGGCAAAGAGATAAAATAGGCCAAACAGCATAAACCCAGCAGACAGGACTAGTAGTGGAGGAGCTTGGAAGGGAAGCAGCCCCGGAGAGAGAGGGGCAGCGCTAGATACGTGATAAAGAGGAGAAAATAGGTGGGCTCGGCAACGATGAACGTCAGACACGCCACCCTGTCGGGAGGCTCGGTAAAAAACGGTTTTTGGATCCCAGGAAACCGGCTGCAGCCTGCTAGACAGTCATGGGCAGCTTTGGGGAGTAGGATGCTGTGGGTACCACTTTCCCTGGCCAGAAAGTACACCTATGCCCCGCAGTACTTGTGAAAGGTGCGTGCGCTCCTCCCTGTGAAATCTACTTTTCTTTTTGTGACAACCCCTACCCCCCAAACCAGTGAGGCTTTGATCTGAATTCACTTGCCGGGAAGTTATGCTCTGACCTGCAGCGAACTCGGCAGGAACAGAGCCGCTAGTTCGGCTTCTCTAAGCGCCAGCCACAGTAGTTCTTATGCTATTTGAAATTTATAGCCAAGGCCAGGCTGTGGGTGACAAGTGGAGAGTTTGAGATCATTGCGGCCCTTTCAGTCACCGGGGACTCATCTCTTGGCTACTGGGATTTCAAACTCATAACTTTTAAACACCACACCTCCTTTGCCTGGACACATGGGATATACATTTCCTCAAAATTTAGTATCTTTTTTTCCCACTTCTATGCTGAACCCGATAGTAGAGAACAGATGTAGAAACTGATTGTTAGCTCATCCAAGAGAAAAAAAAAAGACCATTGGAGCAGGAATTCCCGGCTCACTGCAGTTCCTCCTTTGGGCCAGCTTTTGTGTTGTGGGCGCTTTGTGGGGAGAGCGCCGTCATCTCAGCCAGTCCTCAGGCTCAGGCTGGCTTGTGCCCAGCGCCTAGTACAGCCACCTGCCTGGCCCTGACAGGTGTGCACTCAGGAAAGTCTGGGCCCCAGGGAGCTGACTTTGCAGGAATAAGTCCCGGTGGCGTTGTGCTGAAGCTTCCTGTTCCCCTGGGAACTCTTCGGGTTTTATTACTGTAAGCTGTGGTTACACACTATTAGCTATTTAAGAGACTCTGGTTTTCAAGGGTTTAAGAAATAACAAAGGCTGAAGCAGTAGTACAAATTACATGTGTGGTTTAAAGGTATATTCAAAATATGTAAAGAACAGAGATCAAGATGGAATGTGAACTTTCTTTCTTTCTTTCTTTTTTAAAGATTTTCGATAGATTTTTCTCCTTATCACTCCAATTACAGGGCCGCTGCTGCAAGACATCCTATTATAAGCGAATATTATAAGGAAATGGTTATACAGACCTAGTTTTGGGATGATTCATTTCTGCCAGCAATTATAATTGCTTCCATTTGTGATACTAACATTAGGTGGAGGATTGGGGGCTGACTCAGCTACCTTACCCTTCTCATTTAGGCAAGACTGCTTAGCTTAATATTTCTGATCTATAGGGTATGAAGCAGCAGATTTTCTCTGCTGTGTTATATGTAGTTTTCTAGTAGGACCTAACAAATTAACCCCATCTCCAACAAAAGTAGTTACTAGATAAGTTCCTCAAGAAAAATCAAGAAAATGATAAATACCATAGTATATTGAGACCAGTTGAACCAGAATTTGGATCTGAGGTCACAAAGCCATTTGACCAATTGGCATCAAGTTACCAAAGGTCTAGACACAAGCTCTTTATCTTTGGAGCTACTCAATAAGTATTAGTGGCATAAAATCAATCTTTTAGTTCATTCATTCAACAAACATATTGGGCAACTATTCCGTGCTGGGTAGTCTGTTAGTCGGAGGATTCAAGGATGAGCACTCAGCTGGTCCTTGGGGAGTCGCAGGTGGGGGAGGAGCAGCATCAGGAAGATAATGCAGCAGGGAAGTCTTGCTTCAGCAAGAGACAGAGACCCAGGAAAACAATTACATCAGCTTGACAGGGAGCAGAGATGACTTTCGGGAGAAATAAGTATGGTTCTAAACAAATTTACTTTATCATTTTTAATTGTAAATGTGGCACATGCTCATTCATTGTAGTCCATATAAAGAAAACAAGCTATAAATAACAAGAGAATGCTGTCCTCGGCGTCCACCATCCTCCACCCTACCACTGCTCAAGGCTGGATGCCCTGCAATCTTTTGTTCATGTAGTTATAGACAAACTCTGCTTTAAAAAGTAACATTGGGAGATCATTCACTTGCACATACAGTTTGTTATTTTTAAAAGCACTTTGTCATAAACAACTTTCAAGGTAGTTCCATTCTCCAAGGGGTCCTGTTTCCTTCTTCACACCCCTGTTGACTTCTTCACTAGACTGTGGTTGGTCTTGATGACCAACAGAACACGGCAGGAATAAGTATGTCACTCCAGAGGTCAATCTTGGATTGCTCTTTGTCACTTCTGGGGGGGTCCAATGTCCTCTCATGTGGACACCTCACACAGCCTAGAAGGAGTCCACATGGTCCCTGGAGGCCAATTTCAGATTCTCATGGTAAGCAGTTTACGGACTGAGCTGTCATCACAGATACTCTTAAATGACTGTGGTGTAACAGGATCTTTTTACCTCCCCTTTCCTCCTCCTCTTCCTCCTCTTCTTCCCTACACTGGGAACTGAACTAGAGTCTCACACACACCAAGCAATTATTTACCACTGAGCTATATCCCAATAAATCTTTCTCTATAGTCAGGCATTTAGGTTTTACCAAATGCTGATATGATATGTACCCTGGTATTTCTTCCTGGACATTCTGAGAATACTTGGGAACAGCTGGGTCACAGGGGAACTTACCATATTGACTTGTTGCCAGATTGCTTGCCAGGATCAGTGCATAACCATCTTCTCAATTTAAGCAGCATTGGATTTTATCAGTATGTTAAAGGCTTGTCAAAGCAATATGTAAAAAAGGGGGAGCGATCTCACTTCAATTAATATTTTCTCATCATCAGTGAAGAATAGTCAAACATTTTAAAGCGTATCAAACATTTGCCTTCCTACTCATGTGAACTCTCCATTGATATTCTCTATCTACTTTTGTGTTTTGTTGCCTGACAATTTTTTTTAAAAAGATTCATTACTTTCATTCATGTGTAATTGTGTGTGTTAATGCCATGTGTGTCTGAGTGCCTGAGAGGCCAGAAAAAGTTGTTGGATCCCCTGGGATTGGACTTACAGGCAGTTGTCTCAAAGTGGGTGCTAAGAACCAAACATAGGTTCTCTGGAAGAGCGGGGGGGGGGGGGGGTATTAACTGCTGGACCATCCCCCCAGCCCCTGCCTAGTGATTTTTAACAGTTTCTTAAACATTCTGGATACTGGGGCTGGGGAGATGGCCCAGTCAGTGAGCCATAACCATGTGGACCTGAGTTTGGTCCCTAGAACCCATGTCCATAGAGACAGATGTGGTGGTGCACACTTGTAATCATAGCATTGGGGAGGTGGACACTCTCCCAGGTGATGCTCCAGCCTCACCAACCAACCAACCTAGCCTTATGATTGAGTTCAGTGCCAGTGAGAGACCCCATCAAATACCAAGGTGGAGGTTGTCCTTTGGCATGCACACACATGTGCACCTGCACACACATGAACATGCATTCATACACACACACACACACACACACACTCACACTCACTCACAATAATAAAGTCTGGCTATTAGCTAACGGGTTAATGCATCCTTGAAAGCACATCCTTTCTTTAGGTCCTCTCTCCATTAGCTCTGCTAACTGTGCATTTGCTATTTTAGAATTTGCTGTCAATCTTTTTCTCTAGTTGTTTCATGTAACTTTTAAAACGATGAGTAAGAACTTGCCAAGCCAAAGGCAGAACACCTAAGGTAGACAGACTAACTGGAGCAAAGATCGAATTGAAAACTTGCATGACTTCCATGAGCTTTTTGTGAACGTGCTGGTGTGGCTGGAGAGACCTTGCAACAGGCAGTGACTAGGACGGAGCTGTCTGGTTAGTGGCATTGAATTGTTTCTTGGAGGCAAGCCTATATGCAGAGAAAGGTTTTCCACTAAGATTGGGATATTCCAGGTGCATTTTAGATGAGTCTCGGGCAGCAGCACAAAGCAGGGTGGCTCTGGAGGTCCAGAGCTAGAAATAGAGTAGCTACACAGAGCCGGGTGGTGATTGTTCAGAGAAACTGGGGGATGGTGCTTGGGTTGAGGAGTAAAGGGCCAGGTGCTGTGGGATGTTCTGTATGGCAAATGTGTTGCTAATTAGTCAATAAACACTGATTGGCCATTGGCTAGGCAGGAAGTGTAGGCGGGACAAGGAGGAGAATAAAGCTGGGAAGTGGAAGAGAGACACTGCCAGCCACCACGATGACAAACAGCATGTGAAGATGCCGGTAAGCCACGAGCCACGTGGAAAGGTATAGATTTATGGAAATGGATTAATTTAAGCTGTAAGAACAGTTAGCAAGAAGCCTGCCACGGCCATACAGTTTGTAACCAATATAAGTCTCTGTGTTTACTTGGTCGGGTCTGAGCGGCTGTGGGACTGGCAGGTGAGAGAGATTTGTCCTGACTGTGGGCCAGGCAGGAAAACTCAAGCTACAGCCAGGACACAGAGCGATCTGTTCAGTGTGTGTGGAGAGGGCCTAGGGGTTGGCATGTAGGTCTTCAGCTGACACCAACGGATGTTTAACTTTACTCTTCCTTGGCAACTAATGAAAAAGCACACGCAGGAGGTAGCTGCTGGTTTAGTGGGCAAGATGGTTTTGGCTGGAAGAAAATGAGTTCACAGGCTTATGGGAGATCCCACAGGGGAACACAGGAAGCAACCAGTATTCAGTTCACATGTACAGAAGTTTCCAAAACACCTGAGGCACATCTAAGGAGAGATCAGTTAGTAAGAAATTACTAAGGATTCATCTTTGGAAAAACTCAAAATACTGCTAAGACATTGAGTGAAGAAGTGTGAAAGACAAAAATCAATGTGATCTAGAGTGAAGATGGGCTCCAGAGGGTCACCCAAGTCACGCTCAACTTCTTTGCCTTTTAGGCTGGAAAATGCAATTGTGTTAGTCCTCTCAAAAGGGTGAGAATCTAGTCACCGGAGCTCACATTTCGATTCTTTCTTAGCAAGTCAACTCAACGTATTAGAAAGGCGGTCATGTGGCAGGGCAAAGGTTTGGAGTCTTCTCTGCCAGATTTCAACTCAGCTTATTACTTGCTGTCTACTGTGACTCCTGACAGCCCCGGCTTCCTTGTCTAGAAAGCAGCACGGCACTGGGCAGATAAGTAATTAAGATTAAAAAAGAATGTCTTTAGTCCCAGCACTCAGAAGGCAGAGGCAGGGAGATCTCTCTGAGTTCAAGACTAGCCTGGTCACATAGTGAACCAGACAGCCAGAGCTACATAGTGAGACCACGTCTCAAAAAAAAAACAAAAACAAAATAACAACAAAAAGGACAGCTTACATGGAGCATGCCACACACTGCCCTGATTGCAGATGGGTCATGGGGTCCTTCACACTGTCCCGTCATAGTAAATGCAGGAGTCTGGAAGGCAGATGGATGCTAACAGCAGGTGGTCCAGACATCTGTGCTGATTTCTCCCAGGAAGGACTTTTCTTCCAAAAGCTACTGAGTTCATGAGGTACCAAGGTTTCAAAACGCATGCCCCTTCACTTTTAGAGCAGACTCCAGCTGGTCCCCTTTTCATCTTCCAACACTAGCTCCAGAACCAACTGGGTAACACTTACTCATAGACCAGACGCCAAGAACCTGAGGTATGTATCAGAGAGTCTGAGTATAAATATCCTTCCCATCCCTGAGTACAGGGAAAGCGGATCAAGAGAGATGCTGGGGAATTTTGTTGTTCTTGGGTTTTATTTTCTGAAACCAGGTCTCACTTGGTAGTCCAGGGTGCCTCAAACTCAGAGTAGCCCAGGCTGCCATCCTCTTAGGTGCTGGAATTACAGGCATGTACCAGCACACTTGGCAAAACTTTTAAAAGGGCTTTGGATTTTGTTATTTTGTCATTCCATATGTGAATAATGTGCATTCTGACTATTATAAATCCCTCCGATTTCTCTCCCACTTCTCTTACCCCTCCTCCCTACTGGACTCCTTCCTACATTCATGACGTTTGTTTCTGAGACCCACTGAGTTTGTGTGACCATGAATCTGGAAGCACCTGCTGCAGCCTGTTTGAATCTTCAGTGAGTACATAACTAAAGACAGTAATGACTGGCCCTCTCCTAGATCATATCAGTAGCTAGTAGTTCAGCAGAGAAAGAAAAATGTTAGTTTTTATTTTTATTTATTTATTATTATTATTATTATTGGTTTTTCGAGACAGAGTTTCATTGTGTAGTCCTGGCTGTCCTAGAACTCACTCTGTAGACCAGTCTGACTTCGAACTCACAGAGATCCACCTGCTTGTGCCTCTGCCTCCCGAGTGCTGGGATTAAAGGTGTGTGCCACCACCACCTGGCTAATGTTAGCTTTTAAATCTTAAGATCTTTGTTTCAAAAGAAGCATGGTATATTACTTGGTTACTATGATCTCATATTCAAAAAGGAAAATCATTTCATTTCATTGTAAATATGATCTAGGTTTACTACAGGTTCTACCGAGTATCCACTGTGGACCCATTGAGACACACCTTGGTGAGCTGCTCTTAGTTCCTGTGGAGAGCAAGAACAAGGAAAAGCTGTATGCAACTCCGAAGCCACCACCGTAAGGACGCATCCAGCACCCTGCTCACTACTGTCCACTAACTAAGCAATGTCCACTGCCAAAGAAACTAGCATTGCTGATCCAGGATCCAAGACAACAGGTGTCCTTGCCCTGGCATGAGTCACTCATTGAACAATCATGTTTTGCGTGTCTTCTACATGCCAGGCCTGGTGATAAGACAGTCTTGGGTCCTCAGACCATGGACACTGAGCTGTATAACTGATCATGTTTCTCATTTATGAAGCTGGAAACCTCAGAAGCCAATCTTCGGTCCAGTCCATAGCAATTTACAGAACTCTGTGGTATGCAATTTCCAGCCCTGTGCTGGCTCCATTTGTCTCATGTCCTACTTTTAAATTTATGCTGTTTTATATTGTGTCTTGTCTTCATCTTGTGTTTTCTGGACTAAGACATAAACATGTCTGGCACATACACTTGGATTCACTTTTTTTCCGAGTGTTACAAGTATATTTTGTTTCAAAAATTCTCAAAAATTGGGATATCCCGTTTTCCTAGGACCATTAATTAAACATGCTGTCTTTCCTCCAGTGTGTATTTTAGGGATATGTGTTAAATATCAGATGGCTGTGATTACAGGCACTCATGTTTAGGTGTTCTATTTGGTTCTATGGATCTACATGTCTGTTTTTGCACTGGTACCATACTGTTTTTATTACTATAGCTCTGTAATATAGCTTGGAACCTGGTATGGGAACCCCTCCAACACTGTTCTTTTTTCCTCAGCATTGCCTTGACTCTTCATAGTCTTTCCTGCTCACCTATAAATCGTAGGCTTGCTTTTGTTGTTGTTTTGTACTTTTTTTTTATTTCTGTGAAGAATGAAGATTTTGACTGGGATTGAATTCAGTCTGTAAACTGCTCTTGGTACGATGGTCGTCTTCACAATATTAATTCTCCCAATCCACGAGCGGGGGGTGGGGGGTGGGGGTGGGGTCTTTCTATCTTTTAATTTAAGGGCTGATGAGCTAGCTCAGAGAGTGAAGGTGCTGGCCACCCAGCCTGACAATGTGACTTCCATCAAGACCTACATGGTGAAAGGTAAGAACCTACTCCTGAGAGTTGTCTCTGACTGCCACACTCCTATGGCACCCGTATATACACATACACATATACACATACATTCACACTCAAAATAAACACTTAATTAACATCCTCAAAAGCTTACGAATCAGAATTGCTGCCATTTATAAAGCATACTTGACATATAACAAGTGCTTATGAAAATGCTTTGTTTTACTAACTGTTCCCTTTAACCTTTTCCATCAGTACTTATAATTGTCTCATTAAGAGAGGTAGCCAAGAGGGTTTAAAGTATAATTTAGAGACACTTTAAAGAGCAATAATTAAAAGCCTTAATAGGACCAGAGCATTTTTTTAAATTTATTTTTTGGGTAGGGGATGGACACTGTCTTATTAGCCCAAGCTGGCCTAAGACTTGCAATCCTCCTGCCTCTGCTCCCCAAGGCCTGGGATTATAGGTGTGTGCTGCCACACCAGGCTAAAAGTTTTGATGGTGGAGAAGTGGGAAGAGAAAAAATGTCATGGATACAGTACCTAAAAGGACTGGAATACAAATTCAAAAGTAAGCTGTTAACTCACAGGATTCCATAGCTTACAGCACAGCACCATCCCGAGAGAATTTCACTCAGTGTATATGTCAGCCAATGGTGGATGCTCAATAAATAACTACCAAATAATGTCAAGCCATATTAGAGCTCATCTATGAACATCAGCTATATCTACATTAAATACAAAAGTATATCTATATACACAATACATTTTTAAAAGGCAACCGCATTAGGATGTCACACAATGATGAACAATCAAGAAATGCAGTTTATTTTGATTTTTATCAATAGGAGTGGTTATATTTTACATTTAAAATGACAATTTAAAAATGAAATATATTACTGTCCATGTCATCTACTAACCTCCCATATTTTAGTTCATTTTACAATACAGAGATAACGCTTTAATAGACATTACAAGATACATCATACCAATAATTATTCTTTAGGATTACAGAAAATATGGCTTATGTACTAATCTTACAATACAATACAATGTCTTTAGCAGCTGCCTTAAATCTGATTTTGATGTAAGTTTGAAAATTCTGAAATCTGAGTACACAGAAAGGCCTAATTTTCATCCTTTCAGTAGTTAATGTTTTTATTTTAGTCGTTCCTCAGTCAACATCCCAGTGGCTGACCAGAGCAGCATCTCTTAACCAGGAACCGTGAGACAAACAGGGTCATAGATCTTTATGGTTTCGTCCCAGGAGCAGTCAGCTACCTACAAAACACAGGCAAAGTCAGAAAACATGCAGGTGAACCAATTCAAAGCTGGCAGCAGATGCAAACCCCATCCCTTAGCATGTGGGTCATTTACTAGGAAGCATAATTTCAAATAAAATACATAGGGATCTGTTCCTGATTGAAGAAATATTGTTTCTATTTCTCTTTTAAAGATGCATTTTGGGGACTGTTTCCAACTGAGTGAAGCTGCCTGTGCACTCCTGGAGAGCTACATAATCCCTTGCCTCCTGAGACAATGCTGAAGCCTGAGAAATGAGACTATTTGCTCAACTGACAGTTTAACGTTTTTCTGACAGTAAAGACATAGGGAGAGAGCACTAAGGCATCATGGGAACAATATTCAGAAAGATCTGAATACATGTCAGAACGTATAAGCTGGCGTGGACAGACGGACAAGGTAGAGTTCTTCTAGTGACAATATGTACACATACATGAAAGCAATCTAAATGAAACTGCCAAATAACAGGGAGAACACAGCCTCAACTGGACATCTCTCCTGACCAAATGAAGCTTCCAGTATCAGGAATGAGTAAAATCTAATTGAGTCCTTAGCCAAAGGCACCCCAGGAAACCCCCAAACAACCTAGACTATAGCCAAAGCTACTGGTAGCTCTCCACAAACGGACAGCCAAGCCCCATTGCTGAAGACAACACCGACACAACTCACTGAACATGGAGAAGTCAGGCTGGTGACTACACAGAGCCTTCACCCCTACATTCTAGCATCTTTGGTATAGGAAGGTACTCTGCACGCTCCCGAAAGAGAAACACCAACACCAACATAGCTACAAACCTTTCAGTCTGTAAGAGTGACCTGTCTGCAAGGTGTGTTGGTGCAACAGCAGCAGAAAGCTTGTGGGAGTAACCTACAACATCTGATTTCAGGCCCAGTCCGTAAGATGGACCCCCATACCCACTCTGCTTGGGTGGCCAAGAACCTGAGACTAGATAGGCCAGGGACCTGGGGGAAACAAAATGCTATTGTTCTGCTACAGGAACAGAGCAATAAAAAGACTCCTAATGATATTCTGCTATACTTATAGATCAATGTCTTGCTCAGCCATCATCAGAGAAACTTCTTCCTACAGCAAATGGGAACAAATGCAGAGATCCACAGCCAGACAGTATGCAGAGAGAAAGATTGTTGTTTTTTGGCTCTTTTTTGGGGGGCCGCCACCCAGCTCCCAAATAAATCACTCACGGAGGCTTATTCTTAATTATGAATGTCCAGCCTTAGCTTGGTTTAGTTTCTAGCCAGCTTTCCTTAACTTGACTTATTCTGTCTACCTTTTGCCTCAGGGTTTTTCCTCATTCTCTTACTTCTGTAAATCTTACTCTTACTCCATGGCAAAGCCATGTAGCTGGGTGGCTGGCCCCTGGAGTCCTCCTCCTTCTCTGGCTGCTAGATCTTTGATCTCTCCTCCAAGTTTTCTCTTTCTATATACACTCTCTGCCTGCCAGGTCTGCCTGTCCTTTCTCCGGCCTCGCTATTGACCATTCAGTTCATTAGATCATCAGGTGTTTTAGACAGGCAAAGTAACACAGCTTCACAGTTAAACAAATGCAACATAAACAAAAGTAACACATCTTAAAATATTCTACTACAAGAGATCTTAGAACACTCAGTCCTAAAAGGGATCAACTCAGGGAACTCTGCAGAAGGGAAGGAAAGAGTCTAATAACCAGAGGGGATGGAGGACACCACAGGAATCAAGGCCTTCTAGACACAACAGGGCTGGTGCACATATGAACTTATGGAGACGGAGGCAGTGTGCATAGGACCTGCACAGGTCTGCACAGATGGGGTCTTAGAGCTGGCCCCATTACCCCAGCCTTGTTCTCCAAGTGTGGTCCTGGGATCAGCGTCACTTAGGGCTGACCCACAGCTGAGAGTCTTCAAACCAAAGTCCTCAACAGGTTTCAAACATCAGAAGAAACATGGAGCAAGCACCTGAGGAGGCAGGGATCAGTGATTTCAAGATTCTCAACTCCTGACCTCGAAACTGCAAATGAAGACCATTCTCCAGCTGTGTGGTAAAGTCCTCTGCAGAACTGTCTAATATGAAGCTGGGACTGGAAATCTCAGACACAGGGCACAATGTATAACACTTTTCTTAACTGGGTTTTGGCACTTAAGTAAGACAGTTTTTTTGGGACAACTTTATTTGTAGAAACTTTTTGTTGTTGACTAAAAGAAACTCAAATTTTGGGACTAGGCATAGCAGCTCATGTCTATAATGACACCTCTCAGCACTCAGGAGGTAGAGGCAGGAGATCAGGAGTTCAAGGTCATCCTCAGCTACACACTGAGCTCAAGCCCAGTTCTCAGGCTACATAAGACCCTGTTTCATACAAAACAAAACAAATTGTTAAAGTATATAGCCTCTCCCCAACAACTTCAAATGCTGTCAGAATGATTTAATATATACTTAGGAAAGAATTCTCTTCCTTCCTTGATTAAAAGGTTAGCAATGGATGTCTCTGATGTAATGGAAAACAATGTATGCAATAATTTCATTTAAAATCTAAGTTTGATAAGGAAGAGAACTGTAACCCCAGAGACGGAAGGACTGTGAATCTGATGGTGTTCTGGTACAGTACAGCCAGACTCTGATTTAGAAAAAGGGGGGAAAAAAGATAAAGCATGAACTGTCTTTAAACAAACCCCCCAGTCCTCCCCGAAGCGCCCCTAAACCAAGGCCTATGTTTCTTCCTCTTAGTCTGCAGAAGCTAAACCCAGAATCAGTACTCAAGGACATGGGGAGGCGCTACCAACTAGTTAAGCTATCGTAACAACTGTTACTAACAATAATTTAAATTAAAACAAGTTACTGTTTTTATTTATCTTATTTGAGGTTTATTATATAATAATACTTGTACTCTGTTGGGTTCTAACTGGCCTGTGGTGATTTGTATATTAGCCCACAGTGCCAAATAAAATGTATAATGATTTAGCAAATTCCAAACTAACAAAAAGCAAAATCTGCTTTAGAGGAAATATTGGTTTCAGACAGAGGTGAGTATGAGTACATCATGAGACTTGCACAGCGTGCTCTGTGCCAGCCAAGAACACGGATGTACGCTAGAGGACAGCATTCATATATAGACGGAAACTATCTAAGTTGTACTTAACATGGAGGATTAGCCCGAAAGCATGTGCAGGTGTCTGCTGGGCCAGGGACAGAGGGAAAAGAGAAATGTCTGGGCAGGGGGTAAAGAAGATTAAAGGAAAAGCCTCCACCTCCGAGTCAGCAACTAATTTTCTGATGAAAATCTTAACTTTCGGACATGAGACCTTCTTCTTTTTCTTGACTATGCTGCAGGGTTTCTTGAGGGCTGGCTGCCAAGGCATGTCTCCATTTGCCCCACTTTCCTTCCAGGCTAAGTGTACATGTGCATGCTGAAAGGCAAGGGCCTCCAGGGCTCCACAGCCACCACCCAAGGGCTTCAAGTGGAAATGTATTCCTTAACACACCCCTTAGCGCTTTCGAACTTCTTTTAACCTGAGCCCCAAATACAGAAGAACTCAGAATTGATATTATCGCCATTAGAGGTAAAATGGTGATCTGTTAAAATGTTACACTTCTGCTACTCAATGTACTTAATGTAAAATTAAAGAGAATCAACCCATTTTCATTATTTTCAGAACCTGCAACCTTCCAAGGTAGTGAAATAATTTAAAGGATTTATGGTCTATGCCATGTAAGTTCCACTTTAATTATCTTACTTTTACTTTTATGCATTAAAATAGGTCTTTCTAATTTAAAAAATATGTTATGCTATAAAAGGAAGAAATATCCATTATTGTACTAAATGATCAATTTCCTTAGAACACACAATGAAGCATTATTTAAAAACTGAATAGAAATGAATTATTTATCAATACTAGCTAAGTATAGCTATGGCATATACATCAAAACATTACTACAGATAGAATGCTTGAAATCAATGATATTGATGACTATTTCATCACTTCCTGTGTGCCAACTACTAGGTAACATGCTACACAGACCCAAAGATCTGAATGAAACAAATGTGTTCAATAAAGAGTTTATGACAAACACTCATCTTTGGTATATCAAATAAGATATCAGAGACCAGGGGCTGGTGCAATAGCTCATCAGTTAACAGCTTGGCTATTCTTCCAGAGGATCCAGGTTCAGTCCCCAGCACCACGAAGCAGTTCACCCCCCAGTCTCAAGTGATCAGACACCCTCTTCTGGCTTCTGTGGGCACCATGCACACATGTGGTGCACAGACATACATGCAGGCAAAACATCCATACATATAGATAACAAAATCAATAAAACAGTAATTAAAACCAGAGTTCACATTTAATTCTAATGGTGCTATAGATTGATTCGGCTTGTAGAAAATGAAACTACATTGAAAAGAGCAGACTGCAAATGTGAACATTAGGAGGTGACCTATATCTCTGATTTTATTAATTACTAAAAATGTTTGCACATGCCACTGATACAGCAATTCATCTCAGATAAGCTGATGTGGTCATTCGTGTACTAAAGAATTACCAAGGATTCATAAAGAGATTTACTTTACTGACAAGCTTTCCATGTCCTATTTATCACTATACTATTTTCTCTCAATTTTGTGGGCAATTACTTTTGCCCTTGGGAAACTTGCTCAATCTACTGTAATTATCTGCATGACATATGGCCTTCTTAGCAAGAGTGAGGAGAACTAACAGGAAGATGTAGAGAAAGGGGTTTTGGAAAAAATCACTAATGGTCAACTTCACATTTTGCACAGGCAGTTCAGTCACTGTTCCCATGTGATGATCTTGGTGTCAATTTGATGGAGTCTGGAATCAATTAACACTCCTGTGAAGGATTTTTTGAAGAGGAAGACCCACCCTAAATGCGTGCACCACCTTCTAGTGGCAGCCCGGGTCAAAGGACAAGGAAAGCTGCTTCTGGCCTGCTTTTTTCTCACTCTGCTGGCAAGCTCATCCTGTTGTGCTGCATCCTTTGGCTGATAATAGAACCATCAGCTTCTTAGGGCTTCCAACACAGACAGAAGGAAGACCAGCAGCTCTCCAGGAATCCTCCAGGCTTTCCACACAAGATCGGGCCAGCTGAGACACTTAGCCTCGTGAGCCTCATGTTCATCATTATGGGATTTATGCAAATGTAAAGAGTTGACTAATATGCTTGGAAGAATCTGCTGGATTCATTCATTCACTCACTCACTCACTCATATAATACACACAGCACATAAATATCTAGTACTTTACATTGTTCTAGCATCTAGCTTCTAGCATCAAAACATTTAGCTGACACAATATATTTTAAACTTAAAACAATTATTTCTAAATTTAAAAAATGAAGGAGAAAAAAAAAAGGGGTTGGGGATTTAGCTCAGTGGTAGAGCGCTTGCCTAGCAAGCGCAAGGCCCTGGGTTCGGTCCTCAGCTCTGGGGGAAAAAAAAAAATGAAGGAGGGAAGAAATGGAGGAAAGAATAGTATCATCCTAGATGGCAAAAGGCAGAGTAGGTGGAGGACAGTGAGGGAATTTAGGAATAACAAACAAAATGCAACCGGTCTGCAAGAGGGCTGCATAAGAAAGTAAGAACCAAAAATAGAAAGGAACATGGTTTATAACAAATCTTGGAAACAAACATTAACAGTTCAGATGCTGCTCTGAAGACTACCACTGAAGGTTTCTAGGCAAGGATTATATAATGACAACTTTAACTTGTGGGTCTGCAGATTAAGACTGGTCTGTAGCACACCACTAGCACTGTACCACAGAGCTGACTAACACACTCTCAACAGTGTAGACAAGCACTAGCACTCAGCTGGTCAACCCTTCCGAGTCAAGTGATGGGATTTCCACGTTCTAGTACCTGCATGCTTCAGAGACACTGGTAAAGTAGAATCATAGAGGTGATGCCAAGCTGAGCTTATGGGATGCAGAGAAACAAGTGGATTCAGATGATGCCATAGGTTTCTACTTAGGCTTTTCAATCAAGTGACCTGGGTAGGAAAAGGCAGATTACACAGTGAAAGTGATTGGAGAAATGAGTCAGGAATAACTAAAACAGGATTAAATGATAGCCCCAAGATGAGTTATCCCTTAAGAGAAAATTATAACTTAGAAGTCTTAACTTACAAGAAAAATGGGAATATTGGAGAAGAGCTGTTACTGGAAGGATGGTAAGGAGGAAACTGGATACACATTTAAAGACATAAGGAAGAAGATTTGTCATGCAGTGGTGGCGCACGCCTTTAATCCCAGCACTTGGGAGGGAGAAGCAGGTGGATCTCTGAGTTTGAGGACAGCCTGATCTACAAAGAGAGATCCAGGACAGGCACCAACACTACACAGAGAAACCCTGTCTCAAAAACAGAACTAAGAAAGAAGACTCTGACTGGTAGCCTTTAAACAGCAGACGGGAAAGCCTGGCAGGGTATCTGCAGCTGATGGAAGGCAGATGGGGGGTGAGGTGGAGATTAGAAGCTGCCTCCCCGAGACACAGTGAGGGAGAAGAGGCAGGATAATGAAAACTAGACTATTCAAAAAGAACAAGAGCATCCGACATCACAAGAGGAGTGTCAGAAGAGCTGAAGGGGTGAGAGGCTGAAGGACACCAGCAAGAAGTAGTACAGGCTGCTGCTGCCCGGCTCCCTGTTGGGGAGAGGCCAAGATCAGCTGATGCATTGTCCTGCCTTCTATTACTGTACTAAAACACTGACTAAAAGTGACTCCAGGGAGGAAAGGGTTTATTTTAGCTTACGCTTGTAGTCCACTATGAAGGGAAGTAGGGCAGGAACCAAAGGCAGGAACCTGGAGGAAGGACCTGAAACAAAGGTCATAGACAAAGGCTACTTGCTAGCTGGCTCCCTGTGGCTTATTCAGCCTGCTTTCTTATATCCCCCAGAACCACCTGATAGGGATGGCACTGCCCACAGTGGGCTGGGCCCTGTCATATCAATCATTAATCCAAAAGATGCCCTACAGACAATCTGACTGAGGCATTTTCTCAACAGAGCTTCCTTCCAGATGAGTCTATCTTGTGTCAAGTTGACACAAACTAACCAGATGTTTAACAAACTCTGGGGCCACCTGTCCAACACATTTGTCACCACTATATAGACGGAGAACTTGTCAGCTCTGGCAGGCTACTTGACATCCACAGCCTCTTAGCTCCAGCCAGGTGTTTAATGCTTATTGGATTTTGAACTATGGAGACAGATTGAACAGGACAGATCTATGCTATTTGCTTCCTAGACTCTCAACTCACTCAGAACACAGCCACTGGCTAGAACATCAGCTACCTCAAGCTGTCCAAACTGGGAAATTCCAGGAAGATGATGGTAAAAGCTTGACTAGGTAACAGACTACAAAGCTAAGTATGGCCAGCAGAAGATCCTGGTAAGTGAAGAAAGAAGTGACAAGCTATGGGAGATATCTGACATTTGTCCAGTATAACTCAGAGGAAGACATCAAGTTCAAGGAACAACCCTTACCTTGGTATCCACACTCCAATCGTAGAGGATCTGGTAGTAACTCTGACACTTCATGTTTTTTCTTGGGTGAGCATGTTTTCCATTTTAGTAGTTCTTTGACTTTGAGATAGAGTCTAGTGATGTAATATGGACTGGTCTCATATTTGCAGCACACCTCCTGATTCTGTGCCTCTGGAGTGCTGATATTACAGACACCTAGGTCGTTTTTAATGTGTTTGCTTGTTGGTTTGGAGAACTGAATCCTGGACCTCATGCTTGTAAGGTACAAGTGAATTTTTCAAACTAGAATGCTTATACTCAAATTAAAAGCTTAAATTTCTTTTTTAATGACCAGAACACCAATATTTATTTAGCAGTTCTTTCTAAAGATCACACACAATCTTCCAAATGTAACTGCCTGAATTTCATCATGAGAAAATAGTTAATTTTTATTAAAATGAACTAATAATGCCCATGTTAAAATATCCTGATGAGAGAAAGAACTGTAGAAAGAATGTGTAAAGATACCTAAATCTACCTGGCCTACACTCTGTCAAAGTATCAATGAGCTTCCAAAAGATCAGGCCTGATGCCACAGAGCACAAAGTCAGGGGTTCTAAAGATAAATTAATATAGAAAAGGAATGTCAGTTATATAAGTGGGCATATTACAGGCCAAATATCACAAACCTAACAGCAGAAAAGGGTTCTCCCATTCAGACAGAATAAGGATAAAGGAAGAAAGGGGAAATGCAAGGACTGTGTGACTCATGATCAGACAGAAAACTATCAAAGGAAGACTGTCTTAAATGAAGGTAACTAAGCTGGTTAACAAGGGAAGACACAGAGTACGTCTCCACAATTGTCCTTAAAGAGCGACCCTAGACATTTATTTGTCAGGTTTTAGCCTTTAAAGAGAAGATCTTACACTCCGCTGAGAAGAAAGTGGTGTAAGAATGCCTTTGGAGCTGTTTTCAGATCTTCAAGAATGGAGACACTGAAAGGGACAAGGATTACAGATGTGACTCACACAGTCCTGAGAGCAGTCGGTGAGCTCCCGTCATTTCTCAGATCACACCACAGAGGGGTGAGTAGCTAGGGAAGGCTCTAAGAGGTGAGAGGCCTCTTCTAAGAGAATAAAATATGAACAAAGGATAAAACTGCACTGACTGGCAACCAAGGAATTTGGCCACGCATTATAAGGAGGACAATGAAGAGACATCAAAATTATCAACAATGGTGAACAAGGCAAACTCTATATAACTACAAATTCTTCCCAGCTCCTCAAAGCTCGAGTCATAGACAGTGGTATGTGATTTCCAAGACTAGTCCCAAGATGCCTTGCAGCTTTCGCCCTTGCTGTCTTGGAAGCACACTATGGCTAGATGAAGCTGGGCTTCTACAAAGGACTCATGGCCCAGATGGCAACCGGCATTACCAGACAGATAGATGTGAATAAGGTCGCCACAGGTCACCCTGCTCTACTTAAGCTGCCAGCTGTCAGGAACCATGGGAGGGCCCCAGGTGAGACCAGCACAAGAACTGATGGGCCCAAATTGCTGACTCACAAACCTGTGAGCAAATAGAACAATTTATTTTAAGCCATTAACTGTAGAATAGTTTAACCAGCAAGAGAACTGTTAAAATGAAAGAAGAGAAGACACACACACACACACACACACACACACACACACACACACACACAGAGAGAGAGAGAGAGAGAGAGAGAGAGAGAGAGAGAGAGAGAGAGAGAGAGAGAGAGAGAGAGAGGAGAGAGAGAGAGAGAGCGCGAGCAGGCACTCCTATGTCTCGGGTCTCGGGTCTGGCACATCTGAACTGTAGGTTACAAGTTAAAGATCTCTGCTTCTCCACTCCTCCTGGCTGCTCTCAAACAGCAACTATACTTTCTTAATATAAATGGAATTTGGTTAATCAAAGGTATTGACACACGTCAATTGCCAGGCTATAGACAAATAGATGGCTTTGCAATATAATCTCTTACTGTTGTGGTTGGTTAATAAACCTCTTGTCACTCCCTTTTAATAACCCGGTCTATGGGAGGTCCAGGAAACATTGGCTATTTTTCAGGCAGGTGGAAGGAACCACCACAATGAAGGACATAGGAACTGCAGGTGCCACCACAGTCCTGGTTGGGTCTGACAGAGAACAGGTAATAAAACTCTGTAACAATGGATACTCCATGTACATTTGTACCTGATCCTTTGGTATTGCTTTGTTTCAATGATACATTACAGCCTTTTCAAAATTAGAATAGCAAGTAACTGCAATTACCTTCTTTAAAAATAGCAATAATAAATGTTTCTCAGAAAAGGAGCTAGGTCACTTACAACATATTATATTTACACTAAAGACAATTCCATTTTCTTTTTTTTTGATAGGTTATTAAATCAGTTTAAAACAATTATTTTAGTGGTAACTTAAATGCTTAAAAGTTTATTGGGACTATTTTAAACTTAGAATCATGTCATTAAGTTCCTAAAATAAAATAAGGCTGTGTGCTTACTTCAAGGTGGGTATACAGTAGTGACAAGTGGGATTTTCTTTTTAACTTGAAAATTTAGCACAAAGGCAAACTCTTCCACCAGCCTTGAGCCCCACCCACACATCACCGTTTCTCGTTTACGTCCTTCCCAGCCTGTGCTATCAAGCTTTGTATTACTCATATGATGGCGTTCCTGGGTGATGGCGTTCCCAACTTGACTTTACAATTTCTCACATGAAAACAATATGATTTTTAATGAACTCTGAAAAAATACCTCAAGTTCTCAAGAGGACAGAAGAGGAAAAGTACCAAGTTTATTGACTAAAACAGAAATTCTCTTCTCCTTGGCTCTCCACCTGAAGCCTCCATTGGGCCTGGAGTGTGGAGATAAGGGTGACAGTCCAGGGAGAAACAATCTGCCAGTCACCTGACTGCTTAGTGCTGAGGCCAGGACTACAAGCTCCTGACTGCTGCCAAGCTCTGGGACAGAGCACTCCCCTTCTTCTTTCCCTTCTCCTCCTGCCTCAGGGAGAGGCACTTTAGACTCGGCATTTGGGGGGAAGGTTCCTTTTCCTGTCAAGGAAGTCGAACATTCCCTGCCCACATTTTATTATCTAAGGTCATCAATGACAAACAAGACGGACTACCTATGACAATTCAACGATGACAAAACACTCCAAAACAGCTTGACAAACGTTGAAGAGGAAGGCTTGGAGTCTCTTTTCTGCACACTCTATTCCTCACCCTTTCGGCACTCACTCACAGGCAAAGATCAGGTGAATTGAGTGAGGGCACCCTGAGGGCCACAAGTTCCACATGGAGCCACCCTGAGGGCCACATGTTCCACATGGAGACACCCTGAGGGCCACATGTTCCACATGGAGACACCCTGAGGGCCACATGTTCCACATGGAGACACCCTGAGGGCCACAAGTTCCACATGGAGCCACCCTGAGGGCCACATTTTCCACATGGAGCCACCCTGAGGGCCACATGTTCCACATGGAGCCACCCTGAGGGCCACATGTTCCACATGGAGACACCCTGAGGGCCACATGTTCCACATGGAGACACCCTGAGGGCCACATGTTCCACATGGAGACACCCTGAGGGCCACATGTTCCACATGGAGACACCCTGAGGGCCACATGTTCCACATGGAGACACCCTGAGGGCCACATGTTCCACATGGAGACACCCTGAGGGCCACATGTTCCACATGGAGACACCCTGAGGGCCACATGTTCCACATGGAGACACCCTGAGGGCCACATGTTCCACATGGAGCCACCCTGAGGGCTACATGTTCCACATGGAGCCACCCTGAGGGCCACATGTTCCACATGGAGCCACCCTGAGGGCCACCTGTTCCACATGGAGACACCCTGAGGGCTACATGTTCCACATGGAGACACCCTGAGGGCCACCTGTTCCACATGGAGACACCCTGAGGGCCACATGTTCCACATGGAGACACCCTGAGGGCCACCTGTTCCACATGGAGACACCCTGAGGGCCACATGTTCCACATGGAGACACCCTGAGGGCCACCTGTTCCACATGGAGACACCCTGAGGGCCACATGTTCCACATGGAGACACCCTGAGGGCCACCTGTTCCACATGGAGACACCCTGAGGGCTACATGTTCCACATGGAGACACCCTGAGGGCCACCTGTTCCACATGGAGACACCCTGAGGGCTACATGTTCCACATGGAGACACCCTGAGGGCCACATGTTCCACATGGAGACACCCTGAGGGCCACCTGTTCCACATGGAGACACCCTGAGGGCCACATGTTCCACATGGAGACACCCTGAGGGCCACCTGTTCCACATGGAGACACCCTGAGGGCCACGTTCCACATGGAGCCACCCTGAGGGCCACCTGTTCCACATGGAGACACCCTGAGGGCCACATGTTCCACATGGAGACACCCTGAGGGCCACCTGTTCCACATGGAGACACCCTGAGGGCTACATGTTCCACATGGAGCCACCCTGAGGGCCACCTGTTCCACATGGAGACACCCTGAGGGCTACATGTTCCACATGGAGCCACCCTGAGGGCCACATGTTCCACATGGAGACACCCTGAGGGCCACCTGTTCCATGTGAAGACACCTTGAGGGTCAAGTGTTCCACATGGAGACATCCTGAGGGCTACATGTTCCATGTGAAGACACCTTGAGGGCCACATGTTCCACATGGAGACACCCTGAGGGCCACATGTTCCACATGGAGACACCCTGAGGGCTACATGTTCCACATGGAGCCACCCTGAGGGCCACATGTTCCACATGGAGACACCCTGAGGGCCACATGTTCCACATGGAGACACCCTGAGGGCCACATGTTCCACATGGAGACACCCTGAGGGCCACATGTTCCACATGGAGACACCCTGAGGGCTACATGTTCCACACAGAAAGCTACTTGCTAATTGTGCAGATAGAAAAATCATGCAATTGCACCCATTACCTCAGTGGGGCTCTGGAGACTGAGATCTAGGCCACAGGTAAACTCTGTGTGGTGTTCCACTGTTTCCAGAAGCGGATCAGGCTTTGAAAAATTCCAGAATCTGTGACAATGAAAAGAGAGAGGAGAGAAAAAGAAAATGCAAGTCTAAAACACTTCTATTAGCAAGTAGATATATGACATAGAAAAGATTTTTATCACAACAGGCTCAACTAATTCATAAATGCAGGCCCCACTATTGATTTACATAAACTATCTAATAAGGAAAGCATGTATTGCATTCTATTAGACCAAAGAACAAAACAGATTACCAATCTGCCAAGTTTTTAAAACATTACTGTGTTCTCATTTTGATAGCTTGTGAAATGGAAGCTCAGAAAAAGGTTTTGTTTAGAAAATAAACTGTTAAACTCTACAAGGCCATTTGGAATGAGACACTGCTTTCTTTCATGGGGATTTCTAAAAGCAATCATGTCTGGAAAGCAAGAGTATTGGATCAGATGAACGCTTACCATTCATTCTGTGATTTTTAAATTCTATTTCATTTCCTAACAAGTAGCATGAAAAGCACTTAGGTTTAATTTACACTTCAACAGTAATTTGGTTTCTTTAAAATGAATCTGTTCTCTGTGAACACCACTGTAAATGCTGAAACTCTTTTCAGGCGTAGCCTTTCTTAGAGATTCCCCATCAATGCCATTTCCAGAGTCAAGCCAGTATTTTATATTCTACTTCTCCTTTATAAACTGAGAATGACAATATTTACCATAATACAGCTCTGATTTCTGTTGTTCAGAAAATCTGCTCTATTTTCAATACATAAAATAGTACTTAAGCTTTCCACAGCTTTCTCTGCTTAACATCTTTCTATTTATTCTAACCATGTTATAAAAACAGCACATTCAGAATCCTAGGAATCATCTCCTAATTCAGCCTGTCTAATGATGTACAACATGGAACACACTGAAGGTTGGGCTGGTCCCTCTGAAAGAGAGCAAACATACAGAACCAACAGTCACGGTTTGTTTAACCTGGTGGTATTATTTCCCTAATAAACACAGCGCTGCCACTATTAAGTTTTGAAAAGGACTGTTGCTATGGATAATCTCCTGTGTGCGGACCAGAGAGACACTGAACAAATAGCTCATTTATCTGATTACTGAGAGCTACAGGATATTTAGGGAGAAAATTTTACTTTTGAAAAGGTGCCTTTTTAAAATAAATTGAGGGTACAAGCCACAGACCTCAGAAATGCTAATGGTAGTTTTCTTGCTTCTGCATACTTGTTCCTAGACAGTGAACTGTACCAAGATCAAATTTTCTGAATCTTAATGATGTTTATATAAGCAAAAGTAAACTTGTAATTGTACAGTTTTGTTTTTAAAAACTAGTTATACATTGATTTGCATTATTTGAGACAATAATCAGATGATTTTGCATATATTCACAATGTTCCAAACACTCATAATGTTTTCTAAAATACGCATTTAGTATGACAAAAATGAGTTAAGGGAAAATTAAAGCTAGGAAAGTAAGTTGGAACTTTCAATGAGATTAATAAATAACAATCCATCCCATGAAGTCATATGTACTTGACAGGGAGATACTTCAGGAGGCTAAGTTTTCTAGCAGCCCCCAGGAAAGGAACATATCATCAGGCCCTGGACCTGCATCTACAAGCACATTGTTCATCGATCACTCAGGAAGAAACTCTCCTTTGGGAAATTATAGACCATATGTAAACTATGTTTACATAATGAAAAATATTATTAAGACCTCTTCAGTACATAGAGATGTGTCACCAGCTGCCTCTTGTCAGTCAATGGCATCACCCAAAGGATCTTGAGTGGCCAGCTCACATAATCTAGATACCCAGCTCTCTGAGCTGTGGATTTATGGTTATTTCAGTAGATTGGGTAAGCTAAATCATCTTTATATAAACTGCAACAATTGGCTTCCTATATTAGAAGTTTTCAAAGATAATAGAAAGAAACAGGTTCCCAGAATACAATTTCTGTTATTGCTGCTGTGAGCCAATTGAGGTAATGCTGCGGGACACCAAGAGTGGGCTTCGTGAAAATGAAAATGCCTAAGAAGGACGTGTGTGTGTGTGGAGCCATCAAAGTGGGCTACAAGTGTGAGGAGGCTTAGACTTGAACAAAGTCAATTCAGATGCGCTCAGCAAGGAAACATGCCTTAAAGGCCTCTGAGTTCTAAAGCTAGTCACAGCTACCGTAACTACAGGAATATCTATCAGGGTCTGTGTGAACTTATTAAAAAACAAAACAAAACAAAACCTCAAACAAAATACATGTTAGAAGTCCCCACAATTGTAAAAACAACTAAAAGCCCTAAATAAAACACCAAAACAAGCAAGCGACCACCAAAAACCATCTCAAGAGCATACCTGAGAAACCCTGGGTAAATTAAGTGAAGATTGTAATCCATTAAGTGGGATAGTGGCCAACTGGGAAGGGATTTACTAAACATGGAGAAGGATGGCTTCTAGTATCTTCCCTCTTCTACTGTTGTGTTTCCCTTCAGTTTTTTGAGACAAGGTTTCATGTAGCCCAGGATAGCCCTGAGCTGGCTCATGCATCCAAGGCTAGACTTAAATTCCTGATCCTCCTGCCTTAGCCTCCTATGCGCTGAGATGACCCCACTTCTGAAGCTTTAGTTTTCTCAACCTTGAGGGAAACAGGAGCTAGGAGAGTTAAAACACACACACACACACACACACACACACACACACACACACACACACACAAATAATATAATCTAAAAAATGTTTGTACACTAAAATGCATTTTAAAAATATCATTAAATGTGGTGAGTCTCACAAGCTAAATACACTGTGAAGACAAACGAGGCAGTATGCCATCAGACTATAATTTATCTTCAAATTGCAAATAGATCTTTAATAACAGAAGAAATACTTGTATTACTTCCCTTAGTCCTCTGCCACAGGAAAAGAAATACTTGTAATAGCAGCCATGTGGATATTTCAGTATGCACACTTCCAGAATGGCTACACTTATCTCCACTCAAGCTCCACCAGAAACAGTGAGTTATGAGAGGCAAAGTGTGTGTTTCTCCAGGTTTCCTCACTGTGCAATATTGTGAGAAGCCTGCTCCACCCTTGCATCCTTGTCCTGGACTCAAGGGTTCACCGCAGCAGAACAGGGGCTGCCCTGCCCTTTTCTGGTAGAAGCCGGCCCACAGACATTAGCTGGGCAGATAAAGCACATTGTTTTCAAGTGAAATGTTTGTTTTGGTGCAGCATATACACTACTTGGTGCCCTTTTGTCTCTAGGCTGATAAAATCACTGACTATTTAAGCTCTCTGATGGGAAGTAAATACTGGACAAGACTCCAATGATTAAAATATGACAGAACTGTAGAACATTTTTCATTTAAATTGGAGATCATATTACAAGTAGCTTTTTGCCTTCTGACTCCACAGTTCTGTAACAAAGCAAGTATAAAGCACTGTTAAATAGAACATCAAAACTATTTCAAGAATTAAGCAGAAGCTACTTTGTTTCCCTGAAATGTAATCTGAAATATCTATAGTAACACTGCTGAAGCTTAGGTAAGAGATGAAATCAGCAAAAACAAAATACTCTTAAAACCTCACCCTTCCCCTTGACCAACGACAGCCTATGAGTTAGCTGTCAATTCTTTATGACTCTGCCACCACACACACACAAAAAGGACAAGGACCTATTTTGGCTCTTTTCAGTGTACTGCCCATGTATCAGTTATAGCTGTATTTTCCCAACTTTAAACAGTACCACTGCAGTCTCCTCCATTTGCGTTGCTAGTGGCCAAGTAGTCTCGAGAACAATAAGCATAAAATGTCCTAGGTCTTTTCTATTCATTTAATAATTTATCAACAGTCTATAGGTCCCACGATATGGATGCTATGATGCTAAGCACCATAAGCCAAAGGAACATGGCTGGGCCTTCCTTCAGCTCACAAGTCAATGGAGTAGACTGATGGACTGCCTCTCCTTTTCTTTTTAATTGCCAAAGTAGGCAGTTAGTTCAGAAGTTGAGCATGCACTTAACATTCATGTGAGGTCTGGGTTCAATCTCCAGCGAAGAAAATAAAGAATAAATGTAAAAGCTATCAAAACACATATGGCAGCAAAAGTGACATGTGCCCCATCCTCCCTAAAGACAATGCAGTATATGTAAGAATGACAGCTGGAGTAAGGGAAAGTGAGCTTGGATCTGAAGGCTGAGGACCAGTCAGGTAGAAAGCAGAAAAGTAGAGGAGCAGCTCTGCCTGGGTCAGCAGGAGCCTGGCAGTAGGTAACAGGGGCAAGGGCAGAGAAAGGGGCCTAGAACAGCGAAAGGGGAGCTGTGGCTCAAGAAGCTAACAGGGTCAGGATGCCTCTTGTAGCCCAGGCTGACACTGAACTCGCTGTGCAGGTGAGAATGACCTTGAACTCCTAATGCTCTTGCCTCTATCTCCCAGCTCCCAAGATTACCGGCATATACCACCACATCCAACTAGGAAAAGTCTAAATCTACAAATCTAATATCATGAAGCTAGTAAAGAGGTCCCATAACTCAGACAGTCATTTACCAGTGACATCTTTATGTAGTATAGTTGGCTTTGCTTTAAAAGGTGTCTCTGGGGCCAGGCATTGTGGCACACAGATGTAATCCCAGTACTCAAGAGGCAGAGGCAGGTGGATCTCTGTGAGTTTGAGGCTAGCCTGGTCTACAGAGTGAGTTCCAGGACAGCCAGGGCTATGTAGAGAAATTCTGTCTCAAAAAAAGAAAGAGAAGGAGGGAGGGAGGGAGGGAGGGAGGGAGGGAGGGAGGGAGGGAGGGAGGGAGGGAGGGAGGAAGATGTCTCTGGCCACTAGGAGAAAACGGACTTCCTTGCAGAAAGTGAGTTTGGGGAGATCAGCAGTCTCAAGAGAGATGGTAGCATCAAGGGCTCGTTTCGGGACAGGAGCGAAGAAAACAACGTGATGGACTGCAGGGATATTTACATAGAATAAAGGGGTGATTCATGGGACAAAGAAATTCAGAATGATCCCCACGTTTCTGGGTTCTATGGATTAACTTACAGATCTGTCATTCTCTGGTGCCCTCTAAGCCCCCTGAATGGAGGGACAGAGTCTTATTCTTTCTATTTCTTGCATGCATAAAGTGTCTGACATGGGCTGGGCATGCAGCTCAGTGAGAGCACTAAACCAGCATGTGCAAGGCCCTGGGTTCAATTCCCAGCACGGAAAAACAAAGTGTGTGCTCCACAGACCCCCACACACCCAAAGAATACTCATGAATGGATGGAAAATAAATGTCTCCACTGCCAGATAACAGATTCCCAAATAACAGACCATGGATTCAATACTCCAATCACTCAGAAACAGAAAAATCCCTCCAATCTGTGCCTGAAAATTCCAACTGATGTCATCAAGGAAAAGCTTATCTTAGGGAATGCTGGGGCCCAGTGAACTAATTTTGGGAACCACCATTTAAAACAAGGCTTCTTGAATGTACTTCAACAGACATGATAAAGTCCCCCTTAGACCAACAGCAATTTCGGGCAGAAGGAAAAGCCACCAGTGCAGTGGTTCTTAACCTTGGCTACACTGAAATCAACTGAAAAGAGACATTAAAAAAAAAATCAGTGAGTAAGTCCCAGCTGTAGGCCTGTCGAGACTCTCCAGGTGAGTATAAGGTACAGCCTAAACTCTATGTTGGGTGGGGGCATTACCCAACAACTGAGTCACTGATTTTTAAACCAGGGGTTTTCAAATTTAAAACTCACATCAGAATCACTGGGAGAACTTATTACACACAAATTCAGAAGGTCTGGAATTGCTCAAGAATTTGTGCAAGAAAAAAGTCTCAAATGATGCCCAGGCTGCTCTCGCAGGCTGCCGTCCCAAGCTGGTACTATGGAAATCCCTGTCCCTCCCGAGGCTGCCACTGGTGAGAATTTATTCACACTCTTGCAACTCCAGCAAAATTCTAGGAAGGGACAAAGACCCTTTACCAGAGGCAAGGTAATACTGTTACTTAAAGTAAATTATTTTAGCAAACTATAGACAAGGCTGCTATTTTCTACATTATTACTAGAAAATAATGAAACACAATGTTAACTCTTCCTTCTCAGTAACAAAAAACTAAAATGATACAAGACTGAGTTTCCCACTTTACTCAGTCTATCTCCAGCAAGATTACTCATTTAGTGCAGTTTGGATGGTGCTTTTGTGTTGTTTTATAAACTTGCTTTTGAAGGTCTGAGGAAACAGCTTAATTGGTAAAGTATGTGCCATGCAAGAATAAGAACCTGAGTCCCATCCCCAGCACCCACATAAAAAGCCAGGCATGGTGGTGTATGCTTGTAATCCAGCCATCGAGGGGACAAAGACGGGACTCAATGGCAGCCAGCCTAGCCTAATTCAGAGACCCAGGTTCCACTGAGAGACCCTGTCTCAATAGACAAAGTTGATGGTTTCTATGGAAAGACACGTGAAGTTGTCCTCCGGCCTCCACCTGTGCACACACATGCACACAGACACATGCAAATCTGCTTTTGATCATCACCTAAATTTCAAGATACATACAGATATAAGTTCATTTCATGGCTAAGGGGAACAGGCCATGGAAAATCCTGTGATCCTTGACACCATACTTCATAAACAGCAGCCCCAAAGTACACATTCTACTAACATGCCCAATAGCTTTTCTAACCAATCAAGGGAGTTCAGGAGATCATATGTAGGCACCGTCTAGGATTCTAGAGATAGTTTTGATTAACATTCTAAAGGTTTCAATGGGCTTGCATCTTGCACCAACTCAGTTTCTTCCTACCTTCTCAAACTACATAGAAAATCCCACAAGCTAAAGCCCATGCCAGAACTCCATTAGCCAAAGAACTTGTGCTCAAAACATACACCCTAAAGAAGGATGAGCCAGCGTAAGTGTGAACTCCCAGGACAGAGTTCCCAAATGTCTTTCCTCTTCTAATATCTCTGCAAGTACTCACTCCATCCTCTCATCTACTGTGCTGCCTCCCCCTAACTTACATGAATTCAACTGGTCAGCTCCTTTGTCACACAAAGAATTCCCTTTTTTGCGGTGAATGTCAGAAAACTAGAAATCAAAAGAAGTTGATTGTTGAGTGGCACATAAAAGCCAACACCAAGACTCATGATGAAGTCATGGGCTCAGTATTTTAATAGTCTTATCACTTTTAAGGGAGCTTAAAAATAAAAACTGTAGCCTAGCAAAACAATTTGCAAAGAGGAAAAATTCATCCACTCAGAAATATTTATCAGTATCTAATGCTTACTGATTTGCATAAGTGGAAAGCTATTTAGCTTTTTCTTTTGTTTTGTTTCTGGAACTAATAACTGTAACAAAAATCAAGTTTAAAACTGAAAAGCTCTAATTGCCTTGTAATGTAAAATAAATTAATGATTAATTTTGGAAAACTACTCAATAGTTTTCAAAAATGACTTTTAAAAAGCCACAAATATCCAGAAGCTACACCATGTTTACAAATGTTCAAGGTGAAACAATGAAAATTCTAGACTTAGCTTCTCTATCAAAATGAATTAATTATAATATTTCAATTAAAACTTTAATCAGATCAATATTTTCAAGAGGCAGGCTCCAATTCATCACAGTAAGCATCAAGCCCAGGAACCACACAGCATGCAGCCTAGAGTACTTGACAAATTAAAGAAAACCATTAGGTTGATGGAAGGCTGGCTCTGGGAGTACTCATGGCTGTAAGCCACAGGCATGCGGGACGATACATAAAGAACACCACATCTCAACAAGAGGAAGGAAAAGGAAAAGCTCTCTTAGAGCTCATTGTTTATTAGTATAAAGAATCATGAAACCTTTTGTGAGACTCAATTTTAAATAAATATTTTAGTGAAGAGAAAACTGGAAAAACTTCTTATGAAATAATATCAATATCAGAATCTTGATCAATAATGTCATAAGAACAGCCTCTGCACATTTGGACTGTTAACTACTACGGGAAAGGAGGGACCAGGGCTACTGAGAATTCTGCAGAAAAACAGGCAGATGATGCTGTTGAACAAGTGTCTTGGAGCATCACACCTAAATAGTAGCACCTGTCCAGCTGTGCTCCGACCACTTCCTGGCTCTACCATATGAAATACTCAGTGTCCTCATTCTGTAGCTACATAGCTATGAATTCATCCAGCAGGGCTGTAAGGTGCAAACTGTCTGCACAGCTTACGGTCAGTCTCCTTTCTTGCCTTAACTCCCTACTCGGCAGACACTGGCACAGAGATCAGGAGGAGACAGACAGACATGGGGGGGAGGAGACAGACAGACAGACATGGGGAGGAGACAGGAGGAGACAGACAGACATGGGGGAGGAGACAGGAAGGGACAGAAACACAGAAAAAGCAGACCAGTAATGCTGTTTCTTTTCTTGTGACAGGTCATGAGAGGTGCTGCAAAGAAAGAAAATCAGTCCCAAAGGGGCTGAGAGCAGCAGCAGCAGCAGCAGCAGCAGCAGCAGCAGCAGCAGCAGCAGCAGGTATTCAGAGTAAAGCAGCCTCAGTTCCTTCCACAGACCCTGCTGTGCTCTGGTCTCGAGAAGCATTCCCCCTCCCACTAACTGTAAAGGGTTTCTGGTTTACACACATGTGTACATGCAGGCACACACATGCCTACATAATAGAAAGACAGAAACTGCTGAATGTCAGATGAAAACAGATAATAACTAGTGCACACAGTCTCTTTATAGTTCATCCCATTAAGTTGAATCCATACTCTAGACTGGGGTTTCAGTACAGACCTCAGTCAGGGTGAATTATTTAGCCCTGAGTTCTCAGAGCATATTAAACTATGACCAGCTGACGTGTAGAACCCAGCTGATCTGAGTAAACAGGCTCACTCCTGTGCAAATAGCGAGCAGGAGGAAAGACCAAGGCTGCCTGCTCAGCCACCTCCACACCTCTCAGGAACTGCAATGCACAGACGAGGTCCCCGGTGGGGCAGCAGTCTCCCGTGCAGCCCTTCCCCCCTCGCTTCAGAGGCAATCACTCTCAATTCTTCTCTTCCTTACTTCTGACTTTATCTTCCTAAATCATATACTCAACCTTTTCTTCATTTTCAGGTATGTCGTTTACTGCCTTCTATAGAATGAGACAAGGCGACATATCCTTAGAGAAAACATACCCAACCAAGTTTATTTCAGTGCCTTATTGAAACGACACAACAGAACTCTTAAAAATTAAATGCAAAGTAGCTGTCAAGATCCAAAAACTTTCCATTGGAACTAATCAGCACAATTCAGAGTTCAGAGCAGTGCCTCACACTGCTCCACGCCAGGGATAAACCCCTCCCTGCCTCCCCATCTATTCATGTGCTTACATTAGCTGTGGATTAGACATGCACTTGGGTGACTCTTAAAGAGAAGCATTTTATTAAAGAATTCGAAAAACGTTCTGTACTTAAAAAGCACGGTACTTAAAACCAAAAGTTTCACAAGTTTTTTTTGTTGTTGTTGTTTTTGTTTTGTTTTTTTCTGAGACAGGGTTTCTCTGTATAGTTTTGGTGCCTGTCCTGGATCTCGCTCTGTAGACCAGGCTGGCCTTGAACTCATAGAGATCCTCCTGCATCTGCCTCCCGAGTGCTGGGATTAAAGGAGTGCGCCACCACTGCCCAGCTTACAAATTCTTCTTAACTAAGGTATGTTCTCTCATTTTATAGGAAATTATTTTACTTAGCATTTAATTTACCAAGTTACAGTTCACCTCATGAAAAGAACTTTCCATGAAAAGAACTTTCCGATATGGCAATAACTGACACAGGATTTGTACATGTCATATGGGAAATAAATAGCAACTTAGCATATATCACATGTTACTTTGTAGTTAAAAAAATCCCTGCATTCGACTCCAATGTATTGATGGGGACACCAGTGTAACTACCCCAAGGGTTTGGGGCTGCTCTACCTCTCATCAAAGCAGCTCTAACTTGAACACGACAAAACAGCCCCATTTCTCCTTAAAAACATTTTCCCATTCAAACAGGATGCTGTGCATTAAATTCCATTTTTAATGACTACTTCAAACATAACTAAAGTGAAATCACGTTTGTGAGCTTTTATAATCAAAGTGACCAAATTTAAATTTTTCACCGAATTTAAATTCACTTACATTTGTAAACATTTATTTAGCATATCCCAATTGCTAGAGATAAACAATAAAATACACAGATCCTATCCTGGAATCAAACAATATGTTCTGTTAACACAAAATGCATTTAATACTAAAGTGCCCTTGCAAGAATTAAACAAATAGGAGACCAGGTATCCTTTTTAAAAAGAAAGCCAAAGACAAAAACTACCTTGAGATACCCTACTTCTATCAGAGAAGTCTATCAAACTGTGCTGCAACATGGGAAAACGTGCTTGGCTGACAGAGGTCTTTATGTTTAGCATATCTCGAAGGTGTAGCATTTAGACACATCTTTGATCATTTTATTAACTCAGTCACAGGCCTTGCAAAGGTTAACAATTAACATCATACCATTAGCCAGGTGAGGAAAACTGTAGAGGAATCAGAAACTGTCTTAAAAGACAGTCATCAGAAGCTGCAACTCAGCCCATTCCTTAGCTGTTTGCTTTCTCTGACCTTTTTTTGTGGGGAAGGGGCTAGGTAAGGCGGAAACGAACGCCTTGTGAGACAGAGTACATAGTCAGCTATACTGTCTGTTTACACTGGCTGACCTTTTTTTTTAGGGGAAGGGGGAACGAGAGAAGTATCTGCCTTGGAAATCTCTGCTAATAAACACAAGGATCAAGAAGGCCGTCAGCCACAGCAGCGCTGACACTCGTGAGAGACAGCAGACCCATGAGTGAATGTGACAACGATAAAGGGATTGGGTGGGTAATGCACTTTGTCCAGGTTCTAAGTTAGTACAATCCAATTAAAGATCATTTTCCTGCGATGCGGTAAAATAACCGATCCTTATCTTACTCCAAATTAAATATCATGTCATACTATTAAAAGGCACCAGTAAGAAACATTTTAGTACCATATTTAGCATGAGTAAATATTTTACTTTTCCTTCAGTGTTTTTGAGAATTACCAATCCACCCAAAAATGCCAAGACTGATATAATGAATGCCATATATCCATCCAGTTCACCAACTATTAAAACTTTATCCTATTTGCTTAGCGTCCTCTCTCTACATAGTGGGGTGTGTGTGTGTGTAATATTTTTGCTACATCATTTAAAAATTCAGGCATTGTGTCTTGAGTGTCTGTGATTTCATTAGCTTTTATAAATCTTATACATGTAATCATAAATATTAGAATATACATTTATAGTGAAATGGTACTACGTAAGTACAAAATTTAAAAAAGAAAACTCAGGTTTATTGGATGTCTAGTATGTGCCACATACAATGTGTACAGCTTCTATTTAAAGATACTTAAATGTCATAAAAACATTATGGAGGACATAAAGGCTGGGGGAGATGGAGCATAAAAGATATAACTCAATTAAATAAAGTTACACATTAAATAACTGAGTATATAGTTTAAGTATACCAAATAAATATTAACTATATAATAAATATTAGCAACTAAGTATAATTATATAACTAAGTATAGAGAATGTATACAGTTTATATATATATATATAAAATATATTTGGTGATAGAAAACTCCAGGATTTTAAACTGTCTATTTCTATTATATCATGTTGTCGCCATAGAGATTCTTTAACCAAACTGTACATAATATATAGTAATTTAGAGAACAAATTCAAACAGTATGAACCCAGAAGTGGCCCCTTAGCTGTGGATCTGAATAAAATGCTGTACCTACTCACTGTTGCATGACGACCCATTCTGGTTCCCGCTGCACGATACCGCTGGGTTCACTTCTACCCACCTTCACAGTGCAATAAAAGTCCTACTCACATGGCTCCTCAGTGGCTCTGAGCTATATAACTATCTTATTAACGCAATGCTAGGTAAAGCATGAACGATTAACACCTCTAGTCTGCCTGAGGTTCTTACATTTTAAAGTAGGAAACTTATTATTATTATTTGCATCTAATTTAGAACATCTGCTATTTTGTAGACACTAATGTGCCAAGAACGTTTTGGGTACTCCCTCATCCAGTCCTCCAAACACTCCTACAAAGGAGGTATCATTTCCTTTAATCCATGACTAGCAAATGGAGGAGGCAGCCTTTCACCTCAAGTCAACTGACTTGAAGGTCCAACAGCCACGCATTAGAGATGTCTAGCCCAGAGCGTGTTTGCTAATTTCTCCAAAGAGTAAGGGGGTGGAGGGACGGGACTGGCTCTCTGTGACTTCGTATCCCCTACCCCACCCCCCCCAACCCCCCACCCAGCTTTACTTCTCTCCCAGCTCCAAGAGGAGAGAGCATCAGCAGGCCAAGTGTGGACCGTTTTTCTTCTCTATAAGAAGTGACTACTTCACCCTTGAAGACAGAGTTGAGATGGACCTTAAGTTCAAAGATACAGGGGGCCCCGTGACCACCAGTTCCGCCAGTAAGGCTGATGACAGCAGGACACTTAGGTAGCACCTAGTGTGTCAGCATCTGTGTATGTCAGTCCCTGGGTCATCACAACAACCCCATGCTGTATGTTCCACCATCTCTATTTTATAGATGGGAATCTAGGCCATAAAGTGCTGTGGGATGTTCTGTATGGCAAATGTGTTGCTAATTAGTCAATAAATAAAACACTGATTGGCCATTGGCTAGGCAGGAAGTGTAGGCGGGACAAGGAGGAGAATAAAGCTGGGAAGTGGAAGGCTGAGTCAGAGAGACACTGCCAGCCGCCACCATGACAAGCTGCATGTGAAGATCCTGGTAAGCCACGAGCCATGTGGCAAGGGATAGATTTATGGAAATGAATTAATTTAAGCTGTAAGAACAGTTAGCAAGAAGCCTGCCACGGCCATACAGTTTGTAACCAATATAAGTCTCTGTGTTTACTTGGTTGGGTCTGAGCGGCTGTGGGACTGGCAGGTGAGAGAGATTTGCCCTGACTGTGGGCCAGGCAGGAAAACTCTAGCTACAATAAAGTTTCCTGTAACTTGCTCAAGTTTATATGGCTAGGAGACAGCCTGCCTCCATTATGAGGACACTCCAGTACATGCCATCCCTAATGATTCTACGAGGATGTCTTCAATTATTCTCCATCTGTATCTGTGACTACGTATCTCTTACTATACCAACAAAACTGGCAGGCTGAAGCCTGCTTCTCCTCTCCAACCCCCCCCCCCCTTTTTTTAATCATTCTCTGCCATAGCTTGAATGTAAACTGTCCTCTATAGGTTCATGTCTCCGAACACTTGGACCCCAGCTGGGATGGGCCTTGAAATGGGACCTTGCTAGAGCAGCTGGAACAAGTGGGGTGCTAAGGCAGGCCTTAAGGTTTCTTAGCTCCAGGAACTTCCTGTCCGTCCTCAGCTTCCCGACTGTCGGCAGACACAATGTGAACAGTTGCCCCACTTTGCTGCTGCTATACTGACTGTACTTCCTCCAACTGTAAAGCAAAAGACACCTTTCTTCCCTGAGGTTGTATCTTGTCAGGTATTTCACCACAGCAACGAGAAAAGTTAAAAACAAAATAAAAGTTGTAAATAACTATACATTTCCTTGGCACATACTTCAGTCTGTCGATTACAATGCCTGATAGATAATAGCAGACACATAAATACCTGTGACTTTTGAGGTTACGTACATCTGTCTTAGTTACTTTTCTATTGCTGGGCTAACTTAACCAAGGCAACTTATAAAAGCAAGCATTCAGTTGGGGGCCTACAATTCCAGAGGGCTGGAGGACATGACCATCCTGGCCAGAAGCATGGCATTAGGCAGGTAGGCCTGGTGCTAGAGCAGGAGCCGAGCGCTAACCTCCTGATCCACAAACAGAAAACAATGAGCTAACTGGAAATGGTGCAGGTTTTTGGAGCCCCAAAGCCTGTCCCCAATGACATATCTCCTCCAATAAGGCCACACCTCTTAGTTCTTGCCAAACAGTTCCACCAACTGGGGACCAAGTATTTAAACATACTTGCCTGTGGGGAGTTGTTTTCATTCACACCATCACAACATCTATACAATTGAGTCCTGTAAAGGACTCAAACATTGATACTGCTAGGTTAAGAGAGATATCATGTGGAACATGAGTACACACAGTTTGATATTAACAGCATTAAATTCTTACTGTATTTTTCTTGCCAAAATATATATCTTAAAAAAATTAAGTTTTGGTTTATTACTACTGAAGGCCACATAAAGAAATATTTTAAAGGTTGGAATATCTATGAAAATATCAAGAATCTAAAGTGTTAACTCTGAGGCTAGAATGATCATTTTAGCTTAACTATGAAAATGTATCTGTAACTACTTGACACACATTTGCTACAACACAGAAGCCAGCATGTTGATCTTTCTAATAAAAAAATCATCACTGGATGGCTTTTTTTAGGTTGTCTCATGCCTTCAATCCCAGCATTAGGGAGGCAGGAGTAAGAGGATTAGGAGTGCAATGTCATCCTCAGCTGCACATGGAGTTCACAGGTAGACCGGGTACATGGGGCAAGACCAATAAACAACACTCGCCCCCAACCTGGCTATAATGTGATTCTATTCCCCGGTTTGTCCACATTCTTTTTTAAAATATATGTAATTTATTTTTATTTTATGTTCATGGTGTTTCTCTTGCGTGTGTGTGTGTGTGTGTGTGTGTGTGTGTGTGTGTGTGTGTGCATCAGAAGACCTGGAACTGGAGTTACAGACAGGTGTGCATTGTCATGTAGATGCTGGGAATTGAACCTGAGTCCTCTGGAAGAGCAGCCAGTGCTCTAAACTGCTGAACCACCTCTCCAGCCCGTTTGCATTCTTATGCGGACTCCATCTAGACAAGCAAGTTAGAGGTGTGTACTTTCTCTCCCAGCACCGCCTCAATCTGTTCTATCGGAAGGACGCACTACACGAAGACTGTCATAGAAATCCTGCCAGATCAAACACCGACTGAGAAGGAAGGGAGAGGAGCTCTGGGGGGTTAACACAACAAGGCCAGTGTAAGCTCAATGCTCAGATCCTCACACAGACCAAGACTGACTTTAGAGCACACAGGAAGAGAGGACGTGGTACAGAGTGACCAGTCAGGAGGAAAAGGCAGGAAAGGCACACGAGGTTTGCACAGACACAAATGCTACTTGATGTTGCACACAGAATTTATTTAAAGTCTCAGTACCTTACAGTGAAGTCATAGGAACAGGAGGCCAGCACTGTCGCATGGAATGGCGAAAACTGCAGGAGAAAACAGTCAGGTGTGGTCACAGGCTGCTGCAGCAACAGACATGCCATAAGCACAACCTTATGTAACGTGTACTCCTAAGTGCTGTTATTTTGAAAAAAAAAAATTAATACAAATTCTTACTAGCTACCTAAACATGACTCTATCAATATAGGGAATTGAAGTGTATGGTAGTATATAGATAGACAACTCCAGAATTTGCCCATTATATTGAATACACTTGATGTTCATACACTCTCAGCAAAATAATCACTTAAATGTTAAATATAAATTTTAAAATAATTCAATGTTATTTTTATCTCATAGCTCATGAAAAATGATACCAAGGATAAAAATGTTAATTTTAAGTCCAGTGTCGCAGTTTAAATGGGAAAAGTCCCTGACAGGCTCCTGCATTTGAAGAGCTGGTGCCTAGTTGGTGGGACTTTTGGAGAGGTTGCGTGATCTTTTGGACATGGGGACTCACTGTCTAATTTTGAGCAAAAAGCATAGATGTGGAGACTATGAGCTGGTTCACCTGTCACCAGGCAATATGAGCAAGCTGCTTTGCAGGCTCCCATAACCCCAGACCAACCCCAGGTAGTTCAAGCCACCTGCCTTGCCACCATGAAACTGTGGGTTACATCCATTTCCCTAAGTAACTCCTGTCCTGAAATGACACCGGTGTATAAAGTGGCATCATCAGCATAGATGATAAACAACCAACTGACTGTCATTGCAATTGTATCGGGTGGGTGTTTGCTTTGACTCATGTATATGTAGTGTGTGTGCTCCTAGGGATTGAAGGGCCTCACGCATTCTGAGGAAGTACTCTGCCACGGAGCTTAACCACAGGCTTTAACTGATTTTAACCGATGCACACATTTACACAGCTGCATTGGTGGAGGAGAGCTCAGGCAGCCTGGGCCAAGCCTCCAGCTTGTTAAGAAGTAGAGGATCATCTTAACTCATGATCCTCCTGCTTCTCCCTCCCAAGGGCTGGGACACGTACCTTCATGCCCAGGTTTATGTGGTAATGGAGATTGATCCCCGGGCTCTATACTAAGCAAGCACTCTACCAACTGAGTCCCAGTCCAACCCCCATAACTACACCTGGACAGTATTTTACACAGTTGGCATCACCTTAATTCAGTCTCAGAAAAAAATTGAAACACAGAAAAAAAATCTTTCTACTAGTAAAACTTGTCCATATAAGAGCATTATTAAAAACATAAAAAAAGCTTCCTTTTATTTTTGCAGTAGATGGTGGTTATCACAGAAACTGACAACCCAAGTGCAGAGAACACGTGACTATGCATTGCTCAGCCCAAACAGGAGGAGCTCTGTCTTCTCAGCCCCTTCTACCACAGTTCAGAGAACACAGAAGAAAGATGGTAAGACTGTCGGAGCCGGGGCTGGGGAAGCCCGCTGTCAAACGACGTCCTCTTCTCACCACGACAGCTGTGGTTCTCACCACGACAGCATCAAATGGCAGGGGCTTCATGAGGCCCATCTCTAACTGAGAGCTAGTGTCAGTTAATGGCTGGGGGGGGGGGGGGGGGTGTCAGTTTTCTCTGGTAGGATGCCCAGGCTCCACTGGATGGCCTATACCCGTGTACAAGAGGCAGCTCCAACTGGGCTCAGTGGGTTATTAAGAAAGAAAGAAAAAGGGGAAAGGACATGAAGTTGGAAAGGGGATGTGCCAGGTGTCTTGGTAAAGTTGGAGGAAGAGTAGATATGATCAAAATACTTTGAATGCATGAATGAAATTCTCAGAGAATAGATAAAAAAATTTAAAAACTAACAAAAGTAAAATGTTACCATGTACTATATTGGCTAATATAATTTAAAATATTAACTTGATAATTTGGAATATTTAAAACAGGGATAATGCACAACTATCATATTGAAAAAATGTCAAGTACTTTTTGTAGCTCTTGATGTAAAAATTTGATAATCAGGAGATGCCAGTAACACAGCAGAATCACCTGACCGGAAGCTACGTCACTGAGTTACGTTCCCTTACAATGGAGGACATACCTACTGGGGTGGCAGCAAAGAGTTAGCTTGTCTTCTGTACACAGACTGGAAAGTTTCTACACCCCACATTTGTGAGCTTTTATATACATCATCATGTTAGAGAAAAAATTAGCATCTCTCTTATCATCAAACACATACTCTCAATGAATAGGCAATTATGAACATATAAACCCTAAATATAAACTACTACAGCTAAAAATAATGTTAAAAGAAATAGTCAATTGGATAATACAACATTATGAGAAATTACATCATCCCAGCTTACTCAAATGTATAACCTGATTTTAGCTTCTAATATCATCATTAATTGGCTAATAAAAGCACACATAAGAAAAAAATCAATAATACCAGCACTTTGGAGGCTGAGGCAGGAGGACTATGATTAGGAAGTCACTCGGCCTACACACTGAGACCTTGTCTGTCTCAGAACACGGCTGTAGCTCAGTAGTAGAGCACCTGCCCCAGGCTTGATCGTCAGCACTATAAACTTCACCCAAAGTACTTTATACAGCTTCACCGATTATACTGAGGCTTATGTTTCAGTCTGTGGTAACAAATAAAGACTTACTTTCACCCTCCTAATAGCATACGTGTGACCAAGAAGTTCAAACACAGGTTGTCGCACGTTCCTTAAGTCCCAGCCTCTCAAGCTACAGTCGACTGCTCCTGTCACCACCAAGTTCTGAAAACAATTCAGAAACAAAACACAACTATGACATCTTTGCAATTAAACAGTACTGAGGCATTCCCATTCGAAACAGTAACACAATTTTGTAGTTAAATATAGACCCAGAATCTATTTTTTAAAGTTAAATAACAAGCATAGAAAGGAACCAAAATAGTCATTTCAGAGCAAAAGCAAAAATATGTAACTCGAGAGGAAAGACTGTGGTGGTATTGTGTTCCCCAAAATATTGTGTACCTTAATAAACTTATCTGGGGTCAGAGAACAGACAGCCACTAGATACAGAGGCTAGAAAATGGTGGCACCCACGCCTTTAATCCTAGCATTCCAGAGACAGAAATCTCTCTGGATCTCTGTGAGTTCAAGGCCACATTGGAAAGAGCCAGGCATGGTGACTCACGCCTTTAATCCCAGGGAGTGAGTCTTTAATCCCAGGGAGTGGTGGTAGAAGGCAGAAAGATATATAAGGCATGAGGACCAGGAACTAGAAGCATTTGGCCTGGTTAAGCATTTGGTCTGGTTAAGCATTTGGCCTGGTTAAGATTTCAGGCTTATAGCAGCACAGTTCAGCTGAGACCCATTCTGGATGAGGACTTAGAGGCCTCCACTCTGAGGAAACAAGACCAGCTGAGGATCTGTCAAGGTGAGGTAGCTGTGGCTTGTTCTGTCTCTCTGATCTACCAGCATTAACCCCAATAACTGGCCTCGGGTTTGATTTTATTAATAACTCTTTAAGATTCATGCTACAAAAGACACTAAGTACGTTTAATGTATAAGACAGAACACCACACACAAGAGAAAGAGGCAAAGTTTCAAAGAGTGGTGTAAATTTTCTAACTTATCTTTTCAAGCAGTAATAGATACACGAGGAATTAAAACATTTGTGACAAATCAGTCTTTCTCTTTAAGAGGTTTAAACATGCGCTGAGGTCTTACCAGGCATTAAAAGGCAAGACGCTGGGCTGGCAATGTGGCTCAGTGATAGAACGTTTGTCTAGCAAGCATGAGCAGACCCTGAGTCCAGTCCTCAGTAAATACACACACACACACACACACACACACACACACACACACACACACACACACACACCACGCATGTGTACCCACAAACAAACACATGGGGGGGAGACGACTCAGAGTTGTTTGAAAAAATCAAAGTGTTTAAGTTTTGTTTGTTTTCTTAGGCCTAAATACTTCTATTGAATATACATATTTTCTTTCTTTTTATTTAAAGAATTCTGCCAGTGTGGCATTCTTTTAACTTTTACAAGTTAATTCAAAGCTAGGGAAGAGAAAACAAGGTAGGTATTTTTAGTTTTCAACCAAAAAGCCTCTTGAGGCATATAGATAGTATACTAACACATTTAATCCATTCCTATATTCCTACTTTTAATTCTTACACTCAGATATTTTAACTGAAGCTTTACAAAAAGTTTCACATGGGCATCATCATCTTACAGAAGCATGAAAACCGTCTGGCTTAAAAAGGAAGAAAAAACAAAATCCTAAAAACTGGTGGACTGTCAAATTGAAAATTGTATTATAAGCAGTTCAGCAGCCTGACCAGACATGTGAAGAAAAAAAGTCAAGGCAAACCATGGAGTAGCAGGGTTAAGAGCAATCACACACATACACATCACATCAAATGGAAAGCAGTTTTCCAAAACACACAAGAAAGGCTGCACTGTTGAACTTTTAAGAATATCTATTCCTTATTTTGCCTGTTTTAGGAGCACTTACGTCCAATTAATGCTAATGCAGGCCAGTCACTCATTCACTACAAGTGACAGGGCCTGAATTTAACTTAATGGTCCAGAAACATCACCAACACCCACATCAACAAGACAGATGAAGGGGCATGTTAACATTCAGAGGAGCGCTCTGTGGGGAGCCACGCTGTACCTCATTGTATTTACACCAGTCACAGCTCAGGATCTCTGTCTGATGTGCTGGTATCACAATTCGGACTCCTGCGGTCTTCACATCCCAAATTCTCAGAGTCTGATCACCTGATAGAAAGGGAAGACTTGGTCAGTCTCCGCACCCCACCTGGGTGCTCAGCACAAGAGCTGAGCTCATGGCAAGTCAAGTGGAAATATGCCACTGTCAGGATCCTGCACCTGGACATGTTTGAAAACCATCAACTACAGTGTAGAGCAATAAATATAGAGTATTTAGAGTAATACCATGGTAGTGCTTTTACATCAAAGAGGAAAATCTGACTCTCACAATAAGATGCCGAAATGGAGAAGATTTTACCTTAGGAGTATCTGTTTGTGTCTATGTCGTACTAGAGAGTGAGCTCAGGGCCTCAAGCATGAGAAGTACACAATGTACTGAACCATGCCACCAGCTCCTTCAGGTTTTTATATGTGCTACATTTTAATGGAGCAGCTAGAGGAAAAATTTTCTCCTTGGAAAAACAAGCCCCCAAATTATTATATTTTGCATTATTAAAATAAGGTTGGCACTGTTTAAATGCATAGTCACTTTGGTGGATGAAAATAAGTAATATTTTGGGATCTAAGAATGGCAGGGATGAAAGAATGAATGAATGTACCAAATGGGAATAGTTCTGGTACATGTGAGAGCCTCAAATATCTTCAATGGGCCTAAAAATAATCACTCTCTCCAGTTTAACCACCAGCCAGTAGAATTTGTTTCAGGATTCCAAAGAGCCAGATTCAACGATCTCTTGGGTCTCTCCCAGCCCTCAGTGCCCACAGCACTGACATGGCTGTCAGTGTCTGGTCTTCAGCCACACCTTCCAAGGACAGTACATGACCTCCACACCAGGGACACGGAAACAACCTATGGCTCCAGAAGGACCCGGACCTTAGTTGGCAGCCAAAGGTGAGTGTTTAGTTGTTTTGCTTTTTTTAAAAAAAACTATGGGAGAAAAAAATATCAGCTCACCCTGCCCCTGCCCTCTTTGGTCTGACCACAAACATGCAATTTTATTTTACGAGTTTTTCAAAATCTCCTCTCTTAAAACAGAATTGACCAAGCACATCGTCTGGAAGCTTCTCACTACATGGAGAAAGGTGGGCTATGGAGTCATCACGAAGCAGAGATATAAAGTGGGTGGTCTGAGCATCACTCCCATACTGAGCTACGCTTTCAGCACATCTCAAAGACCTGGGACAGATCTAGTTCTATCACTTGTAGGTGAAGAGACACAGCACTATGGAGAGAGGAAATAGTATTCTCCCTAAATTTCTGCCTCTAGAAAAGTCCTGTCCCAGAGGAAAACATTTGATTCAGCCTGAGGCTTGTACTGAATGCCAAGTGATGCTCACTAACTTCTCCAAACTTTCTAACTCTGGGTTGGAAACCATAAAGTCGCTTTAGCGTGAATAAACTACCATCTGAAGTCCAATGGGCTTGTATTCCCTGAGAGTGTGAGTTAATTTCAAGCACCAGCACATGACCATGAGTGCAGAGTAGGATGTGAAGAAGTGACTTCAGCACAGGGAAAGTGGACATGAGTGTGTACATTCAGTAATACCTGTCATTAGAAGGCAAATATGGCCAGGCCTGTGCACACCTTTAATCCCAACACTGGGGAGGCAGAGGCAGGCAGATCTCTGTGAGTTCGAGGTCAGCCTGGTCTACAAGGCAAGTTCTAGGACAGCCAGAGGTACACAAAGAAACCGTACCTCAAAGGAAAAAAAAGAAAAAGAAAAAAGGTAAATATGGTCATCCTGGGGGCAGCAGAAAGTAAGGGTCCTCTGGTATAATTCTCTCTCTTTATATCGGTGCTGCTTACAAAGGTGTGCTATGAAAACTCAAACTGCAGACGTAAGGTTACACAGCGCCCTCTATGTGTGTAAGACTGAACACCACCAAGGCTTGTGTAAACGGCTCCTCTACTTCTCTGACACAGTATCTGCTTGGCCACCACAGTCCGGTAGCATTTCCTGTTAAAGGCCCTGGTTTTAGGTCACCCTCTCTGCAGTTAAGGAGACTGACCGCCCTTACTGTAGATGTCAGGGTCCTACTTCCTTGACAGCTGTCTATAGTTGGCACTCTGTCCTCGTCACTGTGTTTCTGGGTAAGAAAGGGACCTTCTAGCCGAACGGTGCAATGACATGCCCAGCTCTTCCAGCCACAAGGACATACACTGGTTTTCTGATTGTTTGGCTTTTTAAGACGGTATCTCCAGGCTGTTGGCCGTTCGCTGTCATCCAGGCATTTATGAGGAAGTTAGGGTGGGGCCAGAGGCTCACCTGAACACCCAGAGTCTCACAAACTGCAGGCCTGCACTGACAGCAGACGCAGCGGAAGAGGAAGTGCCATCTGTACCAAAGCGAAGCCCAAACAGCAGGAAGTGTGGGGAGGCTGTGAGAGGCTGCAATGTGTGGCACGAGGTGAACTGAACACCAAAAGAGCATTTTGGGCCCCAAATAAATGAATTTAATTGAAACACCAGATGCCTGTCAGATGTAATATGACTTTTTCTTAAAGTAAAATGAGGCTTATCTAACAACCAGCTGGAACCCACACTCAGGCCTGGCTATGACTTATGCAATTATACGGAGTCTGTAATAACAATAATTTAGTTTTCATGGTTCAAAAGAAAGTTTACTTCACATGAATCCTCTTTATAGAAATAGCACAAATATTCTTCCTCTCAGTCCCACAGTTTATAAACATGGATTTTGTGTTAATATAACTATCAGGAATCACACAACAACATATTGTCCTGAGAGAGCTCTGCTATGGGAGACAAGCCTAGATCTGGTGCTCCCCAAATTCTTCCCTTTGGGTATTAATAGCTAATGACAACAAATTTCTATTTTTACAAATACTCTACAACTTTGAAGGTAACGAACCCCTCCCCACACCTGCCATGTGGGGTGTGTGTGTGTGTGTGTGTGTGTGTGTGTGTGTGTGTGTGTGTATAGTGCATGCACATTAGTTTGCAGGTGCACAGCCCAGTACACACCCATGTGGAGAACAGAGCAGGATAGCAGGTGTCTTCCTCCATCCCTCTGTGACTGAATTCTGAACCAGATGCTTGCTATTTATGCTAGGTTGGCTGACATGAACTCTCAGGGTCCCCTTGTCTCCCCAAGGCTGGGGTCATGGCCACACTCAACCACTCCTGGTTTTTGACATGAGTGCTAGGGATTTGAACTCATGTCCTCATGCTCTTACCCACTAAGCCATCTCCCAAACCCCAAGATGACTAAATTCTTGGAATACCCTAAATGCTATAATTTTATGTTCTATCTTAAAATATGTTACTTTAGACACTTGAATGATCTATTTGTGTGCCACAGAATTAGATATAAAAATAAATCATGATTGTTTATCATGTAAGCCAGTGGTTCTCAACCTTCCTAGGGCTAAGACCCTTTAATACAGTTCCTTATCTTGTGGTGACCCCCAACCATAAAATGATTTCATTGCTACTTTATAACTGTAACTTTGCTCTTATAAACTGTAATATAAATATATGATATACAGGATATCTGATATGCAAGCCCCAAAAAGGTCACAATCTACAGGTTGAGAACTGCTGATGTAAGCATTCCCTCTCTCACTAAAAAATAGTATTTTAAGCTGGGCAGTGGTGGCTCAAGCCTTTAATCCCAGCACTTGGGAGACAGAGGCAGGTGGATCTCTATGAGTTTGAGGCCAGCCTGGTCTACAGAGTGAGTTTCAGGACATCTGGACAGCCAGGCCTCTACAAAGAAACCTTGTCTCAGAAGAAAAAAAAAAAGGAAAGAAAAAATTCACTTGGGTTTCGCTGTCATAAGCTTTGTGATAGAGATGATTTTTATGAGAGATTTTGCTTTGTTTTATGAGCAGGGCTTTATCGTGAGCCAGATGACAAAGCAAACTGTTTAAGACCATAGCACAACTCACAGACAAAAAAGGAAAGTAAGTAAGGGTCTCAGAGCAAAGATGTTCTCTCTCAACTCAGCACTGAAGCTACTTTGTAGGCTTTTAAAATGCAGATGGAGATGTGTCCATGAACCCCAGTGTGGCAGCTCCCGTTACATCAACAGAAATACACCATTAATCCAGCAGGTCCAACAGAGCTGTTCCAAGCCTAGGAAGCACTTCCCAAATCAACCTAATCACTGGATTCTGCTACAGAACACCCCAAACTCACTCCTCCCCAAGGGCATTCTGATTCAGCTGGACTAGGAAGGCTCAGTACTCGGCTGCTGTTGAAGCTGCCCAGATGACTGTGGTGACAGGTGTGGAATCACTAGGCTAGTGTGTGTTGTTACATAACTGCACACTCAAAAATCTAGTGTGTGTTGTTACATAACCGCACACTCAAAAATCTAGAGCCAGCCACTGTAGAGACCGTTCTCAGATGGGCACTGGCTGTTCATTCAGTGGCAGCATGTATGCAACAAAGGCTAATCGGATACTCTTCAGGCAACCCTGTCACCACACATTCCATGCCTCTGTCCCCTCACTCTCACTTGTTCATGAGGGAGGGGCTCAGACACTATTTCCTCAGGGAAGCATCCCTCACCAGGCCTGCCAACCTCGGGAGTCAGTCACTCTAGTTCCAGAAGCTGAGTACTCACTCACATCATCAAATGAGGTCTCATTCCCAGGGTCCTTCCCCTGCATCCAGACAGTGTCTCTAAGCCTGATGCACACTAGCTTAGTCATTATAACGACCTCCTGATATATTCACTATCACCATCATTGTTTTAGAAGTAATAGAGAGACACAGGTTAAAGAGCATGGCCAAAGACAGCCACATGACGGGGAAGAAGAGGAGAAGAGGAACTGGATGCCAAGCAGCCAGGCTCCAGAGTCCTTGTTACTAACTCCTTCAAAGGAATGTCACAGCATTCTTCTTCTTCTCCTTCTCCTTCTCCTTCTCCTTCTTCTTCTTCTTCTTCCTCTTCTCCTTTTTCTTCTTCTTCTCCTCTTCTTTTCTTCTTCTTCCCTTTTTTTCAGAGCTGTTTTCTTACTAAGGTGGGCTCCAGTTGGGCAGAAGACCTCCATCTTCGTCACTGATTCTCCAGTGCCCAGCAGCAGTGGGCATTCAGTGAACTAGCAGCTGACAATGTCTCAGAAATCAGAATGAACCCGCAAATGTTTTTTAAATTCTAGTAAATAAGACTCACTCATCTTGCATAATAATCATCAAGAATTTTAGTGTTCAGCCACAAAAGGCATTTAGTTATAAGAGAACGCATGGATGCTGCAGGAAATATATAAAAACAAGACAAGTAGTCACATGTGGTGGCACACCCATATAGTCCCAACACTAAGGAGGCTGAGGAGGCAGAGTGCAAGCTGAAGGCCAGTCTGGGCTAAATAGTGAGACTTTGATAACCCAAAAATCTCTCTCTCTCTCTCTCTCTCTCTCTCTCTCTCTCTCTCTCTCACACACACACACACACGCACACGCACACGCACACGCACACGCACACAAAGAAAATCTGTTTAGCACTTGGCCTGACTGCTCTGGCTAGGGTACAATCAAGAGTTTTATTACCATGCCTGTTTCTCATACCATAAAGCCTTTTGATAATTTTAAGTCTTCTCAAAAATTTTTGTTGTTGTTGTTGTTGTTTTGGTTTTTTTTGTTGTTGTTTTTGTTTTTTCAAGACAGAGTTTCTCTGTGTTGTTTTGATGCCTGTCCTGGATCTCGCTCTGTAGCCCAGGCTGGCCTCAAACTCACAGAGATCCACCTGCCTCTGCCTCCAGAGTGCTGAGATGTCTTCTCAACTTTATTTAGCAGGCTAATGACTGAAAATTAGCATGAAGGAATAATTTACAAGAATGGCAAATGTTTTTGGTAAATCAACTTTCAAATGTGTTCTACAATAGCTTTACAGTATCCAACTTCACAGGAAAGGTTTTAAAAGATTCTTTGGCCGGGCAGTGGTGGCGCACGCCTTTAATCCCAGCACTCGGGAGGCAGAGCCAGGCGGATCTCTGTGAGTTCGAGGCCAGCCTGGGCTACCAAGTGAGTTCCAGGAGAGGCGCAAAGCTACACAGAGAAACCCTGTCTCAAAAAACCAAAAAAAAAAAAAAAAAAGATTCTTTGTTTTAAGGAACATATTTTACAGCTTACAAGTCCAAGTACTTACTTTAATTCATCAAATCCCACTGATTTATGTTAAGCCTCAAGTGTATAGTCATCTGAATGAATACTAGCTCCTATAATAGATCTACCTACTCTCACCTAGCCAAGACTCGCTCCACCCTCCTCACACGGACTCTGGCCATCACCTTCTATTTCCTACTCTCAACTACAAGAACTGAGGCTGGCTCTAGATGAATCCAAACATCACATCCCCTTTCCCCAGGTACAGTGACTCACTAGGGAACATCTACACAGACCCATTAGCACCCATGACAGAAAGTAAAACCTTCTTACGTGTCTAAGAGGAATCGCATGGGTGGAAGTCAGAATTAATGCAGTGGCTGAAGCTACTGTCTTCCATCACCTGATGCTGGAGCCAACTCTAGAACAGAAGAAAGAGCCCTAAATCCAGCTCTGCCTACAAAGCCAGATCTAGTCCCAGACATTGCACCCATGGCAGCAAATACATTATCATCTGCCTTTCAAGAAAGAGTTTCTCTGTGTAATCCTGACCATCCTAGCGCTCACTCTGTAGACCAGTTGGTCTAGGACTCGGAGATCTGCCTGCCTCTGCCTCCTGAGTGCTGGTTTTAAAGGTATGCACCACCACTGCCTGGCTGCTTGGACCCTTTTAAAACAAAAAACTTAAACCAAAAGAAATCTTGGCCTGTATGATCACTACTTCTATTTCTAACATAACAGAGGAGGGTAGTTAATTATATAGATAGTCAAATGGTCAGTCTGTTGATTTAAAATGCTTTTTATATACTACTCATTTACAATGTATGGTTAGCTGTGATTAGACATTTTTTTTGACTCTTCAGTATCAAACACTGACTATTCTACCCACAATACCCACAGTCAGTATTACATATACCAGACTACACAAAGGCCAATGAAAAGGAAGAGGTAAAGGTGACTCAGCTCAAATAAAGGGCTAATCCACATAATTGTGATACAGATATTTAATAAATGCACCTGTATCCATTCAATCCCCAATACCACAAAAAGTAGAAAGGGGATGAACTCATTTAAAAGAATGGGCTGAAGGTACAACTCAGTGGTAGAGTGGGCTTAAGTCTAGTGTGTGAGCGCGAAGGGGAAAAATAAAGGCAGTTTTAGAACTTTAAATAATAACAATAAACAAATTTACATAAATAGTAAGGTAAAAGGAATCTTTAAAAACTTACCACTAATTCAGAATTTTTACTTAACATTTTCCACATATAAAAAATTACGATTGTTAGATTTAATTTATATTTTAAACATTACAAATTAGAATTCCCAGTTTCAATGGTAGGGAGGCATCCTTCAGTTCGTTTTGAGGTAGGTATAGTCAGTATCCCTAATTCATTCAGGGTTTGAAACGATCTCTCAGAAACCAGAGGACATAAAGCCAAGGTGGTCCTTTAGTGGGAGCTATACCAATTTCAATTCAATGTACATCCTTACAAGAGTTTTAACTCCCTCTATGTTAGGACTTCTCAGCAATGGTAAAAATACAAAATGGAAAAACTCTAACCATTAGAATGAACTGTTAGAATTGAACCATTAGAATGAGCTTACAGATTTGTTTCACAGCAAGCATGAAACCTACAACATTTACATTAAATTAAAAGCATTAAATAAATCAAGCTATATACATGGCTTTATATTTTAATTTCAAATTAAGTGCACTACTACTGCTACCATTTACTCAGTATATACGCCACGCCTCACGAGCAGCTGTGACACAGGGAGATGAAAAACCACACTTAGCTCTAGAGAAAACTGAAGAGCTGAGTGCATTGCTCTATTGAAACAGTGCTCGTCTGCATACAGGAAACCCTGGGTTTGATCCTCAGCACCACACAGAACCTGGCATTGGAAGGAGAAGAAGCAGGAGTTCAGGGTCCAGCTAGGCTTACATGAACCCTGTATTAAAAAAAAAAAATAGCTGGGGCTCTAGCCTAATGGCAGACTGCTTGCCTAGTAAGTGTGATGCCCTGGTCAATCTCTAGATTGTTGTGGGATATGTGTACACTGTGTGAAGATCTATTGGGATTGGTTAAAGAGCTGAACGTCCAATAGCTTCTGGGCAGAAAGAGAGGAGAAAGGCGGAGACGTGGAGACATGGGAAGGAAACAAGAGGTACAAGATGGAAGAGAGGTAACACCATGTGATAGAACATACATTAATACAAATGGGTTAATTTAAGTTATAAGAGATAGTGGGACAAGTCTAAGCTAATGGCCAAAATTTCATAATCAATAAGAAATCTCTGTGTCATTATTTGGGAGCTGGCTGGAGGCCCAAAGAAAAATCGGGTTACAAATGGCATTTAATGTGGAGGCTTGAATATCCAAATATAGGTCCTGAGAAAGCTAAGAAAAGTTCTAGACAAGGAGCGAGACACAGCTTCCTAGTCCTGCAGTCTCTCAGGTGGGCAAGTGCTCGGCATACAGATGTGTAACTACTGGCTGCTGCCTGCGGGCTGGAGCTAGCAGCTAGCACCACGTACCAGCACCATGCACTAAGCTGAGTCACACGCTGACATGGCAGTTAAGATTTATCTCATGTGGTCAGAGAACACTGTAGGCGCTTAGTAAAGCCAAGTCCAGACACAGAAAATCTCTAACAGGGTACAGTATTTTTTAAAATGTGTTTAGACGCTAAAGAAAGAAAAAAATGAGTATAGACAGTCATAGAAAAAAAATAGTTTAAAAATAATAAAATCTTTAAAGAATAAAGTAATATAAAAAAAATAAGCCGCAGAAAGATGAAAAATACATAGAGTGGCTGGATCCTGTATGGCGTTTTGTTGACTTTGAATTTTTTAAATGCTAATATGCAAAAATCAATAGCCAGGTTGGAGAGATGGCTCGGAGGTTAAGAACACTGGATGCTCTTTCAGAGGTCCTGAGTTCAATAACCAGCAACCACATGGTAGCTCACAATCATCTATAATGAGATCTAGTGCCCTCTTCTGGTGTGTAGACATACATGCAGGCAGAACACTGCGTACATAATAAATAAATCTTTTTTAAAAAGAGCTGCTTAAAAAAAAATCAATAGCTGCTGAGAAACACTGGATTATGGAAATTGCTGAATTAAACCAACCTATACATTTTAAGAATGTCTTAACTTCAAATTGGAAATCAAAAAATATGTTGCATTGGGGGAGAGGTTATGTCTTTGTTTCCACAGGAAACAAAAAGTTATGTTCTCTTCAAAATTAATAAAGACCAGATTTGACTGGAGGAGACCTTCTGAAAATCTTGACTACAGACATGAAAAAAGAAACCAAAAAAGACTGGTGACATATGTACTGATCCTACTATGGGAACAGCTCTGAGACTAGATGAGACATGTCTTGTTGGTACAGAATCCTCATGACTTATTATTACATGCTATCCCTTCATATGGCATGGAGAGAGGTTTGGTTATACAGTCCAAACAAACAGAAAGTTAACAGATGCCTTTTACCTGCTCAAACAGAAAACAGAAAATCATTTTTAAGTGACTTGTGCACACTGCACATTCCATAATTGTGTTAATGCAGACATATAGGTTCCCTTTAAAAATTTATGTGTTTTCAGAAAAAAAAGTACCAGACACTGATAAAGACAAGTAGCCCAGGTGATTCAGCCTCTCAGAAGGCCTCTGTTGTGTCCAGAACAACTTCAAAGCTGCTAGCTGAAATGGTCCAGCCTCACAGACTACTCTACGCAAGACTTCAGATAACCTCTACACTTTCCCATCACACAAAGACTAAACAAAAAATAATACAGCTAGTTCTCTCAGGACTTGACCATTATCCCAATTTTCTCAAGGTCCCTTAAAGATGCTGCCATTCCCAGGCAACAGGAAGTAGTCTAGAGAACATGATGACCATATTCCCAAGAGGTGGGGTGGATTGTTTTGATCATTGGGTGGGTTATGGATGTTTGTCACGGTTTAGGGGGTTGGTTATAAGTTGTTATTGGTCATGATCAGGAAAAAGGCTGAACAAAGGAGATTAGATTCAGGGATCTCTTTCTGAAGGGAAAAAGGTGGAATATAGTATAGAAACGGGATAAAAAGGGTTGATTGTTGCATGTACTTTGAAACTAAAAAGCAACTACTAGTCTCAAATATTTAACATTAATATGGATTTTTATATATTGATACAAATTTAAGGTCATTTTTGTTACACTGTATATATGTTTCTACTCTTGTTTAAGGTATTGTACCTATGCTCCTCATTTAACAGTGTACTGTAAATTTCTAGTCATTAAAAGCTATTTAGAATAATAAAGAAATACAGGTTAGTAGTTAGTCATCTATAACAATCAAACTTACAGTCATGTTAAGTATGTTTTCAAGGTCAAACATATATATTTTAAATAGGTAGATGGTCTTCACATACTTCAAAGACCTACAGAATATGGCATTTAAAATGCTGTAATAACATAAAGCTTTTTTATGACAGTGAGACACATTTGCATCTGGTAGCACCAATTTACTTCAAAAAAGAATAATGAGCATCAAAGAACCTCCATAAAGAAGTTTGCTTGCATTTGTGGCAAAGTTAGCCAGTGGGCAAAGAAACTGCCCTTGCCTCAACTGCTGACAGAATGCTGTCAAACTGGACAAGCAAAACACACAAAAAAGGGCAACTGCCAAACTTTGCCAAGACAAGGTAGAATAGTCCTTCAAAATTTCTGCTTCACAGAAAAGTCTGTCAGATATTCTAGGCCTGTAGGCCAAAGATGGATGCCCCAACATTGCAGAGGAACCTTGGGTGACTGTCCAGGCAGCTAGCTGTCTCTGCCATTTCTTAGTTTTGGAGGTTGTTTGCTCTGCACTTCCTGTTAAATCAGGTAATATTATATCCTTCTCAGGTCTCTGATGGGGTTGAAGATTAGGTAGTTATAGTTAAAGTTTTCAGCAGTTTTGATAGAAAGTAAATCAGGCACAGAACTTTGAACTCACCATGATAGTATAGATAATGGAGAGTTTTCTTTGAACTTGCCAAATACTAATGAACTGGGCATTGTGAAGGTATTTCTTACTTGATAATTGTTCTTATTGTATATAGTTTTACTATGTTGAAGTTAAAACCTTTCCTTTTTATTTAGACAAAAAGGCGTAAATGTTGTGGGATATCCATACACTGTGTGGCCAATAGCTAGGCAGGAGGTATAGGTGGGACTTCTGGGCAGAGAAAGGGGAGGTAGGAGACACCATGGAGAAGTGGAACAAGTCAGACACACAAAATGGGAGAGAGGGAAAAGCCATTACATTACCTAATGTAATAGAACTACATTAATAAAAATATGGGTTAATTTAAGTTATAAGAGCTAGTAGTACAAGCCTAAGCTAAGACTGAGCTTTCATAACTAATATGTCTCCGTATCATTATTTGTGAGATGGAGGCCCAAAGGAAAGTCAGATTACACTAGATCTTCAAAGGAGAAAAGAAAATGGAACTAGAAAAAGTGTATCACTAGACACATTCCAAAAAACTTGATATTTTGGAAAACATTTCATTTCAATAACAGACTTTCAAGAAAGCTAGAATTTAAGCTCAGAAATTTTAGAGAAAATAGTACTCATTCTATAAGCTGCTCTTTGCTTCAGAAAAGAATACCGATAATTTTTATCAAGGAATAAAACATTTCTTAAATTAATGATACTTTCACACATAGATATCATTTCAGCTGGGTGATGGTGGTGCACGCCTTTAATCCCAGTACTCACTCAGGAGGCAGAGGCAGGTAGGCTGACCTCTGACTTTGAGGTCAGTCTGGTCTACAAAGTGAGTTCCAGGACAGCCAAGGCTACACAGAGAAACCCTGTCTTGAAAACAACAAAAAAAAAAGGTATTACGATTACTTACTATTAGAATCTCAAAAATTACATAATCTAAATGGACAAAATTACCTAAAGGTTTTTAATTGTCTTCAATTGAACAACAATCCAAGAATTTAGGCAATGTGGGTATTTCTTAATTTTTAGAATTACAATGTAAGAAATGAACAAAGGACCTCTGTGGATTTTACTTCTATGAAGCCACATCATAACTCGGCAGCTCAGGACACTGATACAATGTACTGGCACGAAAGGGACACTAGCTGTACCAGTTGCTGCCTGTCTCTGGCTGGGTTATAGACAACACTGGAAGCTCATCACCTCCTTCTCTAGCTACTGCTTTCTCTCCTCTAAACAACTCACTGTGCAGAAGAGCTTCTAACTCTCTCTCTCCCCAAGGCTCCAGGGGTCAACACATATTTCCTATAAAAGGCCAGAAGCAAATATTTTGGCTTTGGGAGCTATTAGGTCTTTGTAACAACTACTTTACTTCCTATAACTGTATGGAAGCAGCCACAGATGATACACAAACGAATTGGTGTGGCCATGTTCCAATAAAACTTTATTTACAAAACCTGCCTGAGTCATTTGGCCCTGAGGGCTGTAGCGTGCCCACCTGTCTCTCTTCTATCTTCCCTGGGTGCTCTGGTTAACTGAAATGGCTTTAGTTAACCAACTGTGAGCCAAGGACACAATTTCATTCACCAAGCCATGTATCTCAGCTCCAAACTCGACCTACCTGTTAAAAAGCCTGGTAATTAACCTGCATCTCATAGGTTAATAGTGTTCTGAAACAAACAAAAACAAAAGCAAACCTCCTCTTTCAAATGTATTTTAAAATCTGTTGTGACATTATAAACCACAAATCTGTCCATACCAAAAGAACCTGAACATTTATTGTAAAAGGGCTATATTCATTGAAATACAAGCTGGGACTCAGCTCTCTGCTAATTTTTGCCAAAGGAAGGAAGGAAAAAAGGAAGGAAGGAAGAAGACAGACAGACAGAAGAAAGGTCCTAAGGGCTGTGGATGTAGCTCAGTACATGCTCAGCATGTCCAAACTCTGGAAGAAAAAAAAAAAATCAAATATCCTAAGAATACCAAACGGGTCCATGCTCTCATTTTCTCTGAATCTAGAGGACACAGCGCCACCTAATGGTAAAACAGTAGCCCGGCCATAAGGCTTCTGGGAAATCAGAATTACTTACCTGAGGCTGAAGCAAAGCAGCCGGGGATGTGGGGAGACCAGATTGTGCTGTAAATGACACTCTCGTGCCCCGTAAAGGTACACAGGGAATTTCCAACAGTTGGGTCCCACTGAGAATAAACAAGCAAACCGTTACTCAAGAAAGGTAAATACGAATGTACACTCTTATATAGACTATACAGCACTATATGTATAAGTATGACATAAATAACATACACATTGATATATACATGTATGATACATATGTTTCAAAGATTTTTAGGATTTATTTTTCCATAAAATAAGATTGTCTCTAAGGGACTAAAATAATCACTACTAAGCTAATTATTAAGTTGTAGCCAAGACGACATTTTTTTAAATTTTGACAAACATTTTAATATATACTTTTGAAAATAAAATCAATTGATCACATTTAAAGCTGCAGAATATTTTAGAAAATAAAATATTTCAGTGGGAGCTTGGAAGGAAACTAATTGTTTTTAAATGCAGTATTGGTGACATACCACTTTGACAGTTTGATCCCATGAGCCAGACACCACAAGCTGTTCACCTCTGGTTTGGCTCCAATCAACACTATACACCTAAAAAAACAAAAATTCCTAATGTTTAGAAAGCAAAACAGCATCAAGTTAAATGTTGTATTTTAGCACTTTATAACAGTGTCAACCTGCAACTCACTGTATTAAAATATTAAGTGCTTCCCATTTCTACATGGTATCTGAAAAACAGAAAGGTGATTCCGTCCAGTCTCCCATGCTCACTCCTTAGAGATTCCACTCTGCATTAATAGAAGTCTACAGTTTCCAAACCTTCTTCACCAAGACAAGTTGTACACACTTTAAATCCACCAACTGATCATTACAAAGAAATGTCAAAGCAGATAAGAAAGCCATCTTAAAGCCAGGCTTTAATCCCAGCACTCAGAGGCAGAGGCAGGTGGATCTCTGTGAGTTCATGGCCAGCCTGGTCTACAAAGTAAGTTCCAGGACAGCTAGGGTCACACAGAGAAACCCTGTCTTGAAAAAAAAAAAAAAAAAAAAGGAAAAGGAAAAGAAACGAAAGTCAGCTTGTTTCCCCGGTGTTCATCAGAAAGCATTAATTCAACTACTCTCCCCACCTGGCCTTCCGCAGAACAAACGTTCATAGGAGCCAGGAGGCCTTTCGACCCCCTGGCAGGCAGCTTCGGTGATTCAGCAGTGTTACTCCAATGCACACTCCTGCATCTCAGTGAACTAGTTCATAAGGCATCTGAAAGCTTACAGTTTTCATTCTATCACTTTCTACAATAAATTATATACACATCGCTACTGTAACTTGCATTCAATGATATATGTGCCTAATTATCCTTTATGAGAGTAGTCCAGACATACACCTGAGCTTATCATTATTACTAGCCAGCAGGCTATTTTGAGTCTTAAAACTCTACCTCCTACATATGAGTTGCAAATATCAGCGTTTGGGGTTTATTGTGAAGTGGCTGCAGGGGAAACATCAGTAATACTGATCTGGACTTTATTTTAAATGTTGATGTTTTGTCCTTTAAGACATTGTGGTGGTCTGAATAAGAACGGCCCCCATAGGCTCATATATTTTAACACTTATTTGCCAGGCAGTGGAACTGTTTGACAGGATTAGAGGATTAGAAGTGTGGCCTTGTTGGAAGAAGAGTGTCACTAGGGGTGGGTTTTGAGGTTTCAAAGGCCCACACTAGGCCCAATCTCTCCCTCCCAAGGACCACGATGTAGCTCTCAGCTACTGCTCCAGTGCCTGTCTGCATGCCACCATGCTCCCTGCCATGATGACCATGGACTAAACCTCGGAAACCATAAGCATGTCCCCAATTAAAAGCTTTCTTTTGTAAGGGTTGTCTTGGTCACAGTGTTTCTTCACAGTAATAGAACAGTGGCTAAGACATGGAATCCGAATAAGTCAAACTTAGAATAGTGGGAGCTAGAGGCTAGGGGGCGTAGAGGTAGAAGTGACTTTGGCCAAAAGGTAAACTTTCAGTTACAAAATCAATACATTCTAGCAATACAAGGCACAGCATATTAACAATTAATCATAACATATGCCTAAGAGATGCTAAGGAAATTGATCTTAAATGTTCTCTCCATACACACATAAAATGGTCACTGTTAAGCGATGATTAATTTAATTAACTTTATTGTGGGAATCATAATTCAGGGCATACCAGTGTTTAGGTAAATATGCCTTACCTAAAAACATTGCTGTTTGCATTAAATATAAATTATATGTATTTGTTAACTATACTTCAATAAAGTTGGTGGGGGTAAATGAGTGGATATAGTAAGTTCAAGGTCAGCCAAGGCTACATAGTGAGACCATGTCTCAAATACTAAACAAAGTACTTCGTTTCATTTTTTGGGGTTTTTGTTTTGTTTTGTTTGTTTTTTGAGATAGGGTTTCTCCATGTAGCTGGCTATCCTGGAACTCACCCTGTACACCAGGTTGGCCTGGAACTTAGAGATCAGCCTGCCTCTGCCTCCCGAGCGCTGGGATTAAAGGCATTCACAACCACAGGCCAGCTTTGGTTTTTTTTTTTTTTTCAAACAAACAAATTGCATTAACAGAACATCCTGAGTGCCTCACACTCATCCTAGTCCACCCCTCCCATTGCCAATGTCCACACAAGAGGAGAAAACAAACAACCCCAAAGTAAGGCAGACAGTGACACCAGAGATCGTCCACTGGCCTCTAAGTGCACGTGCACCAACTCTGACATGAACTCATACACAGATGCACACCCACATCCGCAAAAAATCCAATGAAATTTAAATTTAAAACAGACCTAAGTACAAAAGGAGTACTGTGGTGGTTTGAAAGAACATGACCCCCAAAGAGAGTGGCCTTGTAGGAGTAGATGTGGTCTTGTCGGAGGAAGTGTGTCACTGTGGAGGCGGGCTTTAAGGTCTCATATATGCTCAAGCCACACCCAGTGAGTCAGTCTACTTCCTGTTGCCTGCACAGGCAGCTCCTTCTCCAGCACCATGTCTGCCTGTACACCACCATGCTCCCTGCCATGATGATAATAGATTAAACCTCTGAAACTGTGAGCTACTCCAATGAAATGTTTTCCTTTGTAAGAGTTGCTGTGGTCATGTGTCTCTTCACAGCAATAGACACCCTAACTAAGACAAGTACTGTGGTGGAAAATTTGGCTTGATACTCAGAAAAGCAGGCTCCAGTAGAACATGGGGTTGGCTAAAATGTTCCCAGGCTTAAAAAGCAGAGGTGAATCAGTGACTTCGGCAGAGATACTGCCAAAGACATAAAGAGGCTGGGTATGGTAGCACAGGCCTATGAACCCAGTACTCAAGAGGTATAGGCAGTACTCATGAGTTTAAAGCCAGCCTGGGCTGCATAGTAAGACCCTATCTCAAGAGAGAAAAAAAATATATAAATAGGAAGATTCAGTACCCAGGGATTAGAACGATGAAACACTAAAGATAACACCAAGGTTTCAGGCAACTGTGAGTGAGCATGGTATTTATAAAGTAGAAGATTGGAGGAAGGACGATAATATGAAACTACATGTTCTGAGTGTCTAGGACAAATGGGCCATGACCTCAAGTTCTAAAAACAATTCACAGCCTGAGAGATACTTGGAGATACAGCTGCAAAGAGAGATCTGGGCTCCACTGAACTAGCCTCAAGTCAATTCACTCATCCTGTCAACAGACACTAATACCTAGAAGTAAGGGCATGAAGCTGAGATGGATGGAATGCCAGACGAGAGTAGCCCTGGTGACCTTACACCTCAGTAAGAGAAGATACCTATAAATACATAAACATAAAATTGTGTTATTTTCTATAAACTATGAAGAAAAGTAGAGCAGAATACCAAGACTTAACAAGAGCAGCCAGTTACTTCTCAATACAGTGAGCAGGGAAGAACCTGCCCAGCAGAGACCTGAGCATTATAAAATATTAGCCTTTGGGGAGAGGGAGCAGAGAAAGACTTGAAGCAAGGGACAAGCCTGCCCTCCCTCCAGGGACAGAGAGCCAAGCACTAAGAGGGAACGTCTTAGCGGCCATGCCTAAATTTGCGACTCCTTGACACGGCTGTCATCAACCATTAGCTACCACTCGAGAGAACAGCAGCTCTCTGACTGCCCTCCCCATCCACTCCTGCTTGTTTTTATGCAGTCCAGCCTTTATCCAGCCCGCATGGAAACATATTTCTAAGTACAGATTAATGTCACTGCCCTGTCCAAAGCCTTTCAACATTATGTGGCCTCTGCAGCTTTTCAGTTTCACTCAGCATTCTGTAAGATTCATCCATGATGATCTGTACTGCCCAAAGGTCAAAATCATGCAAAACTATGCATGGCTTTGGACCGCATACATATGTAAGCAAAGAAAGTGTAAACAGAAACTGAACAAAGTGGTTGCTTCTGGGAAAAAGGAAAGACAAAGACAAAAGGGAGAATCAAAGATTATGAAGAGGTAATCAGGGGACTCCCCAAAAATAAGTAATGCTTTGTTTATTAAGCTACATGGTAAATATTTAAGTGTCCAAAGCACCATTTCTGCATCTTCCATATATTTTACACATATGAAATATTTCTTAACAACACAAGAAATCAGCGATGTCTTCCCATTTACCTTCACTCAATGGCCAAATGCTGTGTCCCAAGCCCATGCCTCCATCCTCTCTGCCTCCATCCTCTCAGCCTCCATCCTCTCTGCCTCCATCCTCTCAGCCTCCATCCTCTCGGCCTCCATCATCTCTGCCTCCATCCTCTCGGCCTCCATCCTCTCGGCCTCCATCCTCTCGGCCTCCATCACCTCGGCCTCCATCACCTCTGCCTCCATCACCTCTGCCTCCATCCTCTCGGCCTCCATCCTCTCGGCCTCCATCCTCTCGGCCTCCATCACCTCTGCCTCCATCCTCTCGGCCTCCATCCTCTCGGCCTCCATCCTCTCTGTCTCCATCACCTCTGCCTCCATCCTCTCGGCCTCCATCCTCTCGGCCTCCATCCTCTCGGCCTCCATCACCTCTGCCTCCATCACCTCTGCCTCCATCCTCTCGGCCTCCATCCTCTCGGCCTCCATCCTCTCGGCCTCCATCCTCTCGGCCTCCATCACCTCTGCCTCCATCCTCTCGGCCTCCATCACCTCTGCCTCCATCACCTCTGCCTCCATCACCTCTGCCTCCATCCTCTCTGCCTCCATCCTCTCTGCCTCCATCCTCTCTGCCTCCATCCTCTCTGCCTCCATCACCTCGGCCTCCATCCTCTCTGCCTCCATCCTCTCTGCCTCCATCCTCTCGGCCTCCATCATCTCGGCCTCCATCCTCTCGGCCTCCATCCTCTCGGCCTCCATCATCTCTGCTTTGCCTTTTACTCTGCTGCTCTCCCTTTTTTGCCTAATTCTGCATTCCTATTCTCCTCAGATTCAGGAATGCTCTTCCTGCCCCTTCCCAGACAAGTCTCCTCACATGCAGCACTGTGTCCACTTTTAGCCCTGTCACAGTCAATTCATGGGGCAAGAAAGAACCCCAGAGGACAAGGTCGTGGCAGACCTGCTCACTTTCCCAGCTGGGCCAAGCCGGTACCTCACACTCAGCAGAGCTAAGAGGAGCTCTTGGAATGCATACCAACCCTGATTGGAAGCACATCTTGGTCTTTGTGTGCTCGTCTGTTTCTTCTCTGTCCCCAGTTCCCCCCTCCACCACCACCAGAAGCATGGGCATAGCAAACAGTCAAATTAAATATAAATAAAGAAAAGATGTGCAGTATCTGAGTTTGAGTTTTAAAAGCAGGGCACTATAAAGGCCTATCTTAAGAAATCACTCTTGGCACTGAATAAATTAACTGGCAAAACAGGAGAGAAAAACAAACCAAAAGTCACTGGCAGTATTTTGTGCCACTTTACCAAAGCTGCACTTCATCAAAACCAGTATGAAAGGATGTATTTTATGACTGACTCCAACTCCCAAGAGCTCATGGTAATCTGCCCTAAAGCAGTGCCCTTTTGTAAGTTGGTCTACTTAATTAAAATAGTCAAAGGGAACTTGCCCAGAATTTTCACTTACCCACATGAATGCAAAGGAAGGAACAGTGATTTTTAATTACTGAGTGATTAAAGGGGGCTCTATATTTCTTTTGCTGTAGGACACATTTTGAATCTTTTTCATTATGGAAATTTGGAAGTGTATATAAAGCTACAGAGTATTTCCCAGCTGTCAATATTTTGTCCATCATTTTGTTCATCTTCTTCACTGTTTCCATTACAGACTGACTGGTGGCCAGAATATTTTACAATCAGATCAATTCACTCCTAAGTACTTCAGCAGATAAGGACTTGCTTTCAACTTTAGCACAAGGTCTTATGTATCCCTAACAAGATTAACAGTGGCTCCCTGACAGCGTCTAGTAGTATATATCTGTAATTCTCTGACTGTCAGAAAAATATCATGTACAGGCTGAGCTGTGGCTGTTGAGTCCCTTCTAGGCTAAGATGGCATGCCCCTTCCCATTCTGCTTTCTCTCCCACCTTCCCACGACCTCTATCTGCTGAAGGAATGAAGTTGTTCACCTGCACAAGGCCCCACACGCTGGATGTGACCATTTCCTCATGGCAATCCATCACACTTCCTATTTCCTTGAAATTGGAAGTTAGATCTGGAGACTTAATCAGATTCAGCTCAATTGTTTCAGCTTCCTATTGAATCAGGAGGCATATAACTTCTGATTGGCCCACTTTCCGTGATTCTAGATTGTTCAGAGAATGTTTCAATCTTGTGTTGATGGTTTAGGCATCTGCAGATGACCCTCTCTCAGAGTCACTATTTCATTAGAGGCCACTAAGTGCCAATTTGCTGCTATTCCTTCTGCATATGTTTCACAGGATTCTACTATAAGGAATTTTCTAATCAACTTCTTGTTTGTTCCACAACCAATTCCTACAGAGAAGGCAAGACCTGTCATGATTCCTCATTAATGGTAAGAAAAAATGAGTTGGCAATCCTATTAATCTTTAACAGTGGTGACTTGCTTCTGATTATCACCATTTCATGAATGAAAACAACACACGATTGTGTGATTGTGTGTGTGTGTGCGTGTTCAATGTTTTCATTTGTTCTTGCCAATGTTCAGACTGTATGATCTTTGGCCACAGAGAGTCCCTTTAAATCATCTCTTCTCAACGTTGGGCAGGGCTCCAAAGTCTTCTCATAGCTTTCTTGTTTTCTGACACAAGAAAAGATGTCTTAGATTCCTCGTGTCTACTCCTATCCAGCCCTAGAATTAGTGACTTCTCCAAAGCCCACTCACTGCATGTGCTGGAAGACTAGTTAGAAGCTGCTCTCCAGGCACTAAGGATGCTCACTGCTGAAGAGGAGGGAGTGCTTCTCTTTACAGGGTTTCTCTTTACAAGACCCAGAAAATACACATTTTGAACAGAGGAAAAATAAGTCACAAGTTTACGCAGCTAGTTCACCCCCAATTTTAAGATAAATGTCCTATATATCTTCTTTATTCCCAAACCTCTTTTCTCTCACAGTAAAATGTTGATTTCAATGGCATGACTATTGTTATGCATCATCTTATGATACACAGATGAGACTTTCAGAGTAACAACACTGACTTTTCTGAATGAGGTTTAAAATTTCTTTTTAGTATCTTTCCATTCATGAGACATACCACACCAGAGATGGCAATCACACCACCATATTTTTAAAGTCACTGGAAAGAATGATTTCCAATACCTGACTATGGAGTCGGCTACCAGGCCCTAGGTCATTTCTTTAGTATTGCCTTTTTTTGTCCTGCTTTAAATTGTGATTTTGAATTTTGTCAAACATTTTCTAATTTTGTAAAATTATAATATGAGTTATAATTAGAGAAATCTCACTTCCATTTCTTTATCAGTGCCCTTTTTCTCCCACTCACTCTACATGCAACTGATATTGTTAGTTTTAGAACTGCATTTCCATCGGTTCTTTTGAAATTAATATATAGCATATATTTGTAACAAATAACGTAAATAATTTAAACCACATGGCTGTATCTATTAAACTATATTCTTCTTATATAAAATCTAAGTATTATATCTTAAAATAATTCTTCCATGAGATAAACTTTATATGAGATTATAACAAAACTAAAAATAATTTCCAGTTTCATATATCGTTATAAAATAAGACTGAATAAAGGCAGTCTTGGTGACACATTCCTATAATCACAACATTTGGGAGGCTGAGACAGAAGGGTCCTGGGTTCAAAGTCATTCTTGGCTACATAGCAACTTCAAGACCAGCCTATGCTACACAGCCATCGTGGTAGTTTGAATGTAATTTGGCCACCATAATCTCATAGGAAGTGGCACTATTAGGAGATGTGGCTTTGTTGGACTGGGAATGGCCTTGTTGAAAGAAGAGTGTCACTGTGGGGCGGGCTTTGAGGTTTCCTATGCTCAGGATACTACCCAGTGTCTCAGTTGACTTCCTGTTGCCTGCAAGATGTAGGACTCACAGCTACTATTCCAGTGCCATATCTGCCCGCATGCTGCCATGCTCCCTGTCATGATGATAATGAACCGAACCTCTTAAACTGTAAGTGAGCCATCCCAATTAAATGTTTCCTTTATAAGAGTTGCTGAGGTCATGGTGTCTTTTCACAGCAATAGAAACCCCAAAAAAAAAATTGTAAAGACTGAATAGTTCTCCTACATATGTCTCCAAACGGATTCTACAACAGGAGATGGAGTTCTAGTTCTTACCTATGATTCCTTGCTAACCCACTCTAGTGTTGACACCCACACTGAGTACATGAGAAAGATGACAGATAGAGTAGCAATGATCATGCATGAAAATCCTTTTCTACTCAAACATTTTGTTACAGTTTCTATCTAGTTAAAATCACCATTTTCTCTTCTTTGACGTTTTAAAGTAAGTTTTGAGTTTGGATAAATGCAATATGAATAAAAACGAGGTTCTGGTATCATTTCTGTGGCTGTGAAAAACACACTGACAAAAAACATCGGGGAGGGAAGGGTTTGTCCTGCTTACAGTTCCAGGGTACAGTCCATCGTTTCAAGGCGTCAAGGCAGGAAGGAACTCAAACAGCTGGTCACATCACAGTCACAGTCGGGAGTGAAGAGAGACCAAGCGTTTGATGCTCGCTTGCTGCTCTCCTCTGACACTGCTCAGGACCCCTTGCCTGGGGAACAGTGCTGCCCACCAGGGGCTGGAAGCTCTATAACCCTCTGCAGGCCACTCTGATCTCGATAACTCCTCATTAAGATGCTTGCTCTTCCAGGGTGACTGTAGGCTGTGTCGAGTTCATAGTTAACACTAACCCACACGGCTATTAAAGGTCCTTTGAGTTGGCATTCTATTATAATCTCTAAAACACTGGGCAGCAAACACATCAAGATCATCAGAATCGCATGCCTATGGAGTTAAAGCAGTGATTTCCTAACAGCGCTGCACACTGGAGTCATCTGGGACTCTAACCCTGACAACTTGCTCCACAGCCCAGACAGTGTAACCTGAGCATGAAAACATTTTAATGCATCCTAGGCAATGCCTAACGTTCAGCAAAGTTTGAGAACAACTAAGTTAAGTATTTTGCATATCTTTTTCATATTAAATTTGGACATTTCAAATGTCGGAATTGTAGTAGAGTCCTATCTAAGAGCTGGCAGCCGAAGCAGATTAAGTGGGGGATTATATCTGCTTCTTCAGCAGTAGCCACTAGATAGGACCATACTATACTTGGGCTGCACTGGGAAATGACCCATTCTCACTTTCCCAACTCCTCTCCCACCAATGTACCACATGCACTGCTTGCTCCGTCAAACCAAGCGAGTCAGTTTGCTCGCATGACCCCAAGCTACTGCAGATTATCATACAAGTCTCAGACATTACTGGGACAGGCATGCTGGCACTCTGAATACAGTGCAGATCTTAAAATACTACATGCTGCTCCTCTAACAGTGATGGCAGCCGTTACATCCTACTGGCTGTAAAATCCAAACAAAGAAAACTGATTAGCACCTCTCTAACTGGAAGCTAGTTTTCTCTTCAGTCTCTAAATTTTAAACTGCCATTTTAAAGTCTACTAAAATCCACCTGTAGCAATCTACTCTGAAATAAATGGCCGACTGTGACTAAATATGCAAAGGGAAATATATCATGCTGATTTTTCCCTATAGTTATTCCAATCTTTTAAAAGAGAATGAGGGAAACGGACGAAAAGGGAAAAAAAATCTCTTTTGTGGAGAAATCTTTTGTGCAGTTTTAAGTATAAACATGTCTAAAGGGACCACACTAGTGTTAAATACATGACTGATTATTGTTCTATATTAATATTTTATTTGTATCCATCATTTTTTATATATATATACATATATATATATACACCTTAGCTTCTGTCATTATCAAAGGATAGATGTTATTAATTCACCTTTTAAAGACTTAAATTACGTAGCACATTATTACTATAAATAAATAAATGCCATTTCTCTGTGACAGAGTACTAACAGTGGCACACTCAGCTCAAAGATCAGTTTTTATAAGCACCTGAAAACTACACATCTTGTAAAAATTAAAAATCAAAGCTGGGATGTAGCTCGACTGGTAGAGCGTCTGCCTAGCACACATGAGGCCCTGGGACCTGAGTTCCATTTCCAGTGCCACATCCCCTGGCCATGGCCAGACAGACGGCAATCCCAGCATTCAGGAGGCAGAGGCAGGAGGATGAGAGGTTCATGGTCACCCTGGGCTCCAGTGGGAATTGCAGGCTAGCCTGGACCAAACTGTCAAGAAAGAGAGAGGGGGAGAGAAGCGGGGAGGCTGAGTCGGCAAACAGATAAGCCTCGCTATTCAGCGAGGAGAACTACTTTTCAGTGTTTTAGGACTGTACTAGCAAACTGAGAGTGAGGAACTGGAGTAAGTATTTCTGCACCCACCCAGAAAGCCACTTTCAGACTCATGTGTTGAAATCATAGCCACCAATCTGATGTGAAGAGGTGGGTCCTTTAGGAGGTAGCTAGATAGGAAGGGTAGAGTCCTCATGAATGGGGTGAGTGTCCTTATAAAAGGGATTCCCACCAGGCATGGTGGCTCAGGACTATAATCCTAACACTTGGGAAACAGGGCCAACAGAGCCACAAAGACTGCCAGCCTGTGCTTCCTAGTGAGTCCCAGGCCAGCCTGGTCTACAGGGCTAAGAATAAGACTCTACCTCTGTTGGGCTGGAACCCTGACTCTCCCTTGTACAATCTGGGAAACCTCATCTGCCCTATTTCTCCTCACCCCACCCATGATGAGAAAACTCTGAACAAAGGAATGACACCCAAGTGCCTGCCTAGGACCTAGCTTTTGCCCATACTTGGGCACAGTCCCAGCTCCTGGCTGGTACATCATCATCACCCCTAGCCTAAGGTCTATAAAATCTCCCTGTCTTAGCCTAGGTATGACTTATCTGGCCCCATTCTTTAGGACCAGTGAATCCACCCAGGAGCCATGCCCAATAAACCTGCATTTATCTATTTTTAAGTTGGTCTGCCCTGGCCTTTTGTGTAGGCAGAAACATATCAACCTCAAACAATCAAACAAGCAAAACTAGGGATTCTTCACCGTCTTCCATCATGTGACTGAGACAACAGGATCACATGTCTGCAGCGGGAAGAAGGCGGAAGCTGATCTTGTGGCACTCTGACCTTGGACTTCAGTTCTAGAACTGTGACAGATTTCTGTTGTCTACAAGCTTCTCTGCCTAGAGTACTTGGTGCAGGTGACTAGTGAGTTTTCTTGGCTTACTGCATATTCTAGTACTAATCATAGAAACCCTGCTCCTCAACAGCGGCCCACACTAAGACACAAGTCAGTATCAACACATGAGTGTGCACTGAAACAAACATCTAAAAAGGCTGTTGGTTCACATAAACAAGCAAATCAGTGAAAGTAATAATATAATAGTAGTAATCAAACAATAAATTTGTAAGAGCCACTTTTAGTTAACAACCAACGTGCTCTGATACAAATGTTTATCAAAAGTTACCTTGAGGGGTCTAGAGAGATGGCTCAGTGGGTGCTTGCTGCACAAACATGAGAACATGAGTTCTAATCCCCAGGACACCATAAAAGGTGAGGTGTGGCTGTGTACCTGTAACCCCAGCTCTGTGGGGCGCAGAGACAGGAGGATCACTGGAGCCTCCTGGCTGCTAGGCTAGCTCTGAGTTCAGTGAGACACTCTGTCTCAAAGAAATAAGGAAGACAGTGATAGAAAAGAACAACCAGAATCCTCCCTCTGGCCTCTGCACACACACTCAAACACAACATACATGCTGCCCACACACGCACACTTGAACACATAACATACATGTTGCACACATACATATGCACACACACTCAAACAAATAATATATGTGCCACTCCCACACGCTTGAACACACACATGCACATATATAATACACATGCCCCCCAATAAAATCCATACCTAAATAAAACTTAACATTTAAAAATTATGAGAGGAAAACAATCCAGAATAGTACACACATACACACAGCACAAAACAAAGTATGTCTTCAACTCAAAACAAAACAATTCATAATTAGAGAATAAAGTAAACAGATTCAACACCAGCTCACATACCAAAGATCTAGGTGCTTTCTCTGTGATCCCAAAGTAACCCCACACTGAGACACGACATGGTTAGGGAAGCTTCATGACCACTTCAGAAATGTCACCAGAACTAAAGGCTCAAGACTGTGGAGTACCGATCACGACATTTCAGAATCTATTAAATGCGGACATTAAAAAGGCAGAGGAGTATCAAAGGAGAATTCTAGAAGGGCACAAGTAGTGTCAGCTGAGGACAAGATGAAGAAATGCCAAGTTTCCTAAAGGGGAAAACCAAAGGGACATGATGGCTATTTCCAAAGTTTCTCTCCAGGAGAAGAAGGTGTGGGCTGAGGTTCACCTCTTCAGAGAAGGGTATGAAGCAAGAATTGGCGGCTATAGGAAGTAGATTTGAGCACAAGAGAAGCACTTTTTCTGACCATTATTAAGACAATTTAAAAGTCAAATACATTAGCTCCTGAAATAGAAAAATTCATAAAGATTGGGTGATCAGCCATCAGGGACATTCTATACAGAATTTCTTAGAGAATATACAGAGACCACTGGTTATATGAAAATGGTCTATACATTCATTACATATTTGCTTTAACATACGTTAAAAACAAATGAATATATATAGCTGTGAACCCAATGGCTCATGACTATTACTTTTGGAGCAGACAAAATAGTAATTAAAGATAAAGGTGGTGGCGCACGGCTTTAATCCCAGCACTTGGGAGGCAGAGCCAGGAGCATCTCTGTGAGTTCGAGGCCAGCCTGGTCTACAGAGCAAGATCCAGGACAGGCACCAAAACTACACAGAGAAACCCTGTCTCAAAAAACCAAAAGATAAAGAAAAACATTAAAGCAGGCACACCATTTCCTGTAACTAGAGCTTACCTCATGATCTACTCCTTCATCCTATCATTTACATAAATAATCAATAAAAGGCAACAAACTGTGGGAAAAAAAATCCTGAGAGGAAAGGATAGTTCTAAAGAAAGAAAGTTAAATCATTGAGTTATTTGTAACACAAGTTGTATAAGAAAAAGCAAAATAAGCCAGGCAGGTTAGTTCACAGCTGTGATGCCAGCCCTTGGGACACGGACGCAGGAAGACCACCAGCTCAAGGTCATTTTCAGTGACACAGTGACCCCAAGCCAGTCTGGGCTATAAGAGCCCCTATCCAAGAAATAACAACAAGACTGTCGGCAAACTGATGGAACTTGACAATGTCTGAGTTTGGGACCTGCTGCTCTGAGGGAGTCTTTCCTTGAACACCCTGAATCCCGAGTTCCTCTTTCACCAAAGCTGCCATTACCCAGGGAATTTTCTAAAACCACGGTCATTTACCAGCACAATACTCAAGGAAACATCCCAACTCAAGAAAGTAAGAGAAAGCACTCGTTATTTTTAGAACTAATTGTAGAAATACCGATTTTTTAAAATAGCTATAACTGTAGAGTACTGATTTTTTAAAATAGCTGTAACCATACATACAATGTTATCTAGGATGCTCACATAGCTCAGTTTTTATCACAAAACACTAATGTTCTTCCATCTAATTAGTAAACACTTACTGAAGGCCCACAATGAGACAAGCATAAGCGTAGGTAAAAACTTGAGAGCACATTTTCAAGTCTGCATTTGAAGGCTCCGTTGCTACTTTGAGGTTAAAACACCTAAGGTCAAACACCAAGAGAGAATGTCTTCATCACATTCCTTAAAATTTCCACATGCAGTTTGGTTCTTCTAAAGTCTAAACTATTTCCTAGGCCCATATTACACAGACACACACACAGACACACAGACACACACACACACACACACACACACAAACTAAAAACAATGAATCTTAAATTTCCTTTAGTAAACTCAGCCTCCTGGTTGGTATTTGATGCTGCCCTTGAATGTATTCTGAGTCTCTGTGAGGCGTAAGGACAGTCATGACATAGCCTGTGAACAGCCCGCCCACCCTCTCTTAAGGCACTGCATGGGAGGCATGTTCACAGGGCATAAGGAACACCATGGCGCTCTGTGGAGGAAACGATGCCACAGTACGCTGCTGGAGGCACTGGTATTGCCTAGTGAGGAGCCTGACCTTGTCTTGTCTTGTCTTAGGCCAAGAACTACTTAATGTTTGAATAATAAAATAGTAAGTGACATCTACTATGAACAAGACACATTAAAGCTTACCCTTGTCCTCTGAAAACATTTCCCCATGTTCACTCCCAACGAGATTTCAAGCAGAGTCTAAGAAAGGAAAGCAGTCATCCCAGAGATTCCCCTCCTACCTCCTGAGTGTGTTCTCTGTAGACCTGGAGGGGCCCTGTGGGTTTGGCGGTGTCCCAGAGCTGTAGTGAGCCATCACCGCTACAGGTGACAAGGACGTGCTCATTGTTTTCACTCCAGGTAACATCAAACAATCCATCATTCCAGTCAAAGCTTCACCAGAATAAAAAAAAAAAAAAAAAAAAAAATACATGAACTGCCGATCAGAATTCGATTAACAATCTCAAGTTTATTGTTAGTTTTTTTTCCTTAGTTTTCCACGTATATTAACACACATTATCTCATCTGATCTTCAAAACCACAAGAGATAAATAAAGCAGGTGTTTCCCAGAAACAGGTTCAGAAAGGCAGGAAGAACGGCCGAGGAAGTGCACGTAGATAACTAGAAAGCTAAACTAACAGGAGGTTTGCAGCCACTAATGCGATGCTAACTACCGAGGGCATGCTGTCACACCTGCTGCTTGCGGTAGCCTGGGACTCCCAGCATGCACCAGCAAGTACTTCAAAATACTGAGACCAATAATTTTAAATACTCCCATAAATCTTTCCTCTGACCTGTATGATACTTATTGCATAAATCTTTCACCCGGGCTGTGAACAGGACGTCACCTTCTAACAGAACCTCTTTTCTCTGCCTTTGACTAACCCTGATGAAGTATTATGAGTCCATCAATCAACATGGAAGACAGGTACAGAGAGAAGAGAAACACTGGGTAATCCACAAGATGGGCATTAGCTCTGGCTTGAGTAAAGCTAAATGATATTAAGACAGCAAAGATGGGTGGACCACACACTACACTGATTAGCTCACTGTTTAAATTTAAAATATGCAATTTCTGGGTTTTTTTGTTTTGTTTTTTTGTTTGGTTTTTTTTTTTTGGTTTTTTTTTTTTTTTTGGTTTTTCAAGACAGGGTTTCTCTGTGTAGTTTTGGTGCCTGTCCTGGATCTCGCTCTGTAGACCAGGCTGGCCTTGAACTCACAGAGATCCGCCTGGCTCTGCCTCCTGAGTGCTGGAATTGAAGGCATGCACCACCACCACCACCGCCCCGCAAAATATGCAATTTCTAAATGGACACTAATAAGCTTGAGAACGTGGCATAAGCCAAGTAGAAAAAAAATCATTTCTATATACGCCAATGCAAAAGTTTCTTTCATATCACAAATCAAAACCTATTAGTAGCAAATATTCAAAGGGGAATAGTATTAAGTCTTTGACAGTGATTGAGAATATATGTAAGCTTAATAATAATTAGAGCCACCATAGAGGTTTGTAGGAGAATGGCCCCCACAGGTCATACGTTTGAATACTCAGTCCCCAGCTGATAGAACTGTTTGGGAAGGTTTAGGAGGTGTGGTATTGTTGGAAGAAGTGTGTCATTGGGTGCAGGCTCTGAGACTTCAAAGACTTGCCCCATTCCCAGCATGCATCTCTCTGCCTCCTAGTTGTGAACCAAGACGTGAGCTCTCAGCTGATCCTGTAGCCTTGCCCTTGCTCTGCCATTACAGACTCTAACCTTCTGAGACCTAAAACCCAAATTAAACACTTTCTTTTATAAGTTGCCTCGATCATGGTGTCTTATCACAGCAATAGAAAAGACAGACACTTTACCTTCTAAAAATCTGTAGCCCAGATTCATTTTGATCCAACACTAATAGGGTTCCACAGCCTAAAGAGAAAAAACAAAAAATAAGGTCATGCTGTTGAAGCTTCCAGGACACATCTAAGATAGAGTATGAAGCAGTATGGACCTGCTTTAACTATCACAAATGTCCCTTAAAATAACTGTGACCACATAAACAAAAGGACTACAAGTTACGTAGTATGCTTCAATCATTAAATATGCAATTTACCTAATCTGGCCTGACTGGAATCCAGACAACAGCATAGGGGAAAATACCCAAGTGCCAACTCAAAACAGGCCAGGTGCTAGGCACACAAACCTTTCAAGTTAGTGCTAACATCTCTACTAACAGAAGAGAAACCTCATGCTTATAGACTCCCAAGACTGTGCTCCTGCCTTGTCCATACATGTAAAACACATCTAACGTGGCATTTTGAGACAAAGTATTGTGGAAATACCATATATTCTTTGGCCAAATGTTTAAAACAGTGTTAATTTCAGTTATCTACCAGCAATTAATTCTTTCTGATAAAAAAACTAATGTCTCTTTCTCTCCCCTAATGACCGCCCACCCCACCCCACCCTGGACTCTACGAATATCTGATCAAAGTGAATTAAGTTTACATGCACACCCATGTGTTACTAGAGTCTTGAAAGAATTAACTTTTGAGTTCTTATGATCAGTAAGATGTGTTTCATCTTCAAGGTGTTAAAGTTCTTCCACTTAAACATGACTGATGAAAAAATACCAATTCTAGGGCTGGAGAGATGCCTCATCCCTTACGAGCACTGGCTGCTTGCAAAGGACCCTGTTTCTGGTCCCAGCACCCACTTGGTGACTAACAACCATCAGGAACTCCAGTTCCAGGGGATCCAACACCCTCCTCGAAACTCCTCTTCTGACCTTAGGAGGCATGGCTGTGGTTCACAGACATACATACAAGCAAAACACACACACACACCTCTAAAAAAATCCTAAATAGGGGCTGGAGAGCTGGCTCAGAGGTTAAGAGCACTGACTGCTCTTCCAGAGGTCCTGAGTTCAATTCCCAGCACCCACATGGTGGCTCACTACCATCTGAATGAGATCTGGCACCCTCTCCTGTATACATAATAAATAAATAAATCTTTAAAAAATCCTAAATATACCAACTCCCTATAAGAAACCTTTATAAGAGACTTAAAAGTATTCATCCTAACCGGAGGCCAAGGACTGTAAACCTGACCGCAAGCTCTAAGAGCTAATGGTCAAAACTATAAGAAAATACGTTATTTATCACTGATTTTCAGAAACCATATTTTTTCCCCCTACAGTAGACAAAACAAGTACTACGGATCACTGACATTATGCAATGATTTGCCACACATTGTGTAAACAACAGATGGGGTACGAGTTAAAAGAAGGCTAAATATAATGGCTCGGGCGTCTGGACAGCTCTGCAAATTTCTCCATTCTCCATGAGATAACAAAAGGCGAGCACAGTACTTTTCTAGTCTTTTTTAAAGACAGGGTCAGAGTCCCCCTACGTAGAAGCTGAAGGTGGCTTTGAACGCGTGACTCTGTTGCCTCCACCTTCCAAGCGCTGAGAAGTGCATCCTTCCTTCTTAAGGAAGGGGAAAGACAAGCTGGAGATTTCCCCTGGGCTCAAACGCCCACTGTGGGGAGAAGGGGACCGAGGAGGACGGGCCGGCCCTCTGTCTCCCCCTGGCGGTGACGGGCGGCACCGCGCGCGCCCGGAAGCGCGTTCCCGCGCCCGCCCCGGCGGCGGCGGCGGCTGCGGCGGCGGCGCGGCCCCGGGCTCACCCGCGATGCCGTAGTTCTGCGCCGCGGCGCAGGCCAGGCGGCCCGGCAGGTACGGGGAGAACTCGGCGGCGTAGCCGTGACGGCCCGGCACCCGCAGCGCCCGCACCGCGCTCATCCTGCCCGCCCGCAGCCACTCGGCCTCCCCGCCCAGGCTGCGGAGACAGTCCCGAAGAAGAAGCACACCGCGGCGACTCTCGGAGAGGACTTAGGAGTCCAGGAAGGCCAGGCGGAAGTGAGGACGCCGACGCCCGGGATCCTAGGTTTTGATTGGGCCACATAAAAAAGGAAGCTGACGCCCAGGAGGCCATTTTTCTTTTGGGCAAAATTCCACCGATTAGCACTCGCTGAAATTAGCTGGCCCTCTAGACTTTATTCTAGACCTAAGGGGATAATTCCTTGAACCTTTTAAAAATTGCTATTCTGACATTTTCCTGATAATTACAAAATAAAAGCCACGCGGAGCGGCAGTGGCGCACGCCTTTAATCCCAACACCCCGGAGGCTGAGCCAGGCAGATCTCTGAGTTCGAGGCCAACCTGATCTACAGAACGAGATCCAGGACAGGCACCAAAACTACACCGAGAAACCCTGTCTCGAAAAAAAAGAAAAAGGAAAAAAAAAAAACAGAAACAAAAAACAAAAAAAATTTAAAATAAACAAAAGCCACAACAAACTCTGAAATCAGTAAGTCCAAAGACAACGAATAGAGTGCTATGTTGCCCAGGGTAATTTGAAGCTAAGGGAAAGAACTATTATCATGTGCAATTATCTGTCTATAGGTTTATGTAGTTGCACAGTGCTCATATCTTTGGGCAATTAAGGAAAACTTGGGCTCATTAATTCATTCATTCAAACGCTTGCCAAGCATGTGCAGTGTGGAACATGAATATGTAATTTGCCAAACCAAACACTGAAGGGTGAAAGAGATGGTTGTTAATATTAAACCAGGCAATCTGCACAGACCAAGTCACACACCAAGCACAGTGCTAGGCTTTTAGCGTTCCAAAGCACTTGGGGTTCATGGTTGAACTCAAGAGATCACAAGACATGAAAACTATTAACTGTAATTAAAATGCTATTGATACTATGATAAATATATACAGGTGTTTTGGGGGGGCAGGAAAAGCTTTGAAAGGAGGTCATCTGTGGTGAATGCATACAGATGTGTTTTCTTTAAGTAAAAAATTGGAGGCCGTTGTGGGATCAGGAGAAATGTGAAAAATCCAGGAGACCTAAATCCATCAGGAATGGGAGCTATCAGGACTCAGAGTGCAGAGAGGGGGCATGGTGAATGACACTTTATGTAGCCAAAGAGGTCAAACACTGGTTCTGTGCTCCAACATGAAGTCTTGTCCACTGTGCCCAAGAAATGAGGCTTTCGCTGCAGTTTAAATAACGGAGAACTGTGCAAGTTTTCAGATGTGGGCCATTAAGTGAGTTTTCATTCACTAGCAACACTAAGTGAAGACTAGAGATTGGTGAGGGAGTGCCATTTAGAGACCTTAGCAATAATTCAAGAGAAGATGGTAAGCCAAGATTGAGTGGTGGTGTTTGGTTGAGAATTATGGTAAGAGGTATAGAGAGTGAGATTAAGAGTCAAATGAAAACAAACCGTTGAAATGGTTCCCAACTTTCCTACTGTAGTGCCTATATTGATCCAGGAATTGTTTATTGAAATAAGTACAATGGGGGGAGGAGCATGTTTGGGAAGACAACAAACTCTAGTTAACATGTTGAGCGCAGATTGTGTGTGGTGCTTGAATGGAGCCCTGGCAATGCATGTGGATAATATTTAAGCTGTGGAGATTGTTGTTTTCACTTAGGAAGAAAGTGGTATAAAAAGGGAAGAGGCCTATAGACAGAATGTGGGGAAACCCTGCCACACGACAAGCTTGGTAGTGGAGAAGCTGTAGAAGGTTAAAGAGATCCACAAGATGGATAAGATGGATACTATCAACTCATTTCTTACTTGGCTTAAGAATACTGCTCAAGCCAGACATGGTGGTGCATGCTTTTAAGACTAGTATTTGGGAAACAGAGGCAGGTGGATCTCTGAGTTTGAAGCCAGCCTGGTCTACAGAGTGAGTTCCAGGACAGCCAGGGCTATAGAGAGAAGCCATAGCCCAACTCCCTCCCCGCCCTCCAAAACAATACTGCTCAAGCTGGGAGGATTTGCACACTATCTTCTTATGTCGATTTGGATGCTTAATGAGTGGATCTTTATTAGGCAATGACACACCAGGCTTCTTTTTTTTTTTTTTTTTTTTTTTTTTTTTTGGTTTTTCGAGACAGGGTTTCTCTGTGTAGCTTTGCGCCTCTCCTGGAACTCACTTGGTAGCCCAGGCTGGCCTCGAACTCACAGAGATCCGCCTGGCTCTGCCTCCCAAGTGCTGGGATTAAAGGCGTGCGCCACCACCACCCGACACACCAGGCTTCTTAAAGCTATGTAAACACCTAGCTGAGTGCTGAGTGCCTGTTATCTCTATCCATAGCAGTACTGAGTGCATAGTAGACCAAAAAAAAAAAAAAAAGGCAATTATGATCACAGCAGGTAAGGATTTACTATCAGAAACTCAGATGCTTAAGGAAAAAAAAAGAGTATTTCTATATTTTCTTCAAGGAATTTAAATATCCATCCCTGTGGAGAAGCCTTGAGTAAATGTGTAAAGAACAGATGAAGTCCTGAGTGAATGTGTGTTGTTTGACATGGGCACGGCCATGTCAAGAACGCCAATGCCTCGTACTCGTGGGAGGTGACACAGCCTTACCCAAGTGGGACTAAGAGGGATGGCACAGACTTCCTCTGGCCTGAGTGTGAACATTGACAGTGTTTACAAGTGGTTAACCAGTGCTTGTAAAACCAAGCAAAACTGTCGCTTCAGTCTCCCGGATGTTTACAGCCTGAGACTGCTCTCCAATGAGAGTCTTGTCTTACCTTCCTACAGGGACCATCTAACTCCTCCTCCTGTACGTACAAAATAAACATGTTGAGGTTCTAGGCTGTTGTTGAGTAGCCCCAGCAGAGCAATCACCACCGCCCTGATTCCAGCTTTACTGTAATTCATTCTCTCACTGCCCCAGTCAGGTTTCTGGGACCAAGTCATGCTGGAGGTGGCATATCCCTTTAAATTGTTAGAAAATTCTGTCTTCCCTTGTTTAAGGCTTCTTGGCATTCAAAGGGGGCCACATTAGAATCTGGACCTAGATTATAAAGTTTATAAAGGCAGGATGAGAATGTTGTTCACTCTCCAGTAATTAAAACAGGACCTGGCAAATGGGGAAGTGTCTTGTCTTCAGACAGCTCCCCCAACTGAGCCTGAGTGCAGGTGTGAATGTGCACGTGTATGTCTTGCTGGGTACAGGCAGCCAATGTGCTGTTAAGAAGATGGGCTCCCACGAACCTGAGATTGCCATGAATCCCTGTCACTGTCACTTCCCACTTTGGGCTGCCTCCTTTCAACCTCTTCGCCGTCCCTGCCGTCACATAGTCATCTCTTAAGCTCTCCCTCCCCAAGAACACCTCAGTGCGCTTGTTCAGTGAGTACAGATTTTCACCATAAGCTCTGGTCGGCTTCTGTGCCCATCCTCCAAGTACCTGGAGGCAGGGACCACATAAGCTCTGGCCACCTAACTGAGTGAAGGAAAAAAATAGTGAACCTATAGGAAAACACAATATGCTAATTGTCCGGTGGTTCTGTTAATGGTAAATGGTAATGGTTCTGTATAATGGTAAAGGATGTTGATTAATTATTAATCCATAACAGCAGGATAATAAACATGTAGAGGCAGACTGGTTGGGACCTGTGCCTCAGAATCTTGTGGGATGACTTTCATAAAGCAGATTCTTAGGACACACCAGGGGCATATTCATTCATAGTCTCGGGATGAAATCAGACACCGGTTTTGTTTGGTTGGTTGGTGCTGGGGATCAACCCAGACCTTCTCAAGATATGCAAATGCTCTAACATACAACCAGTTATACACCCAGCCCAGAAATCTGCTCTTAAAAAAAAAAAAAAAAATCTGTGGGCCGGGCAGTGGTGGCGTATGCCTTTAATCCCAGCACTCGGGAGGCAGAGCCAGGAGGATCTCTCAGTTCGAGGCCAGCCTGGTCTACAAAGTGAGATCCAGGACAGGCACCAAAACTACACAGAGAAACCATGTCTCAAAAAAAAAAAAACTGTGAAGCTTTATGGAAGGTGGAGACAGGAGGATCACTGGGACTTACTAGTCACCAGTCTAGTTCCAGGTTCCATAAGAGATAAGGTGGAGAGGGACAGAGAAGGATATCTGATCTCATTCTCTGGCCTCCCTGTGTCTATCAGTATGGCTACCTGCACACATGTGTGCACACACATACACTTGCACACACACACACACACACACACACACACACACACACACTAAAATAAAATGCTCCTCTGAGTGACTCTCATATGCTGATTCCAGCACTGAGAAGAAAAGTACTTTAAGAGAGAAGTGCTCAGCTCTGGCAGGAACTTAGAAAAACGGAAGTTGACACTGGACCTGCTAAAGGGACTAAATGCTCCAAAGCAAGCTGGAATTCTGTTTGGGGAAGGCAGCAGGAGCGTGGCCTCATACACACTCAGCACACTACCTAGAGCAACACCCCAAGGCTCAGGCTGCCACTCTAAGGTAGTCTGTGCAGGGCATCACTTGTGCCATGGAAGGCCTGGGCATTATGTGGTATCTTCCGGCTAAAACCAGAGGAACCAACCAGACCTGAATTCCTCACCTGGCAATTTGGGTATGAGTACAGGCTCCAGAGCCAGCAGGCTTACTTTCAGTTATTAATTATCAGCTTTCTTAGTTAAGGTTGAAATTTGATTAGACAAGGAGTACACTACATCTAATACTTGAGTCATCTTGGAAGTTTATGTTCAAGGGAGGTATGTATATGTCTGTCTGTTCGAGGACTTCTGTGATCAGAGAAACCTAAGGTCCAGTGGATGCGGTATCACTTCACTTATATTCCCTACGTGCTGTTTTTGAGGATGACACAGGTGGCTTACATAATCCTGAATCAGTGTCAACACGAAGACTGTTGCCACTCATGTTTACAGACACTGGCACGTTCAGTCCCAAATTAAACTGTTATTCTGATCACATAAAGGGATCTCTGAACTCACAGGTAAAAGAGCAAAGTAACTGGCCTGTCCTTTTCAAAAATAAATGACATGTCAATTAAGAGTCTAGCTGGACTCAGTGGCACACACCTGGAATACCAGCATGTTGCAGGCTGGGAGAAGAGGATGGAGTTTGAGGCCTTCCTGGGCTGTAGAGAAAGTTCAGGACCAGCTTGTTCTACATAGCTATATCCTGTTTCAAACACAAAAAGAACAGGCTGGAGAGATGACTCAGAGGTTAAGGATGCTTACTGCATCCTGGTTCAGTATTCAGCTCCATTCGGGCAGTTGACAGCTACCTATAACTTCAGCTCCATAGGATCTGACACTCTCTCCTAGCCCTTCATGGGCACTGGACTCACATACACATACTCACACACAGATACACATGTATACACTTAATTAAAAAAAAGTAAAATCTTTAAAAACACAAACAAAAAAGTAAAGAACTGTTATTAATTAAAGCCTTCTGCAAAGATACGGCAACTCATGCCAGACAAGCTTCTCAGAGAGGTCCTGAACCAGGAAGGCACACTCCGTCCACAGTCATGGGCACAAGGAACAACAGTATTCAGGGTAGTTTCACATCTATGTTAACTTCCTGTCTGTGTTCATTGAGTTTTATTTTTGTAGGCATGTTTTTTAGTACATATATGTGTGTACATATACATGCATACATATATACACACATATATCTTGCAACTTTACCTTAAGCATTTAAAATGCTTGGTAGATAATATAAGGGTAGCTAGAAAGATAAAACAAATCCAATAAAATATTAACATTTGTAAATCTGTACTAAAAGGAATGTAGGGCTTCCCTATACTTTTCTTTTGAAGTTTTTCTGTCTGCAGGTATTTAAGATGAAGAATGATCTTGTGAAAAGTCAGATGCATTAAGAAGAACCTCTGATGACAATGTTAAGTCAACTAAGAAGTTTTAGAATTATGCAAATATCTATTGTTTACCAACTTCTCTGGAAATTGCCTGTTCTTCTCGGTTACCTTTCAGGGGGAAAACATTAAAGAAGCTTCAAAACAAAATGAACTCCCCTTTCTGCGCCTCCCTCACACAATTTGCCCACGGATTTCTTCTGAAAGATCCTTCTGTTCTTTGCACCCACAGCATTACTGTTGTGTTGGTTTGTTTTTTAAGCAGCCGCCTACGCAGGCACGGTCTTGCTTTCCTATCCTACAAGAAAACTCTGCCTTCTTTAGCTGCTCCCTCAAGGCCGAATACTTCCAGAAATCCCAACCAGCTCTAAAATTGAATTTCTAAATATGAAAAAAAAGCATTTGTCGTAAGTCTATGAGAATTACAATTGCATTTCTTATTTTTCCCTTTTTCCTCAAGTCATAGACCATCTCCCCTTTGTAGCAAACTGGATGCGTAAGACTGTTTATAATACAACCATTATATTAAGACAGCTTTATAGTGGAGGAGGCTTGACTGAGTAGCAGAAGAGCTTATATTTTAACAAAAGACCCTTTGCCACTGGGGGTTGTATTTTCCTATCTATAAAATAAGGATGGTGGATTCTAATCTTTTAAAAAGTGTTTTTTATTATAACTTTAAGGCTTGCTATAAAGAAAGTTCACCATACTGAAAGGATATTTGTATTCAAACTAGGCCCACCAAAGGGTAGCCAAGCTTTATCCTGTGCCTCAATGATAACAGGGTACCATTTCCTTTCAGTGGGGAAGTCATGGTAGGCGACATCCCCAACTTCAAGCTTAATTAACAAAGCAAATACTGTTGAAAATTATCCTCCTTAAAAACAATAAAACATTGCCAAAAAATTAAAAGAAAGTATGTTGATTCATTTTCTTTAAAATCCTAGTATCTGTTTTTGAGATAGTCATCCAAATATCAAAGATGTACAGAAGTTTATTTTAAGAAAACAATGCATGTGTATGGTAAATAAATATTTGGGAAGCAAACAATGAGAAGTGAGTCTTCTCACTCCAGATCCTTTAATTGAGTCCCAATTTTCAAAAAAGGAAATGTAACTAGTGCCCTACATCCATGTCTTCTGAACCTGAAGATTTAACCACTCTATAGAAAACATTTAAGGGACAAAATGATGCCAGTACCAACCACGTAGAGAGATTTTCCTTCTTGTCGTCTGTCCCTAGACACTGCAATGTGTGAAATGACGTCTCTGAAGAAGTCGTATCTATCATTCAGAGCCTGAAGGCTGACATTGGCTGTCTAGAACATCATGATTTGCAGAGCAATGGAATAGTCTAGAAAAGAGCCAAAGTCATCTCTAGCTAACTTTTGTTCCTTTAAATCACACTTTACTATCAGCCTCTGTTAGCTGACCTAACATCAGCTTGACTACCAGATAAAACTCTTGGAAAATATAGCTAAGCAGACAGACTTGGAGCCTCTACCAACCCTAAAGCTAAGAATTCTATAACACATAATATATATGTATATATATATGAGAACCTCCTCTTGACTGTAGCCCGCCTAGGTGACTGTTTCCTCCACTACATAGGAGTTCAGGGCCAGACTGGGTTATATGAGACTTAGTCTCAATTTTTTTTTTATTTCGCTTTCCAAGGGAAAAAGTGGTGTGTGTGTGTGTGTGTGTGTGTTTGTGTGTGTGTGTGTGTACATGGTCTGCTTGTAAGTTCATAGAATATTCGAGAGGAAAATATGTCATAGTTTCTCTAGGAAGAAGAACAGATGCCAGGCAGTGGTGGCGCACGCCTTTAATCCCAGCACTCAGAAGGCAGAGGCAGGCAGATCTCTGAGTTCAAGGCCAGCCTGGTCTACAGAGTGAGTTCCAGGACAGCAAGGGCTACACACAGAAACCTTGTCTTGGAAGAAAAAAAAAGGATGGAGCCACTGAAAGTCAAAATTGAACAAGACTTACTAGTCTCTGTATTCTTTTATTACTTTTTAAGTGTATACCACAAGCAAATATCAATTGAAACTCCTATAATAAATTTTGGATATTATTCCATTTCAACCCATATATTCTAATCATATATATTTTTAGCAACACAGAAGGTTCCAAATTTACTGGAAATGATTGGTGCATATTTTTTACCCCAAATAATATTACTAAGAACAAGCTTTTGAGGTAAGCAAATTTGGGTTTAAAAGCAGGCTCCACCACTAACCATCAGGACAACATGGTCAGTTACTCCCCTTCAGCTTCCTCCCCTGTAAATGGATTTAATAATTAGTCTCTAAGGCAAAGGTGTAAAGGACCTAGGATTATGCCAGGCACAGAGCAGGTGCCCGGTGAAGTTGAGATCGCTTTCTCTCCTGAAGTTTTAGTAATTTGAGGAAGTTAATTACCTAAAATAGAAAGAGGCTGGAAAGGTAGCTCAGCATTTAGAGAGCTTGCTGCTCTTACAGAGGATCCACGTCCCATTCCCAGCACCCACTGTAGGCCTACTCATAACAACCTGTAACTCCAACTCTGTGGGGTCCTGTGCCCTCTGGCCTCTGTACCCACATACACATGGCATTCTCTCTCTCTCTCTCTCTCTCTCTCTCTCTCTCTCTCTCTCTTTCTCTCTCTCTCTTACACACACACACGCACACACACACACACACACACACACACACACATACACACACACTTTTAGAATTCTTTTAAAATATAAGAAAAAGTATTCTTACTGCTGTCAATTACTATGGCTACAGTTATTTGTAGTTTTTTTTCCTTAAAAATACTGAATAGTGGGTATTAAGTTATATGTTCTAAGATCATATACCTTTTGAAAGAAAACACCGCCCCTCCCCCCCCCCGCCCCCCTGCCCCCAGCCAGGCACCTAACCCTAATAGCCCGAAGTGTAAAAACAGGAAAGTGAGAAGCATTAAGAGAAATGATTAAAACAAGAAAGCATGGAGCAATTGATCTGGTTTTACTATAAACAAACTACCCAATTTGAATAGTCTAGGTTAAAAATGTGGCTGTTTGGCATGAAATTGACACACAGTGTGTAGAGCTTTTCTGCTACGTTGTCACAGCGACCATTACTTGTTATGGACTAGACACTGCCCCCTTCCCTACATCAGATTCATGCATTAAAGCTCCAACTTCTCCATGTGGTTGTACTTAGAGACAGGGCCTACGTGGCACTAAGTGAAGTTAGGTGACATCATAAGAGTGTGGGTCATATGCCGGTGTCCATATCAGAAGAGAATGTTCACACACTCATTCTTACTTTTCTTTATGTGGAAAGACCGGTGAGGGTTCACAAAAAGGGAACCCCAGTGCCAAAGAATGCTCTCTGTCATACCCACTCTACCATTCCTTTCTAATAAGACCCCTAAACTGTTCATTTCATACATGTGCCAGGTTTAAAACTATAGTTCCCAGACCGCCCAACAAACATCCCTTTTGTAAGTAGACAGGGGTGGATAAGGGTTCTGGGATACCTGGTTCTGGGATACCCGCCATATAAGGAGCTGATGCAGCATGCAGGGATACCTCTTGCTGATACTCCCTCCAGTCATGGGGACAGAGACACAGCTCCACACTGCCACCTTCAGCAGCCTGAAGAGCTAGCCTAGACTTTTAGGGACTTCCACTCAGGCTATCCAAGGCTTGTGGTTTCAGTGCTGAAATGCATTTCAGTACTAGCCAGTTTATAAAGCAGAATTGATAGTTTTAAGAAATATATTTTACATATTTTTGAGCCTATGTTAAGAGTTAAGAGAAAGAGACACTTAGAAAAAAACTAAGACATATTCAAGTGGGAGTATGTGCTTCCCAAGGGAGACTATGAGAAAGTGAGACCCACCTGAGTGTCTTAGTTAAGGTTTCTACTGCAGTGACAAAACACATGACTGAAAAACAAGTTGGGGAGGGAAGGGCTTATTTGGCTTATGAACATCACTGTTCATCACTGAAGGAAATCAGGACAAGAACTCAAACAGGGCAGGATCCTGGAGGCAGGAGCTGATGCAGAGGCCATGGAGGAGTGCTGCTTCTAGCTTGCTTCCCCTGGCCCACTCAGCCTCCTTTATTACAGAACCCAGGACCACCAGCCCAGGGATGGACCCACCCACAATGAGCCCCCATTTGACCACTAATTGAGAAAATGTCTTACAGATGGATCTCATGGGGGCATTTCCTCAACTGAGGCTCCTTCCTCTTTGATGATCTAGCTTGTGTCAAGTTGACCTAAAATCAACCAGTACCCCAAGTGTGGGGATAGAGTAACCAACTATTCTAACATTAGCCTTCAATGACTCAAGTTATGTCTCAAAATGTTGGTGGGAAAATTTCTTTGCCTCCTCTTTATTTTTTGATACATGGTAGGGAGGGTGTTCAGAGATGCCGTGTATGGAATTATGATAGGATAAGGCAAAATCAGAAACCACTAGTTGCATAAGGAGTTTAGTGCATGTCCTTTTGCCATAAATGTGGTTTCTGGTAAGATTCCCCAAAAACTAGATTTATGGCTAGGAAGGGAAAAGGGCCCCCACCTGTTGTTGATTGTGCTGGGATCCTTGCTTGGCTGCTGACAAAGGTGTCAGATTCCAGAGTGAAGGGGCTCATTTTCCTCCTCGTGTCCCCCAAATTTTCTGTCTTTTTCTTCTGCCTCACTTCCCAGTGCCTAGTGATGTTGCTTGAATGTAAACTCAACTCCATCAATCCATCTGTTTCAACACTTGATCTTCAACTGTGGGTGCTGTTTGGGAAGGCTGTAGAAGCTTCAGGAGCTTTGCTGGAGTAAGTAGATCACTGGAGTCAGGACTTGAGGTTTGGTTGACCAGCCCAACTTCATGTTTCTTCGTTCAGGTGCAGTGTGCACAGCTGGTCCCCCGTTCCTGATGCCATGCCTTTCCTGCCCCCTGTTATGTCTTCCTGCCACAAGAAAATGAGCCCCTAGAATTGTGAGCCAAAATAAACACTTCCTCCCTTAATATGCTTCTTATCAGGTCACCGCAAGGAGAGAAGAAAGGAAGCTTCCAGAATGTGGACACAGAAACTAGATACATGAGTCATTTTTTCAATCATGAGGTGAATCTGTGGAAGTACACTACAAAATAGGACTGAGAAAAGAGGAACAGAGGAGTCAAGAGCCTTGGTGAGCTAGGAAGATGAGTGGAGGCCAGGACTAACCAAATCTTGACCCGTTTTTCACGAGAAGAAAATGTACATATCTTTTGAGCCTCCATTATATTTGGATTTCTGTTACATGTAGTCTGTTGCAGAACATTATTTTAAGATGTGTTACATTTTTCTATGCTATGGAAGATTTGTTTAATGATGCAAAGATATGTTGCATTCTTTTATGTTGCATTTGTTTAACTCTGTGAAGCTGTGAACCTGTCTAAAGCACCTGATTGGTCTAATAAGGAGCTGAACGGCCGATAGCAAGGCAGGAGAAAGTATAGGCAGAGAGAATAAATAGGAGAAATCTGGGGAGAGGGAGATCTAGGAGTGAGAGAAGGAGGAGGACTCCAGGGGCCAGCCACCCAGCTACACAGCAAGTCATGGAGTAAGAAGTAAAGAAAGGTATATAGGATAAAGATAAAAGCCCAGAGACAAAAGGTAGATGGGATAATCTAAGTTAAGAAAAGCTGGCGGTGGATCTCTGTGAGTTTGAGGCCAGCCTGGGCTATGGAGTGAGTTCCAGGAAAGGCGCAAAGCTACACAGAGAAACCCTGTTTCGAAAAACCAAAAAAAAAAAAAGAAAAAGAAAAAAAGAAAAAAAGAAAGAAAGAAAGAAAGAAAGAAAGGAAGGAAGGAAGAAAGAAAGAAAGAAAGAAAGAAAGAAAGAAAGAAAGAAAGAAAGAAAGAAAGAAAGAAAGAAAGAAAATGAAAAGCTGGCTAGGAATGAGCCAAGCTAAGGCTGGGCATTTATAAGTAAGAATAAGTCTCCATGTGTAATTTATTTGGGAGCTGGATGGAAGCCCCCCACCTAAAAGAGTAAAGAGTAAACAACAACAACAACAACTACATTTTGGTGTCCAACATGGGGCTCAAATTTCCATAGGGCCTGAGAAAGCTAAAAAACCAAAAACAAAAACAGAAGTCAGTGGATGCAACATGTTTCTATGTTTCTTGAAGGCAGATAGCTTTACCAGGCACTAGTATGTGAAAGACTTGGCCTTATGCATTCAGGTAATGCTGCCATGGGATGGCGATAGCCCGGTACAATGCCTAAAGATTCTACTGTAGTTTTATAGAATAAACTGGGGAAATTCTAGAACTTTGAATTTGCTATATAGGGGTTAATAAAATATTGAAGTAAGCAACCATCAAACAGCTGGAACATTGGCAAAGGGTGATATGGGAAGGTTTATCCAGTCTAAGCTAAAAATAGTGTGGCCTGCCTGGGAAGGACAGAGGCTGGGCCAGCTGGGGTAAACTGTTTACAGTAATTCTGGGCCATGAAGCAGTCAGGTTGAGTGGGGTGGGGTGGGGTTGGTGCTACGAGATATTGTTTGCCCCTTGCTGTGGGATACATGATTATAGTATTGTGAAATATTCCGTCTCACCTGAGAGATTTTCTGAAGTGTAAATGATTAAACACATAGTTATTAAAACCCTACTCCCACACTGGATTTCAGGCACCTTGAAGCCAAGTTCTGTGTTTCTAATTTGTGTCTCTGACGCCTCGAAGAATATTCCCTATGTAGTAAACATACCATAAATTTGGACAACTGGAAATGATTAGAAAATTAAGAAATAAAGTTCTTGTCTTCCTCAGTCTCTCCATTCTCTTGCTTCACACTTTCTGCTCTCTGTACTTTCTGAGGGGAGTTCTGGGATGCTAAGGGTTTCTGTGGAAGTAAAGGACTACTTGAAATCCAACACTAGAAATATGTTCCCTATTTGTTTATAAACGGATCACCAAAGGATTGCTCTTATTATGCATGTTTACAATGTGATCACTTAGGAATCTCAGGCAGGAGACTGGGACTTGGGATCTGGGAGCCAGCTTAGACTATGTAGTGTGTTAGGGGACAGCTTGAGCTACGTAATGATACCCTGTTTCAATAAATAAAATAATAAATAAATAAATAAATGAACCATGTGTGGTGGTGCATGCCTTCAATCTAAATAAATAAAAATAAATGAATAAATAAGCAAACAAACCATGTGTGGTGGTGCATGCCTTTAATCTAAATAAATAAAAATAAATGAATAAAAAAGCCAACAAACCATGTGTGGTGGTACATGCCTTTAATCTAAATAAATAAATGAATGAATAAACAAGCAAACAAAGCATGTGTGGTGGTGCATGCCTTCAATCTAAATAAATAAAAATAAATGAATAAACAAGCCAACAAACCATGTGTGGTGGTGCATGCCTTTAATCTTGGAACTCAGGAGGGAGAGGCAAGTAGATCTCTGAGTCTGAGGCCACCCTGGTCTATCAAGCAAGTTGCAGGACAGCCAGGGCCACACAGAGAAACCTTACCTCAAAAAATCAAATAAATGAATAAATAAATAATAAAGAACAAAAGAACGATCCCTCTTACTTCACTTATAATAGCCCTGAATATCAGATGTGTGAAATGATTTTCCAGTATTATCTTAAGTATCTCCCTGTATAGTCTATCATCTATGTCTATCTATCTATCTATCTATCTATCTATCTATCTATCTATCTATCTATCTATCATCTATCTGTCTATCTATCTATCATCTATCTGTCTATCTATCTATCTATCCGTCATCTATCTATCATCTATCATTTATCTATCTATCTATCTATCTATCTATCATCTATCTGTCTATTTATATGTCTGTCTATCTATCTATCTATGGAGGCACACAAATGCTCGCACATCAGGTTGAAGACTAAGATCCCCTTGATCAAGACAGTTGCCAGTGCTGTAACAGCCTACAGGACAAAGAATACTGAGGCTCAGTCTCAACATGCTCCTCATTTCTCAATTCTGTCTTTACTTCCACATTTTTAGACTTTGGTCTCTTCCTTTGTAAAATGGAAAGGGGAGGCTACAGCAACCATTTCCAGCTAGGGAGTCTTGAAATTTAAACAGCGTTAGACAAACTACACTACGTATTTAGAAAGCCTAATAGAAATTACACATCCCCAATGCTGCAGTGTGGGCCAGCCCAAAATGTACTTATCTATTTTTGTTTCTAGGAAGAAACAACATGGATGTGGAATGATTGGTTGAAGTGGCTTCTGGTGGTAGGATAACTTCTGACTCTGAGGCCTGGAGAAAAGGACAATTGGGTCATTTATTCTTATCAGAGCAACCAAATACCTCAAGGAAGCAGAAAGGTTCACTCTGACTCTTGGCTTCAGAAAGCACCACCCATCATGGCAGGGAAGACAAGGTCTCAGGGCTTGGGAATGTGAAGGGTCTTTTGTGGGCAGCTCAACCCAAAAGCAGAGTGCTCGGGCCAGAACCAGAATTCCATATAATTTTGAAAGGCCAGCTTCCAGTGACAGTTTTGTTAACAACACCCCATGGGCCAAAGGTTCCAAAGTCTGTCCAAATAGCAGTATCGGCTGGGGACCAAGTATTACAAAACACAAGCCCACAAGAGAGATCTCAGAATCAAACCCTAACACTTTGAAATGGTTTTTAGGCACAATGTCGCTTGATCTGTAAGGTTCTGCAGAGCCAAGACAACTAACATGTGAACCTGCTGTCTATCACTGGGACTCTCACTAGAAATCATACCGAAAAGGGGAGGCACCAAGGTACTCAAGCCTATCAGAGAGACCCTTTATTCCATCCGTTATAACCTAGACTCCAATCAAACCTCTCTGCTTCACTGAGAAAAACTTCCTTCGTGGCTAGAATATGCCCATATATTATCTAGCCTCATTACCACTTAGGGGTTCTCGGCATTGTTGACCTGAAGTAGAAACCATTTTTGTATAAACATCCATTGCCCCTTAGAGAGTATCTTCCAAAATTGACCAACACCATGGAAAACAATTAACTAACAATGCAGGTGGGCATGGCTACATGTCAGGTTTCTGTAAACGATATGCAATTATATTTAAGTTGTTCTGTTTTTATAGCTGCCATGGCGACCTCATGAGTATTCTAATTGCAAACATTTACCAAGCCACCTAGTTTTATAAAACTAGTTTATCCCTCCTATAAAGACTGACTGGAAGTAAAACAATTGAAATACGTCGTGTTTCCAGGCAGGTGAGTCATGAGCATGAGTAAATTGACAGGTTGTCATGTTTAAGGCTGCATGTGGTAGTTATGGGTTAAAAACTTAAAAAAAAAAAAAAGTATGGATGATTTCCTTCGTCCTCTGAGCCCTGGACAACATTGTCCTGGGTATGCAGTAAACCTTTAATAGATGTTTGATAGAGAGGATTCCAACCATCCTCTTAAACCATCCAGCATTATCTTCAAATACACGATGAGCACTTATGCTGATGGGCTTTAGAGGCCCTTCAAGCTTTAAGAGTCCACAATTAGGAGACAATTGTCTACAGCGCTCATTTGTATGTCACCCGTCACTTGTTTGTCCATTACACTTCCTTGTTCGAGGATTTTGAACATGTGGAGTGGAAGATGGTACAGCCACTATAAAAAAAATATAGCAGTTCCTCAAAAAAAAAAATTAAATAGATTTGGGCATGGGAATACACTTCTGTCATCTCAGCACCTAGAGGCTGAGGCAGGAGGATCACAAGCTGGAGACCAGCCTGGGATACATAGTGAGACACTGTCTTTAAAAGAAAAAAAAAATTACCACATAATCCTAAAAGTCCACTTTGGGGTATATATTCAAAATCAGTATTAGGAATTCAGAGACTTTCAAGTCTAGCACTGTGTTGCTCACAATAGTAGAAAGGTAGAAACAATCCAAGTGACAACTGGCAGACGACGTGGTCTGAATGATTTTGTTACACCCCAAATTCATATACTGAGTCTAGCCATCGATATGATGGAGGATACCAGTAGATAGGATCATTGTAAGATTAGTGGCCTTGAAAACAATGAAGAGGGGGAGAGGGGGAGGAGGGAGAGATGGAAGGATGGAGGGGGGCGAGAAAGAGAGAGAGAGAGAGAGAGAGAGAGAGAGAGAGAGAGAGAGAGAACTTGCCATGCAGTCATGATGACCTAAATTCCATCCTCAGAACCCATACAAAGGTCAAAGGAGAGAACCAAGATTGACCTGTGATCTCCATGTGTTCTGTGCCATGTGCTCTCCTCCCAACATACATATACATTAATTGATAGGGGGGGAGGGAGTGAAGGAGAGAGAGAGAGAGAGAGAGAGAGAGAGAGAGAGAGAGAGAGAGAGAGAGAGAGAGCTCATTCTATCATGAGAACCCAGTAAGCTGGTTCACCCGTTTGTGAACCAAAAAGTGAGCCTTTACCACCGGCCAGATCTGCTGGATCTTGATCACGGACTCCAGAAGAATGAGAAGTAATAATGTTGTTTATGAACTACCCTGTTATAAAGTTTTTGCTATGGTAGACTGTGACAGGCAGTGACCAGATAAATGAATGTAATAAGTATGTAATAGTGGGATGCTATTTAGACTTAAGGTAAAGGATATTTTTCAATGGATGAACTTTGAAGTTGTTATACTAAGTTAAATAAAACAGCCAGGAAAGAATAAATACTGCGTGTGTGTTCACTCATATGAAGTACCTAGGGTCACTGGGGACTGGAACAACTGGGAGGAAGTGGGAATGGGGAGTTAGATTGCTTAATGGGTGTGAAGTTTCTGTTTGATAAGATGCAAAAGTACTGGAAACATTTGAACAGTGGTGGTGGTACAACAGGGCAAATGTACATGTCACAAAACTGTACACTTAAAAAGGGTTAAATGGCAAATTTTATAGAATGTATGATTTATTGCAGTAAGAAATTGGATTCTTAATGAGATTGTTGGTATAGGAAATATATTTATTTCATTCATAGGTACAAAGAAAAAAACCCATGCAAACTAAAACTTCGGGTAGCTGATATAATGTAAATATAGGAGAATATACATTCCTGCCCCCCTTTGCTTTATGGAAAGGCAACACTAAGAGAACAAGGCTTAAGTTGGAGACCTGAGATCGAACCTAAGTCCTGTGCTTGTGTGATGGAGAGAATCTGACATCTCCAGGTCGACTCTCAGCTATTGATCATATGTCATGATGGCCCTTGCCTTGTCTAAGTGGCTGGGGAGATGCTGGATAGACACCTCCTCTGCAGGCTCACACAGGTCATAATCAGTTGGCTCCTTTACAGCTCCGTCTTGACAATCTCATCTCGAAAGGCTATGTGGTTACCTAAATGGCAGGTGTAGTTAACTGTGAGTCCTCAGTCGGTAGAGGCTGTGTGCTTCCTAGGTTGGCTTAATCACTAGCCTCAGTTCACGTAGAAAAGAGAAACTTCTAGGTCCCATTCTCTCTTAGCCTCCTTCACAATCACTCAGAAATGAGGATTCTCCTTTGCTCAGTTTTACTTATAGTAAGAAATTATTACCCCAACTCATATCATTGCCCCTTAAAATATTTCCTTGGGAATTTCAATAGCTGCAAAATGGCAAAAGCTCAAGATTATTGGAAATTAATGTCAATTAAAAGGAAATAAAAACTGTGTATTGCTCTTAAATGCACCCAGTAGATTCTAAAAGCAATAGCCATTGGATACTATTATTGTATTAGTTAACTATTGCCGTGTGACACATTTTTCCTTAATCTTAACAGTTGGAAACAATCATGTACTGTCTCACTGTGTCTCTGGATTAAAAACCCACTCTGTCACAAGGGGGCCTCAAGAGGCAGGGCTCTGTTCTCATCTGCAGGCTTGACAAGACTGCCTCAGCTCACACACGCCATTGTTGGCTGGATTCAGTTCCTTGCTGGCTAAATGGCCAGAGACATCCCTCAGTTGCTCACCACATAAGGCTTTGCACATGGCAACTCACAACATGGCAAATGGCTTTTCCTGGAGGGAGGGAGAGAAGGAGGGAGGGAGAGAGGGAGGGAGGGAGGGAAGGAGAGAGAATGAGCAGAAGGACATTAAAGGATTTCTATAACCTCATTGTGGAAGCCTTGTCCATTCTTTGCTGTATCCTCTATAAGCAAGCGATTATGTCAACCCAACCCACACTCTTCATGGGGGTGATGGGATTTATGCAAATAAAAATCCCTGGAAGGAGAGATCATTGCACTGTCTCTGAGCAGCTGCACATCAAAGGCTTAGAGATACCTACTTAACAGTTTGTATAAGTATTTGAATTTAACTTTTAGAAAATAGTATCATTTCTTGTTCTCTTTAGACTCATAATTCCATTCTTTTATTCTCAGACTTTTTTTTGCTAATACTTAAACTTTTCTATATCTATACTCAAAAGTATTTTACTAACTTCCTTATGCTATACCATTATGCATATATTATGTATGTAAACTGAAATTTCAATTATGTGGGAGCCCACAACTGACTCAGTCTCCCAGTTTGAATCTGAAGTCTATTCTGAGTCAATAGAGTTCAGGCTTATTTGCTCCAAGGCTATGAGAAAGTTCTGATTAGCCCGTAGAGCCTCCTTGAAGGGCTGTGAGAAAGTCCTGATTAGCCCACAAGAAGAAACACAATATCTAGCTAGATGCAGGCTGCTGATGCCAACCAGAGGTACATTGAGATAGAAAATGAAACTGTCTGCTCCTTGACGCAAGGCAGGATAGATAGTAGTTGAATGCCTGTGCTGTGCATTGTTCTACCTCTGTCCTTCAAGACTGTATATAAGCTGGCTGTGAAATAAACTTGGGGCTGTCCAGCATTGACCGGCAGACCTCTCGACTCTTTTCTATCTTCTTCATTGTCTCTTCAATCCGCACGCCTCTACCCAGCAACCCAGCTGACTGTCGACAGGCTCCGACACAATTAAAACATTTTTCTCTGACCTATGGCTTTTGTGAGTATTTTCTAAATTTAATTATCATTTATTTATTGTTAGCACCAGTAAAAAGTAATAATATTATGACCATATAGTATTATATTAATCAAATCTACACAGAAATTAAATAAAATCCAATAAATAATTATTAAATACAAAAAGCAACATGCCATTTCACTTAAGCAAAGGGGATGCTTGTTTTTCTTTTTATCTTTTCTTAAGGCCACAAGTTATAAACAGAAAATGAAGAATTTGCTAATGCCATTTGTTAAGTGTCTTGTTTTCAAGGGAATGTGCAGCGTATTCCCGTTAAACCAATCCAAACTTAAAAGGCATGTGGAAGGAATTATAAACAAGCAGAGAAATAATTGATGAATGATAAAGGACCCAACTAAAAATTAATGTGGATTTAGAATATTCAATAAACATCTGGGGGAAAATAATGAAAGTATTTCCTTTGCAAAGTTTGAATAATTGTTCATTAAAATAGAATACACCGACTTAGCCCCTTAAAGAGCTCTTAAAGTCTTCCTTCCATGCTAGCCGCAGCACACAGAGCACAAATGAGAAGATTGGCCGTGAGACAAACATCCCAGAGTTCTTTCTCAAAAGTGTTTGTCAGGAAGCATGGGAATGACCATGACAATAGGAACCACATTATTTTCAAGGCCCTTCTCTACTACTGCATGGGCTGGCTCAAGGCAGAAGGGACTCCAATTGAGAAGTGCAAACACTTAAGAGATGAGGCAGGCAGAATTGTACTCACACACATGATAAAAATATAATTACTGTATTTGGTTACAAATAGCCGTAATGGTGTGATAAGGCTGTCAAAACTCATTGGTGGGGGCTCGAGAGATAGCTCAGCACTTAAGAGCATGTACTTCTCTTGCAGAGGACCTAGATAGGTACCCAGCATCCATAATGGGCAACTCACATCTGCCTGTAACTTGAGCTCCATGGGATCTGATGCCCTCTTCTGGCCTCCACAGGCATCTACACTTACATTCACATACCCAGACACAGAAAGGCATGTATACATATTTAGAAAATAAAACATAAATCTTTTAAAAAGTCATTTGCGTGCTCGCTTCTGCAGCATATACTAAAATTGGAACAATACAGAGAAGACTAGCATGGCCCGTGCACAAGGAGGACACACAAATTCATGTAGTGTTCCATATTTAAGAAAAAAAAAGTCATTTGCAGCGTAAACATGAAGTGCTGTTGTCGTTCAAGTGTTCCGCTGACTCTCCTCCAATCCTGTTCATGCTGGGTAGTAGGCCTAGAGACCACAGCAGTCTCTCCTGTGTGCTTTAAGACTTGAGAACTTAGGAAATGTTGATAGTGTCACAAAGGCTAAAGGAAAAGTGGGCGGGAGTAATGTTATGGGAATTCATCTCGAAACGTTAGGGCTGGCAGTTGCCTCCAAGCTACAAGGAGCAGCCACGAGCCTCTGCAGTGGCCATCTATTTCTTCTGCTCACACCTCTGACTTTTCTCTTGGGGTTGCCACCTACTCTGTGGACCCATAAGTACACAAGCCTGGGCTTAAGACCAAGGCTCAGTTTCATGTAGCGGATATGGTTCCCCCATCTATGCATGGCCATGCAACACTAGTTAGGGTCACCCCTTTTGCGGGGGGAGGCAGCTCTTACTGTTGTCCACTTTGAAGAGGAGCTGGCCACAGAAAATGTTCTTGAGATAGTGGGCTTAGAATGACCAGAATATGTGCCTTATAAAAATGCTGCACTACATTAGAGGTTATCCAGTCCCTTTTTGTTTCTGCTTTTCTTTTTTTGGTTTTGGTTTTTTTGAGACAGAGTCTCTTTGCATAGCCTTGGCTGTCCTGGAATTCACCATGTAAATGAGGCTGTCTTTGAACTAACAGAGAGCCACCTGCCTCTACCTCCCAAGTGCTGGAACTAAAGGGATGTGCCACCACACCCAGCTTGCCCTGACCTTAAATGAATAGAAAACACCTGGTCTGGAGAGGCCAGGTTTCCTGAAATCCACTTCTGCATAGTCTCGGTATCTTACAATTAGAAGTCAGAATAAGCCTAGAATGTACAGGATAATAGAACTGCCTGTATTTGAACAGAAGAATTCCAGGGAAGCAGCAGGCAGAGTTGACGATAGATTTTAAATATTTATAAATGTTAAGGCTTGGGTTTAAAGTATAAGGTCATTTGTTTTACAGGTAAAAGTTCCAATTCTTTCTAAAAAGAGGCGAGGAATGTTGTGAATCACACTAACTCTCGAAGTCTATTGAATTGGAAATGACAGGGAGTACGGGTGATTATCTAAAACTTGTGCACTCCAGGCATGCTTTCACAGAAAGATGGTGAGGGGCATGATTATCTCACCTGAAACTGTTTTCATTCAGAAAGGGTGGCTGTGAATGCATTTGTATGGAATTAAAAGGTGAAGTTTGTTGTAAGCTCAAAGAAACAGAAGGAAATTTAATAGTGCGTGGGAGAAGAATAGAGACTTCAAAGACAGGAAAACAAGCAAGGAACTTCAAAGAAAGAGGGGGATGCAGTTCTGAATCTCTTCTAATAGTGAAGTCTTGGATTTTACAAAGATGCAGATCGACCCTGTTACTCAACTCTGCCCTATCATTGGCAGAAGAGTGATTTAAGAAATCTGAGAATTTTTTACTCTAATATTTCCTTCTTTCCTCCCTCCATTACACTGTCTCTTCATTTTTTTTAAGGATTTGTTGTTGTTGCTTGTTTTGTTTTTTGAGACAGGGTTTCTCTGTGTAGTCTTGGCTGGCCTCAAACTCATAGAGATCTGGCTGCCTCTGAGTGCCAGGATTAAAGGTGTGTGCCACCACTGCCTTGATTTTTTAAAAAATTACATTTATTTATCATTATTTATTTTGTGGAGAAAGGACATGTGTCATGGCTCACCTGTGCAGGTCAGAGGGCAAACTTGTGGGAGTTGGTTCTCTCCTACCACGTAGATTGCAGGGATTGAACTCAGGATATCAGGATTGGTAGCAAGCGTCTTTATCTGTGATAAGACATTGAACATTAAAAAAGAGAACTGTGCCTATAAGAGAGTCGAAAATGGTGGAAATGCTGAGAATAAATGACTACAAGTGTTCAGCCTTAGGATGGGTCATCCATAGCAAACTCTCCTCCCCAAGGATCAGGGGTGGGGGTGGGGGAGGTGGCGGGCAGGGGGTGGAGATATCATGGAAGAGCTATGGAAAGAACGTAAGACCCAAAGCATGAGTAGAGTGCAGGGAGATGCTCTTCTGGACTTGACATTGGCTGTAGCACACATGAATTCACAGGAGCCATGGTTACCTGTACAAGACCGCCATAACATCAAGCCATTGAAATATCCAGCATGGATGGGGGAGGGGCTTCAGAAGCCTCACTCCTAGCTCAGGAGCTCCTGGCAGTTGATAACAGCTAAGAGTAGAACTGTTATTTTATTGGCAGTGTAGACACTAATAGGTTGTCCATTCTCCAGTGGACAGCACGCTGATGAACACATGGGAAGCACTGATTTGATTCAGTGGGCTATAAAAACAAACAAAGGAGGACATGAAGTTGGGAGGGCAATGTTTTGGTAGGACTCTAGCAGGAGTTGAAGGTGGGGTATAGGGTAGATATGCTCATGATACATCATATTCATGTATGAAATTTTCAAAGAATAACTAAAAATACTACTTAAAAATAGAGAGTGATGCCTCTGGTTGTTTCAGTGAGATAAAATCTGTGAAAACCCAGAATGGTTTAAAGAGAAGGCCAAATTCTCAAGAAGAGTAAATGAAGGAAAATGCAGCGTTGTTAATGCTAAGTTATACTGGCCTCATTTATGTTGTCGATCAAGTATATAGAACATAGTAAATGTCAGCTGTCAGGTAAGTGACATCTCTCTACATAAGAGCGTGCCAGGAGGAGAGAAGTTGATTATCTGTCTCTCTATTTCTTCCTTGGAAGAAAATGTATTTTCTAACTACTCTGAATTCTTTTTCTCCATGTTTTTCCCTTTAGCATTATTCATTTCTACTCAAGTAATACTGTTTTTTAAAACATACACTTGTCTTATTGTAACTTACTGTTTTTGATGTTTATTTAAATATGTCTCCTCTCTATGTATATATACATATATGTATACATTTATATGTATCTAACACACACACACACACACACACACACACACACACACACACACACACACAGAGCATCCTGTTTTCAGATAGAATAAGTCTGCCCTTTTCACTTTTCTTTATTATAGTGGTTAGTTTTAATTATTGACTATCATGTAAAGTTTAGGGTCTGTTTGTCAAAAGCTGAAGTTAGTTGAGTTTGAAATTCATTGACTTTACAAATTAAAGTCAATATAAATTAATCTGTCTTAGTCATTCAGTTTCCCATGCATGTTTATGATAAAACTCTCTATTATTTAAAAGTGTTTAAAAAATCTTTCCAGAGTATTTTTGTTTCTTAGAGTGGAATAATTTAAACACAAATAAAAGTAGACAGAGTAGTGTGTTAACCTCTCCCTGCCATATATCCATATTCAGCAAAGAATTTCTCTATGTGTGGCCATCTTTTCTTTAACTTTTTCTTTATTTTTGAGAATTTCTTACTTGTATACAATGAAATATGATATACAATCATATCTACCCCATCCCCCTCCAACTGCCTCAAAATACCCTCCTTTCAACTTCTTTCCCTTCTTGCCCGTTCACCCACATTATCCACGTTTAACCAATTAGTTTTTGTAGCTTCATTATTAATTCATTAATTTAAATGTGCACAGCGTGTTTTAATTAGTTGGACTTATTGTCCTTGTCTCTGTTCAAATTCTCCCATGTTTGACCCATCAATGAGACATATCCTAGGCTAGTTAGTATTTTTATTTTTATTTTTAGAGCTTGCTTTTCTAACCTTTATTGTTATAATTGCGTAAAACAGTATCACAATTTCAAAGTCAAAATCTACAAAATAAGAAATGTTTTATTCATGTCTTCTCTACCTATTCCCTCCCTTTCCACTGTTTTGAGTTTTTTTCCATACTATGAAATAAACAAACTTTCATTAGTTAATTTTGAGACCAGTTCTCACCACTGCCTGGGACTCACTGTGTAGCATGGGCTGGCCATGAGCGCGTGATTCTACACCCCTGCTTTCAATGCTGGGATTACAGACCTACCATCATGCCCAATTAACTGTATACTCCAATGAATAGGCAAAAATGTATAATCTTATGTAACTACTTCAATGAAGTTATTCGACAGTTTTGTACATTCATTATCCATTATACAAATCCATTATACACATCCTGGGCTGCCCCCTCTGGAGAACTACTGACCCATTTTCTGTCTCTGTGAGATGTATTTGTCTTTTCTACGCTCCATACTACTGATATGTACATATCTGTTATCCTTATCTTTTGTGCAGCATGTTTTGATGATCCGGTTATTGCTTTTATTTTTATTCATACAGTTTTTATTAAGGAAAACAGCTTTATTAAATCATAAGTGACTCCAGTAAACTACACATATCCATGGTGAACAGCTTGGAAAAATTCAGAGAAGAGTCAATGTAGCAAACTTGAGACCTACTATTCTTAGAAAGGTCAGTGTTCAAGGTTGGATTTCTGAGCATTTCCTTCATCCCCTGCTAAAAATAGCTTGCTGTGCCTAAACTGTGCAAAGGGCATGGTTCATGCTGGGCACCTGCTTTCCTTATGGAGTCTGGAATCTTTGTGAATTCCTGGGTACCCAGTTTCTGAGCTTTGCTGGTAGGTAACATTTCAGGTGCATTGTTACCACGTACTGCATGTGGGAATTGTGTCCTGGGTAACTTTGCTGGGAAAACTCCTAGCTAGAATCTTGGGCCTGATTCTTCTGGATGTAAGTCCGAACCACATGCTGAGCTGTGTAAGACCTTCCACTTAGAGGAGATCTTGAGGTAAAATTTTACATAGAATAAGTATGAGTACTTATGCATTGCTTCTACTACTCAAGTTCACGGATTGGGTCTTCCATAGTGTCTAATCTGTTGCTAATTGCATCTTATTAAAACTAAATTTTAATCTGGGCATGGTGGCATACGCCTTGGATCCAACATTTAGGAGGCAGGTAGATTTCTGAGTTTGGGCTAGCCTGGTCTATAGAGAGGGCTCCAGGACTGCCAGGGCTACATACACAGAGAAATCCTTTCTCTAAAAACTCAAACTGAGACTAAAGAAGGAAACAAACAAATTTTAGAAACTGTTCCCACACCATTCCATGTGGTTCTGTGTTGTTTTTCTCATCAGTATGCTTATGCCCTCATTTGCATCCTGTATTTTCAATAACCAATAACCGTATTGATGTCTCTGGTACCTCATCTAGTCCTTTCTGTGATTGTATTTTGCTGATTTTTCTCTTTATTAAGAGTCATGATTTTTTCGTTCTTGTTTGAGGAGCTTTGGCACAAGTCATATGTATTTTACCCATTGCATACTCTTGTTATAGCTCTTCCAAAACCTAGATTTTTCTGATTAGATTTTTCTGATAAGCAATTAGTTATTTCGGGGTGAACTTTCTGGTTTTGAAGCTAATCTACGCCACACCTAAAATGCCCTTTAGAATGCTCCGCTCTCTTTTAAGTTGTGGTATTTGGGGATCTTTTTCGAATGTTCCATGTCTTCTGTGAGGTCCTCTACCCTGGCTAAGGGAGGGTAGGGTAGCACATTAGTTATCCCTGGATCTGTGTCAGCTGAGGGATTTGTTCATTTTAGATCCCCCTGATACTTAGGCTGGGCTCAGAGGTGGCTCTTGCCTGAACTGAAGCATTTTATCCTATACACGTGCTGAGTAGCAGTCACCAAAAGACTTAGAGAGTCCTGTACACACATTCCTGAAATTCTTCCCGGCTTCCTTCTCTCAGAATCTAACTGCCTCAGCCTGGAAGAAATGTAGTCATTCTGTGCATCCCAAGGACTGCTGGCCTCGGTTTGCCACATCACTATCTAGACATTCCTTCTTATCAGGAGGTTCAGCTCTTTCATTCTCCATTGTTTCCTTGCCCTTCTCTGCGATAGTACAATATTTAAAAAATACAAAATGGTGGGGGGTGAATATAATCAAAGTACACAGTATGAAATTGTCAAAGAAGTGATAAAAGTATTTTAAAAGAACAAAATGTAGACAACATGCTGCCACTTTCTTAAGGAAGTGAAATGTAGCTTTGGTTTCTCACTACTCATTGAAAAAAAAAAACTAGAAAAAACAGGGGTGGGGACTCCAGTAACAATGTAGTCTCCTCTCTCTCTCCTCCTCTCTCTGCACGCACACACTGGTAGAACATGTTTTTGTGTGTGCATCTGCGTATTCGGGTGCATATGTAAGTGTGTGTAGAGGTCAAATGTCAACTCTTGAGTGTCTTTCAATCACTCTGATCACATCTGATTTTTTGAGGCAGGATCTCTCCTTAGATCTGGAGCTCATCAATTTGGCCAGGCAATAAGCTTCAGGGACCCACCAGTCTCTGTCCTCTCCTGGCTCCCAGGGCTGAGAACTCTGGGGCACACTGTGTGCCTGGCTTTTTTAAGTGCTGGAGATGGGGTAGGGGCTCCCAACTCCGGTTCAGACACTTGCATGTCCCCAACTCTTGAGATAAATCTTTATAAGTGGGATTTCTATGTCAAGCATAAATGTATGTGTAATTTTGCTAGATATTAACAATGTCTCTTGACAGTTTTTTTTTAATTGTATTTTTTTGTTTTGTTTTGTTTTTTTGAGACAGGGTTTCTCTGTGTAGCTTTGGAGCCTGTCCTGGATCTTGCTCTGTAGACCAGGCTGGCCTCGAACTCACAAAGATCCGACTGCCTCTGCCTGCCTTGCTAGGTAGCCTAGGCTGGCTTCAAACTTGTGATCTTTTTGGCTCAGTCTCCCAAGTGCTGGGATTATAGGCATGTGCCAACATACTCATGATCGTCATTATTTTCCATTCCACCAGAAATGAGTGTCTATTTTCTTACATCCAGTCTCAAAATGTGTGTTGTAAAACTTCAGGAAGTTTGCCAATACATTTAGCAAAAGTGGTTATATTAGCATAATTTTTAATTTGTATTTGTGAATAGAGCAGGGCTTCTTTCTAGATAGGTTAAGAGTTACCTGTATTTCCATGATCATGAATTGTATATGGCTTTATGTTTCTTTCTAAAAAATTTTCTAGGGGCAGGAGAGATGGCTCATTAGTTAAGTGCACTTACTACTCTAGTAGAGGACCACAGTTTAGTTCCCAGTACCTACATCAGGCAGCTCACAACTATCTGTAACTACAGCTCCAGGGGTTCTGACGCCTGCTCTCTGAGGGCACACCCACACACCCACACACCCACACACCCACAGGCAGACACAAGTAAAACACAACTTTGAAAAAGGATATTTTTATCTTTTTCCTACTTTTAGAAACTCGTGACTGGGATATCGGTCCCAGATAACATTTTATTTATCTACTTTACGCTACATTTGCCATGGAAAGATTTTGTTATCAAATGTATGTTTCCCTTTTAGATTTTTGAATACCAGTCCTGAAGTTATTTTTATTTCTATGTTGCAAAATACTTGCCCTTACAGGTATTAAATATTCACTTAGTTCCAATTTTAATAGGTAAGGAAGCCTGGCTGGTGTATGGTGTGGGGAAATGAACCCAATCTGGTGTTGACCTTGGGTGGCTTGTTTCCTCTGGACTCATCGAAACATGAGAGACTTAAGACGCACTTGTAAGGCAGCCTGGCAAAGCGTGCTTACTACTTTATAAACTGGAGGTGACCATGCTATTCGGTAGGAAATGAACTTAGTGACTGCTGCAGAAGAACTTGAGTGGCAGATGAGCCTCCCAGGCTTCCACGGTTTGGGGAGTACAATAAAGTCACAAAAAGGAAAATGTTATTGTTTGGAAACTATCAATAAAACGATGTAACATTTAAGAATTGGACATTGCTGTAGTCTGAATTTGTTGCTTCCCCCAGGCCCCCTCACACAACAGCACCAAGTAAGGCTTCGGGGAGCTTGGCACAGAGTTTCCATGTTTCTTCTTTTATAATTTGACTCACTAACCTCGAGTTAGGAAATCCAAATCCTTTATCTCTTCCAGCTTGCCCTGGCTTTCCTAACACAACTTAACAGCATTCTGGAAGAGTTCTCTGGGAATTTACACATCTGGTTTTGCTTCTCAAAATAAGTGCAAGCTTTTTGATTGTGCTCAAACCCATTTCTTTTGTGTGTGGTTCAATTTAAAAAAAAAAAAAAAGGAAACAAATCAACGTCTCTCTTTCAACTCTGGATGATAATTTTCCCATGCATCTTCTATGTTAAGAATCTGGCATTTTTTTTTGGGGGGGGGGAAGAGGATTTTAAACGAGCATATGAAATCATTCAGCACTGAAGCTAATCAATTACTCATTAACGAGAACAGCGTAAGCCACTGGAAATTTTACAACGAAAAGTACCAACGGCTGCCACGATAAATTTAGCCGACCATTTCTAAATTTAGCGTCCCTGTCACTTATAAACCACTTTCCACTTGAGGCCTGGGCTCTAGGGAGCTAGTTGGGATCCTCCCGCCTCTCGGCACGCGGGTCACCCCGGCGCTTCCAGCGCCACGCGCGGTTCGAGTGCGCGCGGCCCACGAGCGGACCCGTGCGAGGCGCGGTGGCTGTGTCCAGCGCTGCCACCGCCTGGTGGGCTGACCCCGATAGTACAAGCTAGAGACACTTGTTAGCACCATCCCGCAGGGGTGCGCGCCTGGGGTTTTTTTTTTCAGCCCCTTTTGCAGGTTCTCTGAGGTCCGGGAGCAGTGTGCTCGGTCCAGGCTGCAGCTTCCCAGCAACGCCCTCCCCAGGGGCGGGCCCTGGCTCACGGTGCTGCAAACGAGTGGGCGGCCGGAGGCGGGTGGCCGAGACGACGAGCGGCTGCGAGGAGCTGCTGCCAGACCGACGCTGGGACTCGGAGGGCGCGGCGATCCGGTGAAAGAGGAGGGGAAGGAAGGAGGAGGCGCCGGAGCCGATGCAGGGGAGCTGCCGCCGAGCAGGGAGGCGGGTCCTTTCGGGTGCGGCCACCGCGGTTCCGGGACGCGGCCCGGGGCAGCCCGCCCACCGCGCGTAAGGTGTTCTCCAGGTAGCGCGCGGCACCCAGAGGGCGCCCTCGCCCGGCCCGCGCTCCGCCGGCGACAGCGCGCGGCTCCCCGAGCGCGGCGCCCTTGAGCCGCCAGCGGCCGCGCAGGTTGGCCGCCGACTGGTCCGCCCGCCAAGAGGAGGAAGCTCGGTCCCTTCCCGCTCGCCGCGGCTGGCGTCCCCACCCCGCGGACTCTCCACCCTGCAGCGGGCGAGCGGCGTGGCCACGGAGGCGCCGAGGAGGGGCGAGCCGCCTCCGGGCAGCGGCGTGGCCCCGGGGGACAGGGCGCCCGAGCGGAGGCGGCGGCGCGGCGGCGGCGGCGAAGGCGCGGCGCGCGATGGCAGCTGCCTAGCCCGGCGTGCGCGGAGCAGCCCAGAGCTGTGGCTGGCCAGGCGGTGCGTCTGGGCTGGGGGACCCCGGGGTCGCTGCCGCGGCAGCCCGGCAGGCAGAGATGGGCACCGAAGCCGGCGAGGGCATCACTTTCTCCGTGCCGCCCTTTGCGTCCGCGGGCTTCTGCACCATCCCGGAGGGCGGCAGCTGCCGGAGGGGAGGAGGAGCGGCGACGGCAGCGGAGGGCGAGCCGAGCCAGCTGCCTCTGCCACCGCCGCCACCGCCGGGCAGTTTCTGGAACGTGGAGAGCGCGGCCGCTCCTGGCACCGGGTGCCCTACTACCACCCCCGGGAGCAGCGCCACCCGAGGCCGGGGCAACTCTGGCAGCGGGGGCGGCCGGAGGACCACCGTGGCATATGTGATCAACGAAGCGAGCCAGGGGCAGCTGGTGGTGGCCGAGAGCGAGGCCCTGCAGAGCCTGCGGGAGGCGTGCGAGGCGGTGGGCGCCACCCTGGAGACCCTGCATTTCGGGAAACTGGACTTCGGGGAAACGGCCGTGCTGGACCGTTTCTACAACGCAGGTGAGTGGCAGCTTCCTCGCCGTGGCCGCCGAGGTGTTTCCCCTGGCCGTCATCGTGGAGAATGTTTTGTTTTGTTTTGTTTTGTTTTGTTTTGTTTTCATGGGCGGGAAGCAAGCTTCCTATTTGCATCACGCGCCTTGGGAGCCCCAGAGAGGTTGCGGGACTATCCGGGCGCCCGCCGCTCCTAGCAGAGAGGGTGTGCTGGTGCAGGAGACTGTATTTGTGCGGGAGATTCGCTGATTTATTCGCTGTCCGGCGGTGGAGCCCCTGGGTCCAAGTCCAAGGCTTGAGGAACACCTTTTCAGCATTGCGAGATAATTGTTTCAATCAGTTCTCGCCAGTCAGAGTATCGTTAGGTTTGCTTCTACACACACCTGTGGCCCTCCGAGGTGCTGTTCTGTTCTCGGTGCCTTCTGGGGAGTACGGAACGCCCTATGCCAAGCAGTCAGCCGCGTGCAGAGTGTGTATGTGTGTGAGTTTTCAAAGCGTGGCCTGACCTTGCCCAGCTCATTTCACCTTCAGGTTTCGGTGACTTGAATTTCCCATCTTCTTACCTATTTGAGCGGTCAGATAACTACATCCTAGAATAAAACTACACCAAATGTGTGATCTTTGTTTAGAATTTTGCCCAAAGAACCAGTTTAAAAAAAAAAAAAAATACCACCCTCCCTCCCCCCATATACTGTGGTAGTTTTTGGAAGGGTTTATAGTTTAACATCCTTTAAAGAGTTCCTATGCTGTTTTAATGACAGATTCGGTTGGCCATTAAAGTGATTGCTAGCACATCGTCTGTGGAAGGGAGATGTCTCCCTTCTTAGCCTATTTCAGATTTCAGAAAGTGTTAGCGTTCTCATGGCTGAAGCGATTAGCCAGCCGTCTGTCAGCAAATGTCAGGAATGGCAACGTGCTACTGAAACCCAGTGAAACCAAGTCAACAGACGTGCTAATTTTTATAATGGTGGTGGTGGGGAACCCGGCTTTGTCTCTTCAAAAACAGTAAGCTGCTTAGATTTGTGATCGCGGGTCTTACATTTCAATCTAATTCTCTTTACAGCCTTTCTTCCAAACACCTGAAGCAGGCTTATGTCTGTTTTGGAATTCAGCCAAAGCTGAATATTTTAAGAACAAGAAGAACTTCATGTTAGGGAAAGCCAGACTAAATAAACCAGGAGTTTCTGGTTTGGGGTATTTTTTAAACAGTCTGTGTCTTCATAACTGAACATGAATATAATATATTATAGCTTGGCTCTCGCTCGGGGTGGCTAGCTATAAAAATTACATAAACATAACTTTTCTAAAAATTATAGCGCTCTTATTTTTGGATTATAATTTGGAAGGAGCTTCAAAGAACCAAATGATATGAGAGGAAGAAAGCCAAATAAAAACTTGAGCTTATTTTTATTGCAATGATAGAGTGGAGTGGGCATATTTTTCCTAGGAGTCTGGAAAAAAAAAAAATCTTCAACCATCAGCTAATATGAAAGAAACTTCCCTAACAAGGCTCTCCTCTGTTAGTCTAAATACCATCTCTTCGAAAGGGAGAAAGGTTAGAAGAGCGTGGACATTGGAACTCGATCTCACTTAATCCTGTGGCCAGGCTGGGAAAAAAGACTGTTCCTTACTTATCAGGTGGGATAACTAACCAGTCTATCGCTGGCCCTAGGACTCATAGGCAGTGACTGGTCAGTGCAGAGTACTGATCTTAGAAGTTCACAGGAGCCTCTGGCTGCCTTTATGTAGGGCACCTTGGCTATTAGAATCAAAGGAAGTACTCTGTTGGGGGATCCTGGAATCAAGAGCTGGCAAAGGTCTTCAGAGACTTAAGGTGCAGTGAGGAAACTGTGGGAAAGGATGTGCTCTGGGATTCCTTGTCAGTGGCCTACCTCGAAACCCATTGTTTCTTTCAACTTAGGCAGGCCTGAGTCTAGTCTCTGTCCAGATAGAAGATATCTCTGTCTGTCTGTTTTGTTTTGTTTTTCAAGACAGGGTTTCTACATAGCCCTGGCTGTCCTGGAACTCCCTCTGGAGACCAGGCTGGCCTCGAACTCACAGAGAGATCCACTCGCCTCTGCCTCCCTAGAGCTAGGATTAAAGGTGTGGGTCACTGCCGCCAGGCTGCTAGAAGATACCTTATTCAGCATGAAGCAGTGACGGAATGAGGCTGGTGCCAGTTTTGTCTTAACCCCTTGGTCTTTCTAAACCGAAGGCTTTGGGCTTGGATAGTAGTCAAACTTAGGTTTTCCCCTGATGTCTCAGAGAGTGGTCACTCTCCTTTCTTGGAGCTGGACAACTGGTTGTTTTTTTGTTTGTTTGTTTGTTTGTTTGTTTTTTCTGTCAGAGGCCCAGATAGTAAATATCTGAGACTCTGCCATCTTTCAAGTTTCTCTCACAGGTATCCAACTCTGCTGTGAGAACCATCATAAACAGTCTCTTAAGAAATGATTATGCCATTTTGAGTTTGGGGGGTCAGCTTGAGCTATCAGCCAGGGAGTCAAAGGCCAGCCTGAGCTACATCATGAGACTCCTTTTCAAACACCAAAACCAAACGAAGCAAGCCAAGAGAGTATGGATGTGGATGATCACATTGTATTAGTTGACAGTTTTAGCTCACAGGCTGGCTAGGCACAGAAACTGCAGGTCCCTGGGTCAGGGCCCTTTCTCTCTACCCCTACCCTACCTTCACCTGGAGATTGAATACTGATGATACAGGGCATGGCCCCTCCAGGTGGGCTAAGTGTTTATCCAGTTCTGCTTTGGGTCATATACTTGTAAGAAAGGCTTTTTGTGCCTTCCAGTAGGGTTTCTTTACTTGAAAAGTTCACCAGGGCAGAGGTGGAGAGAGAACTGAATCAAGTGTCTAAGATTCCTCTGAATTCAGTGTATCTGTGAAAGCAAGAAAGTATGAGTTTGGGAACAGGAGCTTTGGGGTCTGGATTCTGGTCCTGTTTCTTCTGTGATTTTGAGTGAGTCATTTAAACTTTTAGGAGACTAGATGGTTGGAATGATCTATTCTGTTCTTTAAATTTTCAGTATTATTACTGCAAATGACTCACTGTACCTCATAGAGATTTGTAACTGCTTGTTTATGGCCTGTCCTTGGTCCTGAGGAGATCAGAGAGTGTGGGAGGGTGGAGCCTGTGACTGGGCTGTCACAGAGTCACAGAGCCTGTGTGAGGGTCAATCAGAAGCCACAGATTCCCAGCACTCAGAGCTAGGGTAGGTGGGTTGAAGGGTAGTTTCTCTCTCTCTCTCTCTCTCTCTCTCTCTCTCTCTCTCTCTCTCTCTCTCTCTCTCTCTCTCTCTTTTCCAAAGATTTATTTATTTATTTATTATGTACACAGAAGAGGGTGCCAGATCTCATTACAGATGGTTGTGAGCCACCATGTGGGTGCTGGGAATTGAACTCAGGACCTCTGGAAGAGCAGCCGGTGCTCTTAACCTCTGAGCCATCTCTCCAGCCTCATTGAAGGTTATGCTTGTTTGTTTGTTTGTTTTGGTTTGAGACAGGGGTTTCTCTGTGTAGCCCAGACTGTCCTGGAACTCCCTCTGCAGACCAGGCTGAGATCTTCCTGCCTCTGCCTCCTGAGTGCTGGGATTAAAGGTGTGCTCCACCACTGCTGGGTCAAAGGGTAGCTTTTTAAAGGAGATGGCACCTGACGCCAGATGGGAGAATAAGCAAGGACGGCCTGACCTGGGTCTTGTTTTGTTGTTAATTCTTCTCCAGTGTTGGAAATCCCACCTTGTTCATGTGGGATGGGAGCTCCGCCACTCAGCTGCAGTAGCCCAGAGCCTGAGTGTTGGCACTTAGAAAGGAAGAATGGAGCCCAAGTAGTTCAGCTTAGTAGAATGAATAACGGAACAAGGAGCACTGATATTGTTAGAGCTTCCCCTATTTTGTGTGCTGGTGTCTGTTTGAAGAATACATTGGAATGGAACTTTTCACTGGATTCTGGATCGTATTATTATTTATTCTGGTTTGTTTCTGGACTATATTTGTCATTCTCTCATTCTGTCAAGTAAAGCTGATTCATGCTTAATTAGTGCTGTTGTGAAAAACACTTATGTGTCTTAAAGATAGTTATGGCCTTATACATAAGTGAGTCTCACTCAGAGATGGTAGATACCAACCTAAACCACACCTGCTTCGAGCTCCTTGCCTGGTAGGCCGTAAAATCCTGTAAAGGTTACAGGTGGCAGTGATACAAGGTGCTGCCTTTGTGGACAGACCTTAAGTGCTCAGATTTTGAACTTACTATGCAGTGGAGGATGACCTTGAACTTCCCATATTTTAACTCCTATCTCTTGAGTGCTGGGTTTACAGCCCCCCCATTTATGCAGCACGGGGGATCAAACCCAGGACTCTGTGCATACTAACTAGGCAAGCACTCTAGCAGCTGAGCAACATTCCCAGCTCTTAAAAACACTTAGTGGGCACCAGTTCTATGTGTATTGCTGGAGTGGCCTCCACTGTCTCTTTATTTTGCTTATGAAAATACTGAGCCATAAAGAAGCTGTACAGATCCATTCAGGTTAAATGATTTCCGATTGCTACACACCTTTTCTCAGCGTCAGTGTTAGAGGTGGCAGATTCCAGATGCCTGTCTTGCTAGTTCAGGCATATGGAACCCATTCGCTACTCTAAACATATTCAGGTAGTGATGTTTCTAATCCCTTACACTGGGGTTTTGATATACTTTTATGAGTCTTAGACCAGTGGCGTTTGCTCTGATGCATCATGTCCGTTGATAGGAAGAGCATCAACTCGGAGAAGGGGAGGGGCTGAGAGAGAGAGAGAGGGGATGCAGGAAAAGAAGGATGCTCCAGTGGAAGATGAGATGCCAGCAAGATGTAGGAATACTTTCACCTCTGTCAGCGCTCTTCCTCTCCTAACCCACTCAGGGCCTTCAACTCGCTGCCGATGTAAGGCTTAGGGACCTTGCTTGGCTCAAAGCCACCGCCTTCCTCTCGGTGGGCACTGGTTTAGATGGGCTGCCCACTTCCCTTTTCCCTGCCGTGAGCCATTATTGCATCTGCTGGGGCCTTCCTCTTAGCCTGACTCGCTGCAGATTGCAATCTCCTGCTCGCTGTTTCATGTTGTAGCCATCGTGGGGAGCCGGAAGGAAGCATGTGCTAGTTGAAATTTTAGGCACTTAGCTTTGCTATTTTCATCCACATTGTGTTTTCAGTGGAATCGAGTTTGCGCTAAAAGTGGCCCTGGGGCTGTCCTGCCGGAGTGCCATCTGACCTTTCCAGGCTTTGCCTCTGTTTGGCTCCGGCTCACTGTCTTAGGACTTCCAGTTTCGTTTGGTAAAATAAAACACCACCCTTGTGCCCCTCTGTCTTAGACTGAGTTCTTGAAAGTCTCGCTGCTGACTTCTGCATTTCTGCTTTCAAGTCCAGCCCAGATTTTGTAAGTATTGTCATTCACTCTGAGGGAGAAGATGAAGTGTGTATTCCTGATGAACCAGTGATTCCCACGAACCAGTTAAAAAAAAAAACTCAAGAGGACTGAAATGTACTTGCCCAACACTTTATTTTTCCAGCTAAGGATATTATAACATAGAGAAAGATAAAAAACAACAACAACAACAAACCCCAACAACTTAATACAATGTTCTTAAAAAGGAAAGATATTTTTATATTAAAAAATTAGGTCATCAGGGACTAGGGGGACGGCTTGGTGGGTAAAGTACGTGCTTCACAAACCCGAGGACCTGAGTTCAGATCCTCCGAATCCACGTGAAAGCTGAAGGTGGCAAAGGGAGTCTGTAGCCCTAGTTCTGGAGACAAGAGGATTGCATGGGCCTGCTGGCTAGCCAGTCTCGCTAAAATGTCGTGTTCCAGGTTCAGTGAGGGACTCCCATTCTAAAACACAAAGACACAACATGGAGAGCAATAAAGAGAGACTCCTGATGTTGACCTCTGACCTCTACATGTCTAAGCACAGGTAAACACACTACACACACACATATATACATGCATGCACACCTGCGCGCATGCACACATACTTAAAAAATTTTAAGCACACACTCATCCAAATTAGGTAGGGGCTGGGAAGATAACTCCATGCTAGAACACTTGGCCACCATTTGCAAGAATCTGAGTTCGGTCTCCAGCGCTCCAAACAGCAACACCATCCACACAACAGTGAGGATAACAGCCACAAGAAAACTCTTTAAGTGTGGTGGCCCAAGCCTGCGATCTTAGCACTTGGGAGGTAGAGGCAGGGGGATTGGGGTTAGGAGTAAAAGATCTTCCTCAGTTACAGAGCAGCTTTAGGAGAGGTATGGACAAACTCAGTAGTACTCATTTTTCACCCATAATGCCACGGGTGAGTGAAGACTTCATTTTGTCCATCAACACAGCAGTTAGTGTTTGCAGCCTCTGGCCTGAACTGCCCCGCGGCCTCATTGTATTTTTCACTGGCTCCAGTTCTGTAGAGAGAGAAGCCTCAGGACAGTTTTCAAAAGAGGAAACAATGGTTCAGTCCGTGGAAACCAAGCGACCTACCTACCCAGCTCTGGCTCATTAGACTTTAAAAAGGAATAGCCCCTGTGGGCACCCACACATGGTTTCTTCTTGTACTGGCGTGCCATTGGGTCTGCTCTTGCTGCCTCATCTAAACCTGGAGCACAGTACCGCCTCTTGGTTTCTGGAATAACTGGCTACTTGAAATGATTTTCCTAAATGATTTGTAGTAGGAACTTTGCAAGAAAAAACTGTGTTTGTGTGTGTATGTGCGCGCGCATGCATCTAAAAAGAAAAGTTCTTAGTATAAAAAAATAGATTCCTTCTTAGAGCTCCCATTTCTTACCCAAAATAGCCAACTACAGATAGTGATGACTGGCCTTGCTTCCTGTTCCTATGATCGTGTTTCTCTCCTTCACTTGGCTGGCCTGGCCTGCTTGAGACATTGTCAGCGGATAGCCCGAGCGGGTTCCCTCTCTAGGTGAGACCTACGTGGAGTGCATAGCACTGGCTTGTCTCACCAGGGCTCTTGGCTAGTGCCAGTCTCCTGGGAGTTGGCTGCTACAGGTCAGTTCCTCTGTGACAGCCACAGGGACTATCTCCTCCTTCCTGTTTCAGAGGCCTGGTTTGAGCCCTGTTTAGTTCCTGCTTGGGGCTCAGTTGGGTCATAGTTTCTTTGGGTGCAGTGGGAATTCCTAAGCATCACGCCCAATGAGTGTGCAGGTCTTTCCACAACAAGGTACCAACTCCGTGTGCTTTCTTAGGGTTTCTTCCAGCCGGTTTGTTCTCCTCAAACACCGGTCCAAATCGGAACAACCACAGAGGACTGCTCTTTTGGTCAGGGACTCCAAGGCTCTCTTTTCTTCCATTCTTTTTCTTTCTCTCCTCTCCTGTAATTTTTATATTAACTTTTTTTAAAAAAGCATAAAAACTAAGAGACAAAAAACATGCTGCCTCGGGCAGTTGTGGTGCACACGCTTAGTCCCAGCACTCGGGAGGCAGAGCTAGGCGGATCTCTGTGAGTTCGAGGCCAGCCTGGTCTACAGAGTGAGTTCCAGGACAGGCTCCAAAGCTACACAGAGAAACCCTGTCTCGAAAAAACAAAAACAAAAACAAACAAACAAAAAAACCCAAAACAACAACAAAAATACAAGCTACACCGTGGTGATTGTCTTAGGGGAGACAAGAGGGAAGAGAGAGAGAAAGAGACACAGAGAGAGACAGAAAGAGATAGAGAGAGAAACACAGGGAGAGACAGAGAAATATGAAGAGCATCCGCTGCATAGCAGGGCAGGCCCCGATGACTTAGTGCTAACGCAGACACACAGTGTCAGAACACACTCCTTCCAAACAAACCCCCTCTCTTAGTGGGAAATCATTAATGAGGAGAGCACCCGCCCATGGTACATGATTCGCTCATTCAGGAAGTTGTATTCCTTCACACGGGGAGTGGAAAATGCCCTGACCAGTCAGTGCTTTCTTGCACCCTTACCTCTTTCATTCACACCTGTGAACGTCTTGCTCAACCGACACACGGGAGAGCTGCCCTAGTAAGTATCAGGGAATGCCCGTCCATCCATTCACTGACCACAAACTATACGAAACCAAGTATTTCCTAAGCCGGAAAACTCTTCCTCATTTAAAAATCTTGAATACATTGGGGCCTGGGAGATGACTCAGTTTGTAAGGGGCCTGCTGTGTAAACAGGGGGACCTGGGCTCAGATCTCCAGAACCCACACTGAGGAAGGAAGGAGGGAAGGAGGAAAGGAGAGAGAGAGGGAGGGAGGGAAGGAGGGAGGGAGGGGAAGTAAAGGTGTGGCCGATTCTTGTAACTCCAGTGCCGGAGGGAGGGTGACTTTGTGGGGCAAGATAGGCAGATCTGTAACCTCACGGCCAGCTAGTCTAGACAAATCAATGAACTTCAGCTTCATTGAGAGACTCTATTTCAAAACACAAAGATGGAGAGCAATGGAAGAAAGATACCCTGTGTTAACCTTGTACCTCCACATGGATATCTGCATATGTATCCTCCCCCACATACATGCATTCACACTAACAAGTGTACACTACACACACACACACACACACTTTTAAAAACAATCTTGGTTATCTCAATTTGTTACGTAAAACTTGACCTAAGGCTGGAGAGATGGCTCAGGGGTTAAGAGCACTGATTGCTATTGCACAACTTTGTTGTGTTTTTTTGTTTTGTTTTGTTTTGTTTGTTTGTTTTTTTTGAGAAGGGTCTTAACTTTGTAGCCCCTTTCACACCGGCAATCCTCCTGTCTCAGCTCAGTGTTGGAATGATCAGTATGCACTGTTACACCCAGCTCAGATGCCTCTTGATGTCATAGTCAAGCTTTCTAATCTGTTTATTGTGAAAGGCATAGTTTAGAGCTGGGAGAACCAGGGCCAGGACTGTCGTTGTCATTCCTGCTTCCGGCGGCCACTGCTTAACCCCTCACGGTGACATTTCTGTGTATATCTTGGTCACACTGGTACATAGGTGATTTCACGTAGCCAGGTCAGAATCCAAGTAGGATGTTCAGTGCTATGTCGTTCACTTTTTTTTGTTGTTTGTTTTTGTTTTTGTTTTTCGAGACAGGGTTTCTCCGTGTAGCTTTGTGCCTTTCCTGGAACTCACTCGGTAGACCAGGCTGGCCTCGAACTCACAGAGATCCGCCTGCCTCTGCCTCCCGAGAGCTGGGATGAAAGGCGTGCGCCACCACCGCCCGGCGGTCATTCCCTTTTGACCATCTTCCTAGCTGAATAGAAGAGATCGATGCGGCGGTGTCTTGTCTGTATTTTAAAGACACATGACTTGGTCAGCATTAGTCAAGTGATTGATCAGGACTCAAATCTTCCCACCTTTCTAATAACCCTGGTTGTTTTCCCACTGTAACACTTGGTATATGTGCAGTGTGCCAAGCACTCATTGGAGGTGTCTTCTGCAGTGACCAACATTGAAAGCACCCGATCTAATGTCTTAGTCCATGATGGTCATAGCATCACTGTGAGGATTAACCGTGGTAGTAACACTACACTCTGGTCAGTGACTACTTACCAGTTTGATGACACCAACTTTCAGTTTTCTATCAATACCATTAAAAGAAGCAGGAGCCCGGGCAGTGGTGGCGCATGCCTTTAATCCCAGCACTCGTGAGGCAGAGCCAGGCGGATCTTTGTGAGTTCGAGGCCAGCCTGGTCTATAGAGCGAGATCCAGGACAGGCACCAAAACTACACAGAAACCCTGTCTCCAAAAAAAAAAAAAAAAATACTTTTGGCTGGAGAGATGGCTTAGTGGTTAAGAGCACTGACTGCTCTTCCAAAGGACCCGGGTTCAATTCCCAGCACCCACATGGCAGCTCACAACTGTCTGTAACTCCAGTTCTAGGAGACCAGGGGACCCTTACACAGACAAAACACCAATGCACATAAAATTAAAAAAAAAAAAGAAAAAGAAGCAGGAGCCTAGGCCAAATGCTGGTTTACCAGTTGCTTGGGCTCAGGCTTTTTTTTTTTTTTTTTTTTTCTTCTCCCCAGGCAAGTCTTGAGCCAGATTCTGGGTGTGAGAGTCAGAGGGATTAGAGATGAAGATAGAGCAAAGAAGCTATCCTGTGGAATGATGAACCGAGATGGGCTCTGATCATCACCCGTTCCTGCTTTCCTGAGTAGTTCTGTTTCTGAGTCTGATTGGCTTATCCCTGACTTGATAACACTTGTCCAGTAGTTCAGTTCTGATGGTTTTATTAACTGACTGAGACAGTAGATACACTGGAGAACTTTGAAACAGAAGATCTAAGTCTTTGGGAGTAAGAGGATTTATAATGTGTGACTGTTTCCATGGGAACAGCTGATGCCGAGGAGGTCAAGAATTCCCTATATTCCACATTCCTCCCTACTCAGCTAACTGGAAATAACAATAACAGCCAAAAAACAGCCTCGGGGACTGGAGGTGTATCTCAGTGATAGACCCCCATCTCTTATGGCCGGGGCCCTGGGATTGGTCCCAGCACCACTAAAGTAAATAAACAGACTTGCAAACCTTTTCAGTAGGAAAAAGAGTCCCAGGAAGGTGCAGCAGACATTCAGACATTCATGCAGGTTCTGCCTAAAGACCGCAGCTGTGAAACACGTGGACAGACCTGGGTTATTTCTCTTCTCTTTAGAGCCATCCAGAAGAAAGCCAAACACTCCCGCTCTGTCAGTTTCCCTTCCTGGGAAAACTCTTTCTTCATGGGAAGTCCTACTTTGTTCTATTGTAAACAGTGATTTTTTCAAATACATAGAACCACAACCTACACATATATGTCAAATATTTAATTAACTATTTAACTCTGTATTACACTGCACATGTGACAGGGTCCATGTGTGGAGGTCAGAGGACAATTTTGTAGAGTTGGTTCTCTCCTTCCCGCCATCTCCAGGTCCCAAGGATTGAATTCAGGTCATCAGGGTTGTGCAGCAAGTACTTTTACCTGCTAAGCCATCCTACCGGCCCTCTGCTTCATTTTTTTATGCACAAGTCATAACTAAGTTGTGGCTCAGCATCAACAATGTCTCCAATCCGTATTTGCCTTTTATTATCTAAGTGGAATTTTATTTGTTTACTATTCTCATTCTGGCCCAGCTATTCAGTAACGTGGCATTCAAATGATGCCATCTGCCTCCTGGAGCTGTTTTACAGATTGGGTAAGATCACACGTGTAGAGCATCCAGCACAGCATGCAGCACCCAGCAATCACGTTGTTTATTTGGGTATGACTTGCCTGAAATTATAAGGCCAGACTCATGTCTTTGGCATGTAGAACTTTACAGCAGTTACACGTCCTCTGAAATAGGTTTATTTTCAATCAAAAAATAAATAAATAAATCTGTCTGAAGCTGTGTAGAATACCAAGGCTCCCATTGATAACAACGGCGGTTTCCCAGCATAATAATGAATCTGGGTTTCCAGGCTCTATAGGAATCATCCTGATGTATTCTTAGTGGGTTTATTGCCACAGAGCCTGTATCTCTTACTACATCCAAACCTTGGGGACAGATATCCTGCTATTCCAATGGTACCATGATTCCCACCATGATTAGAAGCCTGTGCCACAGCACCGTGTTCTAGGGCTTTCTCAGGGCAGGATCAGGTTCAGATAGCGGGGGTTAGCAGACAGAAGGAAGCAACCATTGCTTTAAGTCAGACAAGGAGACAAGCATAGAGATGGAGAGACTGACCGACCTTCAGTCCAGGAAACTGTCAAAGGCATGAATGTGGGCAAGAGAGAGCATTAGGATCCTTTCACTCAAGGGCTGGGCTTTTTCACCCATCCTCTGGGAATTAATTATCGTTTGAAAGGTGAGTGTTCCTTAGATTGTCCTTCTATGGATTCGGCTGTTAGGCAGTGTCAGTGGGTAATGTGCACACCTGCTAGAAATGCAGATGTTTCTTTCCCCCATAGCAATACACATGAATACCTTTTGGTAGAGATTCAATTGATTTCTACTTTATAGAAAAACATGACTCCAATATTTATACCTACGGATCTGTCTTACACAGTATTGACCAGTATTTCATCTGTTAGCAAATTCATTTCTACTTTTCTGATTATGTG